>NC_135486.1:30415205-31114563 GCF_052094955.1 Ictidomys tridecemlineatus | reverse complement strand
CTGGGATTATAAGCATTGTACCATTGCACCCAACTCTTAATGCTCCTTAATTATAAAATTCCTTTTAGAAAATAAGGATGTTTCCTGAATTGCCTAGGATCAATTATGGAATGATATGGAGAGAATCTTCCCTTAGAAGTCTGGTCCATGATTCCTGTCACTTAATTTACCTGGTTAGATCATCATAGGCAGTTTGTAAATGAGTAAGAAAAATCACCTTTTCCTCTTATTATATTTCTAGATGGTTCCCACAGAACTGGTTGAGAAAGAATTCTGGCGATTGGTAAGCACTATTGAAGAGGATGTCACAGTGGAATATGGAGCTGATATTGCTTCAAAGGAATTTGGAAGTGGTTTTCCTGTTCGAGATGGAAAAATCAAACTTTCACCTGAGGAAGAGGTAGGCCCAAGTAGTAAGGAACTTTTAGTTAGAGGGAGACTGCTGCATTTAAAGCATATCCTTGATCTAAAGAGCTTACTACTGGATTAATAGCATCCTTATTATTATTATTTTTTAATGTAGATCATTTTTTTTAAACCTTTATTTCACTTATTTTTATGTGGTGCTAGGGATTGAACCCAAGGTCTTGCACATGCAAGGCAAGGTCTCTACTGCTGAGCCACAATCCCAGCCAGTTCCCCCAACCCCAGCATCCTTATTATAAAAAATGAAAGTCCATGTATGTGGCTTGAAAGTTTAAGTACTTATTGAAATTCTGTTTGGTCCTTGAAGTAATTTATGATTACTTTCAGCAGATCCTTAATTATAAGATTTTTAGTGATTTCAAGAAAAGTTGGAAGACAATAGAACAATTCTAGTCCTAACTGTATCACTACATTTTATATCATGGTGATAAGGGAAAATAACTTTGCCTTCAGATTGTATAATTTAATTTCTCCTTCTGAAGAAAATCTAAGAGTTTTATTTATTTATTTATCTTAAAACTTTGTCTATGAGTCTATTGTTTTCTACACCATCAGGTTTCTAAAAAAAATTATTTCTATCCTGTTAGAATATATTTATTCTTTTTTTTGTTACTTCCTAACACACACAGGAAATGGATAATCCTATATCTATAGCTTCATGAATTTTCACAAACTAAGCACACCCATGCATCCAGCAGTCGAATAAGAATTAAGATAGCCCCCCCAACTCCTTTTGCCCTCTCTCCTTTATTGCTTTACCTCTTTCAGGATAACCGCTATTCTGACTTCCGATACCGTAGATTACTTTGCCTACTTTTGAACTTTAGTATCTCTGTATCCAGGATCTTGTTTAGTTGCCTAGACTAGCTTTGATATTGCAATCTTCCTGCAGCAACCTCTTGAGTCACTGGGATTACAGCCTTTTCCACCAAGCCTGGAACAAGTCCATTTATATAAAGCTTTAAATGAGGCAGAACTAATCTACGGGCATCCTAAAATTGAGCATGTTGACCCCTCTACTTCCCACTCCCTTTTATTTTGAAGGAAATTATTTTCCAGACAGCCTTTGGAAACAGAATTCTAAAGTATTAGCATGGTACAGCTAAAACTTTACCCTCATTTTTCTTATTTTTAGGAATATCTTGATAGTGGCTGGAATTTGAACAATATGCCAGTGATGGAGCAGTCTGTCCTTGCCCACATTACTGCCGATATATGTGGCATGAAACTCCCTTGGTTGTATGTGGGAATGTGCTTTTCTTCATTCTGTTGGCATATTGAAGACCATTGGAGCTATTCCATCAACTACCTGCACTGGTGAGAAATCCCACATAGAAACTATAAGCAGTATGCAAACTGGGTAGAAAAACTTTCTGTTCCTCTCAGATATGTCTCAGCTATGTTTGAAGACTGATGAGCTAGTTTTTTTTCACTGCTATTATAATAGGCATCCTATTAAGGCAGTAGTAGTTTGTAAAGCTTCCTAGAAAGTGCATGGATCCTCTGAAATTGTACACCATTTAAACTGTAGCCTGAGAAGTATAGTCTGTTTCTGGGGACAGGATAGTTATTCTTTGAAGTGAGTAAGTTTTTACTCATAGAATGGTTAAAAAAGCTTTGGACTATACTTTCCTACAGAAAATTGCATTCAGTGGCAATTTGGGAATAGAGGCAGGCTATAGGTACATAGTATCTTCCAGGTCCTTGGGATGCCAGCTTCCTTTTTGTTGGGTGGAATTCTGTCACCACAACACTTTGAGGGAACCTCATCCTTGTGTCTGTGAATTTTGTGGATGCAGATACTTTGGACTTCTTTACCTCTTATAACTCTCAAAGCCATTTCTTCACATCTGTTTTCCCCCCTTTATTCATCTTGCTTCTAAATATAAAAATACTTGAAGATTCATAATTCACTTAAATCCTTATATAAGGAATTCAAGAATGTACCACAAGAAATAAGAGATGGCATATATATGTATAGCATCAGTTCTGCTTCCCTGGGCAATTATTCCCAGCTGTAAAGTGAAGATGATATTTATCATACCTCACAGGGATGTTACAGATTAATTGGTTGACAATTTAAAATGCTTTGAAGAATAAGAGCTCTTTAGAAGTGCTAATTGCCTTATCATTTTTTATTTAACCTCATCTGTCAGAATGGGCAAGGGAAGAGGAAGATGGAGAGTTGCCATCTCTTGTCAGTTGCTGTAGGAAACTGTGGAACTTCATATCCTGTAGATCCCTTATATTATTATAAGATATCTGCATTTTTTAAAGGGTTAGTTAAAAGTGGGAGCTGGGAGAGTAATGGACCTCAGCTAGAAAGATATCTGCATTTTTTAAAGGGTTAGTTAAAAGTGGGAGCTGGGAGAGTAATGGACCTCAGCTAGAAAGATATCTGCATTTTTTAAAGGGTTAGTTAAAAGTGGGAGCTGGGAGAGTAATGGGCCTCAGCTAGAAAGTCTCATGCTTACACTTATACTTGAAGGTAGAAAATGCATTACATATGTTCAGATCTCATTTATAATGATACTTCCTCAATTTGAACATTTCTTTTGTAACTAAGTCTTACACAGCAAGGTCTGAAAAATACGAACTGATATTTTGTTTTGTGTTGGTATTGCAGATTGATTTATTTTTATAATCTGTTTCCAGGGGTGAGCCAAAAACCTGGTATGGAGTCCCAGGGTATGCTGCCGAGCAGCTAGAAAATGTAATGAAGAAACTAGCTCCAGAGCTTTTTGTGTCCCAACCAGATCTCCTCCATCAGCTTGTGACCATCATGAACCCCAATACCCTGATGACTCATGAAGTGCCTGTATGTTCTGGTTAATCCTCCTATCTCTCAGACTTACTAATTCACCACTTTTCTTATTCCCTATTATTTACTTTTTAATAAAGTTGATTTGGTTACCTATTTTCCATAGGATACTTTATAGCAGAAACAGCTGCTTGATACAAGTTGGTACTGTATATATAGCTTTAACCCAGTGGGGGTAGTCACTCAAATACCACAGAAACTGATTTTTTGCAGCGAATACCTGGATAACTGAATGGCCTGCTTTGCAGGAAAAAAAAAAAAGTGTGATATTTTTCTTTTTTTTCTTTCTCATTTTTCATTCAGTGGCTTTAGTATATTCATAGGTTGTACAACTATCACCACTAATACGTTCTAGACTGAATTTTTGTTTATGAATTCAGTCTTAACAATCAATAAAACAAAAGCTTTTTAAAAATTTTTTTTAGTTGTAGTTGGACACAATACCTTTATTTTATTTATTTATTTTTATGTGGTGCTGAGGATCAAACCCAAGGCCTTGCACGCTCTACCGCTGAGCCACAACCCCAGCCCTAAAACAAAACTTAAATGATCTGTCAGTATACATAGTTTACTATGAAAATGGCTAGATTTTGTTATAAGTAGAATGGTGTTAGAATGCTTTGTATTCTGTCCCTATTGGAAAAAATAATTATATTGAATCTATATGATCTTCATTTTGAATGGTGAACCAAAGTGTCATTTTTTTTTTAAATTTTTATTGTTGGTTGTTCAAAACATTACATAATTCTTGACATATCATATTTTACACTTTGATTAAAGTGGGTTATGAACTCCCATTTTTACCCCATATACAGATTACAGAATCACATCGATTACACATCCACTGATTTACATTTTGCCATACTAGTGTCTATTGTATTCTGCTGCCTTTCCTATCCTCTACTATCCCCCTCTCCTCTCCTCCCCTCCCCTCCCATCTTCTCTCTCTACCCCATCTATTGTAATTCATTTCTCCCCTTTGTTTTTTTTTCCCTTTCCCCTCACTTCCTCTTGTATGTAATTTTGTATAACCATGAGGGTCTCCTTCCATTTCCATGCAATTTCCCTTCTCTCTCCCTTTCCCTCCCACCTCTCATCCCTGTTTTTTTTTTTTTTAAGAGAGAGAGAGAGAGAGAGAGAATTTTTAATATTTATTTTTTAGTTCTTGGCGGACACAACATCTTTGTTGATATGTGGTGCTGAGGATCGAACCCGAGCGGCACGCATGCCAGGCGAGCGCGCTACCACTTGAGCCACATCCCCAGCCCTCGTCCCTGTTTAATGTTAATCTTCTTCTCATGCTCTTCCTCCCTACTCTGTTCTTAGTTACTCTCCTTATCTTCTTTGATATAAGGAGAGTAACTAAGTTCTTTGATATATTTGGCATTTGTTTTTTAGGGATTGGCTAGCTTCATTTAGCATAATCTGCTCTAATGCCATCCATTTCCCTGCAAATTCCATGATTTTGTCATTTTTTAATGCAGAATAATACTCCATTGTGTATAAATGCCACATTTTTTTTTATCCATTCATCTATTGAAGGGCATCTAGGTTGGTTCCACAGTCTAGCTATTGTGAATTGTGCTGCTACATCGATGTAGCAGTGTCCCTGTAGTATGCTCTTTTTAGGTCTTCAGGGAATAGACCGAGAAGGGGAATAGCTGGGTCAAATGGTGGTTCCATTCCCAGCTTTCCAAGAAATCTCCATACTGCTTTCCAAATTGGCTGCACCAATTTGCAGTCCCACCAGCAATGTACAAGTGTACCCTTTTGCCCACATCCTCGTCAGCACTTATTGTTGTTTAACTTCATAATGGCTGCCAATCTTACTGGAGTGAGATGGTATCTTAGGGTGGTTTTGATTTGCATTTCTCTGACTGCTAGAGATGGTGAGCATTTTTTTCATGTACTTGTTGATTGATTGTATTCCTCCTCTGAGAAGTGTCTGTTCAGGTCCTTGGTCCATTTGTTGATTGGTTTATTTGTTTTCTTATTGTTTAGTTTTTGAGTTCTTTGTGTACTCTGGATATTAGGGCTCTATCTGAAGTGTGAGGAGTAAGATTTGTTCCCAGGATGTAGGCTCCCTATTTACCTCCCTTGTTGTTTCTTTTGTTGAGAAAAACCTTTTTAGTTTGAGTAATTCCCATTTGTTGATTCTAGTTATTGACTCTTGTGCTGTGGGTGTCCTATTGAGGAATTTGGAGCTCGACCCCACAGTATGTAGATCGTAGCCAACTTTCCCTTCTCTCTCTGATTTGATATCAAGCTCCTTGATCCATTTTAAGTTAACTTTTTTGTATGTCGAGAGAAAGGGATTCAGTTTCATTTTGTTAAAGTATCATTCTTGATGGAAATTATTTATATTGTACCCCTATCCCCAAGTTTTATTTTAAGTGAAAATTTACTTCTAGGTCTTGAGCTTGTTCAGGGCTCCCAGTCTTGACTGGAAAGTGCTGTGGATATTTTCTCTGAGATTTCTATTACATAAAGTAACATTCATATGCTTACTTTCTTTTGGAGAATACTCTGAAGATATTTTGGGAGTCTATATTGATTCTTTTTTTTTGGTGCTTGGGATTGAACCCAGGACCTTGTGCACTTGTGTATGCAAGGCAAGCACTCTACCAGCTGAGCCATATCCCCAGCCTGGGAGTCTATATTGAGATGTATGGAATTGAAGAGTCCATCCCAATTAGCTAAATAAAATGTAAATGATAGACTAATAGTGTTAAAATGAATTCTTTTATTTTTATTTTTTTTTAGTTGTAGATGAACACAATACCTGTTTTTTACTTATTTATTTATATGTGGTGCTGAGGATTGAATTCAATACCTTACATGTGCTAGGCAAATGCTCTGTGACTTACCTACAACCCCAGCCCTAAAGTGAATTCTTGATATTGCTGTGACCTAAATTTTATGTGTTTTGGCTTCACAGGTTAGTTAGTCAATGGGAATAGACTGAAAAGACATTACATTATGGTATCATAAGTTTTGCATGGGCTATAACTGATAAAATAATGATCAATGAGTACCAAAATTCTTCCATACTTTCATTGTTAGTACTTTGCTCATTGATCCCGTCCCCCTCCCCCTACCATGTGGATTGGTCTTGCCCCATTTGTCAAAAGTAGCTTGCTCAATGGAAGACTTGGCTCTAGTTCTTTAGTATTTGAGCAAATCATGCAAGACTACATTCTGGACCTACAGAAGTAGATGAATAAGCTGCGTGCAGTGGCTCACACCTATAATCCCAGTGATCCAGGAGGCTAAGGCTGGAGGATCACAAGTTCTGCCTCAGCAATTTAGTGAGGTCCCAAGCAGCTTAGTGAGACACCCTGTCTCAAAAATAAAAGGGTCTTGCCAATTTGCACCCCTGAGTTTAATGCCCCGTACCCCAAACAAACAAAAAATAGATGAATTAACTCCTTGTGCAATAGGGATTCACAATTTAAGGGGAAAATGAACAAAGTTTATGTAGAAAATGGAAAGGGTGGTGTGGTTTGTTAGTGTCAAGTAGACTATTGAGATTCAGAAAGGGCTTATAAATTAGATGCCATCTGAAGTAGGAGTTGGAACATCTGCTTATCAGTGTTTGGCAAAGAGTAGGAGAGGAAGAAAGTAGTTCAGATAGAAAGTAGTTCAGATGCTGTGATACAGTCTTTATGAGAACCCTAATAGAGCCATTACCATGCATATGTCTGGCCCCATCACTAGAATTTTCTGATTTTTTTTGGGGGGTCTTTTTTTTTGGTCTTGACCACAGTTGGAACAACCATAAATTCGAGATAGAGGCTTAAAAAGCTGTGTGCTCTTATGTAAGTTCAGTGTAAAAGTTGTGTGCCTTGAATAATACAGGTGCTTTTTGTGTTTGGTTAATCCAAAGAGTGGAATGATAGGAAGTAAATTTGAGATCCAAATCAGGAAGAGCACTGTATGAGATTCTTTTTTAAAAAAAAATATTTATTTTTTAATTGTAGTTGGACACAATGTCTTTATTTTTATGTGGTGCTGAGGATCGAGCCCAGGGCCTCCCACGTGCTAGGTGAGCACTCTATCATGGAGCCACAACCCTAGCCCTATTATTATATTCTTGAAATAGAATCTTCAGCTGGTAGTAGGTTATCCTGTTTGGGGGTAATGAAATTACATTAGGATTTTTTTTTTAATAATGATATCAGGGATGCTTAACCACTGAGCCACATCCCCAACCCTTTTATTTATTTTTTTAATTTTGAGACAGGGTCTTGCCAATTTGCTTGCCTTCCAGAGTCTGCCCTTGAATTTGTGATCATCCTGCATCAACCTTAATGGGATTACTGGTATACGCCATCATACTCAGTAGGATATTCTTTATGGTAGCTGTATTTAGAAAAATGTGTCTTGATCCTGGATGTGGTCAAAGTTTTGTATTAGAAGCCGTATTTTTTGTTCAGATAACTAACTATGGTAGCCTGGGGTACTGCTCCATCTTGTGGCAGAAATTAGGTGACATTCTATATAATTTTTCTTTTCTTTTTTTCCTCAGTTTTAATTGTTAGAAAGCTTCATGTTTTGAGAATCACCTAATAGTTTATGTCCAAATTATCTTTGGTGAGACTGCAATTGAGAACCTCAAAAATCTCTAATTATCTGTCTTTTTAGGTTTATCGAACGAATCAGTGTGCTGGGGAGTTTGTGATTACATTTCCAAGAGCTTACCACAGTGGTTTTAACCAAGGGTTTAATTTTGCTGAGGCTGTTAACTTCTGCACTGTTGACTGGGTAGGTAATTATAAATTAGTGAGCTTTTTCTAATTGTGGAAATGGAATATAATGCTTTCAAACCTGCCCTGTATATTGTTACTATAACCCGTTGATGATCAGCTGGACAGTCTGCAAATTGTTTTCCAGTCCATAAAGAGATAAGGCTCTTTGTACCACATTGTAAATCAAGCATATGTAATATAATCACATTATTTAATTCCACTAACGTTTTCTTTCTTTTGTAGCAAGACTTTATTTTTTGTTGTTGTGACTTTTTTTTTTGTTTTTTTGTTTTTGATTATTGTTCTTTTGAGATGGGGTTTAGCTATGTTGCCCAGGCTTACTCCAAGTTCCAGGGCTCAAATGACCTTCTTTAGCCTCTTCAGTATCCTGACTTAATGAATAAAGGAGGCTATTGATTAATATTCTACAACTCTAGTCTGGAACTTTGTCCATACTGGTTTAAATTATCCACAGTATTGCAATTTACTGACACATTTAGTTTCCTTTGGTTATAAAGTTGAATATTTTAAAAAATATATTTTAGTTGTTGATGGACTTTTTTTTTTTAAAATATGTGGTGCTGAGATTCCATTGCTTTCATACATGCTAGTGTGATATTTTATAGTGTGATATTTGGTGATATTTTTAATACCACTTTTCAACTAAGGTACCCAATATGCCAGATTTTTGAGATGCAAAGATAAATAAGGTCTGAGTCTAGTCTTGGTATCTTAGTCTGGTTTTAGAGTTGATAAATGTTTTAACCCAGAATGCGACATTTGATAAATTGATAGTACAAGTTAGAAGTTTTGGGAAATAGAAGATGAATGTATCTCTTCCTTTCTCCTTCTTTCACACACAGCTGCCATTAGGCCGACAGTGTGTGGAGCATTACCGCCTGCTTCACCGTTATTGTGTGTTTTCCCATGATGAGATGATATGTAAGATGGCGTCTAAGGCTGATGTACTAGATGTTGTAGTGGCTTCAACTGTTCAGAAAGACATGGCCATTATGATTGAAGATGAGAAAGCCTTAAGAGAGACTGTTCGTAAATTGGTAAGGTTTCTCCTCACCTAATTGCATGTCATCCGGGTATAACTTATTAAAGTTCTTACACACTTTAAGAAGTCTTTTCTTTCTTTCTTTTGTTTTTTTAATTGGTTGTTCACAACATTACAAAGCTCTTGACATATCATATTTCATACATTAGATTGAAGTGGGTTATGAACTCCCAATTTTTACCCCAAATGCAGATTGCAGAATCACATCGGTTACACATCCACATTTTTACATAATGCCCTATTAGTAACTGTTGTATTCTGGTACCTTTCCTATCCCCTACTATCCCCCCTCCCCTCCCCTCCCATCTTCTCTCTCTACCCCATCTACTGTAATTCATTTCTCTCCTTGTTTATTTTCCCATTCCCCTCACAACCTCTTATATGTAATTTTGTATAGCAGTGAGGGTCTCCCTTCATTTCCATAGAAGTCTTTTCTTAGTGTATTTAATTTCCTTGAAAGCCATTGTAGTAGATGTATAGTAATATATCATTTTTGTTTTTATTTATTGCCTATCTTATTGTGGACTTATTTGCCACATATTTCTCTATCTTTATGTTCAAATGTTTGTACCCCTCTTTTAAAATATTTTTAGTTGTAGATGGACATAATACCTTTTATTTTATTTGTTTTTATGTGGTGCTGAGGATAAAACCCAGTGTCTCACAGTGAGCCACAACCCCAGCCCATATTAGGCCCTTTTTATTTATTAAATTAGATTGTTCTAAGAGTGCATTATATATTCTGTATACCAGTCCTTTATCAGATAAGTGTTCTGCTAATATTTTCTCCCAATCTGGTTTATCTTTGGTTCACCTAGCACTGTCTTTCACAGAATAGAAGGTATTCATTTTGATGAAATCCATTTTATTTCTTCCTTTTTTGTTGTTGTTGTTGTTGTGCTAGGGATTGAACCCAGGGTTTTATGCATTAGAGGTGTGCACTCAACCAACTGAGCTATATCTCCAGCCAGGTTTCTTCCTTTTGTAGATCATGTGGTGGTGGTGGGTATGGGTCCTGCTTTAAAAAAAAAAAAAAAAATCTTTGCATCCCCAGCACTACACCCCCCGCCCCCCAAGACAGGGTTTTTTATTGAGTTGCTGGGAATGGTCTTGAACTTTAGATTCTCCTGTCAGTCTCCTAAGTGGCTGGATTATAAACGTGTGTTACCACTCCTGGCTGAAATCTTAGTTTGAAGACTATATTTAGGACTTTGATCCATTTCAAGTCATTTTTGTTGTGTTAATTTTTTTTTCAAGTGGGTGTCTAGTTGTTCCAGAATCATATTTTGAAAAAAGTATCTCTGTTCATTGTTACCTTGGCATATTGGTTGAAAATCACTTCATACACGTGTATATCTGTCCTATTGCTAATGCCATATGCTCTTTGTTATTGTAATTTTCTAAGAAGTTTTAAAATCTTGTATCTTACAAAACCATCCCTGCCTCCCCTACTGGGGGTTGGGGGTTCAACCTAGGGTAAATGCTCGGCAAACATTTTAACATTGAGCCACATCACCAGCCCCTATTTATTTTGTATTCTGAGCCAAGGTCTCACTTGCAGTCCTCTTTATTCATCCTCCCAAGTTTCTGGGATTACAGGTGTGCACCACTTTGCCCGGTTTACAACTTTGTTCTTTATTTTAAAAATTGTTTGTCTCTTTTATTTTCCTTGAATTAACTTATTGATTTTTACCAGAATGACTCATTAGGATTTTGTTTGGGACTTTATTAAACCTATAAATAATTTGGGGATAATTGATGCTTTTAACAATACTGAGTCTTTTAGTTCATGAACATGGTATAGTTATGTTTTTCTCTTTTTTGGCATTATTATAAGTGGCACTTTAAAATTTTTTATTTTCTAATTGTTTTTTATTTTCTAATTGCTAACATGTAAAAATACAATGGATTAATTGTATTCTGCAACCTCACTAAACTCACTTTTAATTTCTAGTAGATTTTTTTTGGGGGGTGGGGTGGGGTGGGGTGCCAGGATTGAACTCAGGGGCACTCAGCCACTGAGCCCAGCCCTATTTTATATTAGAGACAGAGTCTCAACTGAGTTGCTTAGCACACTGTGTTGCCTAGGCTGGCTTTGAACTCACGATTCTTAAGTATCAGCCTTCCAAGCCACTAGGATTACAGGTGTGCACCACTGCGCCTGGCAATTTCTAGTAGATTTTTTTAAGTACCTTTTTTGTTTATTTATCTTTTTATGTGGTGCTGAGGATTGAACTCAGTGCCTCACACATTCTACCACTGAGCCACAACCCCAGCCCTCTAGTAGATTAAAAAAAAAAAAAAAAACTGTATAAGTATAGGCTGTCAAAGATCCTTTACATTTTTTTTTTAAGAGAGAGAGAGAATTTTCATATTTATTTTTTAGTTTTTAGTGAACACAACATCTTTGTTTGTATGTGGTGTTGGGGATCGAACCTGGGCTGCACGCATGCCAGGCGAGCGCGCTACCACTTGAGCCACATCCCCAGCCCCTCTAGTAGATTTTTAATGGATATCTTTGGGGTCAAGTCTTCAAGTAGAATTTAGTTAATTTTTTAAAGATGTGCCTTTTTTGGGTGTATGCTGAAATGTTGACTTTCTGAAGTTTATGAATTAGTTGCAGGATATCTACCTTCCCTTGATACTTTATAGTTTGGGAAAACTATGCCCAGAGGATTTAAGTGACCTACTAAGCTCATACATTAGTAATTGTAGCTAATCTCATTTTAAACAAAAAATTTCAACTGTCTCCATTCATGACATTCTTAATTATAGATGTAAGACAAAAAGAATTACATATTAAAGAAAAACATTAATTAGCATTTTCCTTAGTCTCCTTGTTTTTGTTGGTCAATATATTTGTTAGAAGTGAAATAGCCAAAAGGTTAAAATAAAACAGAAGGCTCATAAATTGATGTAACCAGGACTGGCATTTTCAAGTTGGATTTGGATCTAGAAGCAGATAATTAGAATAGGTGGTGAGTTTAGGCTTTGAATGGCAAAAGATACATCCCACAAAGGCCCTCTAAAAATTGGATGGCATAGAATATAGGTGAAATTCACTGCTTAAAACTATTTTCCCTTGAGAGTCTTTCACTTTGAAGTTACAGTCTCTTCTATTACACACATTTTATAATCATGAGATAATGATATCACTGCAGATAACTTTCTGTAAAGAATTAAGAGACCACTTAGTAAACAGTTACTACTTGGGTATCTTTCCCACTTGCTCTTTTATTTTTATTCTTTTTATAGATTATCTAGGAATATCACTATGAAGCTCTATGTAGCATTTTCTCATAAATAGAAAGCTTATCTATTTCTTTTATCCCCATCTTTGCTGAAGACGTGGACACGGCCATTTTGGAGTAGGTTAAGCAGCTACTTATTGTTAGTCATTCTGTTTTTATACTTAGATCAGAAAAGCCAAACATAAGACCTTACCTTATTCAAAAAGGGTGGAGGTCCTTGTTACTTTATATTCCACACATTTTTGGCCTGCTTCTGTATTTTTGGTAAGAGTTTTTTTTTTTCCCTGTTTAGTCTTGGGGGCAAGGAGATTATATTGGCCTTTAAAAGTTTCTAAAGTCTAATTCATTTTAGGGAGTAATTGATTCGGAGAGAATGGATTTTGAGTTGTTGCCAGATGATGAGCGACAGTGTATAAAATGCAAAACAACATGCTTCATGTCTGCCATCTCCTGCTCTTGTAAACCTGGCCTGCTTGTTTGCTTGCATCACGTAAAGGAATTGTGTTCCTGTCCTCCTTATAAATATAAACTGCGGTAAGTAAGAAGAATGATTTTCCCCCCTTTATGAGAATCTTTACTAAAAGCTCAGTGATCTCCTTGTTCTTGGGCTAAAATGGTAAGTATAAAACATTAAGTTTTCTCCAGAGCCATGTGTCTCAAAGCTGTCTGGTATTCTCTTTCCAGTTATCGATACACTCTGGATGATCTCTACCCTATGATGAATGCATTGAAGCTTCGAGCAGAATCTTACAATGAATGGGCCTTGAATGTGAACGAAGCTTTGGAGGCAAAAATCAATAAGAAGAAAAGTATGTGGCACAGAAAGTGGGGCTTGCTGAATAGCAAATTGGGGCTGATTGTGATGCAGGCAATATCAACAAAACATTAGAAAGAGCTGAAGTCATCCTTTGTTACCACCTCTGTGCAGACAGGTTTCTAGAGCATTTGCAACACATTTAAAACCCAAGAGTGAATAAAGCAGATGCCCTTATATCAAAGTGAAGACTTAATATATGGACTGTGCTTGATAGTTTATTGTTAGGAAACACAATAACCTTTTATACCTCTTGTTTCAGAGATGAAAGCATTTTACATTTCACACAGAATCTTGGGAAAGCTTTTATTTATTTATTTATCTATCTATCTATCTATTATTTATTTATTATTTTGTGGTATTGAAGCTAGAGGCACTTTACACTGAGCTATATCCCTATTATTTTATTTTCTTCCTTTGAGATAGGGTCTTGCTAAATAGTTCACATTGATCTTGAACTCTCCTGCCTCAGCCTCCTAAGTTGCTGGGATTACAGGTGTGTACCACCTTGAGTAGATCTTAGTATTTTCATATTGAAGACCACTTCTAGACAGTTGTTTAAAATCTTTTTCTCCATCCAGGCGTGGTGATGCATGTCTGTAATTTCAGTGACTCGGGAATCTGAGACGGGAGTATCACAAGTTTGAGGCCAGCCTAAGTGAGACTGTGTCTCAAAATCAAAAGAGCTAGAGGGCTGGGATTGTAGTTTATTGGTAGAGCCCTTGTCTCACATGTGTGAGGCACTAGGTTCAATTCCCAGTACCTCCTGCACTGCACCCCTGTCAGTCAGTTTCTTGCCCAGCTGCCACTCCCCCTTACCACTCAAATGAATTAAGTTTATTTAAGTAATCAATTAATTTCTTTTTACGTTTTGGTATTGGGGATTGATACCAATGGCATCGAAACACTGACCCACATCTTCAACCCCCTTTTTAATGTTTTATTTTCAGAAAGTCTCCCTAAGTTGCTTAGGGCCTCACTAAATTGCTGAGGCTGGTTTGCAGCCCTCCTGCCTCAGCTTTTCTCAAGTTGCTGGGATTGCAGGCTTATGCCACTATGCCCACTTCAAATGAACAAATTTATTAATGACCATTGCAAATAGTGTTCAAGTTATGTTTATAGATAAGAGTAGATAAGCAATCTCTCCCTCTCAGTTCTATGACAGTAATAATAAATATAATGATTATAAAAAAAGGTGACTTTTTTCTTTATTCCTAGGTCTTGTCAGCTTTAAGTCTTTAATTGAAGAATCGGAAATGAAGAAATTCCCAGATAATGATCTTTTGCGTCACCTTCGCTTAGTCACACAAGATGCAGAAAAGTGTGCCTCTGTTGCCCAGCAGTTGCTTAATGGCAAAAGGCAAACTAGGTATGTACTTCTGATCATTTTTATCACCTAAACTTGGAAACCTGTTTTAACTGATTTTCCCTTCTGTCCCAGATTTCTTTGACATTGGAACCTGTGAGTGATTAATAAGGTTCTCATACAGCTTCCTTGGGCTTTTCTTTTGCAGATATCGATCTGGTGGAGGAAAATCCCAAAATCAGTTGACAGTGGATGAACTCCGACAATTTGTGACACAGTTGTATGCTCTTCCATGTGTCCTCAGTCAAACACCACTGCTAAAGGTAACTATAGAGGATGTGTGGGAGTACATTATTAATTCTGTGTTCTGTAAATAAACTTAAATCATTAAATTCTCTTTCCTAATTACTTTGTAAATTTATTTAAAATAAATTTTAATATACATTAAAAATATGTGTGTGCATAAAGAAATTATAATATGTTCATAGAAGAGAGATAACATTTAAAATTTTTATTTTGAAAGTGACCACCAGCTAGTTCTTACAGTTGGTGTAAGGTTTGTTTGTTTGTTTTTTAAAAAACATAGTCTCTTGTTTTAGCAAGAAACTTGCTTCAGTTGGCTTATGTTAGTTGCCTCATTTACTTATATTATTAGTAAAATCAAGGAGGGATGATGGCAGAGGATCACATTGAATGTGAATTAAAGATTCTAAGTCTGAAAGAAGCCAATTCCTGAAATTACTTGTTTATTTATTAACAATTAAACTCAAGGGTGTTTAATCACCAAGTCATATCCCAAGCCCTTATTTTTTTTTTCCCCCCAGATAGGGTCTTGCTTAGTTGTTTAGGACCTTGCTGAGTTGCTCAAGCTGGCCTTGAACTTGGGATTCTCCTGCCTCAGCCTCCTGATTTGCTGGGTTACAGGTGTACACCACCATGTCTAGCTTTGAAATTACTACTTTGGAGGGACAGCTTGTAATTTGTTGCATTTGCACCAAATGCAATTTGTGTTTGTTTGCTTTTTTCCTTTTAGGATCTCTTGAACCGTGTAGAAGACTTCCAACAACACAGCCAGAAACTACTCTCTGAGGAAATGCCTAGTGCTGCTGAGCTACAGGACTTGCTAGATGTTAGCTTTGAATTTGACGTTGAACTTCCACAGCTTGCTGAGATGCGGATACGCCTGGAGCAGGCCCGTTGGCTAGAAGAAGTGCACCAAGCTTATCTAGATCCCAGCTCCCTTACTTTAGATGATATGAGACGTCTCATAGACCTGGGAGTGGGGCTGGCCCCATATTCGGCAGTAGAGAAAGCTATGGCCCGGCTGCAAGAACTGCTTACAGTGTCAGAGCACTGGGATGACAAAGCCAAGAGTCTTCTCAAGGCCAGGTAAAAAAAAGTAAACCCATATCCCTATCTTGGGGAAGGTTGGATGATAGTTACATTTTAAAGCACAGAGAGTTCAGTTGCTAAAATGCATATAGAATACATGTGGAAATAGCTTGGATATTTTGGCCTACTTTGCAACTTGGGTGAAGAAAATATTATTATTATTATTTATTTTATTTTACTGATGATGAAAGGATTTAAATGAACTACCTCTTCTAGGGATAAGATTTAATGAAAAATTTCTGGATCCCAATGAGACTGTCTTCAAGAGAAGAAAACATTTACAAATAGGTGGAAATGTTTAAACCAATAAGTGGGGTGTCAGGAAGTCTTAAGAGAAATAGCTGAGAGAGAACATTTGGATAATGCAGCTTTTCTATAGAAACAGGACTGTACATTTGTGCTGTTGATTTAGTAAATCAGGATACTTTATCTGTTTTTGAGGTTTAGATTTAGATTGTACACAGGCTAACTATCTGAGGGAGAATAGAGAATGAAGCTTCTTCCTACTCTTGCTTTTTCTGATAGATTTTTGTTGGTCCTCTTGACAATATAAAGCATAAAATTATCTAGGCTATAGACATTCTTTTGTAATCCTAAAATAGAGGTCCTTGAACAGAGCAAATTTTGGTACACTGCTTTGAGTGTGTTAATATCCTGTAGAATTTCACTTTGTCCTTAGTGAAACTCTGAATTTTGACAGTTTATCTAGTTTAATGTAGAAGAGATGTCTGCAGTAAGTTGTTTACCTTGTGCAGATGGAAGTTTGAGTTTATACCATCATAAGATCAGGTCCAAGTAGAGCTTAAATGCTTTACTGAGTCATTTGCTTTTTAATCCTATTTGTGATTATATAGCAATTAAAATTTAATTTGATATCTAATAACCAGTGCCATTTGCATTTGTAGATTTATTTGCCATACTTAATTTCTTATTTTTTAAAATGAGTTTTTTTTTTTTTTTAGCTTTTTTAGTAACCAATAAGAAAAATGAACCTTCACAGAAAATGCTGAAAAGTCTTTTTGTTTAATTTATGTAGACCACGGCATTCGTTGAACAGCCTTGCTACAGCTGTAAAGGAGATTGAGGAGATCCCTGCGTATCTGCCCAATGGTGCAGCCCTGAAAGATTCAGTGCAAAAAGCCAGAGACTGGCTTCAGGATGTTGAGGCTCTGCAGGTTGGTATAAAAACAAAAGAAAATGTCCCAGATTTGTAAGTGCATCTATGAAGAGCAATAATTGACAAGCAGGTTTTTTTGGGGGAGAGGGTGTGTGTGTGTGTGTGTGTGTGTGTGTGTGTGTGTGTGTGTGTGTGTGTGTTGGTTTTTGGATTTTGTTTTTTGGTACTAGAAATAAATGGAATAGAATCTTCAGTTAGTGGTAGGCAGTCCTGTTTTGGAGTAATAAAATTACATTAGGATATATATTTTTTTGGTACCCCAGGGATTGAACCCAAGGGTCTTAATCACTGAGCCACATTCCCCAGCCCTTTTTGTTTTATTTTGAGACAGGGTTTTGCTCACTTGTTTAGGCCCTCGCTAAGTTGCTGAGGCTGGCTTTGAACTTGGGATCCTCCCACATCAGCCTCCTGAGTCACTGAGATTACAGGTGTGTGCCATGGCTCCCAGCTAATAATTGACATGTTATTAAGGATGGTGTGTGGGATCTTATTTCACTGCACAGATTCAGTGTTTTGTTTTGTTTTTTTTTAAGAGTTGAGACTCAAATACTGATTCTTTTCAGCCTTTTGGGATATACTTACATGTTATTATCCTGACCAATTGGATCAAATATTTAAAGCATAGACAATTCAACCCACTTTTTGAAGCTTTGTAGTCTTTCTTGAGTACTTGGTTGCAGATCAAGGGAAAAAAAGAAAAGAAAAACAAAAAATTTTTGAGAAAAAGGTATGGTTGCCTTTACCCTCTCACCCCCCCCCCCAAAAAAGAAAGAAAATGGGTTTCAAAGTTATATCCAAAGTAATTATTACCAATTAAGTAATTATGTGGCCCTTTGCTAGATGTTATTGACTTGGATATAAAGTTTTTAAAAGAGAATAAAAATTTTTATCTAGATTATACACATTCTTTTGTAATCCTAAAATAGGATTGTAATCCTAAAATTTGGGCTAGGAATGTAGCTAAGTGATAGAGGCCTTGCCTAAAATACATGAGGTCTTGTGTTCAATCCTCAGTACTGTCTGCTGTGTTTCCTTCCATCCCCAACTCCAGTTCACATGAAACATTAGTAAGGTTCAGAAAAAATGCCTTCTATGATTTACCCAATTTTTAGCTGGATAACAATTTGAAAAGCAGTTGGTGGGAGAAATGGGCGTCTTCTTTTATCTTTGTAATTATTGTAGGTTTGATGGACCTTTTGAGGGAGGAAAAAGAGCCTCAAGTTTTCTTTTCAGATTCTAGTAATAAAACACTATCTTGTTTTCTAAATATTTGTGTAATTTTAAGTGATGCTAATTGACCACTTGTTAATAAGAAATACCAAATGGGACATTTGTAGATAAATGTTTGCAACAAAATATCTGGGCCTCTGTTCTGGTTAACAGGGCTTAAAAGAAGATACATTGTTTGAGGGATATTATGTAATTAAAATGTAATCCTAGCAAAACAAAAGTATTTTACATGCATGTAAAGCCCAAGGAGTTGTAGTTGCAGGCTCTTCTCAATAGTTGTTGATGTTATAGTAATTAGTTGTAGTCATGGCCCTCTTTTCACTCAGTGATTCGTAGCAACCAGAAGGTGAGGTCATGCAAATGGAGAGGCTAGCTTATTTAAATTAGAAAGCAAGGAAATGCTTCTGGATAGGTATATTGCATTCATTTCTTTGCAATAGTGTCCTTAAGACCAAAAAGCAAGTTTTGCTTCTTACTTGAAAAAAAAATAGCCTTGCCTTTTCTTGCATAGATTTGATTAACAACAGGGAACCAATCCACTTGATAGTTAGATTATTTATTTTAGAAGGTTATGGAGTATTCTTTTTCCTGCCTCAGCCTCTGGAGCCACTGGAAAGCATGCACAGCTGTGCCCAGCTGTGGGAGGCTGTCACATCATGTGACCAGCTGATTGGTTGAGGCACTATCAGTCATCCCTGTTGATCTTGAGGGTAGTAAAAATGCAGCCAAATGTGTCTCCATGCGTGGGCGTGCCTTCCTATATCCCCAGGGATTGAGTTACCTTACCTGTCCTTGTAACTCTGCCCCTCTTGACCTTCACTGGATGGAAATTTCTAAAGAATCTAGAGTCCCCCCAATAAAAGTCCACTCCGAAACTTGCTCACTCTCTCTCACCAGCCTCTATGATATTCCTCGCTTTCCCGTTTAGGGAGCTTGAGGCCGAGGGCAGAGGATCCCAATTTAAAGGTAAATGGTGCGTTTGTGTTTTATTTGATATCTTAGGAAATTCACTCGAGGGACCTCTAGTTTAGCTGCCTCCGCTGGCCGCAGCCAGTACCCAGCCACTCCATATTCTTCTAAATAACAATCATAGGAATGGCATGTGACTCATGAGTCAATGCATTTTTATTTTAAATGTCCATCAGAAATTTATGCCCTAACAGATTCATTTCTTTAAGAATAAATAAGAAAGACCATAAATATTCAACTGCCCAGTTTTCTCTGTTGCCCTAGAAATGTCTTTTCGGGTTGTCTAATCCATTGCACCTAATTGGTATAGCTCTTTATTTTTTTTCTCACCCCCCCCCACCCCCCCCCCCCCCCCCGGTTTCACTGTCCAGTCTAATTTTCCTGAGGTATGCTCCACCTTCTGGATTTGTCTGGTTAAGAGATTCTTTGTGGTGTGTTCTGTCTTCTATATTTTCTACAATTGGAGTTAGTTTCAAAGCCTTGCTGTATTTGAGTTAAATATGTTTAACTAGAATAAATACATCCATGTGAGGTGATGTATCTGGAAGACTGACCATTAGCCATGTTAAGTTTTACCATTGTATTAGAGCAACACTGGTGAAGTTCATCCCCCATAACCTAATGCTTTTATTCTTCTTCCAGTTTGGCATTATCATTCTCAAATTGTGGTTCCTGGACCAGCAACATTAGCATCACCAGCAGCAGCAGCATCACCTGGGAACTTGTTAGAAATGCAAATTCATGGACCCTTCCCTCACCTACTGAATCAGAATGTCTGGGGATGGGACCCAGGAAACTGTGTTTAAACAAGCTTTCCAGATGATTCTTATGCATGCTAAAGTTTAAGAACCACTGGGCTTTCTCAACTAAGATTTTAGTTTCCTGAATAATTTATTCTGGGTTACTTTAATTCATCATTGGTGAGTGGATTGGAGAAAAATACTTTTTTGTTGCTTTTTAAAATATAAGTCAGCATATGAAAGGCTTGGGTCACTATAAGCTTTTATTTCTGTTGAGGTTTTTCAGACAGTCCATAGGGACCAATGTAACAAGTCAATTTAGAATGACATAAATAGAACAAAGAGACACCACAGTGTTTGTCATGTTGACATCCCATTGGAACATCTGGGAATTAAACATGTTGAAGTCACGGAGTAATTTGAATTGGTCCATTGACCATGGATCATCTGTATTATGCTTTTCTTGTTTTACCTGGAATATTTTTTTTCTTCCCTAAATTGCTGTAATTTTTCTTAATTTATTAGGCTGGAGGACGTGTGCCAGTGTTAGACACACTCATAGAACTTGTTACAAGAGGTCGATCTATCCCAGTTCATCTAAATTCTTTGCCAAGACTGGAATCACTAGTAGCTGAAGTTCAGGCTTGGAAAGAATGTGCTGCTAATACATTCTTGACTGAAAATTCTCCATATTCTCTCTTAGAGGTAAGTTTATAGCGGGCTCACTTGGAAGCACTAAAATCTCCTAGCTTGGTAAAATATGTGGTCTGTCATATACAAAAGTCACATCATTACTTATGAATCTGTGTTCTGAATTGTTTTTAGCAATCTTGGATACCTGTTGGCATTCAGTGTCTAAAGAAGACCATTTTTTCATTTAAGTTCCTCTATCTTCATTGAAATTGTACTCTTAAACTTAATTGTATTTCTTTACCAGATTAGAAAGCACCTATTTCATAAAGTGCTTTATCTGTACTTTTTATTATATTTTTTTCTAAGCTGATACTCATGCATCATCACTAGAATCTGTGATATATTGCACATTTTTACCTATTTAATTGAATCTGGAATCAAAGTAAATATTTTGTAAGCACTCCTGTCTTCCTTTCCTTTCACCATTCTTCCTTCTTTCCTTTTTTTTAGTCTTTTATTCAGCTTTATCTGAAACCCATTTTGCTGATGTTTGTGCTTTGTCCTACATTAGGTGCTGTGTCCTCGATGTGATATTGGCCTTTTGGGATTGAAAAGGAAGCAGAGAAAGTTAAAGGAGCCCTTGCCAAGTGGGAAGAAGAAAAGCACCAAATTGGAGAGTTTGAGTGACCTGGAGAGGGCTTTAAGTGAAAGCAAAGAGACTGCTTCAGCTGTGCGTAGTAGGGTTTTTTCTTCTCCTTTATTATTGGAAAGGATATGTATATATATTTTGTAGTTGTAGATAGACAGAATGCCTTTATTTTATTTGTTTATTTTTAATGTGGTGCTAAGGATCGAACCCAGTGCCTCACACATGCTAGGCAAGCGCTCTGCTGCTGAGCGACAGCCCCAACCCTGGGAAGGATAATTTTTAACCCTTTCAGATATACAGATATACAGGTATACTGGGAAGGCAAGTAGAATAAAGTGGCTCAGTTTTATTAGAAATTGTCAAGTACAAAAGATTTATACTTGCCAGGATACCTGGCATGGTAGGTAGCACATGCCTATAATCTCAACTACTTAGGAGGCTGAGGCAAGAGAGTCACAAGACCAGATTTGGCAACATAGACTGTCTTACAAAACAAAAACAACATCATCATAAACAAAACCAAAAAACCCTACCAGAACAGAAAGATGCCAGGGATGGGGGAATTAGCTTAGTGGTAAAGTGCTTGTCTGGCATTCACAAGGCTCTGGGTTTGATGCCCAGTACTGCTTATCTGAGTCTGACCTGCATTTAGTAAAACTGTTGATTCAAGATATCATCTTCAAGTTAATGAGTCAAGTCTAGCTCATGTTCAATGAACAGTATTAAGATAAAAGAAGATAGCTGCATGATTTGGAAGCTATTTTTGTGTGGTACTGGGAATTGAACCCAGAGCTTTCCACATGCTAAGCAAGCGCTCTACTATAAAACTACACTCTCAACCTGATTTGGATGCTTTTATTGGCACAAAGTATGGCCCATTACAGAGCAGGAATACCATCACCTGTTGCTTAAGGATGGGATAAATTCTGGGAAGTGTGGCATTAGGTAGTTTTGTTGTGAACATCATAGAGTGTACCCTTAAAACTAATAGGGCTACAGTGTCAGTAGGCAGTATAAACTTACAGGAACACTGTCATATATACAGTCTATTGTTGACCATAACATATGTAGCAAGCAACCTGCTGTTGGAACATGACTGAATGGGTTCAGGTTTGGGCCAGGGCACCTTTTCTCCTGTTTGCTTTTTTGTAGCTCACTGACCTCTTATGATGGATGTGGGATTGCATTGGTTTATTTATATATTTGACACATTCTTTCTTTGGTGTATATTTATATATTTCTGCAACCCAAGCACTGTTTTGGTGTAGCTACTGTAGTTCACAGATATAATAGTGAACTACACTATTATATCTGTGCTTCATTTTTGTAAAGACTGAGTCATAGTCCCTTTTCCCTGAAATGCATATATGTCTGTCTGAAACTTTGTGTGTAGTCAGTCTCTGCCCATCTAGTCCATGGACTCTGGTTTAAGAGCTCCTCCTATGCACGCATGGCAGAACCCTTTAAGGTCAGTCACTTGCTTTCCATTTTTTGGTTACAAGAGGGCACCTTGTTATTAGATAACGTATATATTGCTGAACATCATGTTCATTTACAAAAAGATTTTTTAAAAAAATACATCACAGGTTTGTTACCACTTAGTATACTTTTGGAACTATTTTTTCTTGCCCCTCCCCGCCCCATTCATATATTTTCTTCCTCAATCCCAAAAAGAGACAATAATTCATTCTGGTCTTATAATTCATGGTGTGACTGAAGGAGGATGGGTGGATATGATCACGGGGAATGGTTTCACCTGTGACAAATTAACATTTTAAAGACTTGGGAAAACAGAATAGATCCTTCATCTAATAGCTTTTTTTTTTTTTTTAAAAATCTGTTTCCCTTCATGTATCTGTTTTCTTTTAGTAATGTGCTAGAGGAGGGCTTTAATGGTCCAGCTTTTGGTTGAGGTGATGGTCAACTCTGACATGGTACAAATTTGAATTTGCCACCTTTATACTCTACTTTTACTTCATGATGGATAGTGAATAAATCTGTAATGCTTGGGCTTGCGTGTTTCCTGGAGACCTTAAGATAGAAAGTGCTTTAGTCTGTGCATGTAAAAAGTTTCACTTATGGGCAGCTTGTAAATGGTCATTTCAGCTTAATGACTATGAAGTTGCTTGTGTTCGTTTTCAAGACAAGGTGACTGAACTCTGCTGGGTCATGGCTCTCTTTAATAAAGAAAAAAGGCTTTATGAATACATTCAATTTGCTGCAGAACGGCAGCTTTGCAGATTACTTGTTGTTGTGTTTGCATTAAATGATCTTAGTTTTAGTATGCATGTGTACACGTAATAAAATCTGAGCTGGACGTGGTGGTAAACACCTGTATGAGCAACTCTGGAAGCTGAGGCAGAAGTATTAAAAATTCAAAGACAGCCTCAGCAATTTAGCAAGGCTCTGAGCAATTTAGTGAGACCCTGCCTCAAAAAAAGGCTGGGGACATGTTCAGTGGTTAAGCACCCCTGAGTTCAATCCCTGGTACGGAAAAGAAAGAAAGAAGGAGGAGAGAGAGGGAGGGAGGGAGGAAAAAAAATAAATCTGGTTAAAAGGTTTCTTTTTCTTTTTTAATGAGGACTCTGGTTTCATTGCCTGTAATTGTTGTACTCAGCACACATGGAAGACCTCAGCATTCAAGAGCAGTTAGACATATACTTTACTGTGTAATGGCTGGCCTAAGAGACCTCTATCTCATGTACCTTTCTAGAAGAATGCAAAAGCTAATGGGACTGAAAACAAGTGGAGAGCCTCAGAAATGAGCTCACATGGAGTATAAAAATAGTCTCAATATTTACAGAGAAGTAAATTTTTTAGGAGATAAATGCACATAGATGTTGGATTTTTAAGAAGTGATGTATGTTAAGTAATTGCTCATACTGTGCTTCCTATGCCCCAGGCAGAGTGATCTATCTCACATATCATAGCTAATCATCATTGCGGTCCTATGAGGTGCACACTATTTTCATCTCTATTTTATATAGAGTGGAATATGTTCCCCACATTCCTTGCACTACAATGTGAGGCTGAGCCAGGCTTTGAATGCAGATAAACTACTGTGGAGCCCTTTCTGTTAACTACTAGGACCTTGAGTTCTGGGGAAGGCAATTTCTTTATGATACCATCCTCTCTTTTCAGATGGCAACACTTGGGGAAGCTCGCCTAAGGGAAATGGAAGCTTTGCAGTCTCTTAGACTTGCCAATGAAGGGAAGTTGCTGTCACCTGCCCAAGATGTGGAGATGAAAGTCTGCCTATGTCAGAAGGCCCCAGCTACCCCTATGATCCAGTGTGAACTCTGCAGGGATGCTTTCCACACTAGCTGTGTGGCGGTACCCAGTATTTCTCAAAGCCTCCGAATCTGGCTTTGTCCCCATTGTCGGAGGTCAGAGAAACCTCCATTAGAGAAAATTCTTCCCTTGCTGGCCTCCCTGCAGCGTATCCGAGTTCGCCTTCCTGAGGGAGATGCACTTCGATACATGATTGAAAGAACCGTGAACTGGCAACACAGAGCCCAGCAACTGCTCTCGTCAGGGAATCTAAAATTTGTGCAAGACCGTGTGGGCTCAGGACTGTTATATAGCAGATGGCAAGCCTCAGCAGGACAGGTGTCAGAGACCAACAAGGTGAGTCTGGACTCCTCAGGTTTTGGGAATCTCTGTACCTTTCTCCTGATCCTGGTGTCACTAACTCTGGTGTCACTGTTTGTTCCCTTGGTAATCACTTTGTGTTACCAGCACTCGCAGCACCTACAGCTTCCTACTTGAAGTACTGTGCTCATCTGCCATATCCTTTTAGTTTCCTCTGCTCCTAATAGTTGTTGCCTAGGCACTCCATTTCCACAGAACAAATGTTCACCTTTTCATATATACAAGTATTTTTTCCATTTATATGTCTGTTAACCCAAATGTGTATTTCATGTGTGTATATATCTTTTTAAAAAATTTTTTTGGTGTTGATGAACCTTAATTTCATTCATTTATATGTGGTGCTGATAATTGATCCCAATACCTCGCACATGCTAGGCAAATGCTTTGCCACTGAGCCGCAACCCCAGCCCATATGTGTGTATTTTAAATTATTGTTTGACTACAAATTTGGCACCTGTCCCCGTTTTCCCTCATGGAATTTGCTGAGAGTGGAAGAGCTTCTTGCCTTCTGTGTATTCAGCCTTTGAGAAAGAATAATTTTTGGAAGTATTGGAGTCCTTTATTTCTTCAGTAGAAAGGCTGTGGGTTTCGATACCTTGTGCATTCTTTCTGCGAAAGCCAGATTCCCTGACCATCACTGGAAGGGTAGGCCGTTTTCTGTCTTCCTCTATTGAAGCTGCAGGAGAAGAATGTGAAGATACCAGGAAAGCATAGTCAGAATGACAATAGTCTTTTTATAATTTGACTTTTAAATCTAGTACATATTTCTCTATCAGAGATAATTACAGTGCTCTTGTGCCATTAAGAACACAGAGATGAACTAAATGAATTAAATTTTTAGCAACTTAAGGGTTAAGGAACCAAAAAAGCCTTTGTCATATTTGTTTCCTTGGTTTTTTTTTGTGTTTGTATTTCTTTCCAGGCCTTAAAAGTAAATACAGTGCCTGGCACATACCAGATGATCAGTTAAATACTCACTGCATAGATAAATTGGGGCTATCTATATCGTGGAATTGCTTGTGTTTTTTTACACAGGGTTTGCTAGGATTATATCAGTAAAGGCAAAAGGACACAACTGTTAATAATAAATTAAATCTTGGTTGAAGGAATGTTTCCCTATTTCCTTTAAATACAGGAGAAGATAGGGAGGTGGATGTGAATGATTTTGACAAATTCTCCTTTGATCTGTTCAGAGGGGTACTTGACTGCGTTTAAATGTATTGTAATCTTCAATAAGGATAATTACATAAGGTTATATGATCTGTTCTCCGAGAAAGGGGCTTATTTCCCAGTGGTCTTCTTTACCTTTCTGAATTCAGTCCAAGTAAAACTGGGAAGATTAAAGGCTTGATCTTCCAGACAAAGAATTGTTGAGTTGGTCAGTTTAGAAACACCAGGAGACTCTTCAGTTGGGAGAATTAGTCTTTCTTTTTCCCAGTTACCTTCCTGATAACCCAAGTTACTTTCCTTAGGTTGGTGCCAGTATTTTTAATCCTGAAAAGGCCTTGTTGTAAGATGTTTTTCTTCCATTAGGTATCTCAGCCTCCTGGTACAACATCTTTTTCCTTGCCTGATGACTGGGAAAATAGGACCTCATATTTACACTCTCCCTTCTCTACTGGACGGAGTTGTGTCCCTCTCCATGGTTTGTGTATCATTATTATCATTACTACTACTACTACTACTACTATTATTTTGAGGGCTGGAGAGTAACAGGTCATCTTGCAACCAAGTATTTTGTTGTAGAGGATCAGGTACAATAAAAAACTTCCATTAGGGTGGTGGAGGCAAGAAGTTCAAGGCTAGCCTGGGAAACTTATTGAGACCCTGTCTCCAAATAAAAATAAAAAGGGCTGGAGATGTAGCTCTGTGGTAGGGAAAAAAATAAAATGAAAATCAGCTTTGAGCCCCTTTCTTTCTCTTCCTTTTGGTATTAGGGATGGAACCCAGGATGCTCTACCACTGAGCTACATCCCAACCCCTTTAATTTTTTTGCTACCCGGGATTGAACCCAGGGGCACTTAACTATTAACCACATCCCCAGCCCTTTTTAAAAATATTTTTTTAGTTTTAGATGGACACAATATCTTTATTTTTAGTGTTGAGGATTGAACCTAGGGCCTCACACCTGCCAGGCAAGCGCTCTACTACTGAACTACAACTCCAGCCCCATGCCAGCCCTTTAGAGACAGGGTTTCAACGAGTTGCTTAGGGTCTCACTGAGTTGCTGAGGCTGGCTTTAAAATTCTCCTATCTCAGCCTCTCTAACTACTGGGATTACAGGCTTGCACCCCATGCCCAGCCCTTTTATTTTTTTACTTGGAAGCAGGGTTTCAAGTTGCTGTGGGTCTTGATGAATTGCTGAGGCTGACCTCAAACTTGGCAATCCTCTGTCTCTGCCTTCCAAGATATTGGGATTACAGGCATGTACCACTGCACCCAGCAGAACTTCATTGTTAAATGTAGGATATGGGTTACTGTGCATTCACTAGGTAGGGAAGAGGGATAATGTTTAAGTTTTATAAGTGCAAAAGAAACAGAGAAAGGCCTTGTCTATTGCTTTCAGGGACAGAAGAGTCAGTCCCATACAATTAATAATTAAACAGCAAGTATTTAAGTCAGGTGCTAAATCATGGACTGTCTTATTAAATTACCTAAGAGATTTGTGGAGGATCTCAGAGATAATACACATTTGAAACCTACCCTGTCCCAATTTATTTGGAATCAAATTCAGGGCCTCATGCATACTAGCAGATGCTGCACCACTGGTTTACACCCAGCCCTTAAAAAAATTGTTTTTTTTCTTTTGAGACAGGGTCTTGCTAAGTTGCCCAGGCTGCTTTTGAACTTGTGATCCTTCTGCCTTAGCCTGCTGAGTAGCTAGAGTTACAGGTGTGCTCCACCATACCTGGCCTACCTCCTTTTTCTTACTTATAAATGACTACTCCATGATTTCTGCCAAAAGCTGCAGCTGGAATCCTGAGCCTTAGTCACACCTTCTCATTGTGCATCTAGTCTTGTGGTCAGAGCCCCTTGATCCACTCAGATTATTCATGCCCTGGGCTAGCAGCTTGTTTCTGAGTTTTCTAGTAGAAGCTGTCAGGGTAGAGGTACTGTCTTTTCTGTATTAGCAATTAGCAAAGGGATGAAGTTAATACTTCTCTAGTAATAAGGAGTCTTAGGAAATCTAGTTTGGGGCTTTGGGCATATTAAGTGAATCTAGCTTGAACTGAATGCCATTTAAGGAGGATAGAGGGTGGAAGTGGTATGAAAGGCAGTCCTTCTGTAAATTTCATAGCCCTGAATGCACATGTGTGAACACTCTTTGTTGTCATCCTTTTGATTGGGTCTGGTCTTAAACAGGCATCAGTCCAGAAGTGAATGAGCTATTGATGGAAGCCCAGTTGCTCCAGGTATCCCTTCCTGAAATTCAGGAACTTTACCAGACTCTACTTGCAAAGCCAAGCCCTGCTCAGCAAACTGACCGAAGCTCACCAGTTAGACCCAGCGGTGAGAAGGTGAGTGTCTGAGGCTGCTGGAGGCAGCAGAAGCACAAAGGCTTTAAGATTATTTTTGATCCACAGAAGGGTGCCAGGTGTCTGCCTTACAGCTTGCTCTTAAGGGTGTCAGTGAGAAGGTAGGCACCAGCCACCATTTGCTACAGTTTAAGCTTATGGCCTATGTTTGGGTCTTGTTTGAGGTGACTGAGTGAATTTCTTTTCTTTCTTTCTTTTTTTTTAATTTCTTTTTAGTAAGGTGTGTGTTTCATCATTACCATGTGATAATAGTTACCATGAGAGTTAGTGTTGTTTTTGACTTTCACAGAAATACTAAGAGGTTGAAAATATAATTATAGCTGAGAGGGCTTTTAATTATAACAATTTCAAAAATCAAAGATACTTCCAGAGTCAACATTGAACAAATGCTTTTGCTACTCCCTGAACAAGGCAGCTGGTGTGAAGATTGAGGATGCTCATCTTGAATGCTGGCTTACTTGAAGGATTCTCTACACTGTCCTATTTCTTAGCCTAGTTAAGGGTACTATTTCTGCTTCCTTCTAGTGAACTAACTGACCTGGCACTTCAGGCCCCTGAAAATAGTCAGGATAGAAACTTACCAGGAAGACTGAAGCCATATTAGGGAAGAATCTCATGAAAGATAATACAAGGACTAATACCAGCATTTAGGATTTATTTTTCATTATGATAGCAAATAATATAGCACCATTATTATTGTTTAATACTTTTATTAGTTGTTGGCAGACCTTTATTTTATTTTTTTATATGTGGTGCTGAGAATCGAACCCAGTGCCTCACAGATGCTAGGCAAGTGCTCTATCATTGAGCCACAATCCCAGCCCCTAGCACCATTATTGATTGTGTTCAGATAATGTTCCTATGAAGGGTAGGTGTGTATGGTTTTAAAGAAGGAACTAATAGCTTGGTTCCTTAGGAGCCAGCAGATCAAAGGGGAGATATAAACACCCAGATAGAAACTATGTAAGTGGCCAGTCACTCCCTGATTTGATGAAAAGAATCTTTGGAAGGATCTTGCATCTCCTGGTGCTGGTTGAGTAATTTAAGGCAAATCGTTCTTTATTTATTATTTTTTCCTAGTGTTCTTTGTAGCACTAACAGAGAGGAGGGAAGGAAGTTAAAGTCAAATGGTTGTTCATAGGATTGGAGGGGGAGGTGGTGGTGATGTTTAGGATGCAGGATATTCACCAGGGGAATAATTTGGTTTCTTATTCACCTATTTTCCCTTTCTGTGGTCCTGGGGATTGAATCTGGGGCCTTGCACATGTCAGGCAGGTGCTCAACTGCAGAGCTACATCCGCACCCCTTTTTATTTTGAGACAAAGACTTACTAAGTTGTCCAGACTGGTATTGAACTTGTGTTCCTTCTGCCTCAGCCTCCTAAGTAGCTGGAATACAGGTGTGTACCACCATGTAAGGCTCATTCGCCCATTTCCTTTAGCTTCACTAATTTTAGTAGTAGGGAAACTGTAGGCTAAAATTGAATTTGCTCATCTTCCACCCAGAATGATTGCTGTCGAGGAAAGAGAGATGGAATCAACAATCTTGAGAGAAAACTGAAGAGACGCCTGGAGAGAGAAGGCCTCTCCAGTGAACGGTGGGATCGAGTTAAAAAAATGAGGACACCCAAAAAGAAGAAAATCAAACTGAGCCACCCTAAGGACATGAACAATTTCAAGTTAGAGAGAGAGCGTAGCTATGAGTTAGTTCGTTCTGCCGAAACTCATTCCCTGCCCTCAGACACATCCTATTCGGAACAGGAAGACTCTGAGGATGAAGATGCCATCTGTCCAGCTTCGAGCTGCCTGCAGCCAGAAGGAGATGAGGTCAGTGAGGTTTGGGCCGTAGAGGACGTGCTTTCCCTTAACTCAGAAACCCTGTAAGCTAGACCTCATCTCGCTGGGGCTTTCTCTTCTGCTTATCTGCTTTGAGCTGATCTGAATGGATTGCTCAGTCCTCCCCCCACTGATATTTCTGCTCTTACCATCGTTCCTGATTCTCCTCCCTTCTCTTGAAGAAACTCTCGTTCTTCCCTTTTTCCTTTTCTTGCTCCTCCAGCTTTCACCGTCCCGGCGCTAAGAAGGTGGGAGGGATGCTGACGTAATGCCCTTTTGCTTACTGTCACAGGGCAGCACTGTCTTAACCCCAAAGCAGTCACGACTTGAAGATGACTTTGACTCGGTTGCTTTGGCTGGTGGGCCAGCTACACTCGTTTGGTCCCAGTGGTGGGACGGTGGCTGTTAATGGCAAACTGCCTGAATATCTTGAGGCTGGCCTGCCCAATTTTGAATGGCATTCTTTCCTCTGAACACCCCATCTTCCTGCTCTTTGTAACCAGGTGGACTGGGTCCAGTGTGATGGCAGCTGCAATCAGTGGTTTCATCAGGTCTGTGTTGGTGTTTCTCCAGAGATGGCAGAGAAAGAAGACTACATCTGTGTGCGCTGTACTGGGAAGGACGCACCAAGCCGAAAGTAAAAACAAAACAAACACCCCCACTTAATGTAATTCAGGACTCCAACCAAGAAGATTTCCTCAAATCTCAGCAAAGCTACAGGACTGGTGTTCAAGCCAGTCTGTACACGGTGCTATTTCTATTCCTCATGGGATCATTTTTCCAGAACTCTTTGAAAAAAAGAAAAAACAACTAAAAAAATTTTTGACACTTTTTGTATTTTTTTCCTTAAGAGCTGTTTGTGGTTGTTGAGGTTTGAAAAGCTGACTGTTTTTTGCAGGGGTTTCCACCAATTTGGAAGGCATTGAAGCTTGCACCTTTTCATGTACAGCATTGAAATTGTACCTCTGTCTGGGATTTACCGGATTAAGACCCAACTTGGTTTCAGTGCCCAGAGGGGCACCAGAAATTCCAGTAAATCCTCATTTGAGGAATCCTTCTCTTGTTTACTCTGTTACCACATTGGGAATTTTAAGTTTTTCCACTTTTGGGATTTTTGTTTGTTTCTTCCTTTCTTTATCCACTTTTCTTTTTTCTGGTAGACTAGGTTTATTTATCTGAGCAATAACTTCTATGTTGGTTTCAGTGGCTGGAATTAAAACAAAACAAAACAAACTCCTGAACAGTGTGTTGGTGCTTTAGCATTTGGTTGATGTACAGAACGCAAATGTCTAGTTTCTAGTGTCACTGATGAACTAGTGATGTAGAAAAGAGACTGCTCTGTAAGTAATTGCCACAGCTGTATTTTGGCTTTCTCCCTGCCCCTTCCTCCCTCCCCTATTTTTGGTAGCTTGTATCAAATGTTGCAGTTTATATTGTGGAATAAATCCTTGGTCCTAATACTACACTATATGCTGGTTATTTAGAGCCATTAGAACAGCTTCCTTTGCCCCTCTGCCTTGTGGACTTGCAGAACCAGAAGGGGTTGCTTGCCTTGACTTCTGCCCAGCCAGGCTGTGGTGGCAGTGAGTGTATGCCTGCGAACAATTGGGGGTTTCTTCTTTTGCATCCTGCTCTTTTTGGTGGGTCATATGCCTCCAGGCCCCACTAAAAGAACCCCTCAGTCTTCGAAGACTAGAACCTGTCTTTAAAGCCATGCTCTATTTTAATAAACACTTCAGAATGTTGGTGAGTCAATCCTCAAGTCAGTCCTTCTTGTGGAAATGACACCTTTATTATATTTCAGTTGACAGGGAAACTTGATTTAGGGTTAAGATATTGGAAGGAAATCTAAGGAAGTTTCATCCTCATACAGGGTTGGGTTTAGTGTGAGGGCAAAAGGGAAACTTGAAAACACCCAGGCTCCGCCTTCCTGGTTTCCTTCCTGTCCCTTTCTAACTCTGGATCTGGAGCTGGATGGTTATGGGGTGTGGACTGCCACAGCTGTTTCCCTCCTTTTCTTTTGAAAGAGCTCTCCTCTGCAGTGGAGAGGGCATCCTGGTCAACAGAAGAAACTGTTGCTCGCTCTTCCTCTCCTCTTTCTCCCATATTCTATAGCCATAAACCTGCAGACGGTAAAACTCTAGTGGGTCTTTAATAAAATAAAACAACAAAAAGCAGTTTGTGATGTAGCAGAGATTTAAATGTACTACCCCCTTTTATGCAATTCAAATAATTAAATCTCTTTAAGAATGACTTCTAGTCAGTTTTCCTGCAGTTGTTGTGATGTCTCTCCTTGTCTCATGGGGGTTATGGGGCCAAGAGAAATGTATAGCTTCCAGTGCACAATCTGGAATAACAGTGGTTTGGCCTTTTTAGTATCCAAATTCTTAACCCCACCTCACCCCACCCCTGGTGTTGGAACAAGATACCAGCTGACCTAGTCCTCACCTTCCATTGAGAAAGCAAGCTTGAAAGAGGACATTTCTTGGGCTTGGGAGTAGCTTGTGCATAGGACCCTGGGTTCCACCTCCAGCGTTGCAAGGGGCAAAGAAGACTGCTGCTAAAATAAAGCCTTTGCCTTTAGAAAGCTCTCACCCATGTTGTACAAGCCACCCCCACCCCTCCCCGCCATCCAACCCCACTAGTCTTTCTTCATCTGTAAGTTGTGCACAATCTCCAACAATAGCCTCTTTGGTGAGGTAGTATCTTCATCTCTGAGGGGATAAGATAGGGAGGTGTGTATTTGAGCCACCCCTCCCCCAGGTGGAAACCACTGATCATCTTTTTTTTTTTTTTTTTAAATAATGCTGAAGCTAAAGATATAGACAGCATTGGTTGCCTACAGTTACACTGCTAGTAAATGACAACGCCTGGCCTTTTCTTTCAATTCTGCTATCTTGCACACTATCAAACACTGCAAATGAACAGAGCACGTTTTTGCTTCCATTGGGTACCCAATGTGACCAGACTAATTTTTGTTATCTAAAAACTGGCCTGGACTCCAGAGAAACCTCTGACCTTACGGGAAATATGAGGAAGCTAACACACCAACTGACACTTGAGTTTCCATCTCAGTAGTTCTGCAGTCCCCTGAGCTCAGAGAGAAGGGTTGAGGGAGGTAGAGCCTGAGCCAGGAGGAACTTATTGGTGAAGAGCAAGTCTGGGGACTTCGCCAGCAAAGCGTAGATGAGGAGTGCTGTCTCTTCTCACATGATGTAGTGGTTGCTTTTTCTTCCAGATCAGACTCGGGGATTTCTCCATTTTTTCTTTTCCCTACCCTGACTGATAGCAGGGATTAAACCCAGGGGTGTTATGCCACTGGACTGTGTCCCTAGCCTTTTTTATTTCTATTTATTTTTTGCAGTACTGTAGATTGAATCCAGGGGTGATCTGCCACTGAGCTTACATCCCCAGAACCCCCCAACCCCCTGTCCCAGTCCACTTTTGGTACTAGGTATTGAACCCAGGAACACTTAAACCACTGAGCCACACACATCCCAGCCACTTTTTTTTTTTTTTTTTTTTTACACTTTGAGACAGGGTCTTGCTAAGTTGCTGAGGCTGGCCTCAAACTTGCAATCCTCCTGCCTCAACCTCCCAAGTAGCTGGGAAAAAAAGTCATGTGTCACTGTGCCCCACTTAAGGGATTTCTTATATAAAATAAATGGCTTTCTTATACAAGCCTCCAGCCTGGGGGAAAAATTAAGACTGTGTCATTTGGACTAGCTGTAAGAGAGGTTAACATCTTTATCACCAACTTCGTTGCGGCCCTCTAAGAGGTAGGATTCACTTTTCTATCTCAAGAAACCTAAAGCAGAGGTGCCACTTTTGGTAGTGGAGGTGGGTACAGACTTGTTACCCTGCTTCATCCTGCCATGCAGAGCTTAAGAAAATAAGATGTGAGGTCTTGAGGCTTTGAATCTTCAGTAATGAGATGCTCCTGATTTGCCATTATACCCACCATAAAAAGCAACACAATCTTTTGGGTATCAGTGGGAGATAAACTTGAGAAAGCAGATGCCAACTTGAAAGGGGCTAAAACTTGGCATCTATTTACCATTTTGTAGTGGATCTCTGCCCCCACCTCTTGCCCTCCACCCCTGTGGTTCCCCACCCCCCCCTCACTGATATTAGGCAGTCCATTAAGACCTGCTTCTAGCTTGAAATAAGCCTTGATTGGTGTTTAGTGCCCACGGGTGTCTTTGTGGGTTCAACCTACCTAGGTTTCAACTCAGTCTGGAATGGATCACAGGTGCTATATTCCTGTAATAGGAAATGAAATTACTGAGTATTTTGAGTCTGCCTGTTTGCCAGGCATTGAACCAGAGCTGGTCACTCAGTAACAGGCTTACTTACACGTGCTAGAGGTCAGCCTATATTACGTTGGCTTTTCCCTGCTGTGATGCTGTGTAAAACTGAATTCCCCCCTGAGGAAATGCTGCCTGTTAGGAATAAGATCTGAGGAAAGCAGTGAAGATCTCAGTGTCAAATCCTTTAAGGACTGGGGTCCTTCCTTAACTAGTGTCTAAGAAACACCAGAGCGATGGCTTCATTTCTGGTGACTCTGTGTTCCCAGTCCTCTGCTCGTGGCTTTTTAAGACTCTTCACATTCTCTGAAAGGTTTCATGTGTAACTTGTACTGGAAATGTTATTGAAAGTTGCCTAAACAAAAAATTGTATAAAGCAATACTGTTGTAAATCTATTTTTTAAGGCATAAACAATTTGTAAAGTATATATTTCACTTTGAAATTTATGTAAACAAATTTTCATGTTTAAATACTGCTGACATTGAAACGCACCTGTACATTTTCCTTAGTATAAGTGGAATATTCAGCCAACAGCAGAATGGGTAATCCAGCTCCCTGTTTTGGTTTTGGGTTAATTACATAAGGTGAAGGGCTGTGATCCGGTGAGTTTGTGTTTTTAATTTTCAGGATAATCTACTGCTTACCAAAGTGGAATTGGAATGGTGAGATCATTTGATCTGTTTCAGGTGAGTGGAGGCCAAAGGACTGTTCTTTCTGCTTTCCCTTCAGGAGGAACAGAGACATTTAAAAAAAAAAAAATTTCCCTTCTGGGTCTGGGGATACGGTTCAGTGGTGGAGCACTTGCCCAACTTGCAGGAGGTCCTGAGTCAATCCTAGCACCCCTCCCTCCCCAAAAAAAGCCTTTCCAAGGAAACATTATTTGCTGTATTTAGGATACATCAAAAATTTCAGCTCCTGGCAAACTTTCTTGGCTAGAAGCTGCTGTTCTCTGCCCCAAGGATTCAGGAGGCTGAGGCAAAAGGATTGCAAGTTTGAGGCTAGCCTTTGCAACTTGATAATACCTTCAATACCCTGTCTCAAAGTCTAAAAAGGACTGGTTGATATATTTAGATAATATAGCACCACTGCCTGGTTCAATCCCCAGTACTGCAAAAATAAAGGATGAAAAAATACTCATTTAACTAACAATTTTAGTTTGTGGGTGAGGACCTGAGCAGACTTAAATGCTCAGCAGGCCAAGACTGAATGCACATGTTAGAGAAGGAATGTAGAAATAGGATTGGGGTCAATTTATAAATTTTGAATCATGTGGTTCAGTGATTGTAAAAACGTTCTAAGCTCCCAGGAGACAGCTGCCATTACAGATGAGGCAAATCCTCTGCAGCAGCTGTGATGCACTGGTAGTTAGTCTGCTTGGAATTGTGTTCTTCAAAGCTTGTCTACTGTTCCTGAGGATCACCTTTCAGGATGTATGTAGCAAAGAGCCCAATTTCCCTATTTCACAGGTGTGAAAACTGAAAGACTGTAACTTGCCAAAACAGTTCTAGGAGATATGAACTTTGGGAATGAAGTGAGACTGATCTAGGCACCCTATTCTAAGGGCAGAGCCTGTTGCTCTGATTTGCAGGTTCCTTTCCACAACTTTCTACAGGTTTCAGAGAACCAAGAATATGGGCACTCAGGTGGGTGATCTTGCTTCCTTTCTCAGTCTTCCACCTTCCCCTTTCTCCCAGCCTGAAGGGAATAGAGTGGACAGATGTGGCCCTTAGTTGTGGCCCTGGTTGGGAGGTGCTTTTGGGTTTTAGAGATGTCTGAAAACTAGCAGCCACATTTAGCATTTAACACTAGAACAACACTACCCACCACCCGCCTCCATAGGCCCAATACCCTACTTCCTTTTCCCTACTGAGACTGAGAACACGTAGTCAGTAATGGGTGTTTCATAACTAACCCCACCAGATATTGCTGGTGTCCTCAGGCAGTTTCACAAGGGAAAGCAGACCCTGGACACAAATTCCTGGACTTTGTTCATTTCCTTGCTCTCTTCATTTCTATCCCCTACCTCCACACCACCCACTGCTCAAAGAAGCTCCTCCAGGATCCTATAGGACTTATAGACTATAGGGAAAGCGCTGTCCAGAAAGCAAATCAGAGGAGGATTTGGAGGTGATGTGCCTGGGTGTCCAAGCTCCCAGCTCAGTGATGATTTTCTGCTGATTGAGCACACCCTGTTTGAGCCACTGCTAGACTTAAGGAGCTGCCACTCCTGGCGTGGCCACCAGATGGCACCATTTGCTTTCTGTAAGTACCATGGATCCTCTGGCCTTTTCCATGTAGGTTGGTCCTGTTCAGGTTGGCCAGAAGGAGGTAAACTAGTTTAGGCAAACTTCAATATGATTATTAGGGCTTTTAAGGCTCTAACCATTTTTAGTTTTTTGATTTTTCAGCAATACACCACTGAGCTACCTCCAAACCCTTTTTAAAAAGTTCAAATTTTTATTTTGAAACAGTCATGTTAAATTGCTTAGGCTGATCTCAATTTTGTGATTGTCCTGTCTCCTGAGTAGCTGGGATTATAGTTGTGTGTCACTAGGCCCAGCTGGGCTCCAGCCCTATCTTAGCAGAGAAAGCCATTGGGTCTCTATACATTGCTTTCCTCCCAAATCAGTCTCTTTATTGGGGTGGGGTGTGTTTTGGGGATTGAGCCATGGGGCCCTTTTGAGATACATTTTCACTAAATTGCTGAGGCTTGGCTTGATCATATGATTCACCTACCTCAGCCTCCAAGTCTGTGGGGTTATAGGCCCCACCATGCAGGGCCAAAGTGTCTTTGGATAGGTTTGTTTTTCAATTCAAGGGAAAATAAGGTCGAGGCCCTCTTTTTTTGTTAGCCTGTTTTGCTTTTGATACCAGGAATTGAACCCATGGGGACTTAATCATGAGCCACAATCTCAGCCCTTTTTTACTTTGAGACAGAACCTCACTAAGTTGCAGAGATGGGCTTTGAACTTGTGATCCTCCTGCCTCAGTTTCCTGAGCTCTGGGATTACTGGCATTTACTACAACAGCCTGCTGATAGAGGCCCTCTTGATGCAGGCTTTATAGTGTAAGTGATGACCACAGAAAAATGCTGGCTCTGGTTAGAGGGTGGGGGTGAGCTGACTTGAAAATCTCAATACTAATTTCTTTCCCAGAGCTACCTTCATTGGAGAAAGGTCAAGGACAGTGTGCACTTATTCCTGAGAATCTTCTATGAGTCCAGAATGGCTAGGTCCTAGGGAAGCAGATAGGAAGTGATCATTGTTCTCTTTGCAGGATGAGTACTGAAAAAGCAACCATGGAGGATGTGTGACTTGAGTTGGGATATAGATAGAACTTGTATAAGGCTTGTACCCAGAAGGTGAGCCAGTCCCCAAGCTCTCTGTGTGTGTGTGTCTATGTGTGTGTATGAAACTCTGGGGATCAAACCCAGGGCCTTGTGCATGGGAGGCAAGCACTCTACCAACTAAGCTATATCCTCAGCCCACTCATGTTGTTTTAAAGGTTTTTCCTTCATGCTTTCCCACTGTACCATGACCTCTGCTACATCACTGAGTTGTTCTTAAAACATTTCTATAGGGCTTGGGTTGTGGCTCAGTGTATAGCTCTTGTCTAGGATGTGTGAGACACTGGGTTCAAATCACAGCACCACATATAATTAAATGAATAAAATAAAGGTCCATCAACAAAAAAAATATAAAAAAATGTTTCTATAGAGAAATATAAGATAGAGGCCTTCTTTTTTTTTTTGCTAGCCTGTTTTGCTTTTGGTACCAGGAATTGAACCCATGGGGGCTTAATCACTGAGCCACAACCTCAGCCCTTTTTACTTTGAGACAGAACCTCACTAAAGTTGCTGAGACGGACTTTGAACTTGTGATCCTCCTGCCTCAGATACTATTCCTAGGACTTTATGTATATTTAATCCTCGAAACAAGGTAATATTTCCTTGTAGGTAAGGATGGAATTTCTATGCATAATTGTGCCCTTAAGTATTAGCTTTAGAGTTTAGAGCATTGTTCCATGTCTGCCAGATCCTCAGTGGAGGGAAGTCCAGGGTTCGGAAGGGAAGAAATGCTCAATGTTGGTGCTTTTTGCCCAGAAAGACCATAGTCTATTTTCTAGTCTGAACTAGAAACTGTGGCAATCACAGCTTTCTTGCTTCTAATATTGACCTCATGCACTGAAACCATGAGGGTGTGGGGAGAAGGGGTATTAGAAGAGGAGTGGGTGTTTTTCAGACTGAAGCAGAAGCCACCAGGAACTTCTAATAAACAACAGAAGAGGGCAGCAGAGGACCAAGATTAAACTGCTCTCCCATCCTACTTCCCAGACTTGAGCTAGGCCTTGTAGAGAGAAACACTTAGGTACCCAAGGTCACTCTGCATTCGTTTACATCTACATAATCAACCCTAAGCCAGAGGTAAGGATCTGTCTTCTGCAATGTGTAGTCTTTCAGTTCATCATCTAAATCTAACTTGCTTGCAGTTTGGGAGACGATTGGTTATTGATCTAAAACCGAAGCTCTGAACCCTTGTTCTCTCAGTTGATTGATAGGAGGCAAGCCCTAAGCTAGTGATGATCTCAATGAATTGCCCAGCACATTGAGCACCTATCTCCTATATTCGTAGCCCTGCACTAGGTTTTATAGATTCATGACCTTAAGGAACATGAGCCCTGTGTTCAAAGGAACTGAGGGCAGGAGCGAACTAAGAAAACAGATCATTCTAGTTTCTTGTTCTCCTGGGAATACATAATTTTAGTAGAACTAGAGAAGAAAAATAAGACTGGCTATGAGATTCCTCTCCCTAAATGTTTGGCTTGATTGCCACTCCCTTAAGTGGTACCTAAGATCTGCCAGAGGCACTGATGGTGAATTGTTCCAGTAAAGGTGTTCTCTAAGATGGACAGGCTTTGGCCCAGGAGGACCTTTGGGTATTGAGGCTGGGAACAAATTTTGGATATGTGAGTGGAGAAGAACCAAATGAAATGGTCCTAGGAGTCTGTGTTCAGTATCTTTAGGGAATGACCAGAACAAAGTGTATGTTTAGGGAAAGGTGAGGAAGAGGCATTTTAAATGACACCCATAACGAAAAATGGTAAAACTAGCACAATGCCTAATGCAGGCTCAATCTTTACCATATCCCAGCGGGTTCTGTACTATCACGCCCACTTTACAGATAAGAAACTTGAATTCAGAGAAGTAAAAGGCTATCTAGCTGGTACATAGAGGAACTAGAATTTGAACCCAGAGTCTGAACCTCAAAAGCAAAATGAAAACCCTCTGAGTACCCCTGATCCTCGACTCTGTGACATGTGGCTCCCCAAAGCAATAAGCCATTCCTAAACACTCCCCAACACAGCTACTAACTCCCCATAGGCTGTGAGTTTCTTGTTCTACCCCTGGTTTGGTGAGGCTTATGAAAGCCTCATTTCAGAGAACCCAGTGAACATTCTTTTTTCCTAAACGGGTAATTGAGCCACGTTGGAAAAGCATTCCAGCAGCCTCTTTAAGGTCCCGGTGCCCACTACATGCAGGAGATAGGTGTGCAGGTCTATGCTGGGACCTTGCCCTCAGGAACTTGCTGGCAGGTGGGTGGCAGCTCCACCACAGCGCTCAGCCTCCAGCCACTGTGAGCAAAGTCACCTCAATTGGGACTGAGGCCAGGCATATTCATTGTTTCTGGCAAAAAGAGCAAGTCAGTCCCAGAAAGCTCAGACCTTTAGAGATGGAATTGCATAAGTAAAAGTGGAAAATCTCAAGGTGACTGGCCTGACTGGAAGAAGAGAACCTCAGGCCTGAGGCAAGCTGCTCTTGTGCCAGACACTTACCCAGGAGAAGCACTTCCTCAGTGCTCTGAACCCAGGTAGCCAAGCCCATCACAGACTGCCCTGCTGGTGGGTCTTAGCTGCACACACAGGGCAATCATTCATGCAGAAAGGAGGACATACCTGATGCCATGTCCTGTGGTGGGGGGTCTAGCTCAGGGCATTCAACAGTCTTCAAACTTTCCCCCAGCCAGGCCACTGAGAATGAGGTGGTAAGCAGATTTCTAGACTAGCTGGGTTTCCTTGGGAAAGTCACTCAGCCTCTCTGAGGCAAATGATGTGGGGAATCTGCACTTTCTAGCCTTCTGGAGCTAAGGAATAAGTTACCGTAATGCCCAACATTCATTCAGCATTTGCTCAGCATCTACCACCATGTTGGATACTTAAGAGTTATCGTTTGATTATGAGGTATCCCCCAAAATTCCCGTTAATGTAGGAATGTTCGAGATGAAATGATTACGTTATGAGAGCTGTAATCAAATTAGGAATTCATTTAATGAATAATTTGAATTTTTATTTTATTGGTACTGGGGGTTGAATTGGGGCATTTTACCACTGAACTACATTCTGAATCATTTATTTATTTCTTTAGAGACAGGGTCTCACTAAGTTGATAAGGCTGGCCTCAAACTTGCCATTCTCCTGACAGCCCCCCAAGTCACTGGGATTATAGGTGTGTGCCATCACATCTGGCTTTGATGAATAGTTTGTTTCCCCCCACACACACACACACAGTTTTTATTATTATAGTTGTACATAATGACGGGATTTGTTGTTACATATTCATAATCCATGCACATAATTTAGCAATATAATTTGGCCAATATCACTCCCCAGCTCTTTCCCCACTCACCCCATGGTTCCTTTTCTCTACTGATCTCCCTTTGATTTTCATGAGATCTGCCCCCACCTTTCCTTTCATTTTTTTCTCTCTAGCTTCTGCATATGAGAGAAAAAAATATGACCCTTAACCTTTTGAGTTGGCTTATTTTGCTTAACATAATGGTCCCAAATTCCATCCATTTTCCTGCAAATGACATAATTTCATTCTTCTTTATGGCTGAATAAAACTCCATTGTGTGTGTATAACACATTTTCTTTATCCATTCATCCATTGAGGGACACCTAGTCTGGTTTCATGGTTTGGCTATTGTGCATTGTGCTGCTATAAACATGGGTATGCATGTGTCACTGCAGTAAGATGACTAATTCTTCAGGATAAATACCAAAGAATGGTATAGCTGGATCCTGTGGTGGTTCCATGCCTAATCTTCTGAGGAACCTCCATACTGATTTCCATAGTGGTTGTACTAATTTACAATTCCCACTAACAGTGTAAAAGTTACTTTTTCTCCACATCCTCTCCAGCACTTATTTTTTTTTAAAGAGAGACGGAGAGAGAGAGTGAGTAGTATCGGCGGACACAACATCTTTGTATGTGGTGCTGGGGATCGAACCCCGGGCCGCATGCATGCCAGGCGAGCGCGCTACCACTTGAGCCACATCTCCAGCCCTCTAGCACTTATTATTATTTGTATTCTTGATGGCTGCCATTCTGACTGTTGTGAGATGAAATCTCAGAATAGTTTGATTGTTGATGATGTTGAACATTTTCTATTTGCATTTCTTCTTTTGATAAATGTCCGTTTAATTCATTTGTCCATTTATTAATTGGATTATTTGGCATAAAAATTTTTGAGTTCTGTATATATTCTAGATATTAATCCTTTGTCAGAGGAATAGCAAGCAAAGATTTCGCTCCCATTCTCTGGGCTATCTCTTCACATTCCTAATTGTTTCCTCAGCTATGCAGAAGCTTTTTAATTTGATTCCATCCCATTTGTTAACTCTCAGCATTATTCCTGAGCTTTAGGGTCCTATTGAGAAAGTTGTTTACTGCGTCTATATGCTGGAGTATTGACCCTATGTTTTCTTCTCAGAGTTGCATAATTTTTGGTCTAATTTCTAGGCCTTTGATCCATTTGTGCAGGCTGAGAGATGAGGATCGAGTTTCATTAACCATTTTTCCCAGCACCATTTGTTAAAAAGGTTGTCTTTTCTCCAATGTATGTTTTTGGCCCCTTTGTCAAGAATCAGATGACCGTAAATGTGTGGGTTTGTGTCTTCTAGTCTGTACCATTGGTCTATGCATCTGTTTTTATGCCAGTACCATGCAATTTTTTTTTTCTTTTTTGGCTCGGGTCTTCCTCCCCCCTCCTCTTGGAACTGGGGGTTGAACCCAGGGCTTCACAGATGTGAGGCAAGCACTTTGCCACTGAGCTACATCCCAGCCCAACAGGCAGCGTTGTTGTTTTTTTTCAACTATAGCTCTGTAGTTTAATTTGAAGTCAGGTATTGCCTCCAGCATTCCTTTTTTTTTTTTTTTTTTTTTTTGCTTAGAATTGCTTTGGATATTCAGGATCTCTTAGTCTTCCAAATGACATTTAGGACTGTTTTTTTCTAGTTCTGTAAAGAATGTCATTGGTATTTGGATGGGGATTGCATTGAATCTGTATATTGCTTTTGGTAGTATGGCCATTTTAACAATATTCTGCCTATCCATGAGCATGGGAGGTCTTTCTATCTTTTGAGATCTTCTTTAATTTCTTTTTCCAATATTCTATGGTTTTTTGTTGTAGAGACATTTTACCTCCTTGGTTAGATTTATTCCTAGGTTTTTTGTTTGTTTAGGCTATTGGGAATGGAATTGTTTTCCTGATTTCTTTCTCAGCCAATTCATTTTTGGAATATGATGGACAATTTGAATGGACAAACTGGGTGGCATCTGTATGAGGTAGAGCATAAGGCTAGAGTTGGCGGTGTCACTGGGTGCGTACCTTGGGATTACATATTTTGTCCCTGGCTCTTCCTGCACTCTCTGCTTCTTGTCTGCCTGGGCTGAATAGTTTTCCTCCTCTATGCTCTTCTGCCATGATGTACTGCCTGACCTTGGACCTAGAGCAATGGATTTGGCCAACAAGAACTGAACCTCTGAAACCATGAGCCAAAATAAACTTTTCCTCCTCTTAAGTTGTTCTTGTCAGTTATTGGAGTCACAGCAATGAAAAGGTTGACTAACATACTTAGATTACCTAGGTTGGTTCTCAGCAAATTTCTATAAATGAACTAACCTGCCCAAAGTCTTACTGCCTGTGAGAGGTGAGCTGAGATTCAAAATCAGGTGGTTTGGCTTTAGAATCCAAAATGGTGAGTACTATGCTATGTGGGCTCTTTTGAGAGGCCATCAGGGAAAGGGTCCTTATGGGTCTTTCAACTTAACTTCAGACTGAGTGATTTTTCTAAAATCAAGTGGATCAAGTTTTGTTGGAGGCAGTGGCAAAAGCCTATAATCCTAGTGGCTTGGGAGACTGAGGCAGGAGGATTGCAAGCTCAAAGCCAGCCTCAGCCTTAGTGAGGCCCTAAGCAATTTATGCAGATCCTGTCTCTAAATAAAATATAAAAAGGGGGATGGGATGTGGCTCAGTGGTTAAGCGTCCCTGGGTTCAACCCCTGGTAGCAGAAAACCAAAACAACAAGGGGTGTGTGTGTGTGGGGGGGGGGGATGTGGCTCAGTGGTAAAAGCACTTGTGTGAGGCTCTGAGTTCAATCCCCAGCACCGCCAAACAAAAACAAAAACAAAGCAACAACAAAAACAAATGGGTCAAGTTTCTCCTGAATGTAAGGCCCTAATCCACACAGCTGATCAACAGGCTGTGGCGTGGTCTTGCCTTGGCCTCCCTGCTCCCCAAGCCCACTCTGCACTCCAACCTCACAGAACTATTTTCACTTTCCTGAGCATAATCAGGTAACTACCTTTTGCTAAGGCCCTGCTCAATCTTTACACACTTCTAATCTTCACAACAACCCCTCAAGGAGATGGTGAGGCCTCCATTCAACGAGGTTTCAGAAGGTGAAGACGTGGTATCCCAGGTCACAGAGCTTTCCCCCTACAAAGCTTAAGCGCTTTAATAAGTGCACTCTACCCATTTACCCCATGATTGTCTCTGACTGGCCGGCCTTGGACTTCACTGCCCACCCCAGAGACCTAGTCCTTCCTCTGGAGGTAGCTGAAAGGTACCTCTAGGAGGGAAGGCTGTCATGGCTTCTGCCTTCCTGCCACGCTGACCTGGAGACTCTCGCTGCCATTCTCATGGTCCCTTTTACTTTCCTATCCCTGAACATCTCACTTCCTGCTTCCAGGAGGCTGTGAACTCTTGGAGGTGCGTAAATGTCCCCTCCATACTGCCAGCCCCTAGCAGGGGTCCTGATAGACCTTGTCCTAGGAGGTGAGTGGAAAAATGCTGACTGGGTAGCCGATGGGGACATGGATGATCTGAAGCTTAAGAGAACTGGCTCCAGAGGTGCAGAGAAGGGTGGCAGATGCACCTGGGGAACCCAAAAGAGGACTGTGTCAATCCTAGAGCTCTTCCCTGGTGTCCTCTGCTGTGGCTTCTGGTACTCACCTCCCACAGCTGGGGCTCATCCAAGGGCAGTTCTGTGCTACGACCCCAATGTATGAAAGGCTTTAATGGACGCTGGGATATTAAAGTGCCAGGGTTAATTTTCCAGAAAGTGTTTCAACTGACTTGCTTTCCATCTCCTCCTTATGGGTAGCTTCGAAGCCTATGGTTGCCCTCTGGAAAGAAAAGACATCCTGCCCTTGTATATCTGAGTTGTGAGCCATTTGTTCCTCACGTCCCAGAAGGTATGCACCACCCTGCACACAGCATCTCTTCCTCACCCTAAGAGTGTAAGGGGGAGTGGCTGGAGAAAGTGGCAGTTTTCACACTAGGTAGAATAGTCCAGAACCCTCTTCTGTATTACAAGGGCAGAAACTTAGGTTCAGTATAACTTGTCTGGGACATAAATCTGTGTCACAGGGACTCCACTGAGGAGGGAGGAAGTCTGCTCTGGTGTTTTAGATTATTCCCTTTGAATGTGAGAATCATTTTTACTTTCGGGCAGGAATGTGAAAACATGAAGTCCTCATGATGTCCTCTCATCCCTGGGATCTGATAAAATTCTGTGGTTAGGTTTTCAACTTTCTTCGGTATGTCATATATGGTCCTGAAAACTTCCAGACACTTTCCTTCTAGGAGTGTTAAGTTATAAATAAATAGCCCTCCCCATTCTGTTGTATTTAAGAGTTTTATTTGTGCTCCGTGTTATTTGTTTTATTGTTTTGTTCACTGCACAGATCATAAATAATTACAGTTCATTTAATAGCCTTCCTGGAAAAGCTGGCCTTCACCACTTGTTAGGAAACCAGGATTTTTATTTTTAGTTACAACTAAAAATAAGATATCTTATATCACATGAATTATACGATATTTAACTTTATTTTACCCATGTTTCATCCTCCTCTGTCTGATGATTTAGTGTCTTCTATTTTTTCTTTCTTTTTCTTTTCTTTCTTTCTTTTTTCTTTTTCTTTTTTCTTTTCTTTTTTCTTTCTTTTTTTTTTTTTTTTTGTAGCACTCACCCATTGAACCACATCCCCAGCCCTACTTTGTATTTTATTTAGAGACAGGGTCTCACTGAGTTGCTTAGCACTTGCTTTTGCTGAGGCTGGCTTTGAACTCATGATCCTCTTGCCTTAGCCTCCTGAGCTGCTGGGATTACAGATGTGCACCACTGTGCCTGGCTTGAATTAGTGTCTTCTATATTGAAAGCATTTTTATAGGATGTCTAAAAATTAAGTGGACTTTATAAATATATATAAATAAAATCAAGATACATTTAAAATTGTTATGTGTACAAAATCTGAGCAGAAAACACTAGTGAAGAAGACCTCAGTGACAGGAACTGCATGTCAGTTTTATAGACCCATGTACTGAGTGCTTGCAGTGGGGCAGGTGTGTTCAGAGGCGGGTCCAGCAGTTGTTGGCTTAATTGTCGGGAACAACATGCAGAGTTAAGATGGATGTTCGTGGGCTGGGAGGATGGGAACGGCAATCCCTGGCCCCGTGTTTGTGTTTGAGTGTGAGGAGAGGAGGCAGGAATGAGTTGGCCAGGTCTGCAGGTGGACAGGAAGGCGGGTGCTCCTGCCTGATCTCTTCTGTTTACTCTAAGGACAGACAACGGGTAGGGCTTTGAAAAGCTGTGTGAGAACAAAGACCTTCCCAGGATAGAGGGGGAAGCAATCCAGGTGTTCAGTGTAAGTGCTAGCAGACCTGGGAGCAACCAGGGACAAAAATGCTGGGCTTTATGTGCCAATTAGTGGCAAGTGGGGGAGGGGCACAGAGACTCTGCGTCCCCAGAGAGTCGTTTGGAGGGAGATGCTGTAATTGGTTCCTTGCTCTCTCTTCTTTCCTACATGGGAAAAATTAGAGAATGAAGCTACGAGGAAGCAGTGTTTAGTAGAAAGTGGCAAAACAATGTAATCAAGGGAGGTAGATTTCCCTCCACATAGCTCCATGTTATATGGGCAGACCCCTACCTTCATGGGTTCAGAATGATCTTGCATCCAGGCAGAGGGTTTGCCCTAGTGGTCATGCAAATCAGTGATGATGGACTAAGACTACAAGGGCTCATCTTTTAAAAATGATGAGTGGTTGAAAATAATAATAGGTTGGGTGTGGAGAGAGTGGATGTCTTTTCCATTCTTTGCTCTTCTAGCTCCTGGGGGAATAAGCGAGAGGGATGCTGAGCTCGTGATTAGGTTTGTAACTCAGACACTACTGGTCCTGATGAATTAAAAGAACATTAAGGCTGTAGCCAGGGACACCACATTTTTCATTTAACCAAATTGATTGCAGCATTGACTTCCTAATAGTCTGGGAAGGCAGGCTGGCTTCCCCTGACCTTAGGTTCCCAGGCAAGCTTAGGAGAAGTTGGGGCACCAGATTGACATAGGCTTTCATTGCATGCGCGCAGCTGGGCCAACTGCCATAGAATTGAAGTGTGTTAGCCCGGCTAGCATGGGAACTGCAGTCCCTGTCTGGCTGCAGTCCTGTAGTTACACACTGTCAGTATTAGGAGTATGAAAGAGCAAGGGGAGAAGAGCTTGTCCCTGTGTCCAAGAAACAAGTCCTTGAACATGCCTGGCTCAGAGAGAGGTTGGACATCCTCTTTTGCATGGGAACAACAACATAATGACAGTCACATCTTCCTTGATTAAAATTTGACTCTGCACTTGTGGAGCACACCTGTAATTGCAGCAAGTTGGGAGGCTGAGGCAGGAGGATCACAAGTTCCAGGACAGCCTCTGCAATCTAGTCAGGTCCTGTCTCAAAAACAAAAAGGGCTAGGGATGCAGCTCAGTGGTAAAATAAATCAATAAATACTAATACTAATACCACTACTAATAAAAACGGACTCTGGAAGAGTTAAAGTGGGTATTGGAGTTGTGCTGTATTGTGTGAGTTGTGTGCCTTCCTCCTCGTGCCCCCAGGGATCCTGAGTAGGTTAGGGCTCCACCCTGTGCTTGCAGTCTTCTTTCTCCCCAAACTCTCCCTCAGTGCCACCACTTGCTGTGTGTGGCTCCTTGGTCCAGTACTGTACCTGAACTGTTTTCCCATCTATAAACTAAGCATAATACCCATCTTAAAAGGGATGTCTCACCTATTCAGCCAACTAACACGTAGGGAAAATCTATCATTTAGGGGTTTCCTCCCTACCTCCTCCCCTCTTCCTGGACAACGCCCTATTGTCACAGGCTCCAGGCACCTTTATCTTCTCCCAGAGATCCTCCTCTTCCTCACTCATCCTTTAGGCTCAAAGGCCCCCACCATCCCGGTGACCACTGTAGGTAGACTTACTGGGGTGGGAGGAAAGAAAGGGATTCAGGGGCCCCAAATGGCTACGGGGGATCCTGAGCTTAATAACTTAGCCTTGAGCTGCAGAGGGTTCTGCAGATTGGGGAGAAAAGGCTGGCTCAAGCGAGACAACCCGTCGCAGGTGGGGAGGAGGCGGCCCCTTCCCTGGTCCTGCTCTCCCTGCCCTGGGAGCAGTCGCCTTGACCTTGAGCAGGAGGCGTGGGCGCGGAGCGGAGGGGGCTGCGCAGACCCGACCAGGTCCCCGCAGGCAGGTCCTTCCCTCCGCCTCCTGCAGGCCTCCCCCTCCGCGGTCCCCGCCCTCCCGCGCCGCCCGCCCGGTCTCCTCCCCTCACTGCAGCGCTCGCCGCGCTCGCCCATCGATCAGGCCCCCTCCCGCCGCCGCCTCGGCGCAGACTGCTAAGCTCAGCAAGTCTTGCGGCAAAGGCACTTCGGAGCCGAGTTGGGGCCGGGGCGGAGCGGGGACTCCGCGCCCCGGGGGAACGGACGCCGCTGCTAAACTGTCGCCAGCGCCGCATCCTTACAACCCGACGCGCCCTCGCAGCGGGGACCCCGAATCTCTCCTTCCTCCTGGGGGTCTGTCTCCAGTAAGTCCGTACCCCGCCCGTGGGGGCATCGACCTCCCCCTCCGAAGTTTCTCCATCCTCGCTACAGATTAGAGGGGCCAGGGTGGCGCTCGGGAAGTTTGAGGCCAAGGGGTCCAGGCGCCCGCGCCTCCTCTGGGGGAGTTTGGAACGTCCAGGGGAAGAAGGTTCGTTTGGGGGAGCCGGTCAAGGGGCGAGGGGACGGCTCCTCTGCGGGCTGGGGGCCAAGAGGGAGCAGATTTCCTCTCCCGCCTCTCCTAGAGGAGCTGCGGAGGAGAGGGGGCCAACGACCCCTGCGCCCTCGCCCCTCTTTGCTGCCTCCCGGAGCCCCCTATGCGCATCTTGCGCTCCCCCGCCCACCTGAACGGTCTCTGACCAAGTGGGGACCCCCCCCCCCCCGGTGGTTCTGCCGTCGTGGGAGGAGAAGGGAGGGTCCGCGAGCCCTGAGAACCGCAGCCCCTGGATCAGGGAGCGGTTGTAGAGCCAGATACAGGGACTGTCTGGAAGTGAGGGTCCAGAGGAGCAGGGACAGGGAGGAGCAGGGATGGAGGAGCCCCTTGCCTCCCTTCAAATCTCATGACTCAGCACGACCTAGGACGTCCCATTCCTGCTCCAGCCCTTGTCCCCAGGTGCAGACAGCCTCACTCTTCTTTCTGGACTCTTCCATCTACCTTTGCCTTGGCACGGGGTTATATGAATCAAAGAGGAGCTGTATCCTTTCCCCTCCACTAATCCCAGGCATCCTCCCTTCATTTCCACACTCCACAGGTGCCTCCTGCCGCCCCTGACCCATGCAGCCCATGTGGGCATGGGTTTCTTGTTGGGGTAAAGGAGTGAGAGCCCTCCCCTCTACACGCCCCCCCCCCAGTGGAAGAAAACAGTGCAAGGACAGAGAAGGCACTAGCCCAGAGGGACCACTGCAGTGTGGAGAGGGCAGAGGCTGGCTGGGTGCAGGAGGCCCAGATTGGAATGGGGTGGGCAGGAGATGAGGAAATCCTTAGCATCCGGGTCCAGGCAGGAAGGTGGTCTGGGGCCTGACCCAGAAAGCCTGGGGGTAGATGCAGTAACCTCCTCTCCTCCTTCCTCTGCCCAGAGGGGTCCTCTCCCTGTGTAATAGATTGTCCTCAATCCAGCTCTTGGCAACCTGGGCATTTCATTACAAGGGGTGACAGGGAGGCACAGGATGGCCTTAGTCCTTCCAGCCATCTCCCCCTACTTATCCAAGTTCAGCTTTTGGGCTTCTGGAAACATCTCTGTGATCATCAGAGGTGTTGAAAAAAATAGCCCTGCCCTGTGCCCCTAGGGCTGAGTGGAAGGGGCAGGTGGAGGGGGCAGGGAGGCTCTGATGCAGTGGGACGTGCCTGGCGTCCTGGCCAGCGAGCAGTGGCAGTGGCCTGGCAGGCACTGCAAGCTGCAGCTTGTGCCAGGGCCTCAGGGGGTGAGTCAGCGTCAGGGGTCCATGCCAGGCACACTGAGGCCTGGCCCTGGGAGTCCAGCCCCAGACCTTCTTTTCCTCCTGCCCCCTGGGGAATAACCCATGAGGGCTGCACCCCCACTCCTGGGCTTCCTCCCTCAGTATGGCCAGCCTCTGTCCTGCTGGGCTCCCAGACACACCCTTAGGACTTCCTCATCTAGGACACATCCTTAGGACACATCTAGGACTTCCCTCAGGGTCTGGCTTTTACTGGGGACTTCTTGGGTTTCCTCTGCACCATCTCTCCTCTGCTCCTGGCCCACAGAGGAGCGAGGAGATTTGGGAAAGTGGCGGAGGGGGGGGGGGCAGAGGTAGGTGTTCCAATTACAGCCTCCCATAGACTGGCCTTGCGTCCCTGGAGAAGCAGAGACCAGACCACTGTGTTGTGAGTCAGCTTGACTCGTGAGATCTTTCCACTCAACTTGGGATCTTTTTAAATTTTTTTTTGAGAGGGGTGGGTTGTGCAAGCACATTTCTTTTTCTTTTAGTTCTTCATTCAGACCAAGGGAGCGGGGGAGGTGCGCACTTTGCCCATTTTCCCATAGAGGAGGCCGACTGGCTTCACCTGTGACTGGGGTTGGTCACATCCCTGGACCTTTCCATAGTCTCTGCGTAGCCAGAGAGGCCTTTCCAGAGCTGGTCTGGGTTGCTGGACCTACACTGCAGATGGAGCTCATTCCAGCTCTTTCCTCCACAGGCATCTTCCAGGCAGATGCAGCCAGGCCACCGTTGATACTGTGGAGAGGGGCGGGGTGGGCTTCGGAGGTGGCTGGAGAAGTCTCTTCCCTGGCAGCTACCCCAGTCCTCCCCAGCCTAGGTGTGCCTGACCTTGAATGGCCTCTGCTTGTTCTTTGTCCTGTCACCCCTGGATCTCCTCTTTCTCTGCTGAGTGGTGGAAGGTGTATGGGCAGGACCGTGGGGGCGTGGTGGTAGTGGTTGGGCCTAGTGCACTGGAGGAATGACATGTCATTCCCTTGCTTGCACAGAGGTGCCTCGTGGATGATGGAAGGCCGCTGCTGAGTAGAAATGCTGCTTTGCTCAGCTTTGGGATTTGCTGTGTGGACTTTCCTGATCTGGGCAGGTTCTACTAAAGCTGGATTTGCTTATCTTAAGCTAAACATCTTAGATGGTCCAGTTTGCTGAGATTATTCTTTAGGAACTGGAAGGACCAGTCAGAGGGAGCAACAGAGAGGGCTTTTATACAGATGGTGGTTAAAACAGGAAGCAGCAAAGTAGAGAGGCCCAGAGCCAGCTGGGCTTGGGTTCAGATCCCTGGGTCCTGAATTACAATGGTGTGGCCTTATTCATTCATTCACACAACAAGTATTTTTATTAGCGAGTACCTACTCTACCTACTCTGTGCCGATGTTCTATCACTGGATGCAGCCGTGAGCACAATAGGCAAAAAATTCCCATCAATCTGGATTTTGTGTCCTTTGCCACTCCGATGTCACTTTCCACACTCACTCAGTTCTTGCTGTTTGACAGTCTGCTGTGTCCAGAGCTATGCTAGGCAACAGATTCAGATGGCAACAAAACAGACCTGGTTCCTGCCCATGGGGCTGATGATCTAGTGAATACCAAACAATTAGACAAATAATTACACCAAGAATCCACCGCAGCCCTGATAAGTATCATGGCAATTTCATGATACGAGAGCATTTCATGGGGTGGCCTGACCAGGTTCAGAGAGTTTTCTCTATGAGAATAAGTAATACTACTTACCTTACAGGGTAATATTGTATAAATAACTATAATATCGTCTGTAAAATAGTCCCTGGATCACTGGATAGATGCATTTCTAAATTCTGTGCATGAATCATCTCTACACAGGCAACAAGTTGATTATTCATCCTCCACTGGGTTAGAAGCCAGGTCAGGAAGCTGGGATTCAGTCCTGGGTCAGAAAGCCTGTGATAAATGACAGTTTCAGTTTCATTGGAGAAATGTCAGTCATCCTTTTTTTTTTTGGTACTGGGGATTGAACTCAGGGTACTTTGTCTCAGAGTTACAGCCTCAGCCCTTTTTATTTTTCTTTTGAGACAGGGTCTCCCTAAGTGGCTCATGGCTTCACCATGTTTCTGAGGTTGGCCTTAAACTTTCGATCCTCCTGTCTTAGCCTTCCAAGTTGCTGGGATTACAGGAGGGTGCCACCATGCCTGGCTTTTTATTATTTTTTTTTCTAAGAGGCAGTAGAGTGACTATCACCAGATTGCCTGGGTTCCTCCTGGTTCTGCCACTTGCTCTGACTTTGAGCACATTAATCAACTTCTGAATCTCAGTATTCCCATCTGTAGAATGGAACTAACATTCCTGCCTCTGACTTAGGTTGCTGTGGGTGAGGAGTAAATGAATTAGATCTTGTAAAGTGCATTGCTCAGGATGAGAGTCATATAAGCTTTTCTGTCATGGTGCTTCTCACAGCCCTTTCCTTGCCCACAGACAGGACTCTGTCCTGGGTTCTCCAGCTGAAGGGAACCATATTTCATCTCTGTTCATCTTAAAAACTCAAAGAAGATACGCTCTAACTGCCTTGGTGGTCACTGCAATATTTCATCCTTGCGATTTTCAGGGGCTTCTTTATAGCTAACAAGCCGTTTCTTGCCAAAGCTTGATTTCTGGGAAGGCTCTGTCCTGGCAATCCTTCATCTTCATCCCTGGAACAGACAGTTCCAAGAGGGAACCAGAGGAAATTTGTTTGCAAACCCAGAGGGACCTGATGAGTGAGTGGAGTCCAGCCTGCAGGGGGCACCCAACTGGTGGCCCCTCCCCTACAGACTGGCTCTGAGATCCAACCCCACGGAGGACTCTGAAATGTGTGGCAAGCAAGAGCTGCCATGGAACCGCCTCCTCAGATCAACTTCCAGATGAGGACGGAGTCCCCCAGTGAAGGGACGAAGAGTCTGGGTTCTGGAGGCCCCTTCCAGACCCTGCCCTGTAGGAAGGCAGGAGGAGTGTGGGGGCCGCTGAAATGACCATTGCACCTCAGAGCGTCTGATGCTCTAGCCTGCCCCCACGCTGAGGGTCAGAGACAAGAAAGAGAGAGAGAGAGAGAGAGAGAGGAGTTGACTGCTGTTGTCAAGTCAAGAGAGGTTCTTCTTTGGCCAATTTATCTGGAGCCCCAGGATTTCAGCTTTGGCTGAACACACGCCTCTTGTCACCCCACAAGACAGCAGTTCAGTACCACCATCGGATCTCAGAGCAGCCATCACTGTCCCCATTTTACAACAGAGAGGCAAGGGCCCAGAGACATGGTGTGACTTATCCCAAATCTCCAGGCCACGGGTCCTTGCAGGACGGAGATGACTGCTCAGAGTGGAGTTGCCCTGCTGTCGTCAAGTCCCTCCCCATCCTCACCAGTTCTGCCTACAGCATGGAGCCAGAGAATGGAGTTGGGGATTCTCGGGGGCCCTTGGGGATGAAGTTACTCAAACTTTGAGTAAAAACTGGAGACTAGATGTTTGAAATCGGGCAGCAGATTTTTTTTAAAAAAATTAGGCAGTGAGACTTGGAAAAATTGAATTGGCTCTCCTTCCCTGCCGTAGGGTTTCCTTGGGATTCTCCATAAAGGCTCGGGCATCTTCTTCAGGAGCACCTGCTCTGATGGGGTAGGGAGGAGCCATGGTAGGCTGCTGGGGTGACTGATGGGATGCCCGCTCCAGCTGAATCTGAATCTGCCCAGCCACCTTGGGTGTAATGGGACACTGATCCCCTGGGCACCTGAGCCTCTGCAAGTTCCCAGTTTGGAGATTAAATAATAAATGTCTAAGATGCCAGACATGTGGCAGCCTGTGGAGCCTGGCAGCAGTGTGTGTGTGTGTGTGTGTGTGTGTGTGTGTGTGTGTGTGAGAGTGTGTGTGTGTGTGTGCTGGGTCTTAGGATTAGCTGCAAAGGCAGGGGAAATGGGAACTCCTTGGAGCCTGCTTGTCTTTCAGAGTCCAGGCTCAAGAAGTCAGATCCCCGTGGGATGCGCAGCCTCAACGCCAACCCTCAGATGCATGGGTAGCTGGAGTCCACGCACAGTCTGAGCCACAGTGCCCTGTGCTTTCTCGATTCCCCACCATCCTCTTCTTCCCTCCACTTTCCATTCAACTCAACTAAGTACCCACGGCTGCAAAGGGAGCTCAAGTTAACCACGCCTCCTCTGCCAACCTGGAGCTCCCCAAGGACAGGGCATGGGACTCTTTCCCCTGTCCTGGATCCCCGAGGCCCAGAGGGAGCACTCGTGATGGCCCGTGTGGGGCGGCAGGGTTCCCACTGCGCCCCCAGCCCAGGCTTCCTGACTGCACAATCTGGGATCCTGGGAGGAATCAGGAAAGCTCCCTGGAGGCATTTGTGGGGACCAGGTGCCTCTGAGTGGGACAGGAAGTTGTCAGGCTGTGAACACGGGCAGGACTTTCATAATGGGGCTGATGTGGTAGCTCTGGAATTTAGCAATTAGGGAATATTGCAATTAGAGGCAGAATTTACCCATTACTATTCCATGCATCTTAATATCTAGTGTAAGTGGTTGTGACTATTAGTGTGGCACTAGAGAGCTGGGAAGATAGAAATGAATGAAGGGATGCTGTGAGGGGCTTGCAGGCTGAGCATGGGGTGGGGCTGGGAGGAGCTTAACCCTTTACATGCCCAAGCTGAGGAATGACCCAGGGATGCAAGCAGCCGGTCGCATTTGTAAGATGTGACTGAGACAAAATCGCCCAGGCTCACCCTTTAAAAATTTTTTAATTTTTAAAAAATTACTTTTATTTTTAGTTCACACACAGTAATCACACATATTTATGGGATATAGTGTGACATTTCTATATACATATATATATATACACAATATGTAATGATCAGCTCAGGGAAATCGGCATCTCAGACATTTATCATTTTGTGTGTGTGTGTGTGTGTGTGTGTGTGTGTGTGTGTGTGTGTGTTGGGGAACTTCAAATTCTATGTGCTTCTTCAGCTCAGGTTGCTTGCAGGTGTGGAGGGAGTGGTGGTGGAAGCCATGGGGCAGCCCAGTGGAGAAGCAGAGAGTGAGTCCTGAGCAGCTGTGTGCGTTTGTGAGAGAGGGGGTGGTGCCTTCCTCACACCTGACCTTCCCTTTTCCTCTTGTTCTTTTCTCTCCCTCCTCACTCCTACTCCTGGCTTCAATTTCTTCTGAAGCCAAATGAGACCAGATGTGTTGGTGCAGGATCAAGTCAAGAAGGGACATGTGGAGTTAGTGGCTCTTGGGATGGTACCTGTTTGTCCCTTTCCAGAGCAGATGTGGCTTCCCCAAAGTCAGCCAGTGCTCTGGGCTTCAAGGACCCTCTGGACAACCCCTGCTCCCTAAGAGGTGGAGGATTTGAGAGAAGTGTTTTTTCCTCACCGTTGATTCTGCTCTGAACTAATGGTCCAGATGTTGGGCTGCTGCTTCCTGTTTTGGAAAGTGTCTGGGGAAAGAGCTTTTATGTCTTAATGGAAAGGAAGTCCTTCTCTTGCTGCTCCTTAGCTTCCTAGAGAGGAGGAGAGCCTGAGAGACAGCCTGCAGGGGGGTCCTGGAGGGTCCTTGACTGTGGTGGAGGTCTCTGTGTGCCTCTGCGTCTTGTGTGTATCTAGGAAGATAATATTTAACAAACACATAGTCCCTTATCTCTGTCCTTCCTGGGGCTGTCTGGTTCCCTGTTTTGATTGTCAACCATGGATCACTCATTGTGCCAACTCAGACGAACCCAAATCACACGCCCCAGGGTAGGGTCTGGGACCAGATGCCAGGAGGAATGGGATCACCCACTCCACAGCTCAGGAGTGGAGGGAGGAAAATGAGAATCTGTTGGTTCAGTGCTAGGGGTCCTGCGGGGAAGCAGACCTGGGACTGAAATCCAGCCTCCCCATTGGGAGCCAAGAAAAGTTAGAGGTTAAACCCCAGGAAAGTCAAGGGCAGCCTGTGGCTAGGATCCGTGTTAGCAGGAAGCGCGGAGTTAATTGGTGAGGGGGGAGGCCTCTCTTTCCCAGTGTGAGTCTCCCAGGAGGAGGAAAAAGCATCACTTTAATAAGGCTGCCCTGGTTCCAAATCAATCCTGGCGTTGCAGGAGGCAAAGGGGGAGACACAGCCGAGAAATCGGATTAGCTCTTTGATGCTGGGAACTGTGCTCCGCTGCTGTGGGAGGCAGGGAAGAAGCAAGGACTAAGCCAGCCATTGGCAGCCCAGTTCCAGGGGTCTGAGGCTGCGGGGAGGCCTGGCCCCCCACTACCATCCAGTCTCTGCTGGTGGAGGGGCAACGGGGAACCCAGGATGCAGGCAGTACCGGGAGCCCAGGCTCTCACTGCTGCAAGGCTGGGAGGTGTCCAGTGAGCTCCAAAGACCCCAGGAGGAGAGGAATGAGAAGGGAGAGAGGAGGCGTTTGACCCCCCTGGCTCCATGCCCCCAGTTGCATGTTATAAAAGACACCTCCAAAGAAGGTGTGGGACAGTCAGGTGGCCTAGGTTTAAACCAAGACTCCCACCTCCTGGCCATGTGTCCCCAGGCAAGTCACTTAAACTTTCTGTACCTCAGGGTCTTCTGAGAATGGAGCTAGTAACACATAGGACATGTGGCCCTGTGAAGACTACATGTGCTGTCCTACAACAGTAGTTCTCCAGATGGGATCCACAGATACCTGGGAGCTCCCAAGAATTTTTTCAGAGGGAGCCTCAAGGTCAAAGAAGTTTTCGTAATAACCCTAAGTTATTGACATTTTCACACATGATGGTGTTGGGTACTGAAGCAACTGTGGGCAAAACTGCTGGCACCTCTGCACAAGTCAAGGTTGTGGCACCAACTGGACTGGTCATTGTCTTCTTCCCCACCACACACCTGCTAAGCAAATAAGTCAGTAAATGAGGAAATGGCAGTTTCACCTGAGAATGTCTTTGATCAAGCAGCAGATGGTATGGTTTTATTAAATCCTGACTCTGCAGTACTCTCTCTCTCTCTCTCTCTCTCTCTCTCTCTCTTTCTCTCTGTGTGTGTGTGTGTGTGTGTGTGTGTGTGTTGCAGTGCTGGGGATCCAATCTAGGGTCTCGCATACTAGGCTGAACTATATCTCCAGCTCCTGGAGCACACATCTTGTTTTGTTTTGGTTTTGGAACCGGGGATTGAACCCACTGAGTCACATCCCCAGCCCTTTTTTGTGTTTTATTTAGAGACAGGGTCTCACTAAGTGGCCTAGGGCCTCACTAAGTTGCTGAGGCTGGCTTTGAACTCTCAATCCTCCTGCCTCAGCATCCTGAGCCTCTCCCAGCTTGGAGCACACATCTTATAAATAGTCATTGTGGTGAAATGAGAAGTACATACTGAAATAATTCTCTCATAAACTAAAGATTAAGGGTTAGGGATATAGCTCAGTGGTAGAGCACTTGCCTAGCAAGCACGAGATCCTGGGTTCAATCCTTAGTATCTTAAAACAACAAAACAAAACAAAAACTCACCACCAATACCTATGCATTTGTTTGAGTTACAAGCTAAACTAACCACATTTAGTGGGGGACACCATTTTTACTTGAAAGAATGACGGGCAAATTACAATTATTTAGAATTGGGCGTTGAGCAGGCATTTTTACAAAAAAGAATGAATAGAGACTGTGACTTCAAGAAAAATCAACTGATGATAGTATTTGTTCCCAATGATAAAATTCAAGCTTTCAAGCAAAAGAATTAGAATTTTGGGAAACTCACATCTATTGCCATGAAAAAGAAAAAAGACTTCTGATTAGATTAGCTAGAATATTAATGGATGTGATTTGTCAATATTTTGAAGTTTTTCAATATCTGAAAGATCTGCACAACTGAGCAAACCAGTATCTTCAAAATGATAAATTATGGTGTTATAAAATCATGCTCAGAGTTAAAAGATCCATTCCAAACTTAAGGTTTCAGATTCCACACTTCAGCTAAACCTTTAAGAAACTACCATGTATTGAGTTTTGGTGTCCCATCAAAGAAGAATATCCACAGTGATCTGCAAAGGCTTTAGCAAATCCTCCTCCCCTTTCACAACTATACTTCTGTATGAGTTTGGATTTTCTTTTCTCCTTCAATCAAAGTAACTTATTGCAACAGATTGAGCACAGAAGCTGGCATGAGAATTTAGCTGCCTTCTAGTAAACCAGCCATCAGAGAGATTTGTGGAGATGTAAAATGAGGCCTTCTTACTAGATAGAACTTCCACTGTGTGTGAGAGAGAGAAAGAGAGAGAGAGAGAGATACTGGGGATGGAACCTAGGGCCTTCTGCAGGATAAGCAAGTGCTCTACCACCTAGTTATATCCCCAGTACTTTTTATTTGTGTTTTTTAAAATTATTTTTAAAATTTTAATTAATTTATTTTTGTGGTACTTGAAATGGAACCCAGGGATGCTTTACCACTGTGCTCTCTCTCTAGCCCTTTATTATGATTTTTTTTTTAATCTTGAGACATGATCATACTAAGTTGCTGAGGTTGGTGCCAATTTTACTATCCTCCTGTCTCAGCCTCCCAAGTTGCTGGGAGTACAGACATGCACCACTGTACCCAGCTTATAGTTACTTAAAAAATATTTTAATTAGTTGTTGATGGATCTTTATTTTATTTACTTATTTGTGGTGTTGAGAATTGAACCGAGTGTCTCACACATGCCAAGCAAGTGCTCTACCGCTGAGCCCCAGCCCCAGCCCTACAGTTACTTTTTATTGAACTATATTATGATACTATATAAAGAGTTGATTGCTTTTTTAATATAATAATTTAGAAATTTCTCAGTTTTAATTTCTAACATCAGGGGCTGGTGTTGTGGCTCAGTGGTAAAACACTTGCCTAGCACACTTGAGGCACTGGGTTCAATCCTTAGCACCACATAAAAATTAATAATAAATAAATAAATAAAATAAAGGTATTGGGTTCACCTACAATTAAAAATACAGTTAAAAATTTATAATATGGTAATTATTGGTAGCTATAACCCACATAACCACAGGCTCTTGGAGGGTCCTCCATCAATGGGTCTTGGGACCACATTTGAGAACACCATCCTAGGTGAAGGCAAGCTGGTAGCTGGGCACCCGGTAAATGCCAGACAAAGACTGCTTGCTCCTCAGAGCTCCTGACTTCCCAGGATTTGGTACTGTGGGACAGAACCTGGGGCATTCTGTGTCTCAAATGTCCAGGGTCACCTAGTAGCCTTGCTGGGCATCCTGCATGAGACCAGCTGGCCCCTAGAGATGCACACCCAGGGTCAAAGAAGCCCCGGGGGATACCTAGCCTACTGGCTTCACGTGGGCCTCTGGGGCAGGGGCTCTTCCAGGACTGATTTTCTTGGAGTTGGGAGAGAGGATACCCAGGGACCGGCCCCCTCAACTGCCCCAGTTCTTTGTTTTAAAGACAAGACCAACAAAGGGAAAGTGACTTCTCAAAAAAACACAGTGAGCCGTCAACTCGGTAGTGATCAAGGCACAACCAACACCTGAGACGGTACCTTGTAACTGGAGCGCCTCCACCCACAGCCCCTAGGTACTCTGTGGTGGGGCCCTGCAAATGGTCAGTCGTGCATTCCGATGCCCCCTGTGTGTCATCCCGTTTTATCTTTATAACAAGGCTGAGCTCTGCTGAGGTGAATTTGTAGATCACATTATCATCTGTTTAAGGTGCACAATTCAATAGTGTCTAGTAAATTTACAGCATGGAAATCCATTACCAGAATCCAGTTTTAGAGCATGTTTTACCCCATTTATAGAGAGAAACCATCTCAGGTAAAATAAATTCCAAGGTCACCCTGGGAATGGGTGGCAGAATTAACACCCAGATTCAAGTTTATTTGTCTTCCCGTGCCACACTCCCCAGGGGCACACTGCAAAGAAGAGGGTCAGCTGGCCCATTGTTTGGGGGCTGTGGGCAAATGTCACCCCTAAAGGCTGGTGTCACAAGACTCTCTTGAGAGCTGGTCATGTCAGTCCAGCATGATTCTGGCCACACAGCTCTGTGGATGCTGAGGAGATTCGGATCTCTCCTCCTCTCCAGGGTAAAATTGCATGAACGGGGAGCTTCCATCACCTAATTTACAGGAGACCTAGAGCTCCTTGCTGAGAAGGTCCTCTAGGATCTGGGAAAATAAAAATTTCAGGAAGTAACTAGTAACCCCTAATGGTAAGGCATTTAGCCACATTCCTCCTGCTGCATTGACTATCCATTTCCACTTCCTATCCACTCTTCCAGTCCTCCTACCCAGTGAGTCTTGGGGGGGGGGCGGTCAATGTACATAGTTTAGGGAACAACTCAGAGCCAGATGCAGATTATGGACTGTGTCTACCTGGACACCTGCCTGTTATAATTAAGATTCAAGACCCTGATCTCTGAGGCTTGGAGGTAATTGCTTTCCCCACAAGAAGACCAGGCAGCCTTCGTGTCTCTTCTGTGGCTTTTGTGGCTCTGGCATTGAAAAAATGTGGTCAGTTTATCCTGGAAGGACAAGTGGAGGGCAGGGAGGCTCTGGAGGACAGCAGAAGAGCCACCTTCATGCGGGGTCATGCACATCTGCTTATGCACATCTGGCCTAACAAGGAGCTCACCTCCCTCAGCTCCTGAGCAGAACAGGCTGACATAATGGATTGTCCTGACACACGGCTCCTTCCTCTGCATGAGCATCCCTGGCTGCCCAGCTTTTGAGTGCCTCTGCAGGGCTGCTTCCACTGCCCATTTTAGACCAGGAATGGGAAAGACCAAGACATAGTAAAAGATGGGGACCTGGGTGGGAGAGAAGGGTCACTTGAACTTTCCTTGGATATTGCTTTGGAGGGGGAGACATTGCCCACGGAGGTCATCCAACCATGGCAGGAGTGGGGTCTCTGAGCTTCACCCTCTTAGCACCCCCAGCTGTGTTTTCCTTTCCTCTCTACAACATCGAGCAGCACTGTTGAAGGACCTTGAGCTGGCAGCCGTCAGGTAGGGGAAAATCAACACTGAATTTGCAAATGCTCAGAGGGGGGCTGGGGCAACTCATTAGGCAGGATTACAATTGTTTTAAATAGTTTTGTTTCCAAGCTCTATTGCGGTATAATTGACAAATAAAAATTCTATCTATTCAAGGTATACAATATGATGGTTTGGTATATGTACTTACTGTGTAATATTCACCATAGTAAAATTAATCAACACATCCATCAGCACACATAAATACCTTGTGTGGGTGCGTGTGTTAGATAGAAGGAGGTGATGCAAGAAATCAAACACGTGGTGGCAAGTGGGTGAGCTAAGCACATCTTTGCACCTGGCAAAGGGCATTATCTTGGAACCTGGCTACCAAGTGGCCCCGGGCGAGCGGGCGGCCCGCCTTCTTTTATCTTTAACCTAATGCAGCTGCCCTTCACTCTGATTGGACGAGTTCGGGGTTACCTTCTACGTGATTGGCTTATTTTAGAATTGGGGCGGGCAAAAGGGAAGAGCTCCAATCAGATCCAGTTAAGGCGTTATACTGTATTCTGAAAATGGACCACGAGGCTTTCTGTTTCTCACAGTGTGGATGAGGACTTGGGGGGCAGGTGGGTGCCCGCAGGACCCACCTGTCATGTCCGTTCTGGGGCACAGGGTTCTGGCCACCTCCCCCTCCAAAACAACCGAGACAGGTTCCCAAAGCAGCTCCTGGAAGGGTCCACCTGTACCCCACTTTCTGAGAGCATCTCCTTATCTGGGGTTGATGGCACCTTGGGAAATTTGGTTCCGAGGGGGAAGGATGCACAACGTCCCACCAGCTCACAGGCGAACAGACTGCCTAGGCCCAGCTTTTGGCAGGGTGCCTGTGGGCAGGGGCCCTCCCTCTCACAGTCCTTGGAAATGGAGAATGAAATTCAACCCGAGGCCTCATCTCTGCATTGTCGCTGGAGGAGACTCCTCAGGTGACACAGGGCCTCCTTCCCCAGTCCACACACCACTGCCCCAGCTTGGCTCAGCAGTGCTCTGGGTCCTGCTTGGTGCTGGGCAGTTGTGTGGCCTGCTTGCAGACTCTAGACCCAGGTTTGGAGAAGTACTTTCTGGAGAGGGACTTGGGTCAGGGGGAAGGTGAATGAGACAGTGTATCTGGGACCAAAGCCCGGGACTCCAGTCACTGCTTGAGTGACAGAGGTGGCTCCAGTCACTGCTTGAGTGACAGAGGTGGCAGAGGAGAAGGTGAGGGGGAGGGAAGAAAGATAGGTAGGAAAGTATGTAGATTCCTTGGGTCCTTTTACCAACTCCAGATGCTGGCCTGATCCATGCTTCACCCTGTAGTGAGAAGATTTTTTTTTTTTTAATTGTGCCTGAAATTCTGTAGAAAAGGGAAACTCTTGTCAGTGTTGAAACCAGGAAGAGGAATTAGGACCTCCGCCCTGCAGCCCTTCACTTATGGACACCTCCAGGTCATCACATGCCTCAGGGCCACCCTTCCCTGGGATCACTCCTCCATTCGTTCATTCCTCCAGGATACTAACAATCAGGGAACCCCTCTGTGTGCGACTACAATGGTGAGGAAGATGGGACAGAAGGTCCCTGTCCTCGTGGCCCTTATTGTCCAAGGGAAGCAAGACATTAAGCAAGAGAATCACAAAACTTATTCATGTAATTGCAACTGTGGTCATTGGCATGCAGTGAGAAATGCTTAATGCCTCCAGGGTTTATAGTGGGGAATGGGTTTGTGGCCATCTCAGCTCATGGGCTACAGAGGGGACACAGGCATTCCTGGGGTGTCAGGCCACTCTCCGGCAGTGCCCGAGTGTGTACACCTGGCAGGTACATGGAGGAGCACCACTCTGGCTTGTATAGAGAACTGGGGTTTCTGGCTCTGCCTTTAGTTAGTTCCCCTGGTGACCTTGAGCTTGTCACCTCTCTTTGTGCCTCTGTTCTTTCTTCTGTAAAATGAAATATTACTCAAAATTTCCTGATGTCTCTTCCCAGAATCCCAGAAAAGCATCAGTTTCCAAGGGACAAACCATAGTTCTTTCCTAGAAAGGAACTCAGGAATGGGGTCTTCAGCCACTCACTCCAGAGAACGACAGATAGGGAGGAGAACAAGCCAGAGTTAGGAGATCATGGTCCTTTGACAGCACAAATGGAGGGGTGTGGGTATGACAGGTGCATCCTACAGTGGATGGAATCAGGGAGATTTTGTACTAATGATGGGACCCCAGGGCAGTGGTTGAAAACTACAGCAAGCAGGGTTTAGGTCAGATATTAGGCAGTACTCTTTCTTGCCTATAATACTAAGACATCTGGCAGGCGACCAAAGAGGTTGAAGGAGAGTGAGTGTCATAGCTATTTCATAAAAAGCAGAGAAAGAGCTTTTCAGAGGGAGATGGTTGCATGGAGGCAGGGGGCAATGGGTGACCTTACAAGGTCTCTCCTCAGACAAGTCCATGAATCTTTCCTGGCGCTGCCACTGATGTCAGTGCTGTCCGGGTGTCTGGGAGAGGAAGATGTCAGGTCCTCTTGGAAATGAGTTTTTGAGCATAAACTATCCCCGATTCACGTCTCTTGATGACACATGTGGCTAACTGTGCAGCTGTCACCCTCAATCAAATGGAGGCCAATTACACCTCTGCCCTTGTGTCCTCTGTAATAGAAACATGGCTTCTGAGAAGTGTATTAGTTTCTGGCAACCTGGGGGCTGGGAGGCATTTCATGTTTCTGACCCAGAAACGAGGTCTGAGAATGCACTCCTTGAGGGTGTGGCATTGGGCAGCCAATAAAGCCTTCTGCTTAGGGGGCACCAGGGCAGTTACGTATCTTGATAAAGGGGGATGGATCCCATGTCTTATCAAGGTCCTTGGACTTAAAAAAAAAAATTGTTGTCCAGGGACACAGGTCTTCCGTGTGTCATTAGGGGGTTTATTACTTTTTTTTTTTTTTTTTTTTTGGTACCAGGGATTGAACCTGGGGCACTTAACCACTGAGCCACATTCCCAGCCCATTTTTGTTTTATTTAGAGACAGGGTCTTGCTGTGTTTGATTTCACTAATTTGCTGAGACTGACCTCAAACTAGTGATCCTCCTGCCTCAGCCTCCCTAGCTGCTGGGATTACTGCATGCACCACCACTGAGCCTGGCTGTGTTACCTTGATGCACATGTCTGCACCCACATTCTGAAAAGTCCTCCGCTTCTACTGAGGAACATACTGTGCATCTGAAAAATATGATTCATATTGTCAGAAAGGCAATGGGATTAGCTCTACCATGAAGAATATCAGGTAGATGGAAAGAGGAATTTCCAGACATTAAACATAGACATTGTCACAGAAGACCAAGCGGGTGGTGAGACAGACATCCTTCAACAGGAAGAGAAGCCTCAGATGGGGAAGACATCGGGGAAGGAGAAATTGCCAAGATTTCTTCCATACCAGGGTTTGTGTGAGTGTGGGTGTAGACAAGGTCAGAAGAGCAGCTCAGTTTTCAGTCCATGAACGTGTGTTCAGTGAATGCATTAGTGTCAGGGCAGAGAGGAGCTGGGGGAAGGGAGGAGGGAGGAGGAGAGTAATGCTGGACCTAACAGGGCTCAGCAGAGTGGAAACCCCTTTTTATCAGTGTCATGGTGTTATCTCCGGGCTCAGGGACATTGTGTGGGTGAGTGTGTGAATCAGGAAACTTGAGTTAGGAAGAGTCAAACCTGCCACAAGGACCTGCAGGTGACTTCCCAGCCCCAGCTGAGTGAGCAGCGCTGCCCGTTTAAATTCAGGGTGCCGCGCATCTCAGTCCTTTGGGTGTAGTCTGTTTACACACGCTGAGCATCTACCCTGCCAGCAAGCCACGATCCTTGAGCCTCAATATTGAAGGGAGCATGAAGAGCCTGGATTGGTGAAGAATACGGTTTCCAGATTCACTTAGGAGGACTCCAGCCTGGTGTCAGGAGAGACTCCACTTCCCCGCCTCCCCTCTCTGTCTCTCTTTCTTTCTGCAGCATTGAGAATGGAGCCCTGGGCTGCTCCATTACTGACCTATATCCCCAGTTCATTATTTTTGGTACAAATCTCCCTAAGTTGCTGAGGCTGGTCTTGAACTGTGATTCTCCTGTCTCAGCCTTCCAAGTTGCTGAGATTACAGGTGTGCACCTCCTGGCTTTCGCTTTTTTTTTTTTTTTAAGAGAGAGTGATAGAGGGGGAGAGAGGAGAGAGAGAGAGAGAGAGAGAGAGAGAGAGAGAGAGAGAGAGAGAGAGAGAGAGAGAGAGAATTTTTTTTAATATTTATTTTTTAGTTATTGGTGGACACAACATCTTTGTTTGTATGTGGTGCTGAGGCTCGAACCCCGGGCTGCAGGCATTTCAGAGGAGCGCGCTACCGCTTGAGCCACATCCCCAGCCCCTCGCTCTTTTTCTAATACAACTCTGATGTCATTCCAGATGTTTCTAAGGGTATCTCAGCCAGAAAATGCATAAACCTCATCTCAGGTTACTTTGCTACCAACACAGAGGCTGAATGACCAGTGCATTAATTTTTTTTGGTGATCTTCCCAACTTGACTCCTAGGACCACAATCCAGGAAGGGTTATGATTCTGGATTTTGAAAGTGTGACCTTGAAATGTCATGGTACCAATTCTCCCGCCTCAGGGTAGGACCTTCCTAAATCACCCCATATCCTGTTAGGTACAGGTTCTCCAAATTTCTCTTGGCCTTTCCTTCTAGTAGTTTCATATATATATATTTATTTATTTATTTTTATGTGGTGCTGAGGATCGAATCCAGTGCCTCACATGCATGGCAGGTGCTCTATCACTGAGCTACAGCCCCAGCCCCTAGTAGTTTCCTTTTTAGAAAGTATTCCTTTTGGCTAACTACTATCCATCATGTTGTTTTCTCACATTTGGCTTCTGGGAAAGGGTCTGATTCTCAGTGTCTTAGGGCCAGGTTGTCCTGCCAAGTTCAAGATGATAGTGAGAGGTTGGGACTCTAGACTACTTTTCTTTGTGATCTTGATGTCTGCCTATTAATCCCCTTAGAATTATTCTCAGCCTTCAGGTCTCTTGCATAGTGCCTTTGCAAAGCTGGAAGCCTCAACTGTGCTTAGAAATGTAGTCCGTACCCGCTATGGTGGTACACCTAATCCCAGCTACTCAACTGGCTATCCCAGCCTGAGCAACTTAGTGAGACAGACCCTGTCTCAAAATAAAAACAAGAAGGGCTGGGGTGTGTCTCAGTGGTTCAATGCTCAGTACCTCCCCGCAGCTGGGCTTGGAAAAGGTTCAGGACCATGGACAGAGCTCAGCACCGGCCTCCTCAGACAGGAAGGCCACAAAGCTGAATCCTGACTCCAATATTGGAGGTAGAGACAGGGACAAGGGAAAACCGGTGTTGTAGGATATTGTTTCTGCTCTTTACAAGGTGAGGCCTTGTCGGAGATACTTCCTGTCTCTGCGCTTCACTTTTTCGTGTGTAAAATGAGGTGGCTGAACTCCAGGGCTGTGCTGCACTGTGAGCTTGAGTGACTGCGAATGTCTTTCCCAGAGGGTCTTTATGAGTGATCTCGACCTGTGAGGCGTGGGTAGAGCTGCTCTGGCCTGTAAGGGGAAGGATATATGATCCCAGGTCCTCCATCCTGGCCATGGCCCCCAAATCAGTGTCATGCATATTTCTCCAACATGTAGAGCAGGGCCGTCTTCTCTGCCATATTCATGATTCCAGATCCCCCACCGCCCACTCTGCTGATGGGCAGAACCTGTCCTGGGTTGTTGGGAGAGGCGAGCTTTGTGGAGGCAGTGGGTCAGGTGAAGCTAATGTGGGGTAGAGCCTCCATCCAGGCTGGGGCTGAGCAGAGTAGACACACCTGGGGGGGAGGGGGCTACCTAGGCATTGGGAGGGAGAATCCAGACCTTGCTGCCTTGGCGATGGGGGCAGGGGGTCTGAGCAGGGTCCTCCCTCCCTCGCTCTGTCGCAGTGGATCTGCCTCAGTACAGGGCTGGACTGCAGAGGATCCTGCAGAGGGAGGAGGAGGCGCAGTCGGATAGAATGGCCTGCGGCCAGATGCGAGGGCAGGGCTGGGCGGAGACGGGCAGCTCTCCAGAGCTCGGGGCTGTAGGAGTGACAGTAGGAGGGAGGATTGAGTGCCAGACTGTGGCTGTGTCCTCATGTGCCTGGAGGAGGGCTGCACCAGGCTTCTGGCCTCTTGATGAGTCTGAACAGGGTCATCCCTCAGTTCCCAGCCCTCAGGTCGCCCACAGGGATGGGACGTCCCTCGCCTCTGTCCTCTCGCTCTTCTTCCCATCTTCCCCATTTCTGTGTCTTTTCCTGACCTCCACGCCTCTCACCAAGCCAGGAATCCAAGCCTTGTAGGTTCCCCTGTCCAGGGCACTTAGCTGGGGTAAAAGGCACAATTGTCATCCCGAGAAGTCACAAGAAGGCAGCCTGGGCCTGTCTGCTGGGTGAGGTAACCCGGAGCCCTCCAGATCTACTGAACAGCAAAGGGGAGACTCCAGGCAGTGTGTAGTTACCTGCACCAACCCTTTTGGTGCTCTTGCCATTAGGCTCGCCTCAGAGATGACAGGTACACCTGCTGTCACTTGCAGGCTCACCTCATCTTCCTCCCCCAGCCCTAAGAACAGTCTGGTGTGTCTTATTTTACAGCCCCAGGCCCAGGTTCATGGTCCCCTCCGCCTCCCTCCCCTCCCCGTTCTCTTCCTCATGAAGGGACACCTGCATGTTGACTATGCAGTGAAGTGACCCAGAAAAGGCTGGGTAAGCAGGCTGGGAATCCGGGCACGGCCGAGGCTGCTGGGGAACATATTCTAGGCAGGACTTCCCTGTACCACTTGTGCCGCCAGGTGGCTCACTACCTACCTCACCCAAAGCTAGTTCTTAGGTGTCGAGGGGTCTGGGCGAGGTGGAGGCAGACTCTTGGCTGGCAGAGACATCAGGGGTGCACACAAGTGGGCACAATGTCCTAGGGGATGGACGGGGGCTCAAACCTCTAAAACCAGGGCTCCCCAATGCTCAGGTCCTGTTCTGGAAACCGTTGCCCAGATCAGGAGGGCAGTTCCAGGGGCCAAGCCCAGCCTGGGGGAGCAGGCTGAGTCCCACAGTCTTAGAGCAGGGACCTCGTGGCTTTAGGTATAAGCAGAACTGATTCACATCTCCCCCATCTCCGAGCAGGCCTGGGAAGCATCAGCAACCTGGGGACTAATTTTGTCCTTTTCTCAGGAAGGCGATTCTAACAGAGAAAGAACTTGGCCTGTTTCAGTTGTAAACCAGGCGGGTGCCTCATTCAGTACCAGGTGCATTGAAATTCAGTAAATAATTGCGAGGTTGTAGAAATAACACTGTCCCGAGACTCAGTGGCCTGCCTCAGATACGGGTATTTGTGCTTGGGCACAGTTGAGCAGAGGCCAGGTGTTGGAGGGACTTAGGGACCACTGATGGCTTGAGGGCTTTTCCTCTTTGACTTTGGGATTCCATGATTCTGTGGCCTCTTTTGAAGAAAGGAGACCTCAGAGTGGGGCCAGAGCTGAGCAAGCCATGGGTGTCTCACTCAGGGACACGCTATGCAGCACCTTTTGCCCTGCTACCTCTGCTACATCAACCTGTCGTCAAACTGGGTAAGGAGAGCATGTCTGCCTCTCCTTTCTTGGAAATCCTTATTGCGAGCTTCTAGGTTGCAGTCTCAGCTTGGCCTGTGTCTGGGCCATCTGTTCAGTTGAGCGATCTCCATCTGACTCCTGAATACACTTTTCAGAAGTGGGTGCTCAGGAGGCCCCAGGTGGGTGGAGCACGGGAGAGACTGTTGACTGTCTCAGGGGGCGTGGAGGTGGGGTGGGGGTGGGTCCCAGCTTCAGCTGCTCCCTGCTGCCTCCCTGGCTCTGGCCCTGACGGGGATGAATAATTGATGGTGACTAATGGATCGTTGCTCCTGTATGAAATATTCAGCAGGGACCGTGGCAGGTTTGTATAATCAGATGTTTCACGCTGCCCTCCTGGTAGGTGTGGGACTCCTGGGTTTCCCTGACTCTCAGAACCATGGGGTGGAAGGGGACCCTTCCCTACAGATAAGTGGATCCTGTGCAGAGAGGTGAGAGGCATCCTTCTCAGGGGGCACTTTTCTGGGGAGGGTGCCCCACAGTCCATAATTCTGGGGACTGGACTTGTCTGCTTTGTGGAATGTCTACACTGCCCAACATTTAGAATATTGGGGAACTACCTGGAGGGATTGCCAGCAGCAAACATAGGGATTGCATACATCCCAAAATGACTGGGATGCATAGTAGGGTGCTGACTCTGGACATTTAAAGCATCCCTGTAGATCAGCCTGATTATGCAAATGAGGAAGGGTGCCTGGGGTTTTGAATGACCCTAAGGCCTTACAGCTTTTGCTCCACAGAGCTGGCTCCGCCCACAGCATCCCTCCATAGTGCTGTCCGCCATGACAGTGCCTTGGTCTCTTCTTTCCACCCCACATCCTCTCCTCTCCTTTGTCACTGACCCTGTAGGAATGATGTCATGGGATCCCAGGATGGAATTACAGCCACCAGCTGCCATGTGTTTGAGAGGGCTGTTTGGTCTGTGCTGGGGGATGGGGCAATGTGTGTGTGTGTGTGTGTGTGTGTGTGTGTGTGTTTGTGTGCGTGCGCACATGCACGCACACAGCCTGTGTGAAGTGGCATGCCAGTATGTGTGCTTTGGAGGGTGTGCTAGTCTTCTTCCCCTCCTTCAGGAGTCCAGGGCTAAGAGGATTCCGGTCACACCTGCCTCTGCCCCTTCTGATCAGCACAGATCAGGCCTCGGGATTCAGGGAGGAGACAGGCCAGAGTCAGAGGTGGGGTTGGCTGCGTGGTGCCTTGCAGGAGGCCCCTTCCTATGCTTGATGTGGTCCCTTTGGGGCTGCTCCCATGGGGGTTTAACCTCCCATGGGGTCTAGGCCACAGGAGAACCATGTCCTGTCTTCTGCTTTGGATCTTCCCTCTGCCACACCGTTCACACGTCTCCCAACACTGTTGGAAGCTGGATGGGAAGGTCACAGGAAGGCATCCCTCCCTGAGGGATGAGCAACTTAACTCAGTCTACTCTCACCGACTCTGAAAGGTCCCAAACAAGGGTGCACCCCACCATCCATTTCTGAGTATCAAAATCAAGCTCCTTCCATCAGTAGGAAGTTGTTCCTGCTCTCTAGTCTGAGGCCTTCCTGCTGCCACCAGATACATCCTCCTGTTTCTTGGGCTGCAGATCTCTCCCTTCAAGGTCTCAGGTAACATCGCCGGCGTGGGAGATGGATGAGTAATGCTTGCTTAACAGAGAGGAAAATGCAATTCAGGATTTTGGGGTTGGAGCCAACTCCCTCCATAGTTATCTCTCATTCCAACTTGACACATCTCTCTGCTCGATACCTGGGCCCTGTCCAGGGGGCTGAATCAGAACATCCTTGCAGGAGGATACAGTGAGGACCTGCTGGCTGTCCCCTGCTATTTACAACTCAACCTATTTCAGACCTGGGCCCTCCCGCTGGGGTAGGCCCCAGCATGGTAATCCATGGTCATCCCTGCTAAGGAATGAATAAGACCTTAGTGAGCTTTTACCACAAGCTGGTTCCACTCTTATGGTGGTGGGGATGGAGGAGAATGGCTGAGAGAGCCCTTGGCAGAGCCAAGGGTGGGGTGCACCCTTGTTTGGGGCCTTTCAATGGCAGATCACATTGTCCATTTCACAGATAAGGAAACGGAGATTCAGAGTAAAGTGCTGTGCCTGGGTTCACACTGCAGGTTGGAATGTGACAGCATTTTTTTTTTTTTTTTGGTGTGTGTGTGGGTCTGCTCTGAAATCCAGCCTCAGGAAGTGAAGTGTGATAGTGACAGGAAGTCCTGCTCTCCGCCATGAAGGGGGTCCCCTGCCGGGGCCTCTGCTGCAAGAGGCTCTGGCTGAGGTGTTGCCATCCAGAATCTCTGTCCCCATCTCATTAACGAGTCCTCTGTATTGTGAGAACTGAAAAGATATTTTTTTTTGTTGCTCATTTCAGTGTCAGGAACAAAGAACTTGGGAAGGAATGGAGGGGAGGAAGGGTGGGCCTTTATCTTTTTATGTCTCAGGTTCCCAAAGGGAAAAATTAATGCCATGGATGAAGATCCTTATTTATTTTTTTAAGGTGAGCACTGGGGGTGGGGGGCTGAACCCCGGGGCCATGCTACCCCTGAGCCACATCCCCAGGCCTTTTTATTTTTGTTTTGAGACAGGACCTCCCTAAGTTGCTGAGGCTGGACTCGAGCTGGCACTCCTCCTGCCTCAGCCTCTTGAGTTGCCGGGATTACAGGTGTGTGCCGCCGCTAAGCCTGGCCGGAGGATCCATCTTACAACAAATATGCGCTGAGCCCTCTGAGCCCTTGCTCGTCTGAGCCCCGCGTGCTTTTGGCATCACTGTCTGCCAGCAGGGCTCCCTGTCTCCGCATCTGGCCCCAGGGAACCCCCCTCCCCACAGAGAGGGCCCCCTTCTGGTGTCAGCCACTCAGTCACCAACCTGGGCTGAGTTCTGCCCCACAGCCAGCCTGGCACTGGGCTTGAGAAGAGTGGACCCTCCCAGCCTGTGGCATTCAGAGTACCTTAAGTAGAGACAGGAAAGGGACAGGGGACGGCCACACAGACCCGTCACAGGGAAGGGCATTTCGTGCCACCTGGGGAGTCTTAGCAAGATGGGCTTTTGGAATTCAAGGAGGGTGAGGAAACTAAGGGCTGGGTTGAAGGACACTTCAGAGAGGAGGACACTTAGACTGGGCCTTGGGGATCCTCGTCATCCATGCAGCCAACATTGTATGGTGCACACCCCGGGGGGCAGGCCTCTGCTAAGTGCTGGGAAGTGAAGATGTGTGAGTGCTGCGCTCCCCAAACCTGCAGGGCAGACACTTTCAGGGAAGCAGCAGGTTCTGCCAAGGGCGCTGGAGGAGACTTCCCAGAGCAGGAGGACCTCGAGGGGCGTCTTCTGGCATTTTCCAGATGGACAAGAGGAAGGGAGGTGTGCAGCAGAGGCGATCCCAAGAACGAAGGTTCAGAGTGTGCAGAGCCTCAGTGGGCGGTGGAGGCCTGCAGGGGCGAACCAACACGGCGGAGAGCAGGGCCAGGCCCAGAGAAGCCATGATGCTGGGTTCCATGGGGCAGGGGAGAGGGAGAGGGAGGCTGTGCACTTGAGCAGTATAGAGAACAACATGGAGGGTATAGTAAGAGGCAGAGAGCTAGGGGTCAGGGACAATGGCCATAGGAGATGACGGGTGGCAGGAATTGGTAGGAGTGAGGTAGTTCTGTCTGCTCATGCTCAGCAAAGTGCAGGGAGTGTGTTTCAGGACGACCCGACCTTGTCCCATGGAGACATCAAGCAGCAGGACTTTAGCTCAAGGAAGGGAGCAGCTGAGGGCTCACGGTTTCCTCGAGAGCTTGTCCACGTCTGAGGTTAGGGTGGAGAGAGTGGTAGGGAGAAGGAGGCGGGGCAGGAAGGGCCAGGGAGGACCTGTGCCCCAGTACTAAGGGTGGCAGGGCTGAGGCACTCTCTGACACATGTGGCCGGACCTGCCCAGACTCCCGGCCTTCGACCCCCCCCCCCACCCGGAGGCAGAGCTGAGGCCTGCCTGTACCTGCAGGCTGTGTGCCCAGGACCTATGAGACCATTTCCGATGATCTCATTCCCTCTTCTCGCTGGCAGGGAACATGCCTTCCAGCAGTGTGCGCCTGTTTCCCTAGTTAATGGAGCTGGGGAAATGTGCATTCATTTCTCCCCTGAGCTGTGACAGGCAACAAAATTTGCCCTGAAATTTGCTTCAGTGTGGATTGAAATAAAGATGCAGCATATTTTGCAACAGAGCATTAAGGAGGAAGAGTGTGGGCACCTTACCCCAACAATAGCTTCCTGGGGAAGCATTTCCCCCAAACTTTCTTTTCTTTCCCACTCAAATACCCCTCAATGTGCTACAGTGAGGAGATGCGTGGTACCTGGCAAGAAGCTCCGGGTGTTAAGTAAGCATGATGCCAGTGTGGCCGCTGGCCGGAGACACCAGGAGACCCGGAATTCACATTTCTAGAAGAATGGGACTCTAGAAGTCTGGAGGTAAGAATGGGTGTATTTAAAGTGCCCGATGCCTGGATCTGAATAATTAAAGGCCATCGATTCTCCTCATTGCTAATGGAACCTTGTCGGTGTGTGCCATGGTGGCAATAGGATGGGGCCGGAGGGATGCGCACATCTTGGTGGAAGCGCAGCCCTTCTGTTCTCATAACCTGTTTACAGTCTCTGCCCAGAGATGACTAAGGCCAGCCAGGAGCGTGAAAGAGGCTCCGTTTCATCTTACTTTACTCGTTAGGAAGTGATAACACTGTGTCCTGGCAGCCACTTTTCCAGTAGGTAGGTTTGCCAGGAGAGGGCTGAACCCCAGAGCCTGAATCTGTCAAAGGCTCCGTCTCCCTCTTGGAGAGCTCAGACTCCCCCCAGGGAGCCACCTCTCCAAAAACACCTTTTGAGCATTTCATGCCCCTGCCCAGATGTTTATGTAGGATCATGGCAGATGAATAAAGCTAGAGATTCAACGTCCAGCACGGGCCACCGTTAACATTATATACTGAAAATTTGCTAGGAGAGTGGAGGTTAGGTGCAGGTGACTGGGGAAAGTGATGGCAATGTTAATTTGCCTCCCTGTAGCAATCATTTCACTATGTGGATGTGCATGAGAGCATCATGCAGGACACCTTCAATACGTACAATAAATATAATATTTTAAAAGTCTGAAATATATATACAGAAAAGTGCACAGACGATTTAAGTGTAGAGTTGGACGAATGAATATTCACCAACAGAACACACCTGTGTGGCCTGCAGCCAGATGAAGAAAGAGAACCTCTCCAGCACCCCAGAGGGAGGAAACCATCCCAGGTGGATGAGAGAAGCCTCAGCTTCCCCAGCCAGGGTGTCCTGTGCTGTCCGTTAGCTTGACCTGTGTTTGAACTGGAATAATATGGCATGGACTCTTTGGTAATTGGCTTGTTCCCAGGATTATATCTGTGCCATTCACTTTGCTGTTTCATGTAGCTGTTATGTATTTATTCTCATCAATTTGTCATGTTACACTGTGTCAATGTACCTCAATGTTCATTAACATTAACATTTTGTGGAGTTTCAAGTTAGGGTCCATTACTGTTACTAATGCCACTATAAGCTTACTTCCTCTACATACCTTTTGGTAGTTGCCTTTCTCTTGTCAGGTCAGGGTGTGTCTGTATGTCACTGCAGGGTGAGTATTTTCCAAAATGCTTGTGCCAACTTACACTCCCATGGGCAGTGATGGGGAGTCCCTGCTGCACCCGTATTCTTGTCAACACTTGGTATTTTCTGTCTTGTATTTTAGCCATACTGGTGATGGGTGGAGAGGCTGTCACTCTTTTTGATTTCAACATGCATTTCACCTATGACTGAAAAAGTCCAGCCTCTTCCATTTGCTTGTGGGCCATTTGGATATTCTTCATGGAAGACACTATTTTAGTCTTCTGCTCATTTTTGAACTGAATTGTTTTTTGCATATGTATTGGTGTGTAGGAAGCCCACCTGTGTTGAAGGCCTAGGTGCTAAGACTTCACTTGTGCTTTTCCTCCTAAAGTAGAAAAGCTGGGATGCTTTCAGAACCTAGGATCTAGCTGATTAATGTGACATTCCCAGGATCCCACCATCACCTCCCTATGGTGTCACATTTGCTTTGTGTGTTGTGTAGAGCCTGGGCCATGCCCAGCTGCAGGTTGGCTCTCTATCCTCATCTCCCCATCCTCCCCACCCTGGGAAGCCTGCCCCTTGGTCAGGTGAGACTGTATCCAGCCCACGCCACTCGGTACTTGGCCACTTGTGCTCCTTGGCTCACGTGTGCTCTTCACCTGGAATGCTATCTGGGAATCCTTTCTTACTGAAGGTCCAGGTTAAATCCCTCACTTCTTGGAACCCTTTCCTCCTTCCCACAGCTCACTATGGTTCCTCTTACCCGGCCTCAGCCCTTGTCTGCCAGCCTCTTGGAGCAATTAATTATATTTTGCTTTGTGACACCTCTTCTATTGTTGGCTGATCTTGTGATTTGACTTTTGGTGCACCCATGTCCAAGCTCCCCAAGAAATCAGTGCCTCCGTGTTTCCTGCTGTGTGTTGGAGTCCAGAGGGAGGAGGTGGCCAGAAGTCACGTCATGGGGCAGCCTCAGCATGCCCTGCCTGTCCACCAGGTCTGATGGCTCAGTCAGCCTCCCTGGGTGCCTCCTATGTGCCTGACTCTGAGCTGGGTGGGGGATCAGAATGCAGCAGTGAGGGCTACTGTCCATCTGGGTTGTCAGTCTCCCCAGCAACTGAAGGCAGGGAGCACAGAGGTGGTGTTGGAGCAAGTGTGGGCTCCTGGGAGGGGTCAGGGAGGCTGAGGGGTGGGAGGTCTCTGTGGGTTACTGTGGCCCTCATTAGGAGGTAGTCTGATCCGAAGTGAGGCTGATGAGGTCAGGGACTCACATTTCATCCCTGTGGAGGCTCAAGTGGCTCTCAGGAAGCAGCATGGCTCACCTCTGTTCCAGGCACCCTGCTTCCCCCCTCTCTGGTGATGCTGTGTGGGGAGATGTGAATCATTCCCCCTCTGAATGCTCAGCTTGCTTATTGGTGCTGCTGTCCCTGAAGGGAGGAGGAAAGGCTCAGTGCCACATCTCAGGGGCCCTCTGAGGCCCTGCGTCCCTTTTCCCAGAGGACAGCATCACTGCCTGAAGGAGGGCTCTACGCACCTGCCCTCTCTCTGGAAGGTGTCCCGTCCTGCTCCTCTCTGATCCGGGGCCTCCTGGCTGAAGATTCTGAGCTCTGATCTGGAGCTTTTACCTTATCCCTGCGAATCCAGGGCCTTCAGTGGGGAGCCTCTTAGAGATTCCATTTAACGTTTCCTGAGTGCTCGCCGTCTGCAGCCGTGCTGGAGGAGTTAAGGACCCTGCCCTGGGGATTCTCCAGTTAAATAAGACGAGACACCTGTGGGGCAGGGCGGTGGGGCGGAGGAGAGTCCTCTGCAGCTGCTGGCTCTCGCTGTCCTTTCCCTGGCCCCTCAGCGCTTCCTGCTCCCTCTCTGCAGCCATTGGGCCTGAGGGAGGGTCGCCAAGGCAGCCTTCTGGTCAGGGGGTGGCTGAGTGGGCTCAAGGAGGGTGGGAGGGTTGGGGCAGGAAGGGAAGGAAGGTGGGTCCTGATGTTGGCGGGGGTGGAGGGGTGGGGTGGGGGTGGGGTGGGGGTGGAGGAGGAGGCGTGGCCAGAGGATCTGGCCGTCAGATGACCTGGCACTTCACTGAGACACTAGCTAGACTGCATTTGAGCCAGGGACTTGGGAAGAGCCCCCACCCCTACCCGGCAGAGGCAATCATACCACTGGGCCTTGGGCACCTGGAGTGAGGGTGACCTGTGTTCCAGGGCCAATGGCTCAGTGTTTGCTAAGGGACCTTGCCTTGCCCCCAAGATCACCTGCTGTCCTATCCCAGTCTGGCCCAGCCCTATTTGCCCAGTGTCTACCCCAAGCAGTGGTGGCCGTGCATTGTGTGGGAGCTCGGGAGCCCGTGCCCTCTGTGTGCATGCCCTTTGTTTCAGGACTTGCCTGGTTGGACACCATTTGCGTTTGACGTGGGCTGAGGCTTCAACTCTGGGAACGTTCTTAAATGAAGAAAAGCAAGGAGAGGCCGGGAAGAAGGTTGGAAGTGTGGAAATGATGTGATTGGGTAGTTAGGTGGATAATTCTTCCTTTCTCTTCTTGGGCACCTTCCCATTCCTTCCTCATTCCCTTGTCCTACCAGCCAAAACAGCAATAAACATCATTCCCAACTATATATCCTATATATGAAAGGAATCTCATTCCCAAAGAGGCCATAGTCAGGCCCTCTTTGCTCCAACTTCTAGAGGCAGGGACTGGTTCCATATTTTAGTCACAATGACATCACGGCCTATATGGATTTGAATCCTCTGAATTTTCAGGTTTGAATTTAGGGAAGTTCTATATTTAGCCAACACGTATGGAGCCCCAACTTCATGCAGACCCTGTACTGGATTGGGGGATTCAGAGGCCAATCGCCATGGCTCCTGCTTTGGGCCATGTGTCCTGGGAAAACTGCCACACAGACTGTTAATTCAGGACAGGAGGAAGTTCTGGGGGCTGGAGTCACTAGTCGGACAAGGAAGAACTGGTGGACTTGAAGAGGAGGTCATGCTTAAGAATGTCCTGAAGGGAGCTGGGGATGTAGCTCAGTTGGTAGAGTGCTTGCCTCGTGTGCACAAGGCCCTGGGTTCAATCCCCAGCATGACACACAAAAAAGAGAATGTCCTGAAGGAGGAGAATGTCCTGAAGGAGGAGTTGAGGTCATTTGAGGAACAGAGGGTACTGTAGGCAGAGAGAACAAAAAGCAGAAGGGCAAGTTCAGCACTGGGGCCTCCAGGAAACATGGGGTATGAGAGAGGGACCAGTGGGGTTGAGGCTAGATCAGGAAGGGCAGCAATGTGGAATGTCGGGCTGAGGGATGTGAATTTTATCCACTGGAGGATATTAAGCAGGGGTGCAATATGACCAGATGTGCATTTTAGAAAGTTTATTCTGGCAGAGACGTGATTCCTGGTTAGAGGGAAGCAGCGCAGACAGCAGGGGAAGCAGTCAGGAGATAATCGAGGAATCTAGGTGAGAAATGATGAGGGTCTGGACCTCTGGGAGATGGAGTCTGCATTTGAGAGATAATTAGGAAGAATAGAATAACATACCAAACTTGTTAACCAGTTATGAGTGGGAATAAATGAAAGATAAGGAAGCCCTGGGATGATTCCTGAACCAGACAACTCAGGGATGGCACCTTCAGCTGAGCAGGGAGGAGGAGCAGCAGGTTTAATTTGAAGGATGAGAGTGAGTTTAGTTTTGGCATGGTGAGTTTGAAGCACTTCCGGGACAGCTGTCTTAGTGTATTTTCTGAGGTCATAACAGAATACCTGAGACTGGATAATTTATAAGGAACAGAAAATTATTTGGTGCACAATTCCAGAGGCTGGGGAGTCCAAGAGCATGGTGCTGGCACCTGGAGAGGGACTCCGTGCTGCATCATCACATGGTGGAAGGTGGAAGGGCAAGACAGGCTGAGCACCAGAGAGCAAGACCAGGTGAACTTGATTTTGTAGCAACATATCATGCAATCACTAGCCCACTCTTGTGATAAGAATATTAACTCATTGATGAGGGCAGAGCCTTCATAACCTAGTCACCTCTCATTAGGCCCCACCTCCCAACACTGTTGCATTGGGGGTTGTTTCCAACATGGGAACTTTGGGGGATATATGTAAAGCAGTGACTGTGTGGAAGCTACTGATAAACATCTGCAAGTCTGGGTCAGGTGCTCAGGAGAGGCATCAGCTCAGGGAGAAGGGAGGGAGTCTCACCCTTGGGAAGAGGAGCTGGAGGGAGGACAGAGAAGGGAGAGAGCAGCGATCCTTGGGTCAAGAGGCCAAGTAACCAAGTAAGAACAAGGAGGAGGCCAAGATGGAGGAAAGAGAATGGCAGCAAGAGAGAAGATGTGTTGCTCCAGATAGGGGAGAGAGAGCAGAAGGGAGTGTGGCCCTTGTCCAGAGCCCATGCATCGCAACAAGGCAGGGGCAGAAAGTGTCTCTGAGAACTTACCCTTTGGAGGCCACTGGGGACCTCAGTGAAAGCAAAGCTGTTTTATTGGCTAAGGATGGCCAGAGACAGATTGTGTTGGATTGTGGGATCATGGATCAGCAGTGAACTCTGAGTGTAGCAGCGGGGAACAGTGGTGGAGCTGCGTAGGTAGGAGGAGCTATGTTTTACTTTATAAATGGGATAAACTTGAACTTACATGTAGATAGAAGAGGTGAGGCAAGTGGAAGGTAGAAGAGGGGTTGGGGATAATTTGAGCAGGGTCCTAGTGGAGGTGGGGAAGAGTTGGTGAAGGGCTATATGGAGGGACAGCTTCACCAAGGACTGAGGACTGTCCCCTTCCCTGTGAGATTGGGCAGATGGGGAAGGAAGGAAGCCTTGGAGAGAGTCTGGAGAGAGTCCATTAAGAAAGCCATAAGGCAGTAGAGTCCCAGAGACCCTGGGGGTATTGGGTTGACCCTCAGGATGGAGAGGGGGGAAAAGAGGTGGAGAGTTGGAGATATGTTGGCAGAAACATATCAAGTCACAGAATCTAAATGTGGACTCACATAGATCGTAGATAGAGAATTTTTACAATTACCATATTAAATTTTTTTGGGGGGGAGAAGTTAAGACAGCAGAAAAGTATAACAACCCATTTTCACAGAACACAACTCTTGATATTGGTTCAGTTGTTTTTCTATATATTTTGAACAAACAACATAAATACTATATGCACTCATCCTACTTTATAGAAAATATAGGTATTTTTGTATGACATAGGTACAGCTAGAATCCTGTTGGAAATCACCTCCAATCTTATTCCCTATCTACATCTTTGAAAGAACCCCTGATGATTTTACTATCCATACTTTATAAATCACACAGTATTGGCTTGGTGTGTTGTATAAAAACATAAACCTGGGGCAAAAATTGCCTGATAACACCTGTTGAACACTTGATACAAACCAGTCAAAATCATTTGCTTTGCTCAGAAGACTGCAGTTTGAGCAGGGCTCAGCAGGGTGGTCCATCTCTCTGCACATGGTTGGCTTCACTGAGGCTCCGGTGGACCCACTTTGAAGATTGCTCACTGATGTGGCTGTCAAGTCAGTGCTGGCTGTAAATGGGGAGCTCAGCAGGGCCTTCTGATCTCTTCCTTTGAACTTCCCTTCGTTGCTTGAGCTTCCTCACAGCATGGCGGCTGGGCCTCAAGAAGAAGTGTCTGTGGGGAAGAATGTAGAGATGAGTTCCGATTCCATCACCTTGCCTTAGTATGTAGCATCCCTTCTGCCACCAGTTATGGGTCACAGAATCTATCCAATCTATCAAGGAAAGGGGGCATATCCTCTCTCTCAATGTTTAAGTCCTATTCTATATGAAGAACATGTGAGATGGGCAGTAACAGTCTGCCACATATGTGCTTAAAATTTTTATCTAAACAAGATTTCATAGTTTACATTCTTTTTCTTTTTTTGGTACTGGGGATTGAACTCAGGGGCATTCGACTACTGAGCCCCATCCCCAGCCCTATTTTGTATTTTATTTAGAGACAGTTCTCATTGATTGCTTAGTGCCTCACTGTTGCTGAGGCTGGTTTTGAACTTTTGATCCTCCTGCCTCAGCCTCCCAAGCTGCTGGGATTACAGGTGTGTGCCACCGCACCTGGCTGTAGTCTATATTCTTTGACTTTTTTTTTTTCTCATTCAACATTGTGTTTATGAAATTTAGAGCTGAACTTTAATTTTTACGTATGTCCTGGCTGGGGTTCGGGTCTGGTATTGGGAAGAGCCTCAAGCCATATCATGAATTTGGGTTCAGCTTAGTCTTCTGCAGGTAAGGCTAATATGCAAAACCAGTCGTGGTTATCTGCTGTGAAATGCAGACTCTGCCACTTGTTTCAGTGTTAGTTCAGCAAGAAAGGGAAAGAGGAAAGTAGTGAGTGTAAGTTGAGGGAGGGATTGTGTGCTGGGATTTGTCAGGTATGCAGAAGAATACAAGATAGGGCTCTTGCTCTTGAGAAACCAATCCTCCATTCCCAGAGGACATGGGAACCGTGGACTGCAAGAAGGTTTATGAACTGAGTAGGGCAGTTGGGGGAGGGTGGGGTCGGTTTGGCTGGGAGCTGAGAACCAGCATCGGGAAGGGTGCTCTGCCCAGTGGCGGCCTCCAGCCCAGGAGGGAGTCTCATCAGCCTCCTGTCTCCACTTCTCCAAAGGGCACCTGGCTCACTGAGCGTGTGTTAATTGTGGGGCGTGAGACCCAGGCCAACTCTGAATTGGGTGAGGAGGGGAGAAGGCAGATCTGCCAGGGCTTAGGCCACAGCCTGACCTCCTGTAAGCTCCCAGGCTGGAGTGATGGCAAGGCACTGGACTGACTGTTGGGAAGGGTGCAGGGGTGGAAAGGCAGGGACCCTGGAGAGACTGGCGTTTCCAGTGAGCAGGTCAATGACGGGACCTGACTCTGCCACTTCCTGGTGAGATGGTGGGCAGGGGAAGTTTCAGTTCCCCATCTGTAAAATAGGCATGGGAATACCTGCCCAGGGAGGGTTAAATGAAATGCCATGACGTATTTAGCACTTAACCCTCAGCAAGTGCTAGGAAGAGGTTAGAAGAATGACTCTTGAAGCTGGGGCCAGAGGACAGGTGCCTCCAATGCTGAGCGGAGGAGCTGGAATTTGGCCCTGAGGTGCTCTGGCTGCTGAGCCTGGCAGTCTGGACTGGTTAGAGGAGGGGCAGGCAGAGGGAGACCAGCCAGGAGGCCAGAGGGGACCCCAGCGGGGTACCTGTGAATGCTCCTTTCATCCTGGAAGTGCTTTTTTGGGATTCAGGAGCTCTGAGGAGGAGGTTTGCGAGTGGACTTACACATGATGGAGAAGCCCAGCTTTTCCCAGGTCACTGCTGCTGTCAGCTGTGACTTTCGCCCTCCGGAAAGCCTCTGCTGAGCTTCCGACTCCACCACGTCTCCTCAAGTACTGTTAAAGCTCCGTGCTCTGCCTTCAAGGCTGAGCATAATTTTTAATTATTTACTGTGTTTCTCCTCCCGGTGAGAGCAGGGCTATCTGGGTATGGTGCGGTCGATGAGAAGTAATTACTTGTTGAATACATGGCTGTACACTAAATAATGGCCACGAGGACTGTCTCTAGTCACATGCCCAACAAGTTCAAATGTTCACTGTGTCTATTTTTCTGTTACGTACTTTATTTGATGGCACATATACTGTCCTCATTCAATAGATTTTTAAAAGAAATTTGTTATATATGACAGCAAAATGCATTATAATTCATATTACACATATAGAGCACAATTTTTCATATCTCTGTACACAAAGTAGAGCCACACCATTCATGTCTTCATACATGATGTCCATCTCATTCCACCATCTTTCCTACCCTCATGTCCCCTCCCTTCCCCACCTTCCCCTTTGCCCTATCTAGAGTTCTTCTAATCCTCCCATGCCCCCGACCCCAACCACATTATGAATCAGCATCCTTAAATCAGAGGAACATTTGGCATTTGGCGTTTTGGGATTGGCTAACTTCACTTAGCATTATATTTTCCAACTCCATCCATTTATCTGCAAATGCCATGATTTTATTCTCTTTTAATGCTGAATAACTTTCCATTGTGTATATACACCACGTTTTCTTTATCCATTCATCTACCGAAGGGCATCTAGGTTGGTTCCACAGTTTAGCTATTGTGAATTGTGCTGCTATAAACATTGATGTGGCTGTGTCCCTGTAGTATGCTGTTTTTAAGTCCTTTGGGTTTAGACCAAGGAGTGGGATAGCTGGGTCAAATGATGGTTCCATTCCCTGTGTTCCAAGGATTCTCTTATAATAGATTCATACTGAGCTTTGTCATGTGCCAAGCACATTTCTGGGGACACAGTGATAACCAAAAAGGCAATGATCCTCTTTACGCAGCTTACACTTTCTTGGGAGACACCAGCAGACAATAGTCAAGGTAAAGGTCTGATCAGGGCAGTTCCAGTGGCTGGCAAGTGCTCAGAAGGCAATGGAGCAGACTGACGGGGTGGGGGTGGGGGTGACCCTCCTGCTGAGCCAGCACTGGGCTTGTACAAAGGGGCCGGGGAATTAAGGGGGGGGGCAGAGCCTTTCAGGTAGAGGGACTGGCTCTGGAAGAAACCAGCATAGTGGTGGAGGGGACATTAGTATGACCAGAGAAGCGTTTGAAGGCAAGAGAACGGGGAGTGAGAGGTCAGCAAGGTGGGCAGGTCTAGTCTGCCCAGTACCTTAAAGGTCAGGTGAAGGAACTGTGATTTTTATATTAAGTACAGGGGGAAACTCTTAAGTTTTAGGCTGGGGGAGATCGTTTGGTTTACTGTTGAGAAAGAGGCTGAGGAAGGATTGTACCCCCACCAGACCTACAGGTGGGGCACTGGCATGCACTTATTAAAGCTCACATTCCTACAGGCACACATGTGTGCACATCACATGCAGACCTTCACACAGATGTTCCCCGACTCCAACATGCCACGCTGACATCTGGGCACATGCCAAATTAAATACAATTCTGCTTTCATGTTTTTCAGAAATTCCCACACGTACCCACACAAGGTACACACTCAGCTGCCCACGCAGGTCTCCCTGTGCTACACATCTATGTAAATGTTCACACAGTCACTCTGGCCCAGGACCAGCCAGCCCTCGCCGCCCATCACCAGAGCAATCTCCTGCAGGCTTCTAACGACAAATGAGATCAGAGCTCTGTGAGGAATTGTCCTCTCTGTTGAGCATGAATGTGCTAAATAAATCTCTCTGCTTCGAATAAATCTTGTACAGATGTAGAAAATGCATTAAAGGCTGAGGAACTAGAGGTGGTTGGAGACGGTGGTGGAGACGGAGTAGTAAATCTGTGCAGCCCCTGGGGCTCTCTAATTGCCTGGGAGGAGGGAGGGAGGTGAGAATGTGGGCACCTCTTCTTCCTGGAGGTCACCCCAAGGTAAAAGTGGCCTCCTGGGTGATGCGCTCTTCCAGCCTGAGCTGTCTGCACCCCTCCCACGCGCAAGGTTAAGTGTTGGTCTTCTTGACACAGAAATACTCCTTTGACCCGTTCTGAGAGGTAGAACACTCCTTGAGAATCTCACTCTGAACTATTTTTTGCAGGTACCAAGACCAAGCAAGCATCAATGGTTTTTGGTTTGTTTGGGCCTAATTCAGACACAAATTGCTGCTTCTTTCTTGGAATGTCACTGAGTTTCCAGGTCCATGATTTTATGCTATTGCTTGGTCCATTTTCAACTCCTCCCTGCACCCGCCTTTGGGGCTGGATATTGAACCAGGGCCTCGTGCATGTCGGGCAAGGACTCCTCCACTGAGCCACACTCCCACCTTTCCCTTGCTTTTTAATGGACATGTTCCAAGGCTGAAGCTGATCCGATACGCCCAGGCCTGTGAGATCATCCTGGTTATTCTAGAAGACCTCTCATTTCAATCTCTGAGCAAGGTTTTTTTGTTTTTTTTTTTTAAATATTTATTTCTTTTTAGTTATTGGTGGACACAACATCTTTGTTTGTACGTGGTGCTGAGGATCGAACCCGGGCCGCACGCATGCCAGGCGAGCGCGCTACCGCTTGAGCCACATCCCCAGCCCCTCTGAGCAAGGTTTAATGGTACTTACAGCCCAGTCATTTCCCCTTTTCCAGATCATTTTATTATTGTGTCTAATAAATCCAGGGCCCACCTCCACACTTGGGTGGTGCTCATTTGTTATTTCCTTTAGTTTTCCATCTCTAAAGTTTTCCGTTACCTCCTGCCCCGTCCACAGGCTCAGACGTCCAGGTGGGGGGTGGAACCTGCCTGCACTCAGTTGACACACTTGTGAACATCTGAACAGTAAGATGTCCTGAGTGTCGACTGCCCTCCTAACTGCTGGCTTGGGTGTTTTGTCTCTGTGTATGTAAGATACTTTTCTTTAGTTTTTTGCAGTTTTTCTATGATACGTCTACATGTGAATTTCTTTTTCTTTTTTTTTTCCTGCTTAGGATTCATTAGGTTTCTTTTTAAAATTAATTCATTTATTTATTTACTCTAATTAGGTATATATGGCAGCAGAATGCATTTTGATTCATTGTACACAATGGAGCACAACTTCTCACTTTTCTGGTTGTACGTGATGTAGCCTGGTACGACGTGTGCAGTTATACATGTACCTAGGGTAACCATGTCCATCTTGTTCCACCATCTTTCCTGCCTCTGTGCCTTCTTCCCTCTCCTCCCTCCCCTTTGCCCAATCAAAGTTTCTCCAGTCTTTCCATGCACCCGCCCCCAATTATGGATCAGCATCCACTTATCAGAGAGAACATTCAGCTTTTGTTTTTTGGGTATGGGCTCACTTCGCTTAGCACGATGTTCTCCAACTCCATCAATTTACCTGCAAATGCCATAATTCGATTCTCTTTTAATGCTGAGTAATATTCCATTGTGTATATATACCACAGTTTCTTTATCCATTCATCTGTTATAGGGCATCTAGGTTGCTTCCACAGTTTAGCTATTGTAAATTGAGCTGCTATAAACATTGACGTGGATGCGTCACTACAGTATACTGACTTTAAGACCTCTGGGTAAAGACCAAGGAGTGGGATAGCTGGATCAAATGGTGGCTCCATTCCAGGTTTTCTAAGGAATGTCTATACTGATTTCCAGAGTGGTTGCACCAATTAGCAGTGCCATCAGTAATGTATGAGTGTGCCTTTTTCCTCACATCCTCACCAACACTTATTATTCCTTGTATACTTGATAATTGCCATTCTAACTGGAGTGAGATGAAATCTTAAAGTAGTTTTGATTTGAATTTCTCTTCACTGGGTTTCTTTTTTCTTTTTTGGTAGATTATTTTCTATATACCTTTATTTTATTTATTTATTTTTATGTGGTGCTGAGGATCGAACCCAGTGCCTCCCACGTGCTAGGCAAGTGCTCTCCCAGTGAGTCACAACCCCAGCCTCTTTGTTGGGTTTTTTGAATGTCTTTTATCAGCTCTGGAAATCTTTTTCAGTCTTTATCTCTCCCAGTATGACCTTGGATCTCTTCTTGTTCTTTATTTTCTGCTTGTAATTCCAATTAAATGGATGTTTTCTTCTCATTGAATCCTCTTTTACCCTAGATCTGCCCAGTTTTTGCCACTATATGGTAGACCATTTCTTCTGATGTCTCTTCCGGTTCACTAATTTTCTCTTCAGCTGTGTTAAATCTGTGGTCATATCTGTCCATTAAATTCTTATGTTATTTTATTGTATGTCTTGGTCTTCTCTAGCTACTAAAATGAAATACCCCACGCTGAGTGGATTAAACAATAGACATGTATTTCTCACAATTTTGGAGCCTGGAAGTCCATGATCAAGGTACTCACCGGTTTGGTTCTAGGTGGGGGTCCTCTTCCTGGCTTGCAGATGGCTAACTTTTGGCTGAATCAAATGGTGGGTGGACTGTGTCTCTCTTTTCTTCATATCATGAAGACCCCACCTTCATGACTATCTATACCTAATTATATCTTAGGGACTCCTCCTCCAAACACCACCACATTGGGGGTTAAGGTTTCAACATACACATATTCATTCCATAACATTTATCAGCTAGAAGCCTATATAATTTCATTGTTTCAAAGCTGTCATATGGCAAATTTCAGTTTTCATATTCCTGCTGAAATTAACTTTTTATTTACTTGAAAATGGAAAGCTTGATTGTTTTATGATCAATATCTACTAATTCCAATATCTGGAGTCCCTGTCCCTCTTTTTATTACCTGTAGTTCATACAATTCTTCTTCAAGGTCTCTTTTTTCTTTGTGTCCTTGGTTTATTTTAATTATGTGCTAAGAACATTTTTATTTTTTGTCAAATCATTTGCTATCTTCCTCCAGAGAGGACTTTTCCTCCCTTTATTTTAATTTTCTCTTTTATCCAGAGAGAATCTTGTTGGCATCTGCAGGGTGCCTGGGGGCATTTCTAGTGCCGGGCATCTTAATTTAAGTTCAAGGCTTAGGTTTCCATGACCAAGATGAAAAGACAGCCCAGAAGCCCATCTGCTTTCATTTTAGAATGTGTGTGGAGGATGAGCCTGTTGGAGTCCTGGTCTAAAACAACAGGTAGTTATCAAGGTCCCCCTTTTGGTGGACCCTGGGCACTGACTTTTATCTCTCTACCCCAGAGGCTGCCACAGGGCAAAGCGGGCAGCTGCTGAATTTCTCAGGGATTCTTCCTGATGAACAAAGGCCCTCAGGGCTCAAGCACTTTTGTCTGAACTCACTGCTCTGGGTTTTTATTGTCTTCCGGACTTCAACCCAGTGTTTCCTCCGCATTGTGTTAGGTCATAGATGCTGCTAAGATGATTTTTGTATCCCACTAACATTTTCTCAGTTGACCTCTGAGGCAAGGTTGCTCCTAATTACCCAGTTTCCCTTCGCTGAATGTGGGTCTGTCTGTCCCGGCCCAGGTGCACTTGGCCATCCACAGCCCTGATGCGGAGATGGAGACCGAGAGTCGTGAGCCGTGAATTGTCCCAGGAAAGCGGTAGCAATCACACTTCTTTCTCTCTGGCTCTGACTCTGAAGCCACCATGGGTCATGTGGCTGGCTCCGATTCTCCTTCTTTCTCCAACCTGTTTGTTTCCCACGATGAGAGAGGATGGTCACGGTTTTGTTTCTAGAAGGAGAGGCTCCTCTCATCCCTGTTCCCCCCACACTGGTTGGGGACCAGTGGCGATGATGTGAAGCTGCTGGAGATGAGTGGGCAAGGCCTTTATGCGTCTCTGGTCCGATTGCTTCCTCGGGAGAGTGATGGCTGGCAGAAATGATGGGCTGCTAAGCACCTGGCCAGACCTTTGACTGGCCTTGCTTGTCTCCGACCTGAGCACGAGAGCAGACCCAGGCCCAGCTGGCCCTCGGACCCCAGGGAGCTCAGCGTGATGCCCCCTTAGGATCCAGAAAGAGGAGGAAGGGTGTCTGGAAGGCAGAGCCATGATGAAACTCAGCTGCGCCCACAGGTCACTGAACGAGTACTTTCCCTTGTCTTATGGGTGACACCTGTGGCTGTGCACGGCTCGTCAGAGCCTGTATGGATCAAAACAGTGGGACACACAAGCGGTGGACTTTAACCAAGAGCGGTGACCCAGGGCTGGGGAGGTGCCTTCCCTTCACGCTACTTCCTTTACAGCTGCTTTCAGACATCGGTGTGTGGGGACGGTGAAGTCACCCATCCTATCCCACCCATGTTGTTCAGAACCAGACGTGGCCATTATTGATGGCCAGGCCCACGGTGCGCTCCCGGCTCCCAGCGAGCGCAGTAATTAATCCTGGCGGGAACTTCATTAATCTTGATTTAGTGCCCAGTGCAGTTGGTCCCTTTCCCCTTCCCCTTCATCTTCTCCACGTTAAATGACTAAAGGCAGAGTGTTAATTTCCCGAGATGGCTGGTGGTGGGGCCGGGGATTCTGTGGTCCTTCAGCCAAGCTGGGGCCAGGAGGGCCTCAGCAGTCTTCAGCCAGTGGGTCTGTGGGTGCCAGGGAAGGGCAGCGATGCAGGGCCCAGGAGTCCACGCCATCCTCCCATCTCGTCAGTCTCGCTTCTCTCTTAGGTTCCTGAGCTTCGGGGAAAACAGCACGTCCTAGGCTGTTCTCTGCGTCTCCCTCCCTCTTTGCCATGGCCCCCTCCCTCATCAGTGCTGTGCCTCTGACAGGGAGCCATGTATGCTGCCGATAGCGTGGGGTGCTGGGTAGCCCATCATGCGGTGGGTCTGGACCTGTGACCAGGACGAGCTGTTGCAGGCAGAGGCAGGGCCTCGGTTATGCCCTGAGAGAGAAACCAGGGCTCCTGGGCCCGGTGACTGAGTGACAGAGGTGTGTCAAGTCTTGCTACTCAACTGTGGTCCCCAAATCTCTTAAAGACAAGAATTAGACATTAACTAGTATTTCTTTCTTTTTTAAAAACTTTGTTCTCTTTAGATATACATGACAGCAGAATGCATTTTGATACATCACACAGACATGGAGTATGACTTACTCTAATTGGGATCCCATTCTTGAGGTTGTACATGATGTGGAGTTACACTGGTTGTGTGTCCATACATGAGCATAGGAAAGTGATGTCTGATTCATTCCACTCTCTTTCCTATCGCAATCCTCCCTCCCTTCCCCTCATTCCTCTAATCCAATGAACTTCTATTCTTCCTTCCTCCACTTATTGTGTGTTAGCATCCACATGTCAGAGAGAATATTCAGCCTTTGGCTTTTTGGGATTGGCTTATTTCACTAGCATGATAGTCTCCAATTCCATCCATTCACTGGCAAATGCCATAATTTCATTCTTCTTTATGGCTGAGTAATATTCCTGTGTGTGTGTGTGTGTGTGTGTGTGTGTGTGTGTGTATTATCCATTCATCTATTGAAGGGCATTTAAGTTGGTCCAACAGTTTAGCTATTGTGAATTGAGCCTCTATAAGCACTGATGTGGCTGTATTGCCATGGTATTCGGATTTTAAGTCCTCTGGGTATATGCCAAGGAGCGGGATATACTGGGTCAAATAGTGGTTCCATTCCAATTAACTAGTATTTCTAAGGAGTACTTTAATGCAGAGTTTAAAGAAAGACAAAGACTTTGGCTACCAATGACACTCACAATGTCTCATTTTCTGTTAGTAGCTGCCTAGCTGTGGTATTTTGCGTGGCTTGTGTGGAATCAAAGCACACTGAATTTGTTGACTGAACCCCAGACTTTCAGAAACAGCAACGGGTTCCAAAATTCCTGAAGGCTCCACAACCTTGAGATGTAGAAAGCTACTCTCACATATTTCCCCGTCTCCACTGATGTTCCTCCTGTCATTTCCACCTCAGGCCTCCTCATGGTCTCTACTTTAAGAAATAAGTGGCTCCAAAATGGGAGATGCAGACTTGTCCAGGTCCTTCGTCAGTGCCTTGACTCCCTCTCTTTGAGGGTTGCTCTGTACAGTCGTGGATGGGCTTGGAGACGATAGACCCCAGCCCCAATCCTAGTGCTGTCCCTTGGCAGCCACGAGTTTCGTGTGTATGGTACCAGGGATTGAACCCAGAGGTGCTCTACCACTGAGGTAGCCGCATCCCCAGCTCTTTTTAGTTTTTTATTTTGAGACAGGCTGGCCTTGAACTTGAAATCTTCCTGCCTCAGGCTCCTGAATCACTGTGATTACAGGCGTGTGCCACTGTATCTAGCCAAGAGATGAGTTTTTATGCAATTATTTAACCACTTTTCCTCGGGTAAATGGGCCACACCTGCCTTTCCGGAATGCTCCAAGGGTTAAACAGAACACTACACAGGATAGCAATCTGGGCCCTGGCATTTGGTAAGCACGCAATAAGTGGGTGTTGTTATGTTCCTTTCTTCAGATAAAGGGTTTCTCCTTATTTGTTGTGGAGTCTTTAAACCTTGTAAATCTTATAATAATTCTACCTAGAACCATCACTATCAGTCTTTACTATACCTACTGAATGCAGAATGAAAGTACAATCCCAGCGATATTTTTGCATTTATTTGAGTAATGTGCCATAAACTTTATAAAGTGCTTTCACACGTATTATTCTATTTATCTCCCACATCACACCTGGGAGGTTTAGACTGTATTGAAAAAAAGATTCAAAGCAGATATTATGTGTTTTAGCCACAGCTTATAAGTGTGTATCTGGGTATACAAACAGATGTGTGTGAGAGTCAGGAGCTGTGTGAGTGGACATTTACCTGTGTCTGCGACTGTGAATGGGTGGCCGTTGGAGCTGTCCAACAGACTCCATGTCCTTATATTTGGGTGGACTGAACTCCAGATCTCCTGCTTCTCTTCTGTTCCCACCCAAATGTCTATGTTTGTCCATTGTTATGCTGTTGATCCACTAGATGGGCTTTGGTAATGCTGCAAGGTTCCTGAATATATTTGAGAAGCTTACTGTGGACTCAGCTAGTTAAGTCCACATGGGGCTTACTTAGATGGGCCCCATAAAATAAAGACATACAGTATTCTGGGCAGGTTTAAACACAGGTAGGCATTGACTGAGACTGGAAGGGAGAATCCCTTCTTTTCTTAACTCAAGTGGCTTCTCTGGCTGCAGTCCCCTCTCCTCTATGACTCTAGTTCCCCGTGGCCTCTCTTCATCTCATTATAGGACATAAAGGAAATGTAGAACCTCAGGGCTCCTGAGTGTCCAGGATTGGTCTGTGCAGAAGGAAACCAGATTGTCCCAGTTTCCTGGTGGGAAACTTCTCTGAGACAGGAGAATATTGCCATTTTGACGAGCAGATTGGCTCTTGATTCTGCTGAAACAGCTAGTCAAGCTGTCAGATCACTGGGCAAGTTTAAGTTAAATTAGTTGTTTGGCATCATGTGGGCCAGGAACTAGGTAAAAAATTTTTTTTTTCTGCTGAGAGCTGCTGAAAAATTAACTCATTAAAAAAAAAGGTAACTCTTTAAAGAAATCAACTTATGTCCATTTCTTTTGCTTCTTGAATTAGGAACTATGAAGATAAAACTCTCTTCCCTACGTATCACAAATAATAAAAGTAAAAACTTTGCACTGATGACAGTAGTGTGGGGAGAGAGAGTGGAGAACCAAGGAGAACTGGACGCGGTGGCACAGGTCTGTAATCCCCACAGCTCAGGAGGCTGAGGCAAGAGGATCGAGAGTTCAAAGCCAGCCTCAGCAACTTAGTGAGACCCTGTCTCTAAATGAAATATAAAAAAGGGCTGGGGATGCGGCTCAGTGGTCGAGTGCCCTGAGTTCAATCCCTGGTACCTACCCTCCAAAAAAAAAAAAAAAAGAACCAAGGGGAGGGAGTGTCAGATGTGGGGAAGGGAAGGAAGAGCAAATGGGAGAAGAGAAAGATGTGCTTTGAGGCCCTCCCAGAGACCTTAATGTAGAGAAGGGGAGAGGATTGTGGAGAAAGAGGTGCCATTCAGGAAGCAACGCCCTTTCTCAGGCCTTCTGGGAAGTTGCGATGACAGCCTTTCAAGGCAGCCTTGGTTTTGCCGGCTGTTGACTCTATCGGACGGCTGTGACGCAGGTCCCCAAGCTGACATTTCTCTTGGTTGCTTCAGTCCACCGTGGGCACCTAAGTCATCATGGGTTATTTGCCCGCCTCCCTGACAAGTGACTTGAGGCAGAATCCAGGTCATAAGTTCTTTTCCTGGGATTCAGAATATAGTAGGTGCTCACACTCTCTTTCCTTTCTCCCTCCCTCCCTCCCTTCCTTCCTTCCTTCTTTCTTTTTTTTTTCCTGTTTAGGATTGAACTCAGGGCACTTTCCCATGGAGCCATATCCCCAGCCCTTTTAATTTTTTTATTTTGAGTTAGGGTCTTGGGCCTTGCTAAGTTGCTGAGGCTGGTTTTGAACTCAGAATCCTCCCGGGATGACAGGTGGGGACCACGCTGCCTGGCTTGGTCCTCAGATTTTCTGATGTTAACCCAGAAGGGGAATCAGAAGATCGAAAAGGAGTAGAGAAAGTCATTGGCTCAGCTTCTCTCCAGGCAGGACACAGCCCCGCTACCTTTGACTTCGTGCTTCCCGTGAGCCGTGGAAGCAAAGATTCTCCTTTTTAATCTCTTTCCCCCTCTTTCCCACTTTCATCCTAGGGACAAACTCCTCAGCCTTTTAAAATGCAGAACAGGAGCCCGTGGGAAGGACAAGAGAGTATATATGAATACATTTCACATTATTTCAAATTGAAATTAAAATTTCAAACTGAAATTGGCACTTCGCGCGATGGTATACTATATTCAGTAATAAAAAAGAATGAAGACGTTGGTTTCCTGCCACCCATGGGTCAATGTCCAAATAATTATGCTGAGCACAGGAAGCAGCCCAGGGGAGTGAGTGTGAGCGTGGAATTCCATTGACAGGGCATTGTAAACGGATGAGCCTGCTCTATGGTAAGAAGCACAAACCCGGGGCGGGGTGAAGGAGGCTGGAGGGCACAGAGGCCCAGGAGACATTTTGGGGGGATGGAAATGCTCTGCATCTTGATTGGGGTGGTGGTGAAGTGGGTATACACTGACGATTCATCAAGTCAACACAAACTAGTGTTTTATTGTGTGTTTGGGATTTTATCTCAATGCAATTGATTAGAAATCTAAAAATAGTGTACAATGAATCAAAATGCATCTTGCTGTCATATATACCTAATTCAAATAAATAAATTAATTTAAAAAAAAGAAAATGTAAAAATAGGGGCAGTGAAGGAGAAACTGGGGCCCATTGGGGTCATGTGCTCTCAGGGACCCAAATGGGATGGGGATGAGACCCTTCCTCCTGGCTAAGCGTGAGCCAGAATGAGGAGCTGAGGCTGGACTTCAGGGGAACAAGGGCCCTGGAGTCCACTGCTGCAGATGGAAGGCCCTCCCTCCACTGCCTCCTCTGCGTTCACGTCCCCTGGGTGGGGAGCTCAGCATGAGGGTGAGCCCATCTTTCCTACCTGCGTTGCACAGAGGAGACACCTGAAGGTGGAAGAGCAAATGCTAAAGGTGGCTGACGTCCTACCCTGCCAGGTCCCCAGAGCTGCTGCTCCATGGGACTCTGCCCTTTCCCACAGGCCCTGTCCCCAGGGCGGATGTGCCTCAGCCTGCCTGGGGAGTGTCGGTTGCCCGGATACTGAAGGACAGCAAGTGGCTGGAGTGTGGGGGAGCCTGCTGAGGGGAGCCTAGCTAGATGTCCCTGGGTCCCCACTGCCACCGCCGCTGCTGCCACATGCTCATAGTATGCCCAGTGCCCCACCTGAAGATGTTTCTAGAATTGAGTCCAGTGTCATTGCCAGGTGGGTTACATCCACTCTGTAAATACAGATTAAATACTCAGTGCCTGCCAAGCGCCATGGGAGGCACCTGGTGTAGTGAGGGGACTAAAAGTCTTGCGACGGAGCTCCCAGTCTGGCGCGGGGATCCATGAGGTAAACGGGTTAGTACAAAGCTGAGGGTGGGTGGGGAAGCAGGCAGTGTGGGCTTCCAGAGGGGCTGCACCCATGCAGAATGGAGGCTTGGGAGGAGGCAGGGCCGAGCTGAGTCCTTGAAGACAGTTAAATTCCACTCGGCTACATGTAGCCAAGGCAGGCACAAGAAGGAATGTTCCAAACCCAAGAAACAGCAGGTGCAAAGGCCCAGAGGTGTGAGAAGGGCCTGTGTTGCAAGAGTTACAAGTAGTCTAGTAAGGTTGTAGGGCCTGGGGCTGATGGCACTGAGCGTGAGAGACAGGGGATGGTGGCGAGCACTAGATCCGCCTCCAGTTAGAGCCCAGCATCAGTTTACAGGAAGCTGAATGGTCCTAGGAGGAAGCAATGGGCCAATCTGGAATGTGGGACAAATGACCTGCTTTGTCCAACTGATGAATGACATAATAATATGCCCAGTGCCCCACCTGAAGAAGTTTCTAGAATAAAAGGAATGTAATGGATACAACAACCACAACTCACACCTGTAAGGAGGCATTTTGGAGCCCATCGGGGAAGTTTGAATATGAAGATAACACAAAGCATTAATTTATGCAAGTAGTGACAGTGTCATGTTATAGAGGGCTTTCTAATGGCATTTGAACTCGAGACCTATGCAGAAGTACTTCTTTTTTTGGTACTGGGGATGGAACCCAGGGGCGCTTAACACGGAGCCACATCCCCAGCTCTTTTTATATTTTTTATTTTGAAACAGGGTCTTGCTAAGTTGCTTAAGGCCTCACTAAGTGGCTGAGGCTGGCTTTGAAATCGTGATCCTCTTGCCTCAGCCTCCTGAGCCACTAAGATTACAGGTATGTGCCACTATGTCCTGGCAACTAAAAGATCTTTTTTAAAATGGTGCCCCCAAGCACAGAGACACAGCGGTGCAGAGAGTAGACACCAGAACTCTTGGGGGAGGGGTCGATCTGGAGGCAGAGGTGACGTGTTTGCTGGGCAGCGTGGTGTGTGGATGCGGATGCAGTGTCTGGCCAACATTGGAAAGGAGAGACCAGGGCTTGGGAGCAGGCTGAACTGCCTGGTGGTGACTTAATGTCCGTATGAGAAGGCCGCTGGTCTTGCTGTCCCGGGGACTTTCTTACTGTAGGACTATTTTGCCTCGTGGGGCTCCTTCGGCTTTTCTGGTGGGGTGTTCCCTTTGTGGTGACTATCACAAGGGCCTCGTGTCCCTTGCTCTTCCTGGGGTGAAGGGGTGGCCTGAGTTCTGTTTCTTGGTGCCCATGAAAGGATCCTCCCCAGTCCTGGGTGAGTGCCTGGGCCACTGTCCCTTGCCCACCTTCCCTTGATTCCAGGCGAATAAAGGACTCTCCCAGGGAAGAGGCTCTCGATGACTCCAGGAGAGGCTAAGCACGTAATAGAAGTCCCCACAGCCAAGTGTATCCAAGGACTCACTGCTGCGTCCTGCTGCTGCCTGTCTCCACTGCCAAAGAACCGGCGCAGGCCTCCTCCTGACCCCAGCCCCATCGCCATTATTACTGTCTGCCCGTGTGCCTGGTGCTTTGCTGATCATTCTGTATACATTATTTCTAATCCTCAGCAACCCTTATTAGGTGGATGTTAGTAATCCTCTTTTACCGATGATGATCCTGAGGCTCAGAGAGCTTACCTGACCTCCCCAAGGCAACTTAGTAAGGTCTGAGCTAAGAACCAAGCTCTGCGTATGGCCCAAGCCCTTCTTTGCAACCACCCTGTACATCGTCTCCCAGGGAACCTGGCCTGCGCGGAGAGAATCAGGGGTCTGTGAACTCCGCTCCAGAGGTTGGGAGACCCAGGGTCTCTTCAGCCACCTGGATCCACCCCACCCTATCAGTTAGTTAACCGTGTACCTGAGCAGCAATGAGGCCCGCGCTTGGCAGGGCCGAGGCTGTGCTCTCTCTGCCTCTGGAGGAGCCTTGACCCCAGAGAGTTTTAAAAATCCTTTTGGATTTTAAAACCCTTTTGGAGGCTGCCCTGGGTGTCACCGCTAATTAGAAGGTTGAATTTTGTGTCCAAGTGCACACAGCCCTCCCCAGGCCGGCCCAGTTCCCCACGGAGGGAGGGGGGGATCCGAGTCATTTCTGCATCTCCAGGAGGCTGAGAGGCTGCAGAGGCATTTCCTGGTGGTCGCCCAGGAGATGCCCTCTGCCTGCGATGTCCCTCCCATGTCGTGTGCCTGTGTGATTCCTGCTCTCAGGCCCCTGGCTCGCAGGCTGGGCAGCACATTTGTTCTGCCACACTGACCACTGTCCTCACTACGTCCTACTGTGATCACGTGGGTCTCCTCACGGGAGTGGGAGCTGCATGACAGCGGGGACCATGTCTTGTCCTTTTTTTATGTCCAGAGATTAGCCCAGCCTTGGTGCCTCTCAAGGTGTTTGCCAAGTGAATTAATGAATGGGTAAATGCATGGCTGGATGGAGGAAGCAGATGACTCATTTTTTTGACCAACCTTGAGCAAATTAGTTCCCATCTGAGCCTCGATGGCTTCATTTGCAAAATCTGGGGACTGAATCCAGTGAGTTCCAAGGGCCCTTCCTGCTTTGCAAACACTCCAGCAGGGGTGGAGGGAGCCGGCCAGCGCCCGCAGAGTGTTCCCTCCGAACACCTGCCCCCTTGGAGCAGAGACCGGAGCTGGCAGGCTGGTGATGGATGCAGGACTGGCATGAAAAATTGAGGCCACAGGCCGAGCTCCCCCTGCCAGGTGGCTCGAGGGCCACTGAGCGTCACAGGGCAACCGCGAGGGAATGTTATCGATGGCCTGACACCATGTTGGGGGAATTAGCCCGTCCTCACATGTAATTACGAGGCATAGAATTATGCAAAGGGACCGGCCGGGAGCAGAGGCAAAAAGAAATGCTTTGTACCCGCAGTGACGATGAGTGAGTTGGGGAAGAAGGCCAAGCCATTCATCTCTTCCACAGCTTCTCCTGCCAGGGGTGTTGGCAGCAGGTGGCCTTTGTCAGCAAGAGGAACCCCAGTTAACCCCATGCTGTCCTCTGACTCAGGGTCTGGAGGTGAGGGTCCTCAGGGTCAGGCAGTCCCTAAGGGTCATCTGTTCCTTGGCCTTTTCTGAGGAAGGCTTTGCACTTAGCTTTAGCATCAGCATAATCCTGGAAGAGGGTAGATATCCAGTAGTATTTTTTTCTTTTTGGTACTGGGCATTGAACCCAGGGGCGCTTAACCACTGAGCCACATCCCCAGCCCTTTTTTATTTTTTCATTGTGAGACAGAGTCTCACTGAGTTGCTTAGGGCCTCTCTAAGTTGCTGAGTTTGGCCTCAAACTTGCAATCCTCCTGCCTCAGCCTCCTACGCTGCTGGGATCACAGGCATGTGCCCCTGCGCTTGGCTCACCCAGCAGTATTTACTGAATGAATGTCAGTCAGTTAGTATATAAATCATCTGGTCCATGGAGGCAAGGATTCTTGTCCTGTTCATTGCTCTATTCCAGCACACAGAACAGTGTCTGGGATAGAGTAGCTGCTCACTGAGTATTTGCTGAATGATTAAATGGCTTCAGGAAAGCCAGTGCCAATGTATGAGACAGGCAGGAAAAAAAAAAAACAATGAACTAGGTAAAAGGGAGGCCAGGGTTGGGGGAGGAGGCAGAAGCAGGGCTCAACACATGGCTAAGCATGGACTTGCATCTGTACTGTCCTTAGGCAAAGGCCTTGGGACCATCTCTCCTTTCCTCTAGGGTAGCGCTTCTCAAATCGTGGTCCATAGACCACCAGCTCAGACTCTCGCAGGATGCCCAAGCTCATCAAACTGCATCAGAATCTTTGCAGTTGAGCCCAGAATCCTCACTTTACAGAAGCTTCCAAGAGATTATTTTTGGTACTGGGGATTGAACCCAGAGGCGTTTTACCACGGAGCCACATCCCCAGTCCTTTTTATGTTTCATTTTGGGACAGGGTCTTGCTGAGTTGCTTATGGCCTTGCTAAGTTGCTGAGGCTGTCCTTGAACTTGTGATCTTCTGCCTCAGCCTCGGGAGTCTCTGGGATTACAGGCATGCACCAAGTGCCTGGCCCAAGAGATTTTTTAATGCACATTAAGATCTGGAAGGAGCTGATTAGGCTGCTGGGGAGAAGATCCTCTGCCTTCCTCTGCTACTATTCTGGGATAGAGCAAAATAAACAGCAGCCACCACTTACGAGGGCAGATATGCATTATGTCGCATAATCCTCCTGAGAGCCCTGTGAGGTGAAGGTTTCCCTGTCTCTTTATATAAGAGGAAACTGAAGCTCCAACAAGTGAATGAACTTGCCCCAGGTCACACAGCTAGAAGGCATCAGGGCCAGGACCGAAGCCTGGGCTTGTACATTACTCTGTCCTGCCTCACAGGGTTCCTTCTGTTGCCTGGTAGCTAACCCCAGTCACTTGTCCTGACTTCAGGGAGGAGAGAGCTGTCCCCTCCATGGGGGCAGTAATTCTGCTCCAGCCTGTGTGTTGATGGAAATGCGTGAAGCAGGAGACGGCCTCTCTCAGGCACGGTCAATTTGTTTCCACTGAAGACCTATGTGCCCTGCCCAGGGAGTCTGATGGCAGCTGGAGAAATCCCATAGGCAGCAGCTCTGACCCTGTCATCCTAGCTCACCCCCTAACTTACATATCAGCAGCTGTCACCTGCTCAGCAGATGGGCTGACTGACAGCACCTCTCCCTGAGCGGTACCCAGATTGGCTTGGCTGTGCCCTGGCTGCCCCTGAGCTAGAGCCATCTGTGCCCAAGAGAGACCCAACATCAGAGAAGGGCAGACGGACCCTGCACAGCCCTTCAGGTTGCAGAGAGAGATGGCTCAGAACCTTGTGGGGCCCACACCTGCTCTGCCCAGAAAGGGCACCTGAGACCAGCGCCCGGGGGGCGGGGCAGCTTTTCCAGCCCCTGCTAGGGGCTTTCAAAGCCTGTGAAATGCCTCTCACTCAGCCAGACACTGCGACCTGACCGTGATTCTAAGCCATCTCTTTCTGCTGCCTTCTGTCTGTCAACAGAGAGCCCCCCTGGTGTCTCTCCATGGCAATCAGAGTCCCTGGAAACCCCGCACCACGGGAAGAGAAGGGGATGGCTGAGCCGGCGTGGGTGGGTCTGCCCCGGTCCCGTGAGGCCCTTCTGCATTTTTTTCATAGCTGATTGAACTCATTGCCTTTCTAATGGGGAAAACAGAGCTGGGCTGAAAAGTTCCTTTAAAATGAAACTCAGGAGCAGAAGAACACAGACAGAGAGGTAGAGTTTGTAGGAAATTAGTATGCCATGCGACAGGAACCGGGAGGGAGTCCTTCCACCAGCGAACCAGAGAGACAGGGTCGTTCCATTCCATGCCCTTCCTGAGATCCCTGCAGGGGATTTGGCATTTGATCCTCCACGGGAGGAGGGGCGTTGCCCATCCCCTCCTTGAAAGAAGGCTCATTTAGAGAGACAGAGAGGTTGATCCTCCTGAAAACGAAAGGCATCTCTGCCTCTGCGTGGAGTCTCACGCCAGAGCCCCTGGGGTTCTGGAAAAGGAGAAGTCTTCCATCCAGCAATCATCTAAGTTCAATCAGCCTGTGCCCCAGCCTTTAGGAAGGGAGACTCGGCCACTTCCCCTTCCTCCTCCCTAGACCTCCGGGCTGCGGCAGGAGCTGGCTGGGGGCTGCACCAAGCGGGCTGAGAGGCAGGTGCTAGTGTCCTAAGTGGGAAGGGTTGACACATTCCCACGCAACCTGGCCACCTCCTTCTGGAAGTGTTTGGCTGCACATTTTCCTGGGAAATGAGGACTTTGAGGGGAAAAAAAAAAAAAACTGAACACTCGCACAAAAAAAATCCGACCACTGCATTGCAGTGCCTCTGAGATTGGTGCAGGCTGCCCGGCTGTGTTTGAGGCACACACACCGCACGTCCTCACCCAGCCTGCACCTAAGCCACCGACCTCCTCGCCCCCCTGGCTGGTGCTGTCACAGCCCTGGAACCAGAGGCAGCGGAGGGGGCACCGGCTTTCGTGTCTCCTAGCTCTGGACTGACCCAGAGCAGGATCCAAGAGGCAGTGGTAGTAGAGGTAGAGGAGGGGATTTCTGAGCTAGGGAGGGGGAGGACAGGGTGGCCAGGCCAGGCCAGCAGGGCTGGCCTCCTGCTGCCTCCACTGCCCTTGCCAGGACACCGGTTCTCTCCGTCATCCAGGACCCCTTCGGCTGAAGCCCGGGCGGCCCGTTACCAGCCCTCATCCTTTTCTCCTCCTTAGGGCCCTTGCTGTCCACCCGCCTCTGGCTCCCAGCTCACAGACTGAGACCTATGGAGTTTAGAGCTGAAAGGGGCTGAAGAGACCATCTAGTGCCATCCTTCTGTTAACAATGACCCAGAGAGGCAAGGTGACTTGCCCAAGGTCATTCACTGAGCTGAGGGCCGGGCTGGTCTTAGAATGTGGGGCCAGAGGTGGGTCAAGAAGTGCTGAGGGAAACCCAGTGAGAGGGTGCTCAGAGAGGTCTGGTGACTTCCTGCTGATGGTTTAATGAATTCATTGATTAGCTGTGGGAGGCGGCCGAGGAGGAGACGCAGGATCAGGGTTCAGTGGCCTTCTCTACACTTCTCCCAGGGGCCTGGCCCCACTACAGCCCTCTGCCCTCAGCTTCAGGGCATCCCTCCAATTGCCAATTCCAGTCTGGCCCTAGGGCCTGTCAAGGACAAGGAGGGGCTCCTTCCACTGTGCTGGCCACACTGTTTCTGGAGGGGGTGCTGACCGCAGAGGAACAGGGAAGCCCAGCAGGGGAGCACCTCGTGTCCTCTGACCCAGGACTCCCAAGCCAGCTCTCAGCATGGCAGTATGAGGGAGGAAAGGGGGAAACACAGTGACCGCCAGAGACGGCCAACAACTTCCCGTTCACAGAACCATCTGCCTGTTCCCTCCCGGACCTCCCTCTAGAGCTAGTGGCACCCCATCCCTGCAAGCCTTAGGTTCTGAAGGCCCCAGAAGCTGGGAACAGCTCTGTCCAGGGTCCTGATCTCACTTCCCAGAGAAGTGGGCTCTAGGTCTGCATGGGAGGACAGAGAACTGGGTGGGAAAGAGGTCCTGAGCATTCTGAAGGCTGCCCTTGGGCCTCTTCTTGTGGGCAGCCCGGAGCACGGTGGGCATCATGGCTCTTGTGTGGTGTGTCTGGACCTGAGACAGGCAGTGATGAGGCTTCTGTGCCACTGACCATGATGAGGGTGGCTCAGCCTCAGTGTGACCTCTGGAACTCACCAGGAGGGCTCAGGTCTAGGTGGGGAGCATTCTCCTCTCCATATCCCATTTTAAGAAGGATATGGACAAACTGAGTCTTGTCTTGTCCAGAAGAATTTGTCCAGGACAGAAGAGGCCATGGGAAACTCTGAACAAGGGTGGAAGGAGCACTTGATATTAGACGCAGGCACCCAGGGGGCCTCTTCTAGAGAGCGGGAGAATGGCCATGACTGCCGTGGAAGCCACAGAGACCCAGATTTTAGTTCAAGAGAAGGAAGTCCACTCTGACTCTTAGAGACGTCCAAACAACGGGAAGGCTATTTTGTGATGGAGCGGGTGGCCAGTTGCTGGTCAGGGAATTCCTGCATGGAGCAGGAAGGAGGTTGAGCTGGAGACAACGAGGGGGGAAGGCAAAGGGAGGTCCTATGCATGTCCTGGCTTTGGTGCTCTTGGGCTGTCACCTATGTGTGGCATCTGACATTTAACAAGCAATACAGCCCACTGGAGCGTCACCTCTCCCTGCCAAAAAAGCTGTTGTTTCTTATTGTTACGGATGACAAAAGGAACCTCAGAGAGGTTCATGCTGAGTCCTCCACCCGGAAAGCAGCAGCTGGGGCTGGAACCCAGGCTTCCTGGTCCACAGCCCTTGTTCTTGTCACTCAGCCACACTCGGCACAGAGTCTCGGGCTCTCAGGGGCCTGGGGCACAATGGAGGGACTGAGTGCCCATACAGACTTGCACCTCTCTTGCTCTGGGTTGAGAATAAAGATTAGCAAAGCCAAGGAGGAGGGTAGCTGCCACCCAGGGGCTGAGGATCTGGAGGCCCCGAGGTTGGCTGGCCATTGGGTTATCCCTGGCCAGGCTGATGCTCCCCACGGGATGTTGTGAATGGCATGTGTGTGTGTGCGTGCATATGTGTGTGTGCGTGTGAGTGTGTGTTCGTGTGCATGTGAATATCCCAAATTCCACGTCTACCAGGGCCACATCTCCCTCACCCAGGCATCACTGATGACACTTCCCAGCACCTGGTCCTCTGCCTTCTTGGGGTTGCAGCGGGGAGGGCTTCCAAGCCTCTCTTGCCAAGTCCCCACCTGAGCCCTTCACAGTCCCCATAAGACTTGGACCCCCAGCCTTTGACCTTCAGCTAGGGCCCAGGTGTGGGGGGTGGAGGGTGGTAGCTGGTAGGATACAGAGCCCCTGCACCTTCAGGTTTGGAGGACCTTGGCACAGTGCCACACAGACCTGTCTCTTCCCTTTCATATGTACCCCAGGGGCTTGCTCACCGTTCCTCCTCCATCATCTAAGCACAAGCCAGAAGCTTAGGAGTTGCTCATTAATGTCCCCCCCTCCTCTCCCCTTGTGCCCAGTTCAATCCCAGAGCCAGTCACCTTTTGCTCTTCCCCCTGGAGCCCTCTTCTCTTCATCCCCAGCCACCTGGTCCAGCCATTAGCTTCTCTTCCTCCTCTGGATGATGCAGAGGCTGATCACTCAGCCTGGAATGAACTTCTCCCCCTCTGCCAAGTTGGTTCCCGTCCAGCTGTCAAATCAATTCAAGCACCACCTCCTTCAGGAAGCCATCCTTGATCTCCCCCGAGAAGTCAGAGTTCCTTTATGATAGAGTTCTTTCACGCTACCCGCTGTCCCACAGATCCGACAAGTGTGTGTGAGCAGGTGTGGTCAATGGCCAGCCATTGACTCCCCAGGAACTGGGCACAGCATTTGACACATGAAATAGGCAATTAATATAAGGCTGCTGAATGGAAGACGGACCAGCTGGGGTGAGTCTAGAGTCAGGCCTTGCGAGGACAGAGGCCTGGGGGAGGAGTTCTGGTGCAAGGTTCAGGCATGGCTGGCCAGAGTGCGTGGGGCAGCTCTTCCAGGCTCACAGGATGCTGGTGCACTGGGGAGAGCAGGCAGCGCAGTGACCACGGACAATGTGCCTACTTGGGTCACGTGACTGAAAATATTAGTCCTTGGGAGCAATTAGTTAAGTTAATTAGCTCATTCATTTAAGTAGCAGCTAAAGCAACGGGGCCTGAAGACTGTTTTGGGAAAGACACTCAATTATTTGCACCAATGTCACCCTAATTTCCCTAGTAAGCGGCTGTGGCTGGGCAAGGGAAGAGACTTGAACACTCAATTAATCTCCACTGTTTGGGGCCTGGAGTGGGAGGGGAAGAGGGGCCTGGGGAGGAGGGAAAAGCAGGCCATCAGGACACGGAAGCCCCAGTGGCCACCTTAACACTCTGACTGACCCTTCTGATAAAGAGGATCTGTGGGTCTCTGAGAGGTCACTCCCAGGAGGATGACTTAGCCAAGGTCACACAGCAAGTCAGTTCCAGGGACATACCCAGAGCCCGGGTTCCCAGCCTCCCACACCAGACCTCGTCTTCAGGGGGAGAAGGGAAGGCATGCCAGTCACCATATTGACCTGCAGAGGCCAGGGAGTGTGGAGACAGGCTTGCACAACACAGCTCACCTAGAATGGCATCCGGAACTGAGATGCCTGATATCCACTCCAGGGTCCAGCACCCAGTCTCTTCCCTACCTGGAAAAGGAGACCACTGGTCTTGGACATACCCCTGTTCCCTACCCTAATCCCTCGGGACAATCTGTGGGTGCACAGGTCCTGGTCTGTTCCTCACCCCATCTGAGGTCACCAGGCAGCACTGACCACACATTACCATGTGCCCAGATGCTGGGCTTGGCGGGGTTAGGGGTGACTGCACAGGCCCAGGACAGCCACCAGAGAGCAGCAGGGGTCAGTGTGTAGGGACAGCTGAGCCGGTGAGTAAGGACAGGGGGGAGCAAAAGGCGATGCTCAGGATGTTCAATCAGGACAATGGCCACAAATGCAGAGACAGAGGGAGGTGATGTCACTGGGGAGGGCCATATTTTCCATGGACTACTGAGCAATTTACTTGCAAGGCTGGTTTAGGAGGAAATGAGACTCCAAGGGAGATGCAAAGTGGGAAGGAGAATTAGATGCCTCCAGCTCGGGCTCGGTGAAGCCCCAGGCCGTGCGCCTCTCGAGGGTCATCTTACGTGAATTGGAGATGGATGTTTCCTAGGGAAAGGAAACTGGAGCTCAGAGAGCATAAGTCATTTATCCAAGTCACACAGTTCACACAAGGCAGGGCCACGCTTCCTGGTGGGATTCTGAAGCTATTGGTCTTTCTGGAAGCTCTCATCCTCACTCTTGGCCCCACAGAGAATGACAGAAGCCAGATTCCCCTCCCAGGCTGATTGAAAGGGACTCTCCGGGAGAGGGGGCTGGCACCTTTCTCTTAAGCCCCTCAGGTGACTGTGATGGATAGAGAGGCTGAGGACCATCATTCTGCGGCCAGCTGCTTCCTACTTGAGCCCCTAGGCTCCAGCCATTCCATCACTGGCAGGCACTGGCTCCTGTGTCCAGGCACTAAATCCACGTGGTCATGGATGCGCGAGGCAGGGAAGAAAGACGGATGCGTTAAAATTGATCTGGGACGGGCCTCCTGCAGAAGGACAGGAGCCAGCAAGTCACAGGGAGAAGCGAGAGAGGAAAAGCTTAGGAAACTGGGGGAGGGGGGGATCAAAGAGGGCAAAGATAGAAGTGGAACCTACTGACACTTTCCTGTCACCTGCATGCATGTGTGGTCCTGGGAATCCCCTTTTTTCATCACCATGACCCTCGACACCTGCTACTTCTCCCTCGGGAGCCAGCTTTTGAGTTGCCACTCATCCAAGACAGTCGAAGGGGAGGGAGACTGTCCTCTCAACAGATGCACACATAGCTCCTCGGACCCCTTCCACTGTCAGCAGCGGCCACCAACTCCCTGTGCAGAAACACTCCTCCCAGGGCTGGGGATGTAGCTCAGTTGGTAGAGCGTTGTCTCACATAGACAAGGCCCTGGGTTTAATCCCAAGCACCACAAAAAGAAAAAGAAAAAAGAAACATTCATCCCCGAGATAGTCCAGGTGGACAGTTTGACTGCACTGGACACCATCTCAGATGTAAGTCACCTGTGTGGCTTCTTTAAGTATATACCTCACCATTCCAATTGTGTAAAATGGGTGGAATAATTTCAAACTTTTATTTGAAAGCTTTAAGAAAAAGAAAAATTGTTCAAGAGCAGTTTGTGACTTTTTAGCCTTGAGGTAATGGCTACTGATGATAACGTGCTGGGGTGGACAGAAGGAACCAGCCTTGAGTCTGGAATCAAATTCAGTCCCTACCACATACTGGGTGATCAATATCTTTGAGCAAGTTTTTCTCTGTGTGAGTCACTGATTTCCAAAGGTGCGTGACCTGTTCAAACCTCTTTTCTAAACTCCAGACCTAGTTCTAACCATCTGCCGGACGTTGCCTCCTGAATGGGGCACAGGTTCCCCCACTGAGCTCACAACCACAGCCTCTCATGCTCCCTCTATTGGTGAATGTCCTTCCCATCCTTTTGGTGACCCACACCGGAAGCCCAGAAGTTGTCCTCCGTGCTGTCTGCCCCAGGCCCATGTGCATGGAGTCTCCCTTCTGGACACGCAGACCCATCCCGCCTCCTCACTCCGACTGGCCCCTGCAGCCTGGGTGTATCACCTTTCCTTTGTTACAGACTCTGCCCCTCTCTGCCTGGGGCTCCCTCACCCGGCTCTGCCGCCAGCCTTCCCCAGTCCATTGCCAAAGCCCGGCCCCCTGACCAACAAGGCCTTCAAGTTCAGGTCTGATGTCCCTCCAGCCTCACCCCTGGCCACTCCTTCCCGCTCTGTCCAGTGCCTCTTGCTTCCTCCCTTGAGCACTTTGCTTGGATCACCTGCTCTTTCCTCAGGAGCAGATCAGAAGTGTCCCTGGCGTGCCAGTGAGCAGCCATCTTCCCTGCAATCTCTCCAGAGTTGGCTCCACTGAGTCTCCAGCTGCCCTGGTCCAGGGTGCTTTGGGCACACCTGCTGGGGACCCTTTACTCCTGTATCACCATCTGCCTGCACGCCTGTCTCCCCAACAGACTTCCACATTCTTGTGGGCAGGGATCATGTCCCAGAGCATGTCACATCCCAGGCCCTGGCAGAGTGCAAGACACCTAGAGAACATTTGGCAGAGGATCCTGTCCAGTGTTTGTCCCCTTTCAAAGGCCCAGCTACACTAACAGGGACATACACACTGGCCCTGGTCAATAGGTGGTGACAGAAGCATAGCCATGCACCAGCATATGGCCCCTTCAGGTGGTCATCTCAGGCAGCAGGGGACATGGGCACGCAGGTGGGCAGACCCACTGGAGCATGAAGCTCACCCAGGTAGGGTTTCCGTGACTGCAGCTCCCCACCCACATTTATGGGAATGGATTGTCTTGATGTCATGGTTTGAATCTTTAATGTCCCCAGAAGCTCATATGTTAGAAGAAGGTTCCCAGTAGAGCGAGGCTCAGAGGCGGTGACTAGGGCTGTAACCTCATCAATGAATTAATCCATTTGATGGATTAAGAATTTGAATGACAACTGGGTGGGGTAACTTAGGTGGGCATGGCTGGAGGAGGTGGGTCACTGGGGACATGGCCTTGGGACTGTTCCTGTCCTTGACCCTTCTCTCCAGCTGCTGTGAGCTGAGCAGCTTTCCTACTTCACACCCTTCCACCACGATGCGTCTGCCTTGGAGTCAGCCGGCCATGGACTGAGACATCCGAAATCATTAGCCCTAAATAAATTTTCCTTCTCTAAGTCGTCCTTGCCAGGTGTTCTGGTCACAGTGGTGGGATGCTGGCTAACACACCTGGCTTCCTGAATTCTCTTGGAAAGTCCTCTGAGCCCATCCCCGATTCCCTTTCCCTCCTCAGGGGCCCTCATATATGGCCCACTTGTGGCTCCAGTCTAGAGAGAATACAGAGAATGGTGCTTGCTGGTCCTGTCTGCGAAAAGCTCCTCTTAGAGACGATGGAGATATATTTCCTCCAGAGCAGGGAGGACTGGAGCTGGTTCATGGTCACCTGGAAAATGCTGAAGTTAGCCCTATGATCTTGGGAAGGCCACCTCACTCCCCAGGAGGTGGATGAGTTTTAGAGCCCCACAGACAGGACTGGAATCCTGGTTCTGGTACTTTCCAGCCATGCAGACTAGAGCAAGTCATTTGCACTTTTTTTTTTTTGAAGCAGGGATGGGGGAGTACAGGGATTGAAACCCAGGGGTGTTTAACCACTGTGCCACATCCCCAGCCCCTTTTATTTTTTCTTTTGACACAGGGTCTCACTAAGTTGCTTAGGGCCTTTCTAAGTTGCTAAGGCTGGTCTCAAACTTGCAATCCTCCTGCCTCAGCCTCCCGAGCAGATGGGATTGCAGCTCATTTGCACCTTTTGAGCCTCAGTCCCCTTAGCTGTAAAATGGGGACAGACATGTTTTTCTTAAGGTAGTTATAAGACTTAGGGAAGATCCAAGTGTCTACAACCCTGCCCAGTTTAAGGTTAAGGAATGAGGAGGGTGCTTGGTAGCGATGAGTAATGTATATAGAAGAGGGGTTTGGAGTGTGGCCCCAGGTTCAAATCCTGAATCTTCCTAGCTCTGTGACCTTGGGAAAGTTAGTTTACCTCTTTTTTGCCTCACTCAATTTTCCCATCCGTAAAACGGAAATAAGGATAATTTTCTCCTCTGGGGTTACTGTAAGTATTAAGTAAATAAATTCATGTTAAACCCTTAAAATAGTGCCTGGCAGGGGCTGGGATTGTGGCTCAGTGGTTGACTACTTGCCTGGCATGTGTGAGGCCCTGGGTTTGATCCTTAGCACCACATAAAAATAAATAAATATTTTTTAAAAATAGTGCTGGGCACATAGAAAGCACCTATATGTCTTCCTTGTTACTTTTATTAGCATCATCTCAACACCTGCATCTCATTAGTTCTTTTTGGGGGGAGGGGATTGAACTCAGGGGCACTCAACCACTGAGCCACATCCCCAGCCCTATTTTGTATTTTATTTAGAGACAGGGTCTCACTGAGTTGCTTAATGCCTGGCTTTTGCTGAGGTTGGCTTTGAACTCAAGATTGTCCTGCCTCAGCCTCCCGAGCGGCTGGGACTACAGGTGCTTGCCCCCATGCCCAGCACATCTCATTAGTTTAAGCACCTGCCTGTTCTTGTGGGAAACCCGGCTTCCCCCAAATCTGCCTCCCCCTAGTCTAGGTTCTGGGAGCCCCCTCAACCTGCCTCCCTCCGTCTGGGCTGCCACTTGCTCTGGTTTCAGTGTCTGCGGTCCCAGCACCACCATCTAAGCACTGCTCAGTGGCCCCACCACCTGCCCACCCCTCACACCTTCCTTAGAGCAATGGCCCCACGTCAGCAGCCTGGTTCCTGGAGAGGAGGGAAGCCCCCCTCCCGGGGTGAGGAGAGCACAGAGGGCGGGGCCTCACAGCAGGGCTGCTGGGGACCCCAAGTGCCAGATTCAGTGAGCTAGCTCCAGGGCAGCTCATCCTCTTTACACACAGCCACTCTCTTTTCAGGATCAGTGGGTCACACAGGGTCAAGTGACAGCCACTCTACCCAACCTGGAGGGTCTCTCCCACTGACCCCAAAGCCCTGTTGTGAAATCTGGCTTGTTTTGTCGACAGGATTCTTTATTTTGGGGGAACCCCCATTTAATGACTGCCAAAACCATTCCTATATGTCTGGAACCCTTGACACAATTCAGATTTCCCTTAGCAATGGCCGGGGGTACCACTCTTTAGCCCCCTGCAAGCCAGTGGATGCAAATACAAACCTCAGAAGAGGGGCGTCAGTAGACTCCTTAGGTTTGCATGTGACTCTCAGCTGCAACCCATCCTGGACTCCTCACCCCTGTCCCCCAGACATGTGAACTGCCTGGCATGTAGTAGGCACTAAATAAACAGCTATTTCTATCAGTTTTCTCATCTGCAAAGTAGAGATAATATTAAAATAACAACTTACATTTCTGTACTCTTGTTCTGGCCTAGGCACTGTTCTGAGTTTTTTTTGCTTTATTTTGTGGTGCTGGGAATGGGACCCAGGGTCTTACCTTGCCCATGCTAGACAAGTATCCTACCACTGAGCTACATTCCCAGCCCCTTACTGTTTTTTTTTTTTTTTAAAAAAAACATGTATTAACTCATGCAGAATTCACATGACTATTTCTTTTTTTTTTTTTTTTTTTTTTTTTTAAATATTTATTTATTTTTTTTAGTTCTCGGCTGACACAACATCTTTGTTGGTATGTGGTGCTAAGGATCGAACCTGGGCCGCTCGCATGCCAGGTGAGCGCGCTACCGCTGAGCCATATCCCCAGCCCTCACATGACTATTTCTGTTCTCATTTTACAGATGAGGCACAGGGAGGTTAAAGTAACTTGCCTGGCCACACATTTAAGTAGTGGGATTCACATCCAGCAGTCTGGCTTTGGATCCTGTAACTTTAACCAACACAGTGTCCACACTCTCGCTCAGGATTGCTGAGGGTTCCAATGATTCTATATAATCTGGTCCTCTGCAAGCACTAGGGGCTGATGCTCTGGGTGTTCAGTGCTTTGGAGGGAGAAGGGGCAAAGTTGAGGACAGCGTTTCCCACAGCGCGAGTCATGGTCGTGATGTGGGACTTAGGAACTCTACAGACTGCTGTGGCTGCATTTCCAGAAGGGAAGCACTGAGAGCCGCGGTTTGGGCTGCCTAGGTCTGAGGGGGGAGGTAAAGAACAAGGACATCAGCCTCCCTTTTGTGCTCCCAGCTGGGACCCGCAGCAGGGGGTGGTCACCAGCAGGCTGCCTTCCCACTCTGTAGGCAGCAGTCTCTGCTTCCTTGGCAGGGTACCCGCCATGGGGAGAGGAAGCCAGCCTCCCAACAGCAGCCTCAGAGAGGCCCAGGTCACTTGGATGGAAAGGGGGGAATATCTCCACAGCTCAGGGAGACTGCAAAGTCCTCTCTGGGACACCTCTTCCTAACATGACCCTGCCACCAGGAACCTGGTCCTGCAGGGTTGGATTGGGGCCCAGAGCTCCAGGGCAGCTCCGGGACTTGTGTGTGGGAGGAGCGCGAGTTGCCATCTCACTGGAACAGGGAGGGGAGAACATTTTATTTTAGTCTGTGGACTTAGTGGAGGTGACTTTGGAGGGGGGGATGCTGACAGAGATCATGAAGGAGGCCAAAGCCCTTGCTCCCCTGACCACCCCAGCTCAGCCACTGACTGACACATGGCTCCCAGTCCTGGGTTGCTTTGGGATGACACCAGAGGCCAAGCCAGGGAGAGGGCCAAGAAGCCTGTGCTTGGACTGCAGCCCTGAGAGGCAGAGCTGGCATTGGGGACAGAAGCTGCTGGCGGCTGGGGCGGCTTTCTCCAGGAGTCCTGGGGCTGGAGTTGGGATTTCAGAGACCAGTAGATGAGAGGAACATGGGAGGAGACAGAATTTGCCCAAGGACATACAATGTTCAAGGGCCAGCAGCAGGGTTCAATGATGCCAAGTCTCACAGCTTCTGAGCTATATATGGAGAGGCTGCCTGGGGCTGGGGGAGCAGAGGGTCCTTACCCTGTGGAATTTACAGTCTAGGGGGGAGGGGAGCCGAGAGTAAGATAGGACAAGATTGACAAGGCTGCAGAGGAAGGGCACAGGGTGCATCAAAGACTGTGGGGGCCAAGACTGGCAGGAGGAAGATGGGCTAGCATGGGGAAGGGGGTGAAGAGGATGGGGGTCCTCCACTATTAGGACCCTGCAGCTCAAGACAGCGCAGCACGGCCAGGCTCTGCTGTGTACAGAGTTTGGTAGGGCCAGAGGGGGGCGAAGGGCGCTTTCTAGAGATGCTGGTGCAGGAATCCCACAGGAAGAGGACAGGGAAGGAGGGACAAACAGGACATAGGAGCTGCAAGGGAGGAGGGTGTACCTAGCCCATGGAGACTGGGGAGGATCACAGTCTAGAGTCCCAAGAGCTAGCTCCATAATCTGTGACCTTGGGCCCTTGGGTGGGTCACCCATATTTAGGGACTTTCTATGCCTTAATGAAGCAAATAATTGACCCCTTCTTGCATCCTGAGATTGTTTATGAGCATCTGGTGAAATTAAGACCATAAGGAGAGAGGTCCTGTGGGACCTGAGGAGGCCCTGAGCGAATCCAGCTGGAAAACCCAAAGGGACCCTGGATGCTCCCACCCCACCCCCCAAGCTTGACCCAGCCCCTCCTGTGCAAATGTCACCTGGTCCTTCCACACTCCTTCAGATTCCACTGCCCGTGGAGGGCAGGCAGCAGATATTAAACCCAGGTGCTTTCTGAAGGCACAGATATGGCCTTCAGGAACTCTGCCCTTTCTGTCATTAGACCCTGTTTTAGTGAAGGCAGCCATGAGTGAGGCTGAAGGATCTTTTGATTTATTTTATGATAAGAACTAAAGGATCATTTCATCCATCCCCAGGCATCCAGGTAGCTCTAGCTTCCAGTCGTGAAGGCACAGGCCTTCTCTGTCAGGTAGGATGGTGTCACAGACACTCAGCATCAGGGAGTTCTGAAGTCTAACTTGACCATAACCTGCTGCATCTTCAGTGTGGTGGTGATGGGGTGGGGGAGAGGGAGGTTCCAAGGAGAAGCAGAAAGAAGCCACTTAATGTTTTTCTGCTTGCCCACCCATCTCAGGTGACAGGGACCCCATCAGTGTGTGTGTGTGTGTGTGTGTGTGTGTGTGTGTGTTTGTGAGTGTGAGTGTGTGTGTGTGTGTGTGAGCACATGCAGCAGGGGGAATCCCTAATGCCCTCTTCTGAGTAGATTGCCCTTGAGCTTTCAACCCTCAGGTTCCCTTTTCCATATTAAGAATGGCAAGGGTCAGCTGAGCTGACCAGATCTCAGGAGTCATTTCTTTTTAGCGTGTGTGTGTGCGCGCGCGCACACACACACACACACCTTTGACAGCACTCATGCCAGGGGTCGGGTCCAGGCTCATGCTGCCTCCCAGGGCCTGAAGCCCGGAAATCCCCGAATCAGCTTTTCTGTAAACCTGGGGCCATGACTAGCGCGCTGCTGCCATTCTAAAGAGAGGCTCCGGCCTGCGCAGGAGCAGGGCTTGCTGCAGCACTGCAGTGGCACAGCTTTGGGAGTGATGTAGGCATCCTGGGGCTGGGGACAAGTGGAGGAAGGGAGGAGGAGGAGGGGATTCGCTGAGGCTGTGGGGAATTTCCCAGGTTCTACAGATTGGGTGGGGATGAGAAGGCCAGACTGAGTGCCCAGACACACAGGCCTACAGGAATTTGGGGGGTGGGATCACTTCCTGGGTCAAGCCCTAAACTTAATTCATGATTCTGAGTATGCAGAACAGGAGGAAAAAGGAAGGAGCAGCTGCTGACTGTGAAGGAAGCTGAGGGCCCAAAGGCCAGGGAGGGCTAGTGGCCTGACAAAATTCCACCTGCTGAGCTCTTCCGAGGCCTTAGCAGGTGGGTGCTGAAGAGAAGATGAGGTGCAATGAGGCCAAGAGGGACACCAAGCTTCTGGGCCTCCTTGCCCTCTGGCCCTTCCCCTGCCCGTGGTGGTGGAGGCCTTGCCTTCCTCTGGAGGGACAGTGCAGAGTGGGCCTGGTGGGGCAGAGTTGGTCTCCAGGGCAGAGCGCTTTTGGTGTGTCCCGTCCCACCGCAAAAGCGAGCACAGGGTCCCTGGCTGGCAGGCACCGTGCCTCCTCCCTTGCCTGGCTCACTCCACCTCCCTTTCTCCCTTCCTCAAGTGACCAAGGAGAGCCCTGGAAGATTCTACTCCGCCCTCCCGGATGAATTGACGCAGGGGACCGCGGACTGTGGGAGTCCTCTGGACAAACACCCCCACCTCCCCTTCCCCTCTAGAGTCTGCCTTTTGTTCCGTCTCCTCTTCTCCCTCCACTCGGGGAAACCTTCATCAGTGTCCCCTGAAGCAAATCCTTCCTCTCCCACCCCTCCCCTCACAGTTCGACAGCAGGGAGGTCCCCTTCCTCCCGCCCCTCCCCCAGCCAATCCCCGCACGGAGAGGCTCATAAAGCTCGTGGGTGGCGGGATGGGGTGGGGAGTGTCGCAGGAGGGCACTGAGGGGCGGGGACTCCTCCGCAGAGCTCGGGGAGCCCCTTGGGGCTCCTGGCTAAGCCGGCCCCGCCCGCCCCAAACTTCTGTAACGCCGGCTCGGCCAGGTTCCCCCCCTCCCCCGTGCACACTCCTCCCCTCCCCCTCGTGCCCCCTCCCGCGGGCTGGGCCGTCCCGACTGGAGCAGGCGGCGGAGCGGAGGCGGCTTCCCCGCGCGGGACCGCCTGAGGCGGGGTCCCTGCGGTTTGCGGGATCGCCCTCGGAGGGGCCAGCACGGGCTGTGTGCAGGCGGATGTGAGGAGCATGTCAATTGGCGGGCGGGGGAAGCGGGATCAGGTTGTTACTACTGCAGAGAGAGAGAGAGAGAGAGAGAGAGAGAGAGAGAGAGAGAGAGAGAGAGAGAGGGAGAGAGAGAAGAGCGAGCAAGAGAGAGAGCGCGCGCGCTAGCAAGCGAGGGAGCTGCAGGCGGGAGGAGAGCCGCAGCGGCCCGGCCGGCTGCGAAGTGGGAAAGAGACCTCGACTCCAGGACCCCGGGGGTCCCCTCCATTCTTCCTGTCACCAGCTCACACCGAACTGCCCCGAACGTCCCTGGTAAGAGGGAGCCCGGGCGGGGCACCTTGCGAGGGCAGCCCTTGGTCCCCAGCAAACCACGCCCCGACCACCAGCAGCCTTCCCAAGGGACTGCACCGTGGGCGGGTGGGTGGTCGCCAAACTGGGACCCTCTGACTTTCTGGGCTTGGCGCTCACTACGGACGAACTAACTGCAGGACGGTGCCCACGGTGGGAGCCTGGTTTCCGGAAATCCACTTGCCTGGCCAGTCCCTGGGGAGGTGGCCTGAATTATCCCGGGAACCCCTCGCCCTTCCACCTGTCTCTCCTCGCGAGCCGGAATGGGCGCGGGGAGAAGTCGGGGGAGGCGGTTGTGCCTCCGCAGGGGGACCCGGACACTAGCTGGAAAGCGAAGGCGCTCGCCCCTGAAGGGACGAGGAGGAGGTGGATGAAGTGGGTGTGCGGTGCGAAGTGGGTGCGGGGCACGTGGGACCCCACCCGCCCGCGCCGCAGTGAGGATGAGTTGAAGGATCCCGTGTGCGTGCGGAGCCTGGAGCTCGGGAGCACCTGGAGAAAAGTGGGGCGCTCTGGGGACACTGGCGGTGCGCAGGGCTCACTGCCCTTCAGCACCCCTCGCCTGCTGCAGCCATCCGGGACTACGATCCTCTGTAACGTCTTTTGTCCCCTCCTCTCCCTGGAACTTTTTCGTACTCCAGCCAGCTCCGTGCTCTATGCACTGGAGGAGGCAGGGTCCCAGGGATCCTGGCAAGAGAAGGAGCTTAGGACAGGAATGGGGAGCGGGGAGAAGGGGCGGCTGGGCAATAGATCGAGTGCCCTATTCAGTTAGTTCCATGACCTTGGGCAAGCTGCTGTATGTCTCTAAATCTCTGGGTGATGGAGGCGCGTGGTGCACCAGGCAGGAATGGGAACGCGGTGGGGGAGGGTGATCTGGTGAACAACCCCCTGGGCCAGCCTGCCAGAGTCTCTGCGCCTGCTGCTTTTAAGATCGCTGGCCTGGTCTATGACGAGCTCAGCACACACTTCCGGAGGAGAGGGGTGACAGTGTGGAGCTGTGAACCCATCCTCCCAGGGAGAGTCCGAAAGCTCCCATCCTGACCTGTCCTATGAACTTAGGCAACTGTTTCCCTTTTCTGGCTTCAATATCTTCTTCTGTAAAATGGGGATTTGGAATTTGTGGTATCTTGAGTTCTCTCCCAGTCCCAACACCTGCTGGCAGGTGAGACCCGTTAAAGAAATAGGGTTGGGGTGTAGCTGGGTAGGGTGACCTGTTCTCTGAGGAGACTGTAGCTCCCTAACCCTCTGCAGAGACAAGGGGACCAGGAGGGTGCAGCCTGCTTATCCATCGTCCTGTCCCCCTCTCAGGACAGGCTGTGTGGGGAGGAGGATGGCTGAGTTCTAGCACCACACACCCTTTCTTCGGAGAGCAGAGCCTCCCCTAGGAAAAGTCTCCCTGTGACAGAGAGGAGACAGTAGGCTAAGGGGGACATCAAGGTCATGCTGTCTGCCCCCGTCCCCCCAGGCAAGACTGCTTCCACCTTAGACAAAGATGAAGCAATCCTCTCTGTTTGGAAAGATCTCCACAAGAGCCCATACTGTGCCACTGTGAGGCTCTAGGGAAGTGCCATCTACCCTTTTCTGGGTGAGCTCTGCTTCTGTCTTCAGTGGAGATGCATTGCTAGCTCTCATTGAGCCTCAGGTGTTGTGGGGAGTCCTGGTTGAAGACACAATAGCTGAGTTTAGTCTTCAGGCTCTGCCTCCTGTTTCTGTGACCTTGTGTGACCTTGTGTGACCTTGGACAAGCCCCTTGTTTGCTTTCCTCACCTGTACATTAAGAGGGTTCAACTAGATAACCCTATCCAGCCACAGCACATCTGTGGCTGAAGTTTGGGGCTTGGAGCCTGAGTGGCAAGGAATGGGCTTGACCTGGCCATGAGAACAGGTGGTCTGTCCTGCTCATCCCTGAAGTGAGACCTCGGGAAGTCCTGGCTCTTCTGGTTATTAGCTGTGTGACCTTGAGCAAGTGCTTTTATAGCTTTGAGCTTCATTGACTCAACTGTCAAAACACAAGGATCCTGGCAGTGTTTGGGGGTTGTTCGGAGGATTAAGCAAGAAACATGTGAAATGTTTAGGGAATGGGAGCCCTCTAGGTCCTCACCAAGGGGCAGCTATTGTTAGTAGTAACAATAAAAGCTGGTTCCAGCAGGTCTGGAGCAACTGTGAACAGCGGCTTGGGGGGCAGAGATTTGTGGACGTGGCATCTTCCCTGTGTTCCCGAAGCTTCCCTGCAGACTGGGAGTCCTGGCACTGCTCCTGTCTTCTGGACACTTAGAGTCACCCTGTGGCGGGAACTTCAGGGCAAAGAGAGAGCCCGGCTTTCCTAGAAACTCACATCTATTTTCCTCTAGTTCTCTCTTTCACACCCCCTGCCACCGCTGGTCCCTTCCGTTGTTATGACAAAATGGGCCTTTTACTCCACTCTGTGAGTCTTCCAGGAATGAGCCAATTGAGGACCTGAGAGGATTGAGACTGTCTGTCTCTGAAGTGAGTGGCCAGAAGCATGTCCCCTTGGCTGGGGTGGAGGAACTCTCAGTATCCCAGGGCCAGGCCAGACTGCATGTGCGGGTGGCACTGGTTGGCAGGGCTGGGGTTTGGGTTTACCCCAGGCTCACTGCAGGACCTTAGGCAAGTCACGCGCCCCCCCCCTCAGTTTCCTCCTGTGTGAAGTGAAAGTTTGGTTTAGAGTCCTTCTGGCACCGTGGGAGGTTTCTAGGTCATTTGGACCTGCAGGGCTCACTGCCCTTCCCCGCCACCTTATGACAGCCTGGGGAGAGATGAAGAGCAAAGGCTTTGCAGATAGACAAATCCAGGTTCCTGTCTGGGCAACAGCTGTGTGAATTTATTGACTCTCCCTGAGCCTCTGTTATCTCACCTGTGAAGTGGGGATAATTTTTTCTACCTCTTGGGGGTTCTTATGAAGAAGAATGAAGTGGGAATGGTTTATACAAAACACCTGGAGTGTGGGGAGTTCCTAGTGTGATAGTTAGGTGCTGCGCCTGGTGTGGGTTTTTGAGGTTCTGTGTCATCACAGAGGGGGCTCAGGTCAGAGGAAAGGCAGGGACAGAGCTCATAGTTGTGCACTATGCACAAGCTTCCAGGAACACTCTCCAGTTCCCTGTGTCAGGCCCCACGGCCATCCCCACTGTGCTCTCCTGGAGTTTGTATGCTTTGGCCCTTGTCACCTGACCTGCTCCCCACGGGAGCTGCAGGGCTGAGCCTGAGCCCACCAGGAGGCTCCTGGTGATGGGGGAACACAAGCCCGAGGCGTGACATCCTTCCATTCAAGGTTAGTCATGAGGAAAGGGCTGTGAAATGAGAAAAGGCTGGGAGCCGGGGCATGGCCACCATGTGCTAGGTGAGGGAACCTTGGAATTTGGCACTGAATGGTCCCGTCCAATACTCTGATTCTGATTTGGGGGAAGCTGAGGTTCAGAGATGGGGAGCACCTTGCCCAGGATCACACAGCACATTAATGCCCGTAGTAGAGCTGACTGGCACTTTTGGACCCTTGGTCCGGTGTTCTTTCCATCCTCCCACTCATGCACTGAACAGTCATTTTCTGTTTCTTCTAAAATCAGAGCACAAGGTGCAATGCTTTGATGGCAACAGGAAGGCTTGGGTACTGATAGGAAGGAACGTCCTGATCCAGATTCCACGATCATTGGGTCCAATGTCCCCATTTTGCAGATGAGAATGCTGAGGCTCAAGAACATTAAAAGACTAGCATAAGGTTACCCAATGTCAGAGACTTGAATTCCCAGGCCTGAGACTTGAATTCCCAGCTACGCCATTCTGCTTCTCCTGGCTCCGACATGCCACATGGCAGCAGGACAGACAGATCGGGAAAATAAACCTGGATGGGCTTGGGGACGGGAGACAGGACGCAGAAGATCAAAAGACAGAAATATCACTCTCAAGCCGGTAGCTGGCTTTCTTGGCCATATCAGTTGGCCTGTGCTCTGAACTGCCAGGCTGACAGCCTGCTGGCCCTCGAGGGGACAGAGACAATAGCGGCTCCTCCACGTAGGTTCCATGGGCCATGCTGAGTGAAAGAAAGTCAATATTTGCCCAGTGGCAGAGCACAGGCTGTGAGTCTGAGTTGGGGTGCGGGTGGGGGGAGTGGTTCCGAAGGCCTGGGGGCGGGAGAGCACTTGACTTCTGAAGGAGGCTTTGGATTTTCCGCATTAAATAACCCTTTGTGTGTCAGTGTGTCTGGGTGTCTCTGCCCTAGTCCCCGCCTCCTAGAAGCCCTGATCCCTAATAAATTTGCCTTATTGTTTGGAGCTGACGCCAACCCCCACCCCCACCCCAGCTTCCAACTCCCTGGAGAAATGAGACTTTTGAAGCTTTTGCAGAAAGGCCTGGGAGCAGATGGCCCATTGAGTGGGTCTCAGGCAGGAGCAGGGAGAAGGCTGGCCTCCGTATCTGGGCCCCCAGTGGAGGGAAAGATGTGGGTAAAGTCCTTGGCAGGTCAAGAGAGGCTGCGAATGGTTTTTCTTTCTGCCTTTGTTTGGTTGTCTTTCCATTTCCCTTCTCTGCATCCTGCTCCCTTTCTCTGTGTCCTGAGATGGCAGAAGGGGTGTGGGGAGGAGAGCCAGGGAGCTCAGCCTTCCCCCAACTCCAATGAAATTCTTGAACCCGTAGCAGCTGCCAGCTGCTTTAATGGTTTTTGCAATTGCTGCCGTTGCAATTTAACAAAGGGTGCATTAGGAAACAGAAGCATTTGTAGTACAAGGTAATGGGGCTATGCTGCAGCAGGAAGGGCTTACATGAGATTCGAGGAAGGACTTCCTACCGTGGGAGTTCCCAGCTCTTGAATCTGCTAGGTGGGCAGCCGTGGGAGGTGATCTACTGAGCTCGCCTGCTCTCTCAGGCATCAGCCAACATTGTGATCTGACTCTGAAAGGGGCCACAGTGACATTCTCAGAGATCGGTGCCTAAACCTGAGGGCAGCCCCCAGTTGATCACCAGGGCTGGCCGTCTCAGGAGATCACCCAGCCAGAGTGACCTCCTATGCCCTGTTTTGTCTGCACTGTGGGCTGAGGGAAGCTTCGCTGAGTGATTGGAGGAGGGATGGAGGGCAAGGGGGCCCTTGCCGGGCCTCAGCCCAGCCAGCCCTGTGCAGGACAGATACCCCAGCACCTCGGAGCAGCCAGCATGAGTGTCTCTCAAAGCTGCAGCTCACAGTGGGCCAGGCCGAGGCTGCCAGCTCCAAGCTTGCCTTCAACCTGCTCCCCACCGCTTGGCCCAGACTCGGTAGCAGCCGGTGCTCAGAGACAGATTGCAGCCTGTCCCCATACTCCTCCCCCAGCACTTGGCCCCTGGGCACAAGCACAGTGGACTTCTGCACAGGGGCCCCCCAGCTCATCTTCTGTGGGTCCGGGGAGGTGGGAGCCCTGTGCCTTGCAGGTGTAAGACCTCAGGCACCAGGGCTATATTGTCCATGTTCAAATTCAACTTCTCTAGTTTTTTAATACTTGTTAGTTACCTCGGTTTCCTCACCTGTAAAGTGGAAATAAAATAGTTTGTATATCATAGGATCCACATGAGGATTTAATGTATTAACAGTTACATCCAGCTCTGAGAATAGTAAGTACTGGAGACGGTGCTCTAAATATAAAGATTTAGTTATAAAGTGCTACAAAAATTGTTATCATGGTGTTTCTTAAAATGGAGAGAGACTTTTTTTCTTTTCTTTTCTTTTCTTTTTTTTGGTACCAGGGATTGAACCCAGGGGTGCTTAACCACTGAGCCACATCCCCAGCCCTTTTTATATTTTGAGACATTATATGCTGAGTTGCTTAGGGCCTGGCTAAGTTGCTGAGGTTGACTTGAACTGGTGATCCTCCTGCCTCAGCCTCTTGAACTGCCGGGATCCCAGGCGTACACCATGAACAGAGTCATTTTGAAGATACAGAAACTTAGCCAGAGCTGGGAGTGGGGTGAGGCAGAATGTGACTAGATTTGATCAGAAGGATCTAGAACCCAGTGGACTCACCATGAATCTACATGACTACAGGCGAAGCGGTTTCTGCCCACTTCCGGTCCTCCGTGGTGCTCCTCTGAAAAGGTGGTGGAGAAGAGGCCTCCTCCCTCACCTCTCCTGAGATGCCCTGGGCATCTGTGAGGTGGACGTGTCTGAGGAAGCCAGCAGGCCTGGCGGGTGCACAGGTTGGCCACTTCCGTCTCGGCTCTGGGACTCATGCCGGCTTCCTGGCTGAAGCCACGGCACCAAACCTAGTGGGCCGCTCTCCCAGTGAGGCCAGCTCTGGCTGAAACTGGACCCTCATCTTCTGTGGGATGAGGGAAATGCCTCTAACTGAGAGCCCCAGGGGATGCCTCCCTCGGACGTCAAACGCGGGAGCCCCTGCCCTCCTGCCCCCCAGTGCAGGGTGCTGCCCAGGAGCAGGGAATGGTCTCCATGCACATCCAGCACCTTTCCTGCTGTAGAAGCCAAGGACCCCGCGGATGGCACCCTTGTCCTTCACCTGCCTTGTTCCCAGGGTGGAGGGTCGAGCCACCTGGCCTTCTGGCAGTACTAGATGGATGGCTAAGCCACTGGCCTCTCAAATGATACCTAACATCCTCTGCCAAGGACCACAGTGGTGACCTGGCTGTTGATGCCCATCGCCCTCCTTCCTGGTCCTCTGGAGCGAGGCCAGGGATGGAGAAGGGAGGCCACTTTAGTTCAGTTACTCGGGGCCTTGGAAGTGTCTGGCTTGGGAGCTGTCCTCTGAGTCTCTTCCAAGTGTCATTTCACCAAGAGCCCCAGAGATGAGTTGCCTGGTCAAGGTCACCTGAAAAGTCAGCCGTGAGCACATGGCCTGGAGTCTGCCGTATTTCATCTGCCCCGTTCCCCAGGCTTCCTTAAAGAAGACTTCAGCACTGGCTAGAAATGTAGAGATCCTGTTCCATGCCAGTCTCCTGTGACCTTGGTCCTGACCCCAAATCCCCTGGACATCATCCCTCCACAAATTGAAAGTGTTTAGATTAGCTAACAGGTAGAACTTTCAGAGTAGTCTCATTGGAGCAGGGAATGGAGGCTTTTCCCAGGATATTTAAGAGCAGACCTGGTCTTCATAAATCTGGACTGGATTAAGTCTTAGGGGAAACTTTAGAAAATGAGCCCTGATTTGCAATTAACACAACAGCAAAGGAAACTCAGCCTGCTAACCATGTGACTGTGGGCAAATTGCTAAATCTCAGAGCCTCATTTCTGAATGGAGATTGGTACTACTTATTATCTTATTTACAGAGGTTTATAAATATCAATTTACTTAAAAACAGCTTTATGGAGATGGAACTCACATACCATACGATTCAACCATTTAAAACACACAATTCAATGACTTTTAATATAGTCACAGAATTGAGCAACCACCACCAAATCTAATTTCGGAACTTTTTTCCCCACCCCCAGAAGAAGCCCCCTGCATATGATTCCCTTCGTCTCCACTCCAGCCCTGAAACACGAATCATCTACTCTGGCTATAGATTTGTCTCTTCCAGATGTTTCAGATAATTGGAATCATACCACATGTGATCTTTTGTGACTATTTTTTTTTTTTTTACTTAAACAATGCTTTCAAGGTTCATTCTCGAGGTAGTGTGGATCAGTACCTCATTTCTTCTTATTGTCACATCACATTTTGTGGTAGGGATATACTGCATTCCGTTGATCTACTCATCAGCTGATGGACGTTTGGGTTGACTCTACTTTGCAACTACTACAAATAATGCTGCTATAAATATTTGTGTAAAGGTTTTTGTAAGGACATGCATTTTCATTTCTCTGGGGGGGGGTATACCTAGGATTGGAATTGCCATGTCAAACAGTCTATTTTTAAATAAGGCATTTTTATATTAGGCTCTGTTTAAGTGGTTTTTTTTTTAAATTTCATAGTTGTAGATATAGTTGTAGATGGACAGAATGCCTTTATTTTATTTGTTTATTTTTATGCGGTGCTGAGGATCAAACCCAGTGCCTCACACATGCTAGGCAAGTGCTCTGCCACTAAGCTACAGCCCCAGTCCTTTTCCTTTTTTTAAGTATTTTTTTTTTAGTTGTCAATGGATCTTTATTTTTATTTACTTATTTATATGTGGCGCTGAGAATCAAACCCAGTGCTTCACACATGTTAGGCAAGTGGTCTACCACTGAGCCCCAGCCCAGCCCTGTTTTAAGTATTTTATATGAATCATCTCCTTTAATGATCACAATACTCTACAAGCTTGGGTGCTATTACTACGCCCCTTTGCCAAAGTGAAGAGACTGAAGCATCATTTGCATGGCAAGGAACTTGTCCCTGGACACTCAGATAATAGGGCTAGGATTTGGATCCTGGCAGTCAGGCCCTTAGCTCTTCTACTATTTTGCTCCCTTGTGAGGTTTACGAGAGATGAACTATTTAAGTATGTCCAGCCATGCCTGCCCTATAGCAGGTGCTGAATAAATATTTGTAGACTCTGGGGAATCTGACCAGACATCTTGCATTTCCCTGCCTGACTCTATGTGGCTTTATAGGACTGACTGTGTCCCTCTGAGTCTCAGTTCAGTTCCCCTCAATATGTAAAGCATCCAACATGGAATTTAATAAAAGGAGGGCTGATAGGGGCATGTGCAGCATCATGGACAGAGTCCTGGATTCTGGTTCTGGCTCTCTTATTTGGAAGGGAAGTGATATCCCTTCTCTGGGCCTTGGTCTCCCCACGGTTCAGTAGAGGCTGGAATAATTAGTGCTAAGGTTCCTCCCGGTTCTCATTTCCTATGTAAGTTTGGCGTTTTCCCACAGCCCAAGCCCCCAAGGAGCCAAGCCTGGCCTCACTGCTGTTCTCAGAAACACTTCTCCCACCCAGGGTAACAGACCAGGTGGGGTGACGGGGGAGGAGGGGGAACCCAGCATAGGCTCCCTCTGTCATGGAGACCTGGCCATGGGTGGGGACCTTCCATGGTCTAAGCCAGGGAAAAGCCATGTGGCCTAGGTACCTCCCCACTTTTTTGGCCCCCCTTCTCTTGAACCCCACACCTCTGGGGCACCTGCAGCCCACCTACCAGTGAACTGCCCAGCTGCCTTCTGAGGCTTGGCCCAGCTCCTGATGGGATCATCCGTGGGCAAGTGCTGCCACAGAGTGGGCTGGTTGAGTGGAACCCAGCTCTGTGTTGGAACTGTGGCTTCCTATAGATGCTCACCTCCCTGTGTGCTTTCCCCCAGGCCTTTTCAATGAGAACCTGAACTGAATCCTCTGACCTCCATCGGGCAGCACCAGGCAAGGCCTCCAAACCTTTCTGCACCTTCTAGCCTGGGCAGAAGTGTACCTGGGGTTGAGCTCAGGGGCACTTAAGCACTGAGCCACATTCTTAGCCTGTTTTATATTTTATTTAGAGACAGGCTCTTGCTGAGTTGCTTAGATCCTCCTGCCCCAGCCTCCTGAGCCTTGTGGGATTACGGTATGCGCCACTGCACCCCGCCTGGGCCCTCCCTTTATTCCATATTCCTTCCTTCCCAGAATGGTTCGTGCTCCCCCTGAGCTCCAGGGAGGGTGCCAGGCGTGTGACATACAGGATGGTGTGGCTGACCATGTGTGGTAGGGTTTTTAGTATCTCAACTTTATGGATAGGGAAACAAGTCCAGAAGAGGGAAGGACTTCTCTAAGGACAGTGCCTTGGTAGGAAGCAGCGGGAGGGTCTGAGTGGAGACGTCTGGTCCCAAAGCCCACTTCACTAGAAGGATAAGAAAGAGACAAAGGATTTTCAAAGGGCCCAAAGAACCCAGGTGCGCTGTGTCTGGGCAGGTGGGCTTGGCTCCTCCAGGGCAGGGCTGTGGCTCTGTCTCTTTCACCCTGCGCACCCCCTACGCCACAGCCTGCCGGCTGACACTCCCAGCGAGGGCAGCCAGCTGGAGCTTCCCCTGAGCAACAGCGACGCAGCAACCTTCCTGGGATGGCTGTGCCCGCCTGGGGGCGCAGAGCTGCAGTCCCCGCGCCCCTCCCCCTCGCGCCTGCACCTCTCACTATTTTTAAGCTCCGTGGGCTTAATGAGCCGCACACGTGTCTTCAGCTTCACCTTTTCCTCCAAGGAACCTCGGGGATCTGGATCTGGGCTGGGCTCCCTTTTCACCTGCAGCCTCGCAGGAGGCCAGAGCCTCAGCCCCCATCTGGACTCAAACTTGGCTCAGGAGCCACACCCTGCCCAGTCCAGACCCCAAGGAACAGGCCCTTCTCCTTGTGCCACCGTCCCTCTCCTTTCTCCCTTCCTACCCTCACCCATTCCTGTGGGCTTAGGGACCCTACAGAGAGCACTGTGGAGCTCCCGTGTGACTGTTGGTGGCTTCCTGGGGAAGAGCTGCGGGGGGCTGCAGGGCGGTGGAATGTGGCAGCGAGGGCTGGGCTGGCAGTGTCAGAGATTTAGGGACCCAGGGTTGGAGAGGGAACCTTGAAGTTCATCTAGGCCAATGCTGTGTCCCCCACCTGACATCCCTCCCAGTAATGGCTAACCTTGGCTTGAATATCCCCAATGATGGGACACTTTGTCACCTCCAGAGACCAATGTACCAGACCAATGGTGCTGACTATGCAAAATTCTTATTCATTTTGAGCCTAAATCGGTGTCACCAAGAAGAGGGGACACTCCCTGTCCCTCAACAGTGGGATCATCTTCCTCCAGCCCTTACTGCTGCTGGAGGAGGAGAGGGGAAGCAGAGGAGCTGAAGGTCACTCTTCATGGGGACTCACAGCGTGGTGTCTTGGGCAGGGGCAGAGGCACCTCCCAGGGCTGTGGGGATGTGGTGGGATCTTTGCTGAGAGGACTCGGTGGGCAGGGCCACTGAGAAGAGACAAGATGCTTTTTTGGAAAAGCTGGGGTCAGGGCCTGCAGCCCTTCCCGCCCCACAAGAGTGAGGAACTTGAACCTGGGGCAGAAAATCAGAACTAAGACAAACCAGCTGTCTGTGGAGACCGTCATATGCCGACTTCCGCTACCAGCTCTAGGGACTTGGGCTCTGATGGGAGCCACACTGGGAATGCCAGCTACAGTCAGTGTCAGGGTGACTGGAACCCCCTGAGTCTCCAGAGAGCCACAGATGCCCCCGGCCCAAGGATTTGGCCCACTCCAAGGAGCTCTGGATGGGGACCCGGCTCCGCCCTCCTGGTTCTGTGACCTTGGGCAAGTCATTCTTTCTGGCTCTACTTTCCTGGCTGGAAAGCATGTTGTGTGTCCCTTCAGAAGGGATGTGGGTGTCTGGGCTTTCGGGTTGCATGCCATATCTGTGGGTGGATGTTCTTCATCCCAGTTGTGCTCTGAAAGGCACGATGTCCTCATTAGTCATATGAAGGTGACAGTCCTCCGCTCGCTTCCTGTTCCTCCTCCTCTGGCCCAGGGCAGAGAGGCTGCAGCCCTGGGGATTTTGCTCTTAGCCAGGCAGGGGCCATGCCTGTGGTTTGCTGGGCAGTGTGAGCCTAGACGGAAGCCTCAACTCCTGGGAAAGGAGACCTGGAGGTTCGGGATCCGGCCCGAGGGGCTCTCCTACCCGAGGCCAGGCTCTGTGCAGCGGGCCCCAGGGGGTGGGCTCCCTGGGGTGCTCTCCTGCACCATCACCTTCCCAAGGCAGCTGTCAGCTCTGTGCCTTCCAGAATGGAGACCCCAAGTGGGGCCTAACTGGTTGGTAGTTGAGAGACGCCTGTCCAGGACTCCTGCTAGATCTGTCCCTGGCTTGGACCTGGCCAGCCCCTCTGAGCCCACTCTTGGCTCAGTGCTGCTCTCTCAGGAAACCTCCCTAGAGTGGAGCTCCTGTGGTCCCTAGGCAGGACACCACACACCTCGGGGGAGGCAAGTTGGCAGCTTGTTGCCCCCTGCTCTGGGCAGGGCCCATATTTCCCTTGTGGCGTCCTCCAGCACAGAGGCCACTGGAGGGTGTGGGTGCCAGGCTGGATCAGCACCCAATCCTTCTTCTTTGCACGTTCTGTTTTTCTTTTTGATTGACTTATAACTTAGATTCAGCAAAGTGCTCAATTTATTGGTATATGCACCTATACAAACTCCAAAGAAATTCTCCAGAGGGCTCCTGGGTCCCCTCCCAAGCCCTGCTCATCCCTCACCTATAACCAGTCTCCCTCCAGGCACCATGGAGTAGTTTTCTATTCTTTTGGGTTTTCCTCCTTTCTTTCCCTTCCACTTCCTCTTTCTCTACAAATCCTCTAAATGTGGATGTCCCCCAAACCCATCTCTCACTTTTCTTTTACACCTACCCTCTCCCCAGGTGACTGTTTCCCTGCTCCTCTTTCCCCCCCCCCCCCCGTGCTAATGACTTCCAGAGCCCCAGTCTCACAGGTGCTCATTCTTGTGTGACACAGATGCCCACCAGGATTGCCACTGATCTGCTGGCACTAGCATTCCTTGGGGGTCCCCTTGGGGGTCTGGGCAGCATTGTCTTGTTGAATTCCAGTGTCATCCTCTGTAGGCTGGGACTGGTGGAGAGGAGAGATAGCCAGACCCTGCTAACTTCTGTCAGGACGATGGGCCAGACACCCAGACATCACTTAAAATTTGAGCAACCAAAATGGAGATGCAGCAACACAGTGGCAGAGGACCCAGGTGTCCAGAGAGGCCTGAGCCTCAGGGAGGCGGCTGCAGGTGGGGCTGAGGAATGGCAGTTTCTGGACCCAGGCAGAGAAGAAGCCAGGGACAGAGCAGTGGCTCGGAGAGAGGACTTGGCCAGAGTCAGGCCTTAAGGCGGCTGGCTGGGCTGGAGCCAGGCCTGGGTGGAAGAGGATAGCTAATTAAGGAGGCCTTGCTGCGGCTGCAGAGGCCTGATTCTACCAGGATTATAAAAAAAGGGCATTGAGCTTAGCCTGGGCCATGACAAGGTGGCTGACCGGAAGGCCCCCTACCTGGCCCGGCTGGAGCCATCCTGGTTGCTCCTGAAAGGCCTGTTCCCATAATGTACTTACATTGTTCCTAAGCCCAGCAACCCCGTGAGGAAAGTTCTATTCTGATTCCCATCTTGCAGTTGGAGGGTTGGCCCCCGGTGCAGATTTGCATGGCTAACACTGGCAGAGCTGAGACCTGTACGGGTCTGTCTGCCACGAGTCCAGGTGCAAATATACCCACTTGGCTCACCTGCTGTTTGACTTGGCTTCTGTCCCTCAGTAGAGCTATCTCCTAGTTGGATCCACATCGAATTCCAAGTTGGGACTTTCCAGAGTGGAATTTTCCCCCAGCACACGCCTCCTCCACCCTGTGGGCACCGAGAGGCCCTGTGGGCACCGAGAGGCTCTGCGGCCTCTCTCCTGGCCTGTGTTTCCCAGGTCTTCCTCAGCCCTGGAAAAGGAGAAAGTTGGCTTCTTTGGGGGCTCTAATTGTGCTCCCAGGACTTGCATGACCCATTTCAGTTTCTGGAGACCATGAGCTGTGAGAGGTGTGGGTGATAATGGGCATCGACATTGGAAGAGTGACTGGCACATCTGTGTCCCCGGGCCTGGCTGGCATCTGGAAGGAGGAGGCACTTGCAGAAAAGGGAAGATCAGGCTGCCTCCTCCTTGGCCGGCCTCTCCCTGGGTGCCAGCTGCCATTGCACATGGAGAGCAGATGGGAGGGGGGTTCCCCAGACTTCTCCCGGCCTCTTCCAGCCCCCAGCTTGGCCCACAGATGAGACGGTCTACTTTTGGGAGGTGCAACCCTTTCCGTCCCTCGAAAAATATGCAATGTCCCAGATATGAATGAGCATCTTTGTTCATGTCCTGCTTGGCCTCATTTCCTCTTCCATAAAATGGGATGAATAGTGACTACCACAGGGTGGTGGTTAAAGCAAAATGTGGCATTGGCATTTAGTGGGCAGTACTGAAGGGTCTCCTTCCCCTGCCCAGTACATCCCCCCCACGGGACCCTGAGTCTTTGTGACCCCCAACCCCATTAGACCTGACTTCCCAGTCTTGAGAAGCTGGCTGGGGCTGTTTGTTGGAGAGAGTCTAGGGCTGGATGTGCCAGGAAGTCAGGCCCAAGTTCACAGTGAGGCCTTGGCTGTCTCCTCTGTCAAGTGGCAGGAATCATATCTCCATTTCTACAGCGGCCTGAGTTTGTCGTCTCCCTGGCGAGCTACTTGGGGACAGGATTGAGTTTTATTCATCTTGTATTAGAAGTGCTTAGCACAGGTCCTGGCATGGGATTTGGAGTAAATGAAAGTAAGGATCAAAGTCCCGCATGGTGGCACACACCTATAAATCTCAGCTACTCTGGAGGCCAAAGCAAGAGATTGACAAGTTCAAGGCCAGTCGGGGCTACTTAGACCCTGTCTCAAAATAATGAAAATGGCTCAGTGGTAGAGCACTTGCCTCGCATGCATGAGGCCTTGGGTTCAATCCCCAGAACAGGAAGGAAGGAAGGAAAGAAGGAAAGAGAAAAGTGAGAATCAGATGAAAAAGGAGATTTTGAGCAGACGGGCCCAGGGTTATTTTCAAGTCTGGATAAGATGGGCATGAATGGGGGAAGTAGTCTTCGTGCCCTCCCTGAGCTCGTGGCCCTGGAGGGTCTGCTTGTCCACTTCTCCTCCTCTGGCAGTGTACCCGAGGCCACAGGCCCACCCACCCACCAATGACTCACGACCAGTGGGACCTGAAGGTCTGCCCTGGATAGGTGCACCCAGCTCCTCCCCCCTGAGGCAGGGAGCTTGATGGACAGAGGTTTCCAGAGAGGACAGGTCAGTGCCTAGTGAGACACCCAACTTCTCAGTCACCTGCTGCCGGGCCCAGCAGCCAGTCTGCTCCTCTGGGCGGGGATGGAGGGGATGGGGGAAACCCAGAGGTGAACAAGACAGCAGCCCTTGGACCTCTTAGCCCTTAGGGTCCTCAGGGAGCTGAGCTGCTCACACAAGTGACTTTACCAGGCGGAAGCAATGCAGAATGTACAGAGCCAGGAGGAGAGCTCTGGGCCTCTGTCTCCCTGGCCACACACCCTGGGCAGCACCTTCTCTTCCTAGACAGCTCCTGGGTTGGCAGTCAGAATCCCTGGCTTGGCCAGCACCGTAGCCGCCTTCCAAGGACATGGCTCTTCTGACCTTGTACACATGGCTAATATGGACTCGGTCCTACCAAGAGGACCAAGGAAAGGAAATGGACATTTGTTTCGGGTCCACTCTGTTCCAGCACATGCTTTTCTAAGCTTCATAACGTCCCTGTGAGACAGGCACCATCCCCTCTGTCTGGGGCAGTGATTCCCAGAGCCACGAGCTCATCTCCCAGGGCTGCAGGGTTTCCCCACGTGGGACTGGAAAGCCGACCTGGCTGCTCATCACGGGGCTCATCGCTGCCCCACTCCCTGCTGTCTTGTGCAGGTCCCAAACTTGGGCCAGACAGAGACCCCTCCTCATTGGAGAAACTGCCAAGGGATGACAGGGAGACTGCAGGGATGGGGGCTGGTGGCCCTGTGGCTTCCAGCCCTGAGACTCTGTGGTTCTGCAACCCACATTATCCAAGTACAGGGACCTTGACTACCACCATGGCTCCTGGACAAGTGGTGTGGCCAGAGACCCCAGTTCTCCCTTTCCCAGGGCTTCTCTATCTCCCACATATGTCTGTGTAACACACCTGCACACTACACCTGCACGCTTCTTTGCACACGTTCATAGTACCTGTTCATGCGTGTTCCCATCCCCCTGTGGTATTTGCACTCATGGTGCCCGATGTGTGTGCGCACACACAGCCTTTCTGCTACTCCCCTGCTGCTGTCCTGCATCTCCGCCGGCCTGAGAAGTGGAGAGCAGACCCTTCCTTCCCTTGGTGCTGGGCTAGCAATTGCCTCTGGAGCTGATGTTCTGCTCCATTACTTGGTTAATGGAGCTTCCCTCTGCCTCTGGCCTTTCCTTAGTTGCCTACCTCCTCCTTTCCAGGGCCTGAGCATTGACTCTGGCCTGGGAGTCAGTCAGCCTGGCTGGGATGCCCGGCTGTGTGTGAAGGTGGGCATGGGGCATGGTGCTGGGGGCAGGCTGCGGCTCATGATAGCCACCAGGGGGCGCTGCTGGGCCTCAGAAGCCAGCCCTGACTGGGGCAGGGGAGGAGTGGGTGGTGGGAGGAGCTCTGGAGACCCTAACTTCTCTCTTTCTGGTACTTGTCAGCTGTCTTCTTGCTTCCTTCCCCTCTTCCCTCTCCCATACATCCACACACGACCTCCTACACACCCCACCACACACCCCACATGCAATGCTCTCCAAAGACACCACACTACACACTGATACACCCCTACCTATCATATGTGCACAACCCACACGACACACACACCATACACCACACACACTACCCATGCCCTACCCACCACAGACACACCATGCCACACACACAGCATACATGAAACACACCCATCCCTACACACCACACACCCACACCACCTATCTCACTACCCACCCCACACACACACCCTCCTCTGTGTTCACACATGAAAAGACTTTTCCTCTCATCTCGCAGCTCTGAGCCCACAGAGGGGCGGAGCTTGGCAGAGCTCTGTGTGCAAAGCCTGTAACGTTTAGAAAGAACATGCATCGATTTTTGATGGTTTTTAGCTCAAAATGAAGATGTGCATCTGGCATGAAGGAGAACAGGACACTTGGAAGGTACAGTGCATTTCCCAGGTGGCAGAGCTGCACACCCTGTAACCAGTGTCCCATTGATTGAGCTCATTAGTCACTGCTAAGTGGCCCAGAGCCCTTCTTTTTTAACTTTTGGCACTGGGGATTGAACCCAGAGGCTCTTTACCACTGAGCCACATCCCCAGTCCTTTTTTAGTTTTTTTTTTGATCAGGGTCTCACTAAGTTACTTAGGGCCTCATTAAGTTGTTGAGGCTGGCCTCGAACTTGGAATCCTCCTGCCTTGCTGGGCTCACAGGTGTGCCCACTACACCCAGCTCCAGAGTCCCTCTCGCCCCAGGGGATGCTCCCTCAGCCAGCAAGCTCTATAGAGAGTAGTGCCTGATCATGGCTGGGGCAGAGCCCCCCACCTCCACCCCCAGTCCTGCCTCTTATCCCTCAGAGCATGCACAACCAAAGTCCCCCAAGGTTCCCTGACACTTCTGGGGACCCAACCCCTCCACTCCACTGCTCTTCATCTATTCCCACTGTCACCCATTTGGAGCCCACCTCCACGCTGCTCCCAAGCATCCAGATGCCCAGACAGTGGGAAGCCTTCCCTCTCCAGGAAAGCTGCCTGTGGGCTCGGGCCATGCTGTAGAGTGCTGGAGAGTGGGTCTTTGGGTGAGGGCACAGGGTTCTGGGGAGAACAGCAGCTGGAATCCTTAAGGTGGCTGATGGCTTCTAGCACTGGGAGTGGGGGTGCTCAGCACTTCTCATCTCTTCTCCCGTCTGGCTGGACAGACAGACGGGTGAATGGAGTGACTGAGCTGCAGGATGATCTCTGTGCAGAAACCCCCCATATCCTCAGTTGCTTGGGGTGCTGAGGACCCCTGCCTGACTGGGCATCCCCCACTCCAGCACCCTGCAAGAGATAGCGGGGAGGGAAGTGGAACCTGTAGGGCTTGGCGGGGTGGACTGGGGGACAACAGAGGCCAGGCCCACACAGTGCCACCACCAGCTTGCCATTTTATCTGTAAGACATCTGGTAAGTCCTGTCCCTTTGGCCTTCAGTTTCTTCATCTTGCAAGCAAGGGCTTTGCAATGCATTGTCTGTAAGGTCCCGAGGCGCTCACAGGCCAAGGCTTGGCTTGTCTGTGATTTAGGAATATTGTGCCTGGGGTCTGGGCTGAGAGAACTAATCCGTGGCAGGTCCGGGTCTACAGGGCCCGGCTCAGGAGCTTTGTTTGGATTGTCCCAGTCGGAGCAGGGCGGTTAACCCTCGTTTATGGATGTGCAAGCTGAGGCCCAGGGAGGCAAACGAGCCAGCCCAAGGTTACGCTCACTGCCATCAGGACGGTGGCCTCCGCCTCAGGCCTCTTTTTAGGTGGTTTGGGATTTGTTAACCTCAATTTAGATGCAAGAAAGGGAAAGTGAGTGTCACTGCAGCCGGGAAGATAGAAGTTAGACCCTAGGAAGGATTTTCCAATTCCTAGGAAGCTGGAATGGGAAGCTGGAGTAGACCCAGTCAGGAGCAGGCTCTGGCTCCATGTGTGAGAGCTCAGCCCAGCTCCGAAGTAGCAGTGTGCACAAACTGACCCAGTAAGGCTCCTTAGGTCTCGGTGCACGAGGAACGCAAAGAAATGGGTAATTCATTTTCAAAATGAGCTAAAGAATTAATTCATTAAAACTTTATCCTCTGCCTCCCAGGACCAAATGCTGGACTGAAGCTTTGATGCAAAAAGTACAGCCATAAATTTATCCTTAAGTATTGATCTTTCTTAGCCTGCTAGCCTCAGCGACAGGCATCTTGCTGGTTAACCTATTTCCATCTCATTACTTTGGCTTCTGCAAATACAATGCCGAGAAAGATTAAATAAGTGGTATCTAGTCAGTCCTCCATTATCTGCCTTAATCGAGGTCAGGGCAGAGCGGGGTAATCCACAGAAGTGCATAGTCCCCAAATCATGTTTAATTGGTGTGGGGTGACAGTTGAAAGTGTGTGCGCATGCCCACGTGTGCTGTTGACGTGGGTAGGAATCCACCGTCCTCATCTGTCATGTGATCAGCATCTTATTCTGAAGGAACTCACACCTGGGAGGTCACGGAGGGAGCCCAGCAGCGTTGGAGGACAGAATGAGGCTTCAGGGCTCCCAACCTCTTTAGGACGGGCCGAGGAGGAGCTGGGGGGGAGTCCAGGGTAACCTCTGTGGGTGGAGGGAACATCCTGGGGATGTCCTTCCTGCTGCGGGCCTCCCAGCTTGGGGCAGGCTGGGCCATTCCTGGGTGAGCTGCACAAACCTCTTCATTGCTGGCTTTTTGCAAGGCTGGGGACCCAGCTCCTAGGTCCTGCAGTAACAGGGATGGGGAGAAGGGACAGGCAGATATATTTGTGGGATTCACAATTGAAGAAATACAGAAGAGCACACAGTAAAGTATTTGGCAGCCTCTCCTTTCCCAGTCCCCACCCCAGAGGCAATGACAACAAATGTCATCGACTCCTGTGAGTCTTTCCCAGAGCTGTTCTATGGATGTGTAAGTGTGCACGTCCTTGTCCCCCACCCTGCACCAAGGTATCCTACTTACTCCTTTGTGCACTGACTCTTTGACTGACAGTCTCCCTGGGAGGTCATTCCAGATCTAAACACCAAGGGGGATGCTCAGGAGCGCTGGAGCCTTCCGTGATGCTTCTGCCTGCTAGACCTGCCGTGAGTGGCAGTGGGAGCATGTTCAAGGTCCCTTCACCCACTTCCACCTCTGGCCTAACTGTCCTTTCCTCCTGTTCCACAGATCATTGCCCATCAAGTCCCCCTCTAGTCTAGATCCAGGCTTGCGCTCAGCGCCGAGCAGCGACGTTTGGGTTAGGGAAGGTGAGGTCCCCCCTGCAGGGGGCTCATTACAAACATTCAAAATGAGCAGGGTGTGGTGGCGCAGGCCTGTCATCCAACATCTCAGGAGGCTGAGGCAGGAGGATCGTGGGTTCAAAGCCAGCCTCAGCAATAGCAAGGTACTAAGCAACTCAGTGAGCCGCTGTCTCCAAAATAAGGCTGAGGATGTGGCTCAGTGGTTCAGTGGTTGATGGCCCCTGAGTTCAATCCCTAGTACCAACAAAACAAAACAAAACACCAAAAACCACAACAAACAAACAAAAAAAGGTTCATAATGGGAGTGGCAGGCCTGGGCCTTTCCCAAGGCTTTCTTCCCCTGTGCCCTTCTCAGTCCCCACTTGGGCAGAGACCCAGCTCATGCCTGCTGTCCTGCCTGGTCCTGCCCACCACCCCACCCAGCAGTCCTGGCTGGAGTGCCTTGGGGACTGACACAGTCACAGGAACCAAGTGGCCATTCCTGATAGGTGGACGGCATCCAGCAGGCCACGGGGGTGGGGGGGGGTGGGGAGAGGAAGGCTCTTCCCTGCTTACCCCCCTCCTCCAGGTGCTGGGGCTCCCCCAGCCTCACCCCTGGGAAACCGAGTGGGAAGACGGGAGACTTGGACCCAGGCAAATGGCGGCTCCAATCTTTTCACCATCCGCCGAGTGACCTCGGGCAGATCACTTGCCCGTCCCAGGGAAATTCACCTTCTCTCCAAAACGGTGCTCATAACCGGGCCCTCCTCCCAGCGGGATCATGGGCACTGAAGGAAGCTACCGTCATCCAGCCTGGCGTTGCCCGCAGTTTCCTTGTGCCCACCCAGATGCCACCTCGGGGAGGCGGGTGCAGGGCATCCGCAGGGCCACGGGGCCTTTCCCGCTTCTCTTATTTCCAGCATCTGCTCTTGGACGTTGACCTCCTCCCGTGTCTTTCCACAGTGGCCACCGGTCAGAGGAAAGCAGGCTGCAGGCACGTGCCAGCCCTCTGCCTGGGGCTTGGGGTGGCCTGGCAGGAGAGCTGGGCGGTCTGTATCCTGACAAGACCCCAGGCTCCAGAGACCCTTCCCAGGCCCTCCCCCTGGATGTCTGCTCTCTGTGGGGCCTCGCAGGCCCCTTCCTCCTCCGGCCCTGGCCCTGCAGGCCACGGACTGCCCAGCCGGCCTCCCTCTGGGGTGGCTGCGGCCTTCTCTGCCTAATGGCGCCATTTCATGCTTTCCTGCTCGGGTGACTCTGACCAGACAGAGGAGTCGGCTCTGTCCTGGGAGTCCCTGGAGCCCCGATCATTTATCATCCTCAGCCCTTCCAGCTGGCCGCCTCCTCGGGGCTGCCGCTGCAAGCCCTGGGGGAGAAGGAGGAAGCCAGGGCTCCCTGAGGACTGGGCCTCTGCCCCATGCTGTTCTGTCCATCTCCCTGCTCAGCCATGGGATGGCAGATTAAATGGCGGGGGTGGGGGGGGGTGGGGAGGGTGAGTCCTGGGGAGGAAGGAGGCTGCTGTGCCGCAGGGGAAAGAGTGCTGGACTCCCAGTCCAGCGACTTGGATTCTGCCTCCAGAATGCCTCTGTGACCTCCGACAAGTTACTACACCTCTCTGAACCTCCCCTCCTCAAAGGAGTCTTGAGAACACTTGCCAAGTCTCAGCATCTTTTCCCCCTTGGCTTCTAGAAGGATCTGTGAGGATGAAAAACACTTTCTTTTTATACTTATCCAAAGAGAGAAGATGAAAGTCTATTTATTTATTTAATTTCTAAAATAAGTGCTTACATGCTGTAGCAATGGCTGGTGGGTTCACAAGCATCCACACTGGCAGAGGGATAAGAGGATGGAGCACAGGCATCGTAGATATGAAAGACCCTACCGATTCCTTATCCTACATTTTTTGAGCACCTACTATGTGCTAGTCAAAAATCCTTGTATTTGTGAATCTTAAATTTTAGAGAAGGGAGATGGACAGATAGAATTGATACAATACATAGAGTGTGCCAGCAGGGGTCCTGTAGACAGCAGTGAACCAGGAGAGGGGGCAGTGGGCAACAGTGGTCCATGGTGGGTGACAGGTTTAAATGTGGTTATCACAGACGACCTCATGGAGCTGAGGAGGAGACCTGGATGGGAGGCTGTGGGGAAGGGTTTCAGGCAGAGGGAACAGCAGCTGAATGCTGTGCAGAGAGCCTGGGGTGGCTGGAAGGAGGAGGAGGGGGTTCTCTAAGAGAAGAGTAAGGGCCCCACCAGGCATGTGAAGGCCCTGAAGCCTATAACAAGGGAAATAAACTTTGAGGGAAATAAAAAGCCCCTGTGGGGTCTTTTTAAAAAAATATTTTAAAAACTTATGATAGTGGGATTCTTTATGCCAGAGTCCAACATGCACATAACATAATTTGATCAATCTCATTTCCCAGTATCTGCCGTGGTCTTATGTTTTAATCGGGAATGAGGACAGCCTGGGAGGGGGAGAGGGACAGCAGGAGACCGGCCAGGAGCCTCACACCCCCAGGTCCTGACAGGCACCCCCACCCTGAAGGGAGGGCTGGGGGGCAGAGGGGTGCCCAGGGAGCTGCCTTCCCTCTTCTTTGCCTCTGTCTGCTAGGGATGGCAGAGCTAAGGGGCAGGGGTTACCAGGTCACATCCGAGAGAGAATCTGCTGGAGGAGTTTTAGATTCAGAGCTACTGGAGTGTCTCCCAGTGGACGGCGGCCAAGGGCAGTGGTGGAAAGCTAAGCAGCCGGGCTCTTGCTCTGGGCGGAGGCGGCGGCTGCAGGCAGGCGTGTGATCTCCCCCGGGCGTCGTCTCACTGGATCCAGCCTCCCCTCCAGGCCTTGGGAACTGAGCTGCACTTGACAGTTAAGAAGTCTGACGCTCGGAGAGGGAAAGAAACCACCCAAGGTCAAATGGTGGTGAGGGCACGTCAGATCCTCCACAGCCCACGCCTGCAGCAAAGGGAGGGGGTGGGTAGGTCTCAGAGCTGGGCACAGCACCCCCCACTACGCCAGTTTGGGGATCTCCTGTGGGAACACGCACACTCACGCCCCAGGCCTCAGTTCCCTCCCCTTCTATCCTGGGTGGGTGCCTCTGGGCTCAGCCTGGTGACTGTTGGAGCTTTGGAGTCCTAACCCAGTTTGTGGAAAGAATGCTGAGTTCAGAGTCGGCTTCAGATGTACTGGTGACACGGAGAAGGCCACTGTGAGTGGCATGATGTGACCCAGCGATCGGAGAGCCTGCTCGGTTGTTTACTTGTTCATGTGCTGCAGATCCACCAGCTGTCTGCTCCGCACTGGACGGCCCATGATCTGCTGGGGCACAGTGGCCAGCTTCTCTCTGAGGGACCACAGAGCCTGTGACTTCAGACTTGCAGGTTCTACGTCTTCTATTATATTATGTCTACTCTGGGTTTGAAGGGCTAAAGCAGCCATAGCGAATACGTGAACAACTGAGCATGGCTTTGTTCCAATAATATATTATTTACGGCCCGGTGTGGCGGTGCATGCTTATAATCCCAGCAACTCCGGAGGCTGAGGCAGGAAGATTGCAAGTTCCAGGCCAGTCTCCGCAACTTAGTGAGGCCCTAAGCAACATAGCGAGACCCTATCTCAAAATAAAAAAATCAAAAGGGCTGGGATGTGGCTTAAGAGTTAAGTGTTCCTGGGCTCAATCTCTAGTACCACCATCAAAAAAAAATCTTATTTACAAAAAATTGAAGTATTGGGCTGAACTTATCCCCCAAACAAATAGTCTGCTTAAATGGTCACCAACTGCATGAGCATTCTGAGGATTTGGCAGAGCTGGGACACAGAAGGCCAGGGCCCTGATGGGCCTAGATGGGGGCGTAGGATGGTGGGGCTTCTTTGGGGAGCTGCTGTTTGAGCTGAGACAGATGCAGACAGGAGCTTGGGGTGGGCACAAGCAAAGGCCATGAGGTGGGGGAGCGTAATATGGTGCATTAGAGGAAATAAAGGAAGTCAGTGTGATGAGGGTGAGGGACCCTGGGGAGGGAAAGCTGAGGTGGTGCTGGGTGCAGAACATGAGGCCCTGAGGCCACTGGAGGATTTTGCCCTGTCTCCCTGGGATGGATTCTGACCACAGTGACGTGATCAGACTTGCATTTTACAGGGAATACTTCAGAGGCAAATGCAGGGCTGATGGGAAGTACGCAAGGATACGCAGCAAGAGATCCAGTGGCTGTCCAGGGGCCGGTGGGGTCTCAGGGGCTGGGAGTGACTCCAGCTCCATCAGTCATGAGAATGAGATGGAGCTCAAGCCAGGGCGTGGGGAGACACCGCCAGGAGCCACCAGGGCAGGAGAGAAGGGTCCCAAGGGCAACCCTGGGCACCTGAAGGGCAGTCAGGAAAATGATGAAAACCAGGGGGTGATGAGGGAGGAGGCAGCAGTGGTCAAGTGGCAAAAACAGGCGAGAGGTCAAGTTCAGCAAAGTTCAGAATTCTCCTGGTGTGTTAGGGTCTCCAGAGGAACAGAATCAACAGGAAACGCAATTGTAAAAAAGAGGATTTATCAGATTGGCTGTCTGCAGGCTGGAAGCTGGGAGAACCAGTGGCTGCGCAGTCCAGGAGACCGAAGGCCCAGAGCAAGAGGGATCAACGGGGCTACCCTAGTCCGAGATGGGAGGCCTCTGGAGAATCACTGGCAGAGTCTGCTTTGAAAGAGTGAAGACACCAGATTCCAGTATCCCCAGAGGATCACAGCAACAGTCGGGCTTGCGTCTGCCGCTGCTCCCTTGTTCTTCCAACTTTCATTCCATCCAAGCCACTATCCTATTGGACGGTGCTCTCCACTCTTAGGGAGGGTCTCCACTCCAGCTGTCTGTCCCACATGCCAATCATTCCTAGACACACCCTCACTGGGTGTGTAGAAGCCTCTCTTAATCATTGGCATCTCTTAATCCAATCAAGTTGACTGATTCAAATGAACTGTTACACCTGGGCTTGGTGACCTTGGGGTCACCCAGGACTTTCCCTCTCTTTCCCAGGTGTAGCCATGCAGTGGAGGGGAGCCGGGCAGCTGGGTGGAGGCGGGAGGCTTTTCATTGGTGGGTGGGTGGGTGATGCTTTAACTGGAGGAAGCCGCAGCAGAGGGAAGGGGCAGGTCAAGCATAATAAGAAGAGGGACTGGGAAGGCTTCCTGAGCTGGTCAGGCCACCTGCACAGGCACAGCGACTGGCCTCCAGCAGGAGGAGAAGCCCTCCAGGGCCACGGGGTCTGGAGGAGAGGGTGGCCCATGGTGTGGTTTGGATGTGAGGTGTCCCCCAAGCTCACGTGTGAGAAGATGCAAGAAGGCTCAGAGCAGAAATGACTGGCTTACAAGAACCTTGACCCAACCAGTGACTTGATCCCCTGACGGATTAGCTAGGTGGGAACTGGAGGCAGGCGGGTCATTGGGGGCGTGACTTTGGGGTCTACACTTGGGTCTGGCAAGTGGAGTCTCTCTGCTTTCTGACCACCATGTGAGCTGCTTCCCTCTGCCACACTCTCCCGCCATGATGTCCTGCCTCACCCAGAGCCCCAAGGAATGGAGCCGGCCTTCTGTGGACTGAGACTCTGAAACCGTCAGCCCTCCACAAACTTCTCCTCCTTTATAATGGTTCTGGTCGGGTCTTTTAGTCCCAGCAGTGAAAAAGCTGCCCATGACAGCTCATGTGTACATTTGTCTTTGCTTTGGGCTGCGGAGAGGGTATTTGGGGGAGATTTCTCTCCAATGGCTTCCAATTTTTTTTTTGTAATAGCAGATGAGAGAGAGAGAGAGAGAGAGAGAGAGAGAGAGAGAGAGAGAGAGAGAGAGAGAGAGGGTGTGTGAGCTGCAGGCCACCGAGGTGGAGACCTTGGGGATCCCCTGTGAAGGAGGCAGGGCAGGCTGGGGAGGTGGCTGCAGAGGGTGGTGCTGGGGTTCGGCCCCGGTGCTGCCCGGGCTCTGCCCTGTGGTGCTCAGCGCCCAGGGAAACCCTGGAGCTGGAGAAGCTGACGGCGGCATTTCTCCAGGGCTGGCATCTTGTCAGCTGAGTGACATGAACAGAGCAGCCAAGAGAGTGCAGGAAGGTCACAGAACGACAGTGGGAAACGAAGATAGGAGGGGCTCATGATAGCCCCAAAGAGACTTCCAGAGAAGAGCACGTGAGGCTGAGCCTGAGGGAGCAGGTACAGAGGCTAAGACAGGGTCTGTTGGGGGGAGGTGAGTGACAGGGTGCTACGGGGACAAGAAATGCACTTGAGAGCCAACCAGGCCAAGCAGGGCTCTCTGTCAAAGTGTGACGAGAAGCCATGGGTGGTTTCAGGTAAATCAGTCTGCTGCAGCGTGGAGATGAGACTGAGCTTGGGAAGTGGAGGCTTCCAGATGGGAGGCCCTTGTGGTACTCCAGGTGGAGGGGTAGGAGGTGGCTAGGTTTGGAAAACACTGAGTTGGGCTGTCCAGCCTGCACATGGCAGGATGTTGGGATGGCCCCACCTGGACGGGAAAAGTGACCCCAGTGCCATGGGTCTGAGCACCTGGTGCCATGTCCTGGAGGTCTGACTAAGGTGAGAGCAGAATCTCTTCCACCTCTTAGGACGTGCTGCCTCTACCTGCCCTTTATCCCTTTGCGAGCATCTCATGACTCTCTCACTCTCTGGGCAGCTACAACCCCATGGTGTTTTTTAGAGAGGGGCTTAAAGGTGGTCCAGGCTCTGGGCCCTGGAAAAGCCACCCGTGCCCCTCTGCTGCTCTGTTAATGGACCCCCCCTTGGCAGCTGTAAGTCATTCCCCTCTGGGAGCATCTCCAGGAACGTGGCCTCATGTCTCATGAGAGCTCGGGGCTGACAGAACTTCGTTGCTGGCTGTCTCTTCTCCTTCCCTCTGGGTCGGGCTCCATAGTCTTCCTCACTCACTAAGCCAAAGTGGAAATTTCAAGACAGAAGTTTGTATGTGTAACCTCACCCCCATCCTCCAGTCTTTCAAACATCTTCCTGCCACTCTTGGAGAAGGACAAAACTCCTGGAGGCACCCCAAAAGTCCATGCCTGGTCTGGCCTGGCACATCCTGCTGGCCTCGTCAGGATCCACGCTCGCTCCAACCCAGCTTCCGTAGCCTTCTCCAGGCTGTGTGCTCGCCACACTCTTCTCACCCCTGGACCTTTGCATGTGCTGCCCTCTCCGCCAGGGCTGCTCTTTTTCTGCCTCTTTACCTGGACACTTCCTGCTCTTCCTTCAGGTCGCAGCTCAATCCTCAGTTCCCCAGGAAAGCACATTTGCTCCCCCAAACTAAGTTACACACCCCTCTCCCACTACCAGCTGCCTCTCCTTCATGGCACTTCTGTTACAATTTTACATCCATATGTGTGCAAATATTTCACATCCACCTTATGATAAGTTCCACAAGGTCAGAACGGGACGAGTTCAACACGTACTTGAATGAATGAGTGAGTCTCTCTCGAATGTTCTCTCTACTCCAGCTCCTTGTTCTTTCCCTAGTCTGGGTCTGTTTCACTTCTGGTCTGTTGATCTGGCCTCCTACCGGCCTCGGTCACCAGCCTCCCCTCCCCACCCCACTGAGCAGCTAACTTCCCAAAGTCCTGTGTTTAGCAGGTCACGGCCGGTCCTCTGCTCATGGACCTTCCTTTTCCTGGACTTCTAGACCTCCGCAGATGCTCCTTCCCCACTGGGCATCTTGGTCTGCAGGGGGATCTGAACCCCAGGAGCCCCCGACCTCCTCATTCCTGGCTCTTTTTGCCCCGGGGACTGATTCCTGGTGGTCAGCTCGTGGAGAGAAGGTCCCTATGGAATATGGACCTTGGGTTTCTCTACTGTGCTGAAGCCATTTTTAGACACCTCCTCCGGGGCCCCAGGAGCCCTTCCCAGATTCAGATCCATCCTACATTTACTGGCTGTGTGCCAGCCAAGGTCAAGTGTGTTCTCCAGATTTTCAAAATGGCTCTGAAAAAAATAGGTATCATTTTCCGCAATTGTTCTATGAGGAAATGAAGTTGTGGAAAGGGATGGGTGGGGCGTCACCTGAGCAGTAGTGTGTTCAGGGCGCTCTCCTCAGCCTCCCCCAGCTGGTGCTGCCTCTGCCTGGGTATGGCAGGGAGTGGGGCTGGGGGACCACAGGGGCCAAGCAATGGCGGGGTAGGGGGTGCGTGTGAGCGGTGGCGGAGCTGGGTGCAGGATGAGGAGTAGGACTGCCAGGCCCGGCGATGAGGGTGTGAATCCAGGACAGATGGCCATGTGGGTCCAGTCTGAGTGGTGGCATCTACACAAGACCCAGAGCTACCATTATGCTTCATGGAGAAAGACTGAAAATTTCCCTCTCAAGATGGGAGCAAAGACAGATGTTCCCTCCCACGTTACAGTCAACATAGGTTCTAGCCAGGACGGTTAAGATCATAAAGGATGACAGTAAACAGTGTCCATTTGCATGACTCTGTATTTGGAAAATCCTAAAGAATACACCCCCCAAACACACACACACACAATTAGAATAAATAAATGAGCTTACCAATGTGGCAGGATACAAGATCAATATACAAAAACCTATTGTATTTCTCTCTCTCTCTTTTTTTGTGTGTGGTACGGGATTGAGCCCAGGAACATGCTACCACAGACTTACATCCAGCCATTTTTATTTTTTGAGACAGGATCTCACTAAGTTGCTAAGGCTGGCCTTGAACTTGCAGTCCTCCTGCCTCAGTCTCCCAAGTCACTGCGAATACAGGTGTGTGCACTGTGCCTGTCAAGAACTTATTGTAGTTTTATACACAATGAACAACCTGAAAGTGAAATTCAGAAAACAATTCCAGGGCCAGGCACAGTGGTGCCTGCCTGTCACTTCAGTGGGTGTTCGGCATGAGGCAGGAGGATTGCAAATTTGAGGTCAGCCTCATAACCTAGCCAGACTGTGTCTCAAAATAAAAGGGCTGGAGATGTAGCTCAGTGGAAAAGTGTCCCTGGGTTCAAGGCCCAGTGCCAAAAAAAAAGTAAAACAACACACACACATTCACAAAAGAACAATTCCAGGCTGAGGGTGTAACTCAGCAATTGCCTGTGCCTGGCATATATGAAGTCCTAGGTATCATCCCCAGCATCCCCAGTAAGTCAATAAATAAAAGAAAAAAAATTCTACTTATACTAGAATAAAACACCTAAAATATATATCACAAAATAGGCAAGATTTGTATGTTGTGAAGTAGGAAACAATGTTGAAGAAATTAAAGACCTAAATAAATGGAAAGACATTGTAAAATTTCATATATACACAATGGAACATTACTCAGTCTTAAAGAAGAATGAAATGATGGCATTAGCCGGTAAGTGGATGGAGCTGGAGAATATCATGCTAAACAAAGTAAGCCAATCCCAAGGAACCAAAGACCTGATGTTTTCTCTGGTGTGTGGATGCTAATTCACAATCGGGGAGAGGCTAGGGAAGAATAGAGGTACTTTGGATTAGGCAGAGGGTTGTGAAGGGACAGGAAGAGGGAGTGGGGTAGGAAGGATAGTAGAGTGAGTCAGACGGTATTACCCTCTGTGCACACAACCTGTGTGATTCTACATCATGTACAACCAGAAGAATGAGAAGTTATACTCCATTTGTGTATGATATGTCAAAGTGCATTCTACTGTCCTGCATAATTAATTAGAACAAATAAAAAACAAATCAGAAAAAAGATGGCAATAATCCCTCCATTGATCTACAGATTCAACACAATCCCTACCGAAATCCCAGTTAGTTATCTTATATATTATATAAATAAATGAGCTGATCCCTAAAAATCCTATGGAAATGCTAGGGGCCTAGAATAGCTAAAACAATCTTATAAAAAGAATAAAGTTGAAAGAGTCACACCACCAGATTTCAAAACAGTTTCAAGATAGCATGGCATAGGAGAGACAGACAGATCAATGCAACCGAGTTGGGAGTCCAGGAAATGAACCATTGCATTTATGGTTAGCTTGTATTTTACAAGGGTACTAAGATAATTCAGTGGGGAAAGAGTGTCTTTTCAATAAATAGTACTGTGTCAAATGAATATCCACATAGTGAATTTGGACCCTTTCCTTTTTTTTTTTTTTAATATACTGGGGATTGAACACAGGGGCACTTAATCCCCTCAGCCCTTTTTATTTTTTAAGGAGGGTCTCACTAAGTTGCTTAGGGCCTGACAAAGTTGCTGAGGCTGGCTTTGAACTCACGATCCTCCTGCCTCAGGCTCCCAAGCCTCTGGGATTACAGGCGTGCACCAATGTGCCTGGGATCCTGGGATGACCCCTTTCTTTATACTATGCACAAGAAATGACTCAAATTGAACTATAGATCTTAATGTAAAACTATAAAATCCTGTAAGAGAACATAGGAGTAAATCTCGGTGACCTGGGGTTATGTGATTGTTTCTTAGATACAACACCAAAGCATAAGCAACAAAAGAAATACATTGGACATCATCAAAAATCATATATGTGATAATCCTCTTGGTCCCCTGCAGGGTGGGCGTGCTGCTGGCTCCTGAAGAGGTGTGCGCAGGGGCAGGGAATCTGCCCCCGCCCACCCTCTACCATCTGACAAGGAACGGGTATCCAGAATATGTAAAGAACTCTTACAACTCAATAATAAAAAGACAAACACTCAATTAAAAAATTGGCAGAGGGCTTGAGTAGGCATTCCTCCAAAGAAAACAATCAAATGGCTAATAAGCACATAAAAAGATGTTGAGCATCATTAGTCATCAGGGAAATGCAAATCAAAGCCACAGTGAGATACAGCTTCATCCCTCACTAAGAAGGCTGTAAACAAAAGGCATGACACGTATTGTCCTGGTGAACGTGGAGCCCTCATCCGTTGCTGAAAAGAACATCAATTCCTTGCAACCACCTTGCAAGATAGTTGGCTAATTCCTCAAAATGTCAAACACAGTAACCACATGACCCAGCAGTCTCAGTCCTCGGTGTGTATCTAAGAGACAGGGAAATCCATGTCCACACTAAAACTCACACGTGGATGTTCACAGCAGGACTGTTCATGATAACCCCAAAGTGGAACTAACCCAGAGGTCCTTAAATGGATGAAGAGATAAACAGAAATGTGTCCTGTTTATTCAATAGAGTGTTATTTGGCAATGATAGACATAAAGAACTGATATATGCTACACCATGGTGAACCCCGAAAACATCATACTAAATGAAAGAAGCCAGTCCCAAAGGTTGCGTGTGTAAGGAATCCATTTATCTATCATCTATTTATTTACTTATTTTTGGATACCGAGGATTGAGCTCCTGGGCTCACTGAGCCAAATCCCTGGCCCCCTTTTACATTTTATTTAGAGACAGGGTCTCGCTAAACTGCTTAGAGCCTCTCTAAGTGGCTGAGGCTGACTTTGAACTCTCAATCCTCCTGTCTCAGCCTCCCCAAACTCTGGGATTACAGGTGTGCGCCACTGCGCCTGGCTTAGGAAACCATTTATATGAAATGTTTAGAAAAGGCAAATCTAAGGAGATGGAAAGATGGGTGGTGGCGAGAGCTGGGGGGAGAGTGTGCGTGGGGAGTAGCAGTTGGTGGGCATGGGGTTTCTTTTGGGGGAGGGGAAATGTCCTAAAATTATCTCATAGCTGTAGTTCCACAACTCTGTGACCACCCTGAAACCACTGAATACTTTAAATGAGTAAATTATATGGTGGATGAAGTATAAACTTGGGAGAGCTGTTATTTATTTATTTTTTAAAGGTCCTGGGCAGTTGGGCAGGCTGTGGGCATACCTGGCTCTCATTTTTCTCTGGTGATGGGCTGACTGCAGTTCTCAGAGAACCTGAGGGGCCTGCCAGCCCGAGAGCAGGTCCAGGGGGCCCTAAAAGACAGAACTTCGAACCCCTAAAATCTCCCTCAGATCTCAGCGCAGTGGAGAATTGACCTGACCAGAACAGTCTCACATTTTTCCTTTAAAATTCTCCTGCTGCCAGGCACGTGGGGGTCACCTGTAGTCCCAGGGACTCAGGAGGCTGAGGCAGGAGGATTGCAAATTCAAGGTCAGCCTCAGCAACTTAGCAAGGTCCTAAGCAACTTAGTGAGACCCTGTCTCAAAATAAAAATTTAAAAAAGGGTTGGGGGTGTGGTTCAGTGGTTAAGCCCTCCTGGATTCTATCCCAGGTACAGAATAAATGAAATAAAATAAAATAAAACTGTGTGCATCCTGCTCTGTAATTGCATGCTTGTTTTTGTAACTCCATGTGTATTTCCATGCTTGTTTTAATTTCAAATATATTGTAAATTGTTGGAGTCCAGTGTGGTGGTTCACACCCGTAATCAATCCCAGTGACTCGAGAGGCTGAGGCAGAAGGATCACAAGTTCACGGCCAACTTAGACCTTCCACAACTTAGTGAGATCCTGTCTCAAAAAATAAAAAGGACAGGGAATATAGCCCCATGGTAAAGTGCCCCTGAGTTCAATTCTCAGCCAAAAGACAAATGGCAAATTGTCATTAGGTGAAACGGATGCTGTTCATTCTTATGAGCTGGTCTGCCTCTGTGTCTACACTGCTGGATTTCCTGGGGTGCAGCAGCCAATGGACACCTCCTTGGAACCCATGGTGTGTGCTTGGTGTGGAGGGAGGAGGCACATACCCACCCAGTCGTGAGAAGCAGAAATACTATGTGGGCACACGATTGGGGGTGAGGCAGAAACTCAAGAATATAACCTCAACCAGGCATGGTGGCATGCACCTGTAATCCCAGCAACTCAGGAGGCTGAGGCAGGAGGATTGCAAGTTTGAGGCCAGTCTCTGCCAACTAACAAGTCCCTGTCTCAAAACAAAAAATAAAAAATCCAGGTGGTGGGTGGTATAGCATATATATATATGTGTGTGTGTGTGTGTGTGTGTGTGTGTGTGTGTGTGTGTGTTATTGAACCTGGGGCCTTGCACATGCTAGGCAAGAGCCCAACCAATAAGCTACATACCCAGCCACATAGTAATATTTCTGCTAGCAAACAGTTGGAAACTATCTAAACGTCCAGACATTTTGACATTGACTAACCAATTACTCTACAGTGGGATATAATTTAGCTATTTAATGAAAAGGAAAAATTTAGGGATAAAGTAAAAGGTTTCTGATAATATTTTAGGTAAAAAACAAAAGGCAGAACCAAATTATATATAGCGTGGTCTCAACAAGTCAAACAGCCAGAAGAAAATAGTGGCATGAAATATACTGAATGCTCACCTTAGCTCTCTGGATGGTAGAAACGTGGCCTCTCCTTCCTCCTTTGCTCCTTCTTTCCCTCCCCTTCCTTCCTCTCCCCTCTTCTCTCTCCTTCATCCCCCAATTTTGCCTCCATCCCCAGATTTTCTGCAGTCATCTTGGGTCACATTTATTATTGGTGAATCCAGTTCTTGCAGGTGGAGGAGGGGCATAGCGGGGGATGGAGATCCAGCCATGGGGGAAGAGGTGGGTGCTGGGGGAGACGGGGAGGCGGGGAAGAGGGCTGAGGAGAGAGGCCTAGAGGACAGGGGAGGAGACGGAGCCCGGCAGTGAGTAGGAGCGTTGTGCGTGAGCCTTGTTTGGACAGGCAAAGAATCAGGGTAAAGTGACTGAAGTCAGAGAGAACAGAAGCTGAAAGAGATCTCCCTGAAAACCTTGCTCCTTCCTAGACCTGCTGCAGGGTTAGATTTAAGTGAATCTGGGAAAGAGATTAGATTTCTAGGTTTTGGAGTCAGACAAAGCTGTCAGAGAGCCAACTTGTTCAACTGAATTACTTTGGGAAGATTTCCTAACCTCTCTGAACCTCTGTTTCCCCATCTGGTAAGTGGGAACAATAATACTTTGGTTGTTTAGATTAAACGAGGTCATACATGGAGAGAGTACTTTGTGCAGCCCCTGAATATACGTGTACTGACGTGATGGCTATTGTGTTTTTGCACAGGTGTTAACGTTATGCAGAACATCTTTGAACTCTAAAGGGATTGCTATTAATAGTTTTTGGCTTTTTTTCTGCATTTTTCTTGGTGCATTATAGTTGTGCGTAGTGGTGGGATTTGTGGTTACATATTCATACGTGCACTCAGTATGACGGTGTAACTTGGCCATATCATTCCCAGTATTCCCTCTTCCCTCCCCTCCTCCCTCCCCTGGTCCTCTCCACTCTGCTGACTTCCCTTTCCTTGTCCTCTCTAACGTCCACACAAGCTCTTAAGACAGCTTTCTCTGGTCCTTTGGGCAGCGCTTTCTGCATCGGGGTCCCTGGATGCTCACCCTGCCCTCTTCCCCTCTCATCCCCAGCTGTCCCCTCTGCCACCATGAGGAACATCTTCAAGAGGAACCAGGAGCCCATTGTGGCTCCTGCCACCACTACTGCCCCGCTGCCAGTCGGCCCTGCAGACAACTCCACGGGGGGCGGGGGCGCGGGGGAGAGCCAGGAGGACATGTTCGCCAAGCTGAAGGACAAGTTCTTCAACGAGATCAACAAGATCCCCTGTGAGTGGCCCTGGGGGCTGAGAGGGGACTCTGGGTGGGGCCTGTGGGCAGGGCAGAGCTGGGATGGGTGGGTCTGAAGCGTGGGTCTCAGCCTGGATTCTCTGCAGAACCCCTTTAGGAAGGGGGCTGTGGTCTTGAACTAATGGGGTGACCAAGGAGATTGGTTTACGTGCCTCAACTCCCAGCAAGGGGAAAATATTTTACAACTTAAAACATTATTTTAAAAGGAAAAATTTGTACAAATCATAGTTTTCGGTAGTATAGTAAAACCACTTCATTTTGAAATATGGAAAATAAAAGCCCCGCTGCTTTCTGAACTCTGGCCAAGGCTGTGTGCACAGGCCCAGTTTCTGGGGGGGCAGCCACACTGGTGAGACCCAGTGCTTCAGGACCACGGAGAGCAGCCCACCCCCACAGGGAACACCTGACCTTGCAAAGCCCAGGCTTCCTGGTGGCCAGAACCTTAAAGAGCCTCTGTCCCTGAGTCAGCCCTCTCCACACTAGTGGTGGGGCCAAGGGACTCTTCCTTCACACGGGTGTGATAAGGACCAGTCCATCTGCTCCAGCGTGAGCTTCTCCGAGGATCAAAGTAGACACACTCCTGTTAATGGAGACGAGCTGGTCTTCTTCTGAGCAGCACCCGACGCTCTCTCCTCCACCAGAGCCACAGGCTGGGGAAGAGCAGGGCATTGCTGGACAGTCGCCCGAGCACTGCAACTCTGCAAACCATGCATGGACACGTGGCTTGAGAAAGGGACAACGTGGGTGGTGGGGTGGGGTCACGGGCCCCTGTTTGCCAGTGCTGCGGGGTCCGGGCCGCGAGGCCCAGTGTGCTGACCGGGGCTCTTCTCTGTGGGCAGTGCCTCCCTGGGCTCTGATCGCCATCGCCGTGGTTGCGGGCCTCCTGATCCTCACCTGCTGCTTCTGCATCTGCAAGAAATGCTGCTGCAAGAAGAAGAAGAACAAGAAGGAGAAGGGCAAAGGCATGAAGAATGCCATGAACATGAAGGACATGAAGGGGGGCCAGGTAGGTGAGGGTGGCCAGGCGTCTGCTGGCCGCCACGCGGTGGCTCCGGGGCTGCCACGGCTAAGCTGGCTCCTCCTGCAGACTCCACGGGGCTCTGTGGGCTGCGTGTAGGGTAACCTCATCCACCGTCTGCTAGTGGCAAGGGGAGCTTACCCAGCGACAGCATGAGCTCATCCCTGAGAAGGAAAGGGAGAGAGCCAGGCCCCCATCCCAGGCAGCCACTGGAACAGAGGAGGGCAAGGCAGACCCCTCCATCACCAGGAGGACACTGTGGGTGACCCTGTGTTTTCCCGCCAGGACAGACTGAAGGACAGCAGGTGCCTGTTTGGAGGCATCTAGCTGGGCTGGGCCGGGGTGAGGAGTTGAATGAGCCGGGAGAAAGGTCTTCAGGCACCAGGTCAGGGGCGAATGGAATCATGACTCATCAGAATAACTGTTATTTATTTTTGGGTACTAGGAATTGAACCCAGGGCCACTTTACCACTGGGCCACACCCCCAGCTCTTTTTCTGTGTCTCTCTGAGTTGCTTAGTGCCTAAGTTGCTGAGGCTGACTTTGAACTCACGATCCTCCTGCCTCAGCCTCCCGAGTTGCTGGGATTGCAGGCGTGCGTGGTGCATCATAATAATTTAATTTAATTTACCACTGTCTGTTGGTGTTGGTCAGCCTCAAAAGGTCCTTTATATGCCAAAGCCTCAAGTTTACAGAGGCCCCTGTGGGCATCACGGTCCCCATGTTTGCATTGGAGGTGACGGGTGGCCTTTCTCACTCAAGGAACCAGGATGGAGGTTGAAAGGAAGAGGCAGCCTCAAGAATTTGACCAGAAGTCATTGTGGTCTTGAGTGCTTATGTGCACGTGTGTACACGGGCCAGAAGAAGCCTGCAGTGTGTGTGTGTGTGTGTGTGTGTGTGTGTGTGTGTGTGTCCAAGAGTGACCTGGGCCTAGTCGTCCTGAGCTCACCTTGTGGCGGTGACATCAGGGGCTGGCTTGAGCCACAGGCTTTTCTCTGACTTTCTCTCCTCTCTTCCCTCCTCTGTGGACACGCCCTGCTCCTGCTGGCCCGGGATGCCCTGCTGGTATGTCTTGCCCAGGATGGGGAGAGGGGTCCGAGCTGGGGAAAGTGTGGGGGAATGTTCTTGTGACAGAAGTGAGTCCCCTGCCTCCAGAAGCAAGCTCTGCCACGTGGCAGAGCTCCTGGTCACCTGGCACTGTGCTCCTGGAGGGGAGCGAGGCGCCAAGCCCAGAGCCTGGCTTCCCAATGCAGCGTCCACGCCACCTTCCCGCATGGCCCCACTCAGCTCTGGCTCAGGGTCTGGCACAGAGGGGCCAGGTTCCCGTCACCTGCTGGGCCAAGTTGCTCTCTTCTCTCCTTTTAATCCATTTCCCCACCTTCAGGTCCCCAGGATGACGATGACAATGAGACGGGCCTGACCGAGGGGGAAGGCGAAGGGGAGGAGGAGAAGGAGCCGGAGAACCTGGGCAAACTGCAGTTTTCCTTGGACTATGACTTTCAGGCGAACCAGGTGGGTGGGGCTGGCGGGGACAGGCGAGGCGGGGCTTGGTTCTTAGGGCAGAATGGGGATAGACGTAGTGATTCTAGAGGTTGCGGACATTGTCCCTTTCCATGGAGAGGGCAAGTTGGAAGCCACAGGGGGTATATCCCTGGGTGTCAACCCTGGCATGGCCACCATGTGATCTGGGGAGGTTCCAGGGGGACTCTGCTATTAACCTGCCCACCAAGCTCAGGTAAAGCAACTCATCTCTCAACTTCAGGTTCTCCAAACATCATCCCGAATTTCTGGGAGTGGAGATGGAGACCAGTCTGCCCTCCAGCAGGGGCCTGGCCTGCGCTCCAGCAGCCCCCACTGGGAGGGACGGGTGGGGCCAGGATTGGGGTGGGACCTGGTCTGGGGCAGCAGGTACTCAGGCCCTTCCCTCTCTCTCCACAGCTCACAGTGGGCGTGCTGCAGGCTGCTGAGCTACCTGCCCTGGACATGGGCGGCACCTCAGACCCTTACGTCAAAGTCTTCCTTCTTCCAGACAAGAAGAAGAAATATGAAACCAAAGTCCATCGGAAGACCCTGAACCCTGCCTTCAATGAGACCTTCACCTTCAAGGTGAGGAGGACAGGAGAATGGCTAAGCCCGCTCCCTGCCTCTGAGTTGTGCAGACCTTTCCCTGGTGCTTAGCCATGGCTGGGGCCCTGGGACCAGCTCAATCCAACAGTGGCCGGTGTAGGCTACATGGAGTCCCTGTAGACCTCTGTGGAGGATGGGGTCCCTCCTACTGTTCCCTCAGGCCCCCATCTCCTCTCTGTCTCTGAGCACTGCTGGGAGCCCCAAGGGATGGCTGGAGCAGGGGCTCAGGCACCTGCCCACAGCCTCGCTTTCTGATCCCACTTGTGCCCGACAGGTGCCATACCAGGAGCTCGGGGGCAAAACCCTGGTGATGGCCATCTACGACTTTGACCGCTTCTCCAAACATGACATCATTGGAGAGGTAAAGGTGCCCATGAACACCGTGGACCTTGGCCAGCCCATCGAGGAGTGGAGAGACCTGCAGGGCGGAGAGAAGGAGGAGGTGAGAGCGGGAGTAGGCCGGGTCCAGAGGAAGGAAATGCCACTGCTGGCCTGGGCTCCCTCCCCTGGCTCACTCAGCATGACGGGAACAGGGTGGACAGCGAGTCGGGCCTCCAGGGTCAAGGTCCAGCTCCACATGCCTGGCTGTTGACTCTGGGCAAGTTGCTGAGACTCCAAGGTGAAGATCAACTATCCTTGTAAAGCGCCTGGTATTGTCCACCCAAATAAGGAAGTCGTTATTACTGTTTCTCCTAGATTCTGCTGTCACTTAGGGCCAGGGACGCATGAGTGCCTCAGTTTACCCATCAGGAAGGCTCATATTTGCTCTAAAGTTTTCTCAGCACGGAAGCTTGTCCTTCAAGCAACTGCTAAGGACACTTCCTTCAGTCACCACATATTCACTAAGCACTGACCGTGTGCCCAAACCCCCATTTTAGCAGAGACCTTAGGAATCAGGAACCCCAGTCCTCCTCCGGTCCTCAATGCCAGATTGCTGTGTGACTCTGAGGAAACCATCTCCCTCTGAGAGTCTCCATTTCTCATGAGTCACAAGAATCCTTGCCTGTCTACACACACTGCAGTGCCAGGAACAGAAGAAGAAGAAAGAGGAGGAGGGGGAGAGGAGGAAGGGGAGGAGGAGGGGGGAGGAGGAGGGGGGATGAAGGGGGGGAGGAGGAAGGGGAGGAGGAGGGGGAGGAGGAGAGGGGAGGAGGAGGGGGGATGAAGGGGGGAGGAGGAGGAGGAGGAGGAAAAGTGCTTTGAAACCCATAAACCGCTCTGCAAGGGGAACGGTTGGCCAGGGGAGATGGCTCAGGGAGGAGACTTCTGAGATAAGCAGCCTCCAGTTCCCCTGGGAATGAACACTTGACCTCACACCTGCTCCTGCCCTTCCCACCTGGCTTGGGCCTGGGGAAGGGGCTGAGCACTTCCCACACCTGCCCAGGTCTGCTTGGTCCCACTGCCCCAGCTTCCACTCACCCGTCGGCCTCCTCAGGACGCGGCTGTGAACTGCATCTTAGGCCAGGCCCCGAGGTCAGACACTGAAGGACCTTCTCAACCATCACAGCTCTGGGGACTGGGGACTGAGGGAGGTGGCAACATGGATGTGCTAGTCTTCACAAGATGGGGTCAGCCATGCTAGCGACAGTGGGATGGCTGAGGTGACCTGAGTCCCACTTCTTCCCCTGGACAGCCAGAGAAGCTGGGCGACATCTGCACCTCCCTACGCTACGTGCCCACGGCCGGGAAGCTCACTGTCTGCATCCTGGAGGCCAAGAACCTCAAGAAGATGGACGTGGGTGGCCTTTCAGGTACATGCAGAGCTTCTGGCTGCCATTGGGTGGCACCAGTGAGCCAGTCACGGCCCAGAACCCCAGGAGATGGCACACCCCAGCAAGGAGGAGGAGGTCTTTCCTGTCCTGGGACCTGGGTGTCTGCCTTCAGAGCAGGGGAGCTCTGACCCCCTGTCTGAGGTGTCTTCCCAGTGCTCCCCGGCCATGCCCTGTGGGCTACAGAGGATCAGAGAGATTTCGATGAGTTGTGACAGGATTTTGCTTCTCCCAGGGAAGTGTAGGAAGTGGATGAGGCCTACCCAAAGTGGGCCTCTCCATCAGGCCACCCCACTGGGGACACTTCCAGGAGAGGCGGTAGGCTCTGCTGGCTCTGCCCTGGCAAGGGACTCCATGCATACATGGCAGGCGCTGAGTTTTAGACTTACCTGGTGAGGAATGGGGCCCGACACCTGAATCACCAGGTACTGGTGGTTGCAGCCCCCTGTCTCTGCCGTGCTGTCCCAGAGAATCAGCCTGTGCTGAACTCAGTCACTGAGCCAGTACGTGACCTTTGATGGGTCATTTCCCTTCTTCAGTCTTACTGTCTCATCTGCAAGTTTGGGAAGATGGGCTTGGGCAGGATCAGGACTAGGCAGAGGTGCCCCTGCCTAGCACAGTCATCACCAGCTGAGCCCCATACTCTATCACGAGGCCTAACTTAGAAGCAGAAATTTCCTCACTGTGATGCTCCAGGAAGCCACAAGCAATCAGTCAGAACTGGTCCTTGAGGTGAAACCTACTGCCAGCCTTGAGGATCCTCTGTGTCTTTTGGGTTTCCTGTCCTGTGCCTCAGGGCTTTCTGAGGGCCTGGTCTCAGCCGGGTGGAGATTCCCACCCCCTTATCCTCCACGGAGGCCCTGGGTACCTGGGAGGGAGGACGTGGGCTAAAGGAGCTTTTTGGGTTGCACTCTCCCCGCCACAGACCCCTATGTGAAGATCCACCTGATGCAGAACGGCAAGAGGCTCAAGAAGAAGAAGACAACGGTGAAGAAGAAGACCCTGAACCCCTACTTTAACGAGTCCTTCAGCTTTGAGATCCCCTTTGAGCAGATCCAGGTGCGTGAGCCTGACGGACCTCAGGCGCGGAGCTGGGCCAGGAGGCGGGTGGAGGGCAGGGGACTCACCCAGGAGTTTCCTCAAACCATGGACGAGTGTCACTCTGGTGGGGGAATGCCACATGGGGACTCTTCCCCAGGGTCTCCCTTTTGGAGGAGATGAACATGAAGTAATTAAAAACATTCCACAGATTTTTTGCTCCTTTAGAACTTGGAGGGACACGGTTGTACATATGGGCCAGGGAGTGACACCAGTGAGACTGGAAGTGACTAAGGAGGAAATAGTCTCTTTCCCTTCCATCTTCCCTTGGTCATCCCTGCCCCCATGGTCCCTGCTCCCTAAGTCTGCTCCCATCTTCCCCTCTAACCCCTTCCTCCCTCCTCTTCCCCCCCCACTTTTCCTTTTCTTTCCCTCCCTTCCTCCCTCCCTCCCTTCTGTCCCACCAGAAAGTGCTGTACAGGGTGGAGATGAGGTTTGTTTTTCTCCACTTCTGGGTGGGACTGGGATCTGGACTTGGTAAGATGGGAGACACAGACCATTCTGGGCTGGAAGTCAGATGCAAGGGCTTGCAGGGGGGCGGTTCTCTTCAGGGGAGCTGTCCCTCCCCCTTTCCTCCCTCTTTGAAGGGCAAGAGTGCCAAGGGGCTCTTCAGAGTTGAAGTTGTCCGGTTTGAGGTGTCCATGATGTCATTTACGGAATCTTTAGGGGAATAGATGTGATCCCAATGGAAAGCTTCAGATGTGAACTATCCTGGCTCAAGCATCTCAAATCCACAAGTCCAAAGCCAACATAATGGTTTTCTCCCTCCCTGATCCCGTCCAAATCTGCTTTGTCTAAATTCTGTTTTCAATGAATGACCCCACATCTTCCCAGTGGCCCATGTCAGAGGCCTGAGCTTCATCTGAGACCCCAGTCCTTTTTCTTTTCCCATTTACTCAACATATTTCCTGAGCATTTCCTAAGTGCCAGGCACTTGCTAGTGTCTGGGGAAATAAGTGTGTAGAAGACACAGACCTGGTGTCAAGGCCCTCATAGTGGGAGGGGCCCAGCAAACACGGTGGGATGGTGGCTTCAGTGTGCCTAAGATGTAGGGGAGATTTTGCAAAGAAAGCTTTGCCCTAAGGGTTGAGCCTGAGTTAGTAGGGAGAGGGGGGAGAAAGGCATTGACTGTCCCCTCAACAAGTCCAAATGCTCACCAAGTCCTCTTGATTCTCTCCTCTAAATACCTCTCTGGTCTGGCCCTGACTTCCCATCCCCACTGTCCTGGTTCACATTCACTAATACACCCCTGCAGACCCCTAGCAATGGGTGCTCCTGCAATCAGGTCCATTCCTCCCACCTCGGGGCCAGGTTCTCCTAACAGATCCATGCCACCCCTTCTCTTATGTCTTCAGGAGCTGCCTACTGTTTATCTGACTGATAAAGTGCAAACTCCTTAGCTGACCTCACTTCCTGCCCAGCTGACCTCACTTCTTGCCCAGCTGACCTCACTTCCTGCCCAGCTGACCTCACTTCCTGTGTCTCAATCTATACTCCAGTGAATCTGAACTTCTGTTTCTCAGTTACCAGTGCACTCTCCTGTCTCTGTTCCCTTTCTGAGGCTAATCTTCTTTTCTGGAACTCTCTTCCCTCTTTTCTGCCGTCTGTGAAGCCCTTCCTGTATTGACCCAAGCAGGACTGTCATTTCCTCTGAGTTTCTGTTGTACCTGGTGTTCCCCTCTCTAGCATAACGTTTATTACTTTGTGTGGCAATTTTTTGATTACGTGCATGTTGATGTCATTAGAGGTAAAATTCATCTTTTCCTCCTCCCATCCCCTCTGCAAGTACTGACAGTGCCTGGAGCATTTTTTGTGGTGCACAAAATGCTGTTGGTAGCAACACAGGTTGTCCCCAAAGGTGTGACCTTTGCCTCCATGTAAATTCAATCTTATTGGGAGCCCGAGATGGAAGGCAGTAAGGTGCCCAGGGAGGCCTTTCTTCCCAATTGTTTGGAGTAAATGTTGATGGAGGGAAATTTGGACTTGGAATTCCATGTCTTCACTTTCCAATGTCCTCCCTCTTTGGCTTCCCTTGCAGAAAGTCCAGGTGGTGGTCACTGTGCTGGACTATGACAAGCTGGGCAAGAATGAAGCCATCGGCAAGATCTTTGTGGGCAGCAACGCCACGGGCACAGAGCTGCGACACTGGTCTGACATGCTGGCCAACCCCCGGAGGCCCATCGCCCAGTGGCACTCACTGAAGCCGGAGGAGGAGGTGGACGCACTTCTGGGCAAGAATAAGTAGATGGCCGCAGCTGGGACCCCGTGCCCTTGATGGACACTGACAAGATCCAGAGCTATCAATACCTCAGTTATGCGACCTTAGAGGTTTTCTTCATCGTTTGTGGTTGTGTCCTTGTTTTTCCTTCCTTTTTCTCTTTTTCAAGACCAACTTTCCTTTGATGGCTGTGTGAGGAGAGTCCCCTAAGAGGTGGAAGAGAAGCCTGGCTCTGTTCGTCATCCCAGGAGCTGCGGTCAGTTGCTGCATGTCCTGCCGGTTCCCCCTCACTCTCTCAAAGCTTTGTTCAAGCCTCACCCTGGGTGAGGCCCTCTCCTGGCGGGAAGTTGCAGCGCTTCCTGGTTTTGTGCGTTCTGGACCAACAACATGGCAGCACGTCTTGCTTTGCAACAGCCAAGGCAACAGAGTAGCCAACGTGTGTATGTGTGTGTGTGTGTGTGTGTGTGTGTGTGTGTATTTGTGTGTGTGTGTATTTGTGTGTGTGTGTGTGTGTGTGTGTGTGTGTGAGTGTGTGGGTGTCTGAGTATTTTTCTTCATTCCTGGGATGAGCCATAGACAGTGATCCTCTGTGGGAAGAGAAGGCTCTTCAGGGACATGAGGAGATGAAGAAAGTCCACTGTCTGAGTGGAACATGGTCTACCAGATGGCGGAGAAGGCTCAGAATCCCAGTCAGAGGCCGGAAGACCTCATACTCTTCTGGGTGGACATTTGGGAGGCAGCAAGATGTGGGGACTGGATGTGTCCAGAACTAGAACCAGACCCCTGATGCCGTCACAGACTTCCTCCTGTCAATCATGTTTCCCCAGAAGTGGGGTTTCTGGGACATTCGTGGAAATGAACTATCCCTAGATTGGTTAGACTCTTCACAGGGACCATCGGTCCCAGGATCTCACTCTTGCTGACAATGAACATTGAACTGTGAAGCAACAGAAGTCCTGTTACCCTGAAAGACCAAGCTTAAGCTCCTGGATCTTTGCCCCAACCAGTGGGACACACACTTTCTCCCTTTCCAGAGTCTCAGCAGCATGGTTCATGGGCCCTTGTTCTCCATGATGCTTTTGCTTCTGTTTCTCTTTGCGTCTAAGTGGATCAACACTGTCTGAAGACGTGTTATCTATACAGAGCCAGAGAACGTTAAAAGGAAGGCTTAAATGTTCTTAGTTTCCCTGAGGTCCAGGTAAGAAGGGGGTGGTTAGAAGGGAAGGATGATGGACAGATGCTGGAGATTTTCTGAGACGGTACAGAGGGGAGCAGTGGGATTCCTTCCATTCCTATTCCTTGCTCCCTGGGCCCTCTGCTTTCCGTGCTTGGCTTATGGATTGCTAGAGCGGCCCAGCGAGACGTGCGAGGAGGCCTCAGCCTTCCATTCATCAGAGAGATTTTTCTCCGTGAATGTCAAGATGTGAATGCCATTCATTTGAAATGGGTGGAGACCAACCAGTGTTTCATCAATTTTTTTTTTGTTTTGTGGTGCTGGGGATCACACCCAGGGCCTCCTGCATGTTAGGCAAGCACTTAAGCTATATTCCCAGCCTTGTGCCAGGTTTTCCACCCCATGCCCAGTTGTGTCCCATACCTGTTCACCTTTTGTCCCTAGCATTGATAAAAAGCCATATATATGTTAGTCAGGTTTGCACTGAGTTCCCTTCCAAAACTTCAGCATGGGCAAGAGAGTCAGGCCCCCATGTGGCTAGAGGCCAGCCCTCCTCGTCTCCCTTCCTCTGATCTCTCTCTTTCATCCTTAAAGCTCTCAGGCTCTTGGTATTTCCTTACCAGAAAAAAAATCACAGCTTCTCCAGGAGGCTGAGGATCACTCTCTTTCCCAGTAAAAAATGGCAGAATTTTCCTTCTGCCCCATCTGAGCCACTTCAGCTTCCTGTAGGAACCTGACACAGGTAGATGGTGATGGACTGAGTCAGGCTTTGAGGCCCCAGCACAGAGAAGGTGCAGAGTGTCTTTTTATTCAAAAAAGTGGGGGAGGAGGGAATTTGGTTTTGCTTGGCTTTGTTTTTTTTTTTTTTTTTTGGTTGAAGCAGGGAGTGAGGGGACACTTACAGCAGAAGCAGACCGGGAAGCAGGACCTGGCTTGCCTCTCTCAGAGTCCCCTCCCTTTCTACCAGTGGCCCTTGGTACATGGGAAGTTATGCATTTTATACTCCGTGTGTGTGTGTGTGTGTGTGTGTGTGTGTGTGTGTGTGTGTGTGAACAATGAGAAGGTAGCTCTCTGGTGAGGATTATGAGCAGTGGTCCTTGGGACCAGAGTTGTGGTCATGGTAGAAAACTGTAGGACAATAGGGTGCCTTCAGAATCAAGGTGGCCACAGAGTACCAGAGTCTTGGTGTGGACATCAGAAGTCACTGGACTCTTCTTCCCTCCCCAGAGCTGAGGCATTTTGGTGCTTTCTCAGGGTCCTTCCTCACTTACGTCCCCGCGAACCTCATTCATGGAAACCCCCTGTCAATCTCACCCCCTTGACCTTCCTTCTTCTGCCTTCTCCCAATCCACTTCCTACCACCTGGGATTCTTCTCAGCCCATGAGCTTCATTGAACCCTTCTAGCGCCTAAGATTTACCACTTCCCAAACAGAGAAGGAAAGGAAACCCCTGGTGTTTCGTGTGTGCCTGGTCGTGGAGATAGAGGCTGGACAGTTCCTACTCAGAGCCCACCTTGAGCGGAGCCTGGAGGGGACAGGCTGCTGAGGCTTCTACTGGTAGCACGGTGGGTGCTGGGAGCGTGTCCTCCCTCAGGTCCCAGCTGGTCCCGTTGAGCTCCCAGAACGGGAGGGGAGGTCCACAAGCAGGTGGGACATGCTAATGCTGGAAAGTTTCTATAGTTGACGGCTGAGGAAGCCTAACCACAGAGCATCCTTCCAAACCCTGACTGCTGTGTGAATTTATTCCTGGGGATGTCAGGGTCCTGGAGTGTCAGAGCTAATCAGGACAGAGTTAGGTGTCTGACTAGTGAGGGGTTCTGGATGCTTCTGGGGCTATGAGTTTTCATTCCAAAGTCTGTTCCAGAGAGAGCAAAGTGCTTAGTCGAGAGCAGCATTTTTACAGAGGGACTGAAACTATGAAAATCCAAACTCAGAGCCACTCAGAAACTAGGACGAGGGCCAAGGCTGCTTTCTCCCTGAATCATCTTATGTAGAAGGAAAACCAACTCTGCCAAAGCTACGGGCAGATTTTTTAGATTTTGGAAGCAGAAGCTGAGGCCTGGGAGAGGCTGAGCAGGTGCTCGGGGTGAAGGAGAAACCACGGTCCTGGAGCTTCTTGGCTGGAGGTTGGATGACAGGGATCAGGCCACAGTTTCAGGTCCTGGTCTTCTTTCTTATCAAGAAACCATACACAGCGTGTGTCTCTGCAGAATCAGATTTGGGAGATTTTGCTGGCCCCAGGCTTCAGGGAGAGAAGAGGGGTGGCTGCAGGGTCTCTCATAAACTGGCCTCTATGTGATGGGGTGAGGGCAGGGTGGGTGGGAGACAGCAGAGGCTCTCCCTGGCTGCAGGAGCAAGAGATTCCTTGTTCCTTTAATGCTCTAGGCTATTCTTTGAGTCTTCAGTTCTGATCTCACCCAACCCTGTAGAGAGAGCCTGTGCACCTCAAGAGGAAGAGATGAAGCCAGTGACTGCCCTCTTCCCCTCTGCCTTCGCCCTTTCCCTCCTCAGGCTGGTTGGGGCCTTTCATCAGAGCCATGGGTGGTGGCAGGCAGGGAGCCCTAGGTCCTTATCCTTGTGGCACAGAGTCCCGTGATACACAGTGCCAGATTTGGCAAGTAAAAATATAGGATGATTGAATTCAGAATTTCAGATAAACAATACAATTTTTAAGGATGTCGTAGGCAATATTTGGGACACACCATACTTAAAAATGGTTCATCGTTTATCTGAAATTCAAATTTAACTGGCCATCCTGTACTGTGTCTGATGACCCTACCCTATGACCACATCCCTCCTCTCCTGCTCAGTCCCAGGGGGCCAGAGGTTGGTCACCACAGATTTGACCTAACCTGTTTTTTGAAATGCAATATTGAGAAGGGGACACTGTGACTTGAAGATACATGATATACTTTATTTTTTAAGCGACAACAAAACCACCTTTTGAAGCCATTTGAGCCTCATCCGACCCCTGCCATGTGCATTTAGTTATATATTAAAAGAAGATAGTTATCTATAAACATACGAACAGAATCTTGTTGAGTCAAGATGCATGTCTATAAACTTCTGTAAATAGCCGCATGGCAATGCTGAGAGTCCCCTCGGTCCCCCAACCTCAGGCCTATTTTACAGAACTGGTCAAGGCTGCTCCTTCTCTTTTCTGTTGTGTGACGTCTTTGTCCCCAGCTCCACACCCACCCTTCCCCGTTGGGAATCCCATAATGGGAGCTGTCAGGGGATGGGAACGGGTTTCCAGCCCTGGTGCCGGCCCTGTTGGAGAAGATGCTGGAGGACACCATGGCCCCGAAGGCCCCCCGTCTGCGGTGCATCTATGGGCAGGGCCAAGGCACGCCGTGTCCCGCCTGCTATCTGGTGTCCACTGTTTCTGTGTTCCGTGTCCGTGTGTGGCGTGGCTCCCTTCCTCCCGCTGTCTGAATAACTGAAAAGCCATAAAGGGGGCCTTCTGCTGGAGACCGCCCTCCGCCCTCCCAGGAGCCCCCGTGTCCCTCCGACAGGCTCCCCAGAGAACACTTGTGAAGGGCTCACTTGTTGTCCTCCCCTCCTGCTTCCTCAGCCCCGTGTCATGAGGATGGACGGTGGCCAGGGCTTCTGGTGGGGCCTTGGGAGGTGTCCCTGGCTGGCTGTGGTCTGATGGCTCCACTCCATCTCCACGGTGGGACGCCACAGTTCTGCTACTTTCCTGGGGGCCCTGCAGAGTCAACCCAGAGTTTCAGGAGCAGCCAGTCAGCAGCTCAGTCTGTGGTCGGGTTTCCATTTACAACCTGGATCCTCAACCAGCCTGGCCTACTGCCACTGAGGTGTCAGGGTCCTTAGAGGGTAATGGAGGAGGAACTCGTGGGGGGAAACCTAGGGCTGGTAGTGGGTTAGGCTTTATCCCCATCTTCCTTTTGCAGCCTGAGAGAGAGCACCCCAATAGTGTGGTGGCCCTAGGGCTGCCAGGCTCCTCCAGAAGTGGTGGGTAGGTGCCGTGGTTATGGATGGCTTAGAGGACCCTCAGCAGAACAGGTGTGTCCTGGGCTCTGGCCCTCATGCTGGCTCCCCCAGCCCCCGCCAGGCATAGCAAGCAGTAGGGGCCCAAAGCCTTCCAAGGTCCCTGGTTGAAGTGCAGTCCCCAGCCTGCGGCCCCGGGCCCCCAGAGCACAGGAGGGCGGTGATGCATGTGAGTAACCCAGGAAGCCTTGGGCCGGAGAATTGCTTGAGGAGAATCAGGCGGGTTGTGTTAGACAAGGCCAGAGATGGCAGAGTGAGCCCTGCCAGTTACAAATCACAGTACCCGGGCACACAAAAATCCCAGGGCCAGCTCTCTTGGTCCCTCCCACTTTCCACAGACAGGGAAATTGAGGCAAGATTGGAGGGAGGGTCTGTGGTGAGGGGGCAGCATCCGTGAGGGGGGCAAGGGAGCTTCTGCTGTGCCTACCTTAGCAACCCAGTCTTTAGGGGGTCCTCTTTAGAGAAGCATGACCAGTATGCCCTGACCCTGCTCATCTAAGGACTTGATTGGTTGCTTTCTAAAAACCCTGGGGCCAGAAAAGTTGAAAACTAGGCCTGGGGCAGAGGGTTGCCTGACCCAGTTCACCCTGGACCATCTTGCCCCACCAGGAGCCCTCCTGCCCACGACACACGTGCAGCCCTCCCCGCCCGCCCCCGCTTGGCAATGCCCTCCACCCCCTCATGTGGACTCTGTTGTTCTTGTCTGATCTCTTGTCAAATTGTTATTTTGTAATGAGCTGCGTCTCCTTATTAAAGAAATGAGTTGAAAGAAACCCGGGGGTGGGGGGTGTCTGTAGTTGTTTCTACCGGCCATGGTGAGGGTGGGGGAGGCAGGAGCTGCCCCTGAGGGTCAGCACTGTGCATGAGGGTGACCAGCTGCGTCTGAGGCTCTGGCCTCTAGTCTAGTGACTCCCTTCCGGAAGCCTCCCAAGGGCCAAGTCCCATTCCCTGCTTTTTTGAGTGGGGGAAGACCAGATGGGCACTGTTGGTTGGTGGAGCCTGATGTCCTCCTGGGGAAGGCTGTGGTGCTGGGATCCTCCCCTGGGAGACTGCAGGGTGCCCACATCCTGGGATTCCCCTCCAGTCCTGCTTAGGAACAGCCAGCCTGCGTCTGACAAGGAGGCTGGCCCTGAAGTGGGAGTGTGAAGAGAATTTCTACAGAATCTTGAATTACTCCACTACAAAGAAAGAACTCCAGAAGTCTTTGACTCTAATGAGGCAAAAATGTTAGGAACTTCATTGGGGCTTCAGAGTTCTTAGAAAAGAACCCGGTGCAGTGGCGCACTCCTGTCATCCCAGTGGCTCATAAGGCTGAGGCAGGAGGATCGTTAGTTCAAAGCCAGCCTCAGCAACTTAGTTAGGTCCCAAGCAATTAGTGAGACCCTCTCTCTAGATAATAAAATATAAAAAAGGGCCAGGGACGTGGTAGCAAAAAAAAAAAAGTTTTTAGGAAAGTGTGGGGGCAGTATTGCCCCTAGGACCAGGAAGGGGCTGGACTCTATTTCAAGACCTACCCCACCAGTCTCTTCACTTTGAAGACAGGCCAGCCTATTTTGTTAGTTTATGCCATGTGGCACTTGTCCTCTAGGGTTGCCACCTGCTCAAAAGTCAGGTCCAAATGCATGAGGGGCAGCAAAGTCAAGGCCGGGATGGGGCCAACTCAGTGATGAGCAAGGGCCAGGACCCTGGCATGTCTACCCCATCTTGCTGCCTCAGTCCCCGAGGTGGGACGGGCTGGGTGGCTCGGGTGTGTGAGGGGCACTCTCAGCCCAGGACTGGGGCTCCTCGCTGGACCATTTCCTGGCCGGGAGTGTGACTCGTTGCTCTCCTGCAGGGAGGCCACATACTGCAGCCCTCCCCGTGCAGCACTGGCCTCATGACTGCGAGGAGACCGTCTGTGCAGACCTCAATGCCCACTGGGGGACATCAGACATGCTGCTTTGCCTGTTTCGGGCCTCAGGACAGATCTGAACTCTTCAACCATGACATCATGTGTGTGTTTTCTGCTGCTGCTTGGGCTACAAACAGTTGGGTGACAGAAGGGGAAAAGAATCTTCCCTCCTTGACCTCCCTTTTAGTCAGTGAGCAGGGATTTCCGCTTGGCAGAAAACACTGGGCTTAGCAGAGCCAGAACAGAGTTTACTGGATGGAGAAACCAGACCCGAACCTTGGCTGCCCAAGGGCAGACCTGGCTGGCCACCCACCCACAAACCCTGCCAGCGCCTGTGCGGCTCCTCCCTGGGCTGGGCTCTTTCATTTGGAGTTTGAGTTTAACCTCCAGTAACCCCCAAGTTAACTGCATTTGTTGTTTGGATCTAGGGAGAGGTTTGAGGTCTCCTGAATCAAACGACCCAGTGAAAACCCGTATGTGTACAGCAGAGGACTAGGTGGTGCCCAGAGACTTGCATGAGCCCAAACAAAGCCCCTCTTCTCTGGACACAGCCTGCCCAAGTATGAGAGGTCAGTGTGCATGAGATGGGATCAGACTCTCGTCATGGGTGCTTTCTGCCTTTGAGGAAATAGCCCTGCTCTTGGTCATCTGAAACCCTGATGTCTTCTTACGGTTCTGCTGAACCTTCGATGTCGGCTTTTCCTGGGCCTGACACACTAAGGAAATACATTGGTGCTCTCAGAGACCTGTCCTTAAGGCCGGCCACTCACTTGTGGCTGTCCTGAGAAAAGACCTCCAAGTGGAGGGAGGTGTAGGAAGCTGGTGGGTGAGGCCCCCATGGGGAGGGGCGTTGACAGATGTGACATTCTATCAGTCTCACTGCACAAAGTTAAAACACAGTTTTATTTACTCACTTATAAATACTGTTGTGTTTACAGGCATCATATAGATGTGAATATTATTATTACCAAACTTTCAAACACAGAATACTTAATGCTATATAATAACAACCAGTAAAACAAAATCATCCATATCTCAGGGTTGAAAGGCCACTCAAAATTGCATAAAAATACATTCAGTTCACAAAGCAAATCCGGCTTCCCCTCCCGAAATGGCCCCCTCCCCAGGTGTATTTACAACAGACTAAAGTTAATCCACACACCTCAGCTGAAGAACAGTTTACATCTGGTGTGGAAGTAAGGTGCGGAAGGAAGGGTGGAAAGAGTAAAGACACACGGTGCTGTCACTGAGGTGGGATCAGTGTGGAGACACCAGGGTGGTTCTTATGAGCTCTTTTCACCCCTGTCTGATCAAGGTAGGGGCAGAGGCAAGAAAAGAGGGAGAAAACCATAAAGTCAAAGCCTGAATCTGAACCACTCAATTGAGAAGAGGACACATCTCTCCTAGAAGAGGGAGGCAAGGTGAAGCACACTCCTTCCCTCCTTGGGGAAGTCCAGCCTCTTTCATGAACCAGCTGGGTGGTGTCCAACCTTTCGGGAGTTCAAGGGATGCTGGCTAGAAAAGGGTGTGCTTTGGATGGCTGTGTCTTCTTGAACCCTCCCGTGCCCTGCAGCTTGCCGCCCAGTGTCCTTTTCCCCCCAATTTCTCTTCACCTGGCCCTCTGCACCAGAGGACAAGCTGAAGTCGGCTCGTCTTGGGGGAGGGACAGCAAGAGCAGGTGTATTTTGGGGGAGTCGAGCTCGTGCTGACCCTCACAAGTCCCTTGTTCAGGATTTGTGCTCTGTCCCGGGACCACACCAGAGGCTCTCACCAGCTTCCCCAGTTACATGCCTTCTCCGAATCCCCTATCCTGCAGGCAGAAGTGGGCTGAGCTGCCACCGCCAGATGCACTGCCAGGCCCGTCCAGGTGTGCAGAGAAGACACTTTTGCCTTAAGCTGGAACCAGTCAGCTCTCTCAGGACAAAGACGGGATAAACCAGACATGCTACCTGGTCTCCTTGGCCAGGCTAGGAAGGAACCCTAAGGGTGACGAGGGGCCATTAGCACAGTCCGCAATCTTTGAAATGGGAAGGGGGATGGCAGAGGTGGCTGTTGGATGTGAAACTCCAGGAATCCTGGCTGATTAGGGAACACCTCTTTTTCTTAAGCACCATCAGGTCCACGTGAGAAAAGCAAAGAAAAAGAACATGGAGGAAGATGAAAGGGAGAGGAAGGGTGAAGTATGTTTACTGGAAGGACATAAGAGCATCCTGATGTCAACTTAAAGGCCACCCACATAAAATCTTATTGGCAGCATTAGGGGAAATTTTGGAGGAGAAATAACAAAATATCACTCTGGCAGATTCACAGTCCAAAATGATAAGCAGATGAGAGAAAAGTCCTTTGGGGGACTGGAAGGGAGGGGGAAAGGCCAAAAATATGAACTGATAGAATAATATACTTGAATAAAATTGGTTTCTGAGTTCTCATTTCTAATCAAGAACATGCGAGACCTCATTTTGGAAGCTCCGAGCTAGCATGTACGTGTCTATGCACTCAGACTAGAAGAGGACCCTCAAATTGTCAAGCCTTTGTAAGGAAAGCCAGACAGAACACGCATCAGTGCTGTGGTCTTTAGACACCCCTGCTTCTTATCAACTGTTCTTCCCTAGGAATTCTGCAGGTTTCCAGAGATTGGGTTGCAAGCCATTCCTCAGTTCAACTCTGACCCTCGATGTCCGCTCTTAAGTAGTGAGCACATCTTCTTTCACTATGCTGCAGCTGGCTGCCAGGTCAAGAGTCTCTGCTGTTTTTTCTCAGATTTCAAAAAACACCTCATTCCTTAGTAGCTGTGGCAATGACTTCCTGGGATGTAGTGAAGTTGATCTATTTTTCCAATCTAATCAGAACACAGCGATCAATACCTGTCCCTGATAGGGTCTCCTCCTGAGCAGTGTCAATACCCATTAGGGAAGCTGATTAGAATCTCAGCTCAGCTGGAGGCTGAGGATAAAGTCACCAGCTCACAGCTCATTTCCACGCTGAAGCTTTGCTCCCTCCTTCCTTCCCTCCCAGTGCTTGCAACCTCTACCCTGCTCCACGTTCAAAGCCCTGCCTGTCTCTTTTCCAATGCTGCCTGGGGGCCACCTCCCCACCCAGGGTCTTTGCCCTTTCACTGGGCTCACACTAGACCCACAGGAGTCTTGCAAGAGCTGAGTGCTGCTCTGTGCAACATGGCAGTGTGGTTTGTAAATGCTTCTGACTTTGCTGGTCTCGTTTGCAGACCTGCTATAAAGGAAAGCCTGCCTTGAACAGAACCAGAACTTCCTACTTCTGAGAGACCAGAATCCAGAGGAGCTCAAAGGAACTAATTTTTTTTTTTTTTTACTGAGGAAAATTCCTTTGCTGTTGCAAGACAGAGTTCAAGACCAGGGACCAGCTCGTGCTAAGCAGCAATGCAATCAATTTGTCTGTCTGGGGCGAAGAGGCAGAGTAGGCCATGTCTGAGGAAGCCGAGGAAAGGTGGTTGAGGACCTGTGAAGCGGCAGCTCTATTTCCTATTAAAACAATTTGTCTGAAGGCTGCCTACAACAAATTACTTTCTATCCATTTCCCTATGAGCTCCAATTTCCACCTCTGCAGGTTTTAATATTCTTACCAAAACATTAGGAGGGAAAGCAATTGCAACACCACTCAATTATCCTTAATACCAAACTCACTTTCCAGCAAGGATGAGAAGTCAGTCTTGACGAGCTGATGTTAAACAGTTTGAATTGGAAGAAAACAAGAATTTTTGCTCTTGAATTTTTGAGGTTAAAAAGAAGGAATTTTTGAAGCAGAAATTCCAAGTATAAGAAATGTTCTGTTCTTCCTAAGAATGAATAAATCACAGAATTTTAAGCCAAGAGAATTTAAAGGTAATCTTGCCCAAGGTCACACGGCTAATAGAAGAGCTGACCCCAGCACTGATGTTCAGGTTCCTGGGGGTTTACCCTTTCATGTCGCCTATTCTCCCCTCACAGCTGCCTCATTTACGGGGTCACAGGAATCCAAATCTTTGAGGGGGTCTGAACCTGCCTTAAAAATCAGAATAGTGAGAGAGATCTGGGCTTAGATTTGAGCAGGGACCTCTGACTGACGAGATTGTGTGCCAAGGTAAGTGCAGTGTGGGCATAAATGATGGGGTTCAGTGGCCCTGGTGGTATCCAGAAGAGAAGGACTCTGGACTCCTGGTGATCCCTCACTGTTCAGCTGCAGTAGTGACTCACTTGCTGGGGCAGACAGGAACTCCCCCTTTCCATGGGCCTTGTTGCTGAACCTGTAGGCCTCCCTTTAAGGTGTGAAGTGGCTGGAAGCAGAATAACACAACACGTAGAACAGTCTTCTCTTCCCCAGGTGTCTGCTCACCCAGGCCCATCTCCTAAAGAGTGCCAACACTGTGGGGACCTTCTGCACAGTGGCCTGGCCAGAAACAACTGGCTTTTCTCTGAGAGGAGATGGTGTCTTTCTTTGGCTAAGAGATGCTGCAAAGTTGCCAGACATCCAGAGGCACAGCAAAGTGCATGGCTGAGAATTTCTCCTTCCTCATCTCTGAAATCAGTTAAATGCTCTTGGTGGAGAAGCAGCTGGTAGTTCACCCAGTCTTGTGTGGGATCCACAGCTATTAAGTAGGATTGTAGCCTCCTTGCTTCCTGGTGTAACTGTCAAATAAGCACATGCTTTGTTTGGGATAGGGAGAAGAAGTGAAATGTTCCAAACAGAGATATGAAACCCACCAGCGGCCTCGAGAGCATCAAATGCATCTAGATCTCGTTAAACATGGAAAAGCACAGAAGAGAAATGCAAATATCCTGCAGCTGGATAGACAGCAAGGGAGTATCTAGGAGATAGCCAATGAGATTGGCCTAGTGGAGAATCGAATGTTCTAAGGACACCTGGGACATGTCTGTTGTTCAGAATTGTTAGTAGCTGTACCCTGAGATATGCACAGCCTTATGCTAGAGATTAGGATGGGGCTGGGGTCATCACACCTGGGGCTTCTGAAAAGGACTGGGCTATCTGAAAAGGATCAGCAGCCTCTGAAAGACAAATAGGCAAACTTTAGCCAGAGAATCTCTGGAATCCTCAATCGTTACTCCCAAAGGTGTGGCTTGGCTATTGAAAAATATCAAGTCAGTGGGAACAGAGGGTGTGAAGTTGAACTGAGAAATTCTCTTTTCCAGACAGTCTTGACAGTCTTCCTGTCAAGACTAAAGTGACAGAGCTGAGCCTCTCGCTGCTGGCCAGCCTGCTGCTACTCACTTAGCTTGAGCTGCTGGGGTGCTCATGAGTTCCCAAACCAGCAGGCAAGGATGCAGAGGGCAGTGGAGACTGAGGAGACCAATAGTAGGTAACTTGCTACTAAAAGGCCTACACCCAGCACCTTGTATGGCTTCCAGTCAATACAGCTGTGACGAAAGGACGTTTTATTCTCTATAGGAGAACAGGATTCAGAATGTTATCTAATAAAATCAATGGCATAAGAACAATTGCCTGAAATAGTGAATTCAGGAAATTGTACCTTAGTGTGAACTATGGTTCACACTTTCGGAGTTCTTGGCCATAGAATCCAGTATTCCTGAGATTAAAAAGCTTGTAAACTTCTTGACACAAGGAAAGACTCCTGGCAAGAAGAGACCTTTGACATGAAAGGCTGCTGTAGAGCAGCGGGGGAGAGACACCAATTCAAGAGTTTTGAGAACCTGCCTCCAATACTTTAAAAGGCACAAAGGGATCTGAGGGAATTCTGCAATTCCTTTACTCGGTCTAAGGAACTGAGAAGAATAACAAATATTTCCTAATAATCTGGTTTTCTTTTCTTAAGAGGCAATCAGCTCCACTTCCTCCATATCCAAGAGGCACCAGGAGAATCAATTAGCCAATCCTTGTTGATTTCTTTTCCCCCGAATGAAGGATATGCTTACAGTGGAAGATATGGCACTTCTCACTCTAATCCAGCATTCCCTGAGAATTGAGCTTACAATACCCACATTATAATATAAAATTCCAAGATAGGAGCAGCTTCTCCTGGAAAAAAAATGAAAAAAAAAAAAAAAAAAAAAAGAGGCAGGAACAGAAGAGAGAATCTTATATACTCTAAAAGTGAGGTTCTACCAGAGGAGGCATGGCTACTATTCTGGAACTGTTCCTGAATTATAGATTCTGAGAAAAGAGCATGGGCATTCCAGAGGACTATCGAGAACACCATCGACACTTTCAGAAGACAATGACAGACAGAGGTATCACAGACTGCTCCCAGCACTGAGTATCACTGGCAACCCTACAATGAGGCTCTAAGTGACCTGCACACTCAAGGTGAACCAAGGGATGCAACTCCTCCAAAAAGCAAATACTATATGCCTTAATTGTCTCATGGAGAACTAATGATTGAACTGTGCGCTGGGGTTATGGAGTACTCTGTGAAGGTCTGGGAAAGATATCTTAAAAGGCTGTTTTGTCTAAAGCAGGATGGCCAAGATGACAGGTATGAAAAGCATGTCACATGAGGAGTGACTGAAAAGACTAGGGCAGTGTGGGATTGATGTCAGGTGAAGAAGAGACCACCATCCACATGGATCTGAAGTGCTCTCACTTCAAGGAGCTATGAAGGGTAGACATGGCCTACAGGCAGACTTCAGCTGGTCTTAGGAGAAACTCTGATTAGAGTTGCTCAAACCTCAAGTAGTAAGTGCACAGCCACCAGAGGCTATCTAACTATGGGTCAAAGCGGTAGCAGGGGTCCCTGTGACACAAAAATGGAAAGCTGGACCAAATGACCTCTGGGCCTTGCCACTCTAAAATTCCATGACCCTCATCATGCGTTAAAAGGACTTCTTCCCTTTAAACCTCATCAAGCAACCATGTCTCCTGATAACTTCTAAGAATGCAAATATCTCTTCCCTTAATCTAACCACCAGAAACAATCCAATCCACCACTATTCTCACAGCACAGTGGAACACTGTCTTCTCTGTCGTCATGTTTCAGTGTCCTCAGATACTTTCCTTTCACCAAATATGTATTTCAACTTCCACCCTCTGCCCAGCTCCCAACAGTCTGCCCTCCCCACCTTACAGGTCTCCTTGCAATGACTTCATATCTCATTTGCAAGAGGCACCAGGTGAAGAGAGGAAAATTCCCTCATCAAAGAGAGATCAGGCAGAATGGGGTATCTACTTTTCTGATAAGGAATAAGATTTTCTAATAAGAGCTATTTTCTAATAAGGAGCCCAGATTTTCTAATAAGAAAAACCATTTTTCAGGGGGAAGATAAGTGGAAAATGTGAATAGCAGGCTGACACTTCTGCCATGGTCTCACTTTTTATAGACAGGGCTCATGAAGCACCAGAGTCATGATTTTCTAGTCTTCAGAGTAATGATCTTCCACAATGGTCAAAACAAAACAAAACAAAACAAACAAAAAACCAAGGTCGAGTGCTCTGGAGGCAAGGGTGTGGGAGAGAAAGAACGAAAGGATAGAAGGTAAAGGAATAAGTGAGGCCAGGGCCATCAGTGCCTTGGATAAAGGTTAGGCATGAGGGAAGAAGAGGGGTTAAGACTAGTCAGGAATGGCTCTGGGTTGCTGAGGAGAAAATATAAGCCAGTTCCTGAGAGGTGAAGAACAGAGAGCTTCAGTGCGGTCACTGTCCCCTGCACTCCAAAGAAACACAGCTCCAGAGGCTGATGATTAATTCCACATCCTGCCATTTCTCTTGGCACCCCAGACAGGAACCTGGAGTGGTACCACAAGACTCACTTATATTAAAGGATACTGGGTCAGCATAAAGGCTAGGCATGTCTTATGTGTTTGGACCAAATCCAATGTGGACAAAGTAGGAGAGCAGCAGGAAGCTTAGGTCCATAGCTGAGCTTGGTGTGCTCCGAGGGGTCTTTTCCAGATGGCTCCAATGATCACAATCATGCTTCAATTAAAACTGTCATAAAACTTGGGGTGAGGGTGTGGGAGGAACAGGGCATTGAGAGTGCAGAGAAAATGTACAGTGCAGAGGATGTGACTGAAGAGGGTCAGAGAGAAGTGTCCCCTTCCTTCCACCAAAACATTCACTTCTTTTGGCTGGAAGGCAATGGCTGGAAATGAGGGGCAGGGCAGCAGATGCCTTCTCACACCTGGAGCCTTGTCTATTTGGACAGTTTGCTGATCACTCTGATGAGGGCGCCATTTTCATCTTTCAGCCTCTGGTTGTCAGATTTCAGTTCTGTTAACACCTGTAGGTGACAGAGCGAAAAGTGTGTTAGAACCTGGTGCAACTGCTTCCCCTACCCTCCTGACCAGGCACGGCTGGCAGGGGAGCAGGGCCTTCTGAGAATGTGCATGTAATGAGCTGTCATCCCCTCTTCTCCCAGAAACAAAGTTCCATTGACTCTTCCTACTTACTCAGTTGGTGGTGTTCATATTTAGAGATAGCAGCCCCTCACCTTTTGAGCTGGAAGATTAGTAACACAGGCTCACGTTCCACACTAGATATCCTTTTACTCTATTGAGTCAATGGCTATTTTCAATTATTCCTTGAACTCACCTCTAGTCTAGATAAACTGGAGAGTGCCAAAGTAGGCTAATGAGGACATAGGGAAGGAATTCAGAAAGGAGTTGTTGGTGATCCAAAAGAGTTAAATGAGGACACTGCTTCACAGCCAGTGAAAAAAAAGAATGCAGGCTGAGGGACAGAACTTGCCTTTTCTGCCATGTGCACAAGATGATTTAAGGGCCCTCCTTCCACCAAATCTCAATGGTCATACTACACATACCCACTTTCAATCACTAAACCCCAGGGAACTCACAGATGTGGTCACACAGCTGCAAGACACAGTGGACACTAGGCACACAGTGGACACTAGGCATACTCTCCACCCATAGTTATCAAGAAAAACCTAGAGGCCTTAGAGCAGTTTTAGGAGATAGTGTTATAATTCCAGGAAACAGATGCTTATAGAGAGAGAGAGGCGGTGGCGATTCAATTCTATTAATTCTACTATCTTTGAAGTTTGCCCATCTTGTGGAACAAAGGAAAAGTAAGCTCCAGCTTAGATATCCAAGTCTTTATTATGTCATCAAAGCACTTTGATAAATACGTTATGCATTAGAAACAGCCTAATGGACTGTTGATAAAGGTAGTTTTATGTGTGGGCCTCACTGATAGCAAGATTTAGGTTGGAGGGTAAGTACCTCTTTGCCAGGGAGGCTACAGAAATTGACATCTTTGCTGTCAGTGCAGATGTTGCAGGATTATCAGTCATTTAAACCTAAAGGACCCCTGTGGCAGGCAACACCCTCAGAAACAGGTGGCCTGGGCCCAGGTGTTATGAGACCTATTAGTTCTAGCGCTTGCCTCTGCTACGACCACTTAGGGATCTAACTTTCCCTCAGCGTTGCAGGGAGGCAGGCTACTTACACAAAGTCCACCTGTGCACGTACAGACGTGTAGCATACACGCATAAACAACCAAAAAAAAAAAAAGAATTTGTAACGGGAACAAAAGGAAAAACCCCAAGGATCTCTGAGGTGGGAAGCAGTGTGCTATTGGGTCTCACTAGGGCCTCGTGAATCTGAGATACACTTCTATTCTTATTTCTACAAATGAGGGAATGAAGAGTTCATAACTAGACCAAGGCGTCAGGCTACTTAAGTGGCACAGCTGATATTGGTCTCAGGTGTGCCCAGCTTCAAAGACCATTCTTTCATTACAGGTGGAGGCAGGGGTGGGAAAACCCCAAACCCCAGGAACAGCCTCAGTCTGGAAACAGAGCCCAGCATAGCCTTCACCATTAATGATCTGTATTACTTTAGGCAAACCACGTCTCTGCATTTCCATTTTTGTGTGTATAAACCATTCTACTCCCTCAGAAGGTAGGGACGTGGTGGGGCAACAGGAGGTGAGAGTATGGGGGTGTGTGGACATCTAGAATGTGCTTTTGGATACTGGGTACTCCTGGGCCACTAGGAGTTTGCCCATGAATATTCGAGGGTGGGCAAACAGTCTACAGGCCTTACATAGATGACTTTCATTCAGAAAATGTCAAAAGAAAGTTCCAGACCTTTGACCCTGCCTTTCTTCCCTCTAACTCAACTAGGAAGGCTCTGGCTACCTCCTCATGCCTCCATCCCTGCAGGTGTACCCATCAGAATCCAGTGCTCAGAAACTCATCTTAATCAGAGTTTCAGAAAACAGCCCAGGGTGGCCTCACAGTGTTTCACCTTCCCACCTCTTTCCTATGTCCCATCCTGTGGACTGCAGGCTGGATGAGACTATGAAAACCATATTTCCATGACAGGACTCCACAGGCGGGAAGCAGCTATACATGGCAGTGGATTACGGTTCAGTGCCTAGTGTCTCGTCCAATCAGAACTGAGTTGCCTTTTTTTTTTTTTTTTAAATGTACAAACAACTCATTGAGCTTTGGTGATTTATTTCTACATTAAGAACTCAATTCCTTGGGAAAAAAAATTGAACAAGGCAATTTCACAGCTGCAACATGCTACAATTGATATCTTAAGGGATTGTCAAAAAGTACAAGAGGAATGTAGAAATTGAGGGAGGGAAGCCTCATAAACCTCACTCTCAAAAGAGAGAAGGGGAAATGAACGTGTTATCTGATGTTTTCTTGAAGTTAAAGAATGATTAAATAAGAACATATGTGAAAGCACTATATGAGGATGTTAACAAAGCTTTATCATTTTAACTCTCTGAACCTCAGCTTCATAATTTCTTGATTTCTAGCTTACCACAGTTTGAGGTATAGAAAGTTGGACAAATAAGTACGGATTTCCTCAAATATTACTTCTTATAGCCTACTGAGAAAAGTGTTAAAGAAAAAGGGGACACGGGGGCCTGCAATTTCAGATAGCTCCAGGGCAAGGCTGGCTGAAGGCAAGAGGGTTTCAGATCAGTCTTGCCTCAATTTCTTTGTTTCCAACTACATGGGAGGTGGGAAGGGAATCCTCCCTTTTATTTTGTTAGTAAGTGGCTTGTACTACATGCTGAGGTAAGTTTTCTCCAGGGACTATTATTAAAAAAACCCAACCAACCAACCAAACAAACAAACAAAGAAAAGGGCAGGGTGAAAAATCTCTTGATCACACTGCCAGTTTGGCTTAGTTATCTCATTTTTCCTTCTAGTGGGGGTCAGCAAGGTTTTTCTGTAAACATCTCAGGGTCTGCAGGCCACATAGTCTCTGTTGCTGTAGCACAAAAGCAGCCCCAGACATAATAATATTACATAAACAAAAGAGCATGGCTTGGTTCCAGTAAAACTTTATTTTTGGACATTAAAATTTGAATTCCATGTAATTGCATGTGTTATGAAATACTCTCCTTTTGATTTCTTTTTTGGCTATTGGTAGGGCTCATGGGCCATAGGAGTGGGTCATAGTTTGCAATCTGTTCTACAGAAGGTCATGTACCAGGCAATGGCATTCCCTACAGTGGGCAGAATCTTGGCAGGGAAATGTTCTTTGAAAGTTAACCTTTCGCAGGGAAGTTGGAGTGCTGAGAAGGCAGAAGTCTGTCCCTCATCCCTCAGCTGCAGTACTGGGTACTGTAGTTGCTTAATAGATCCTTCTTGCATGTTTTGGCCATATGCTTAACAAACGGCCAAAACTTTGTGCCAAATAAGCAGACAGTTCCAATCACAGGGCGAAGAACATGGACTCTGGAACCTAACATAGGTAATGTGAATTTTGGTTCTACCACTAACTCTCTGAGCGACCTTGGACACATAATCTGTGACTGTATTTTTAAAAAAATATGTACAATAATTCTGAGGATTCAATGAGAAAAAGCATATAAAGCACTCAGCATAAGCCCTAACTGACTTTATCATGGTTATTAACCACTGAAAGGATGAGATCTAATTTTTCCCATATCCTATACTATCTTGCAACAAAGAGGGGAAAATAACTGGGACATCTTTTGGGGGTCTCTACTTTGTCCCAAGTTGAATTTTTCAGGAATCTGTGTGCGCACAAGTATGTGCGCATGCACACTGGGGATTAATTGAACCTAGGGCCTTATACATACTAAGTATGTGCTTTACAACTGAGCTAAATCCCTAGTCCCTTTTCCAGGAATCTGGAGGCTAATTTTAAAGCATGGAGGTAGGCAGGCCTAACAGTGGCTGCTCACTGCCAGCCCATGGTAGCACTTCCCTTTCAATTTTCTTTCAGCCTGTGATAGCATCTGCAGCAGGATATTAGCTCAGCCCTTATGGTAATTTGGGTGCTTCAGTTCTAGTGGATATTAGTTGCCAGCTACTGACCCTGAAGGCAAAAGCAAATAGGCAGGGAAAAAAAAAAAAAAAAAAAGGCCCTGGTCAGGACTAATTAGATTGTTGCTGAAAATTAAAAACTCATTTCAGGGTAGTGGTGACCCCATCACACTATCTTGGGATGAGAAAACAAGCTGTCTATGAGCTTGTCTTTCAGATCCACAGCCAGGGGAAGGTTCCAGCTTGCCAAACACATTTTTTTGTTCTTAGTTGAAAATAAATCCCTGCTCTCTGCTCCACTGCCTGTCATCTCCTTGCAAAGTCAGCCCTATTAGGGAGGGTCTTGCTATTTGAGGGTCTCATTTATATAGACTGCGTTCTGCCTCAGCCCATACTCAGGGTGGGGAGGGACACATCTCTAGGGCCCAGATTTGTGACAGGGATGAAAAATCCCTCCCAAGGAGGGAGAAGAAAGCAAAGACTATTGCAGAAGGAGGCAAAGGATGCTATTCAGTTCTGCTATGATGGTGGGATGCATGATGTTTTTGCTGGTAGCAGAGCTGGGCCAGAATGGCTCTAGCCATTGGTTCTAGTCCTCTCTGCCTATGCTGTCATATGCAAGGATTTAATTCTGCCTGGAATTTAAATGGCTGTGGTTCTCAACCCTAGTTGAACAAAAGAATCAACAGTAGAGCTTTGAAAAAAAAAATACTGAAGTCTGGGTCTCAACCCAAACCATTGATTCTTTGGAGCGGGCCCAGGCACTGGCATATGTCAACAGTTTCCAGGTGGGTCTAACGTGCAGGCAGGATTGAGAGCTCTTGTCCTTTATTACCCCAGACCCAACCATTATTTGGAGTCTACAACTATCCCCAATTGATGTAGGGGACCAAGTTGCAGTTGACTGGGAAAGATCTATCTCAGTTTGGGAATGACCCTACCAAAGAAATATATGTGCACGAATGTACACAGGTATAGGCATACCACACGTGTGCACATTTATGTGTAACCGAGTTAGAAAATACATATTCAGTATCTAGGAGAAGGACAAGTAATGTAGTTATCTTACTAAATGTACGCTGGCCCATGCGAGTCTACCCACCGCCTCCCTCGACCTATGCTGTTATTTCCCATTCTAAGGTCTCAGTCCTGGCTCCCTCCACCTCCAGATGACCAAGCTTTACAGGAACCTGCACAGAGGCTCTTATGGAGGGGATAAGCACAGGGCTTCTGGAACCAACAAGAAGAGTAAACCTGCCTGGAGTAGTGGAGGAGGGAAGTGAGGTGGAGAGGAAGGGCAATAACTAGAGCTCCTGGGTGTCCGAGGACTCGATGGACTCCGAGAGTCTGGCCACCACTCGGGTCAGGGCCCTGTTCTCAGCCTGCAGTTGCTCGTTCATCTGCTTCAAAGTTTGAATCTGTTTTAGCTGGTGGAGATTCTGCAGAGAGTGAGACACGGAGGGGAAAGACAGACAAGACAGAAAGAGACAAGACAGACCAGAGGAGAAAAAAGTAGGACAAAAAAACCATGTGATTTTTTGTTTTTGTTTTTAGTTTTCATGCTAGAAAGGAAATGAGAGAGGCAGGAGCAATGAGAGCAAATCATGTATGTTGGTTGAGGGAGGGTGGAGAAAAGCACCAGAGAGGGGAGAGCTATGTCTGCGATTCTTGGCTGAGGCCTAAATGCGCTGATGGTTGGCCATATGGATACAACTGGACACTTGAAATGCATATCTGGATCACTTTTGAGAATGACAGTCCACCAAGTAGCTTGGGGCCTTCTGAACCAAATTCATAGGCTGAGCCACAGCCTCAGGGACCCTCCATGTCACTGTCAAACTAAGGACTTGGTGTGTTCCTAAATCCAGCTGCTGCCCTTTTCTTTCTCTCTCATCTCATCTTCTCTCCATACTTCCTATTTGTTTTCTTTCTGGATTCTTTCCTTACTTTATTTTTCTTTTTAATTTTTAAAAACAAAACAAGGAAAACAAGAGAGGGGTCTGTTACTGAACTGCTTTCTGTATATGGCATGTACTGTTTAGCAGGATGAAATGACACATAGTGAAATAATAAACAACTGTCAGCGCTCTAACCTGCTTTGGAGGAAGCTTCCTTGGCCTTGCTAGTTCTCCTCTGCATTCTAGGATCCCAGAGCTGCTGACCTTCGTCTGACCTGATATATGATTATATGCATCACTAAGTTCATAGCTAACTGTGTTCCCTCTGTCAGAGTTAATGCTGAGGTTGGGAGCTGCTTAAAGGTGTTCACAAAAAGAGTCGTACACTGGAAGTTTCTGCACATAAAAGTGGAGAAATCATAAATGTCCAAATGATAATGGAAGTGGCTGGGCCAATTCCAGCCCTTACTGTCTGTCAGTGTTGTAAATGGAATAGAACAACCAGCCCATGGGTATTTTTCTTAAAACCCTGTAAGGACTTAAAGACTTCAATAAATGAGACTATATTACGGGCCTGCCTACTCTGCTCCATGTCCTTCCTAAGTGATCATTTGCACTGACCCTGAAACTGAGGCCATCAGCTTTTGGGGAGGAGGGGAATGACTATGTTATGCAAATGGAGTTTCATGGATGAGGACAGACAATTCTGGGTTACAATGATGACAAAAAGATCACCAGGTATTAGAGAAATGTTTCCCATACCCACACAATGAGAAGGATAGAAATGAAAGATTAGTGGAGTAAAGGTTTGGGAGTAAAGCAGAAAATGAAAGGTAGTATGAGGGGAAAAACAGTGAAAAGGAAAAACAAGCAGAGACAAATCACTGAATATCCCTTTCCCTCCAAAGGGAGAATAACTATCTTGCAAAGAGGTAGGATAGCCAAGCAATTCCATAGATCCACTGGACAGGAGGGACTGGGCAACCCTCTTTGCCCACTGTAAGCATCTCAGTCATGAAGGGGACAGAGGAGGGAGATCATGGTGCAGCACATGGAAAAGTTTAAAGAGATGGGCAGGGACCAAATTTAAGAACCAATGGAAAGTCCCTGGCTCTCACCCTTCACTGGTGTTGACACTGGACCAAGCTTTCAACACAATCATTAGCATTATATGAAGTGGTCCTTGCCTCCCAGAGAATATTAAAGACATGAACTATGAAGGTGACTCAATCTAACATGTGAATACAAGCAGACTGAAGTAGAAGAATTTGCAAGTTAGCAGCGTGAGAGAGGCAGGAAACACTGGTGGAATGTTCTATAGAAAGTAGTCTATAGAAAGCATGTCCTATAGAACATGGCAAGAAGATGGGGAAGAGTGCAGGGCATAGAGCAGAGTGGACAAGGGCACAGCTGAAGGGTGGGTTGGCGAGTGATGTTTCCAAAATAAGCAAAGTAAAAATCCCAGGACCAATCTAAAAGGAGATTGGTTGATGGGCTTCTGTCATGCAAGGACCTGGGAAAAGAAGGGCAGAAGGTCTAGCAAGGAGGTTGATGCTGAATGGAGGATGCAGTAGAAAAGTAATGAGATCAGATGAGGGAACATCCCAGGACCAAGTGCAAGTCCAGCACAGCTTTACATTGACATACACGTCTGTCAAAAGCTGGCATGTAATCCTGCTCCAGCCCAGGATCTGGGTGGGGTTTCTCCTGGGGAGAATTTATGAATACTTACCTTTCTAGGTAAAGGCCAGAGGGGCACAACCCAACTCACAACTACAGAGCCCACATACATCTGGGTGAGCCAATCTCATGGTTCCCCATTTCACCTGGCCTTTGTATTTTACTTGCTAGAGTCAGAAAAATAGGCACCAAAATTACTCTGTGTCCTTGAACACTTCCTCTTTAAAGGTTCACTGGAGGTCAGCCGCATAAACTGCTCCCTACTGATTGCACCAGGGAGATTTGAGCATCTGTACAAATATGCAAAAATATGGAGATCAACAGGTCCAGCCTCTACTGGGTCCCACAAGATGGTTGCATGCACTGTTGGCTGGCTACCTAATACACACAAATTTTGTCCACTCTAGAAAAGTTGGTCACAATGAAAAATAGCCTGAATAGAGAACTTGGAGCTGAACAAGGATTTTCTTTGATTCCTACAGAGAAGTGATATTAATTTGATAACATTTATATTTGTATATTTGAAGTTTTTGTTTTCAAAGAAGGTATAGACACCAATGCAATGTTGGTGTGACTGGAGGCTCTGATGTTCCTCCCCCTTAGTCCTCTAGGGGGAGCTGGACAGTTTGTAGATCTGGTAGTACTATATGATTTGAGCAAACTGTTTAAGGGCTTTAGAGCCTATAGGCATTTATTCTCCCACAACTTTGTAATTAGGAATGGAGAAAAAAAGGCAATGACTGCAGGGGTATATTTTTAACTAAAAAAGAAAAGCCAAAATAAAAACCATTCTTAAAACAGCTTATCTACTGGTTTGGGGGCCAAAACCATCATGATCTGGCTCCAGTTGATAATGTAAACAAATTGATTTTAAAGTTGTTGGCAAATGGCTTCTAACTAGAGAGAGCAAACACGTTCATGTACAATAAACTCTATTGAGAAAAGAAAAGAACTCATGACTTACTTTAGGAAATCATGGTCTGACAGGATAAAGAGAGAGAGAAACATGTAAACTTGTCTCAACCATAGGATGGAGAGCAACTAGAACACAGGAGGACTTCTGTATTCTCCATTTTAGAATGGGAACAGAAATAGGAAATGATCTCAAGTTCTCCACTTTTGGCTACTTTCTGGGTCTTTGTGTGGGGTCCTGTGTGGAGACAACTCAAGTTTCAGGACTGGTGGGTATAGGTTGGTTCTGGACTCCTCAGTACTTGCTGGGAGGCACCAGTTTGGGCTTCATTTACATAAGGATCCGCATTTTGGTCCTTCCTTCCTTCCTTTTTCTTTTAGCCATTTCTTAATGAGCTTCACTGACAGGACAGCTACCTAATAACAAAGTACAAATGGTATAACTCAAGGGTTTCGAAGATGGAATAGTCGCCATGCAACCAAGAGATGCTGATCCATCCATCTGGGACTATTTACAATGCTCACATGCCACGCTAAGAGGGCAAGAATAGTTCTGAATGTAAGTGAGATGGGTTTAGAAAAACCAGAAGATGAAGAGGTTTAACAGTGGTAGGGTATCGTCCTATCATCTCAGGAGAATCAACCATATATTATAAAGAGTAACAGCTGGATGCAATATAAAAAAGCACATGCCTATAATCCCAGCAACTTGGGAGGCTGAGAAAGGAGGATCACAAATTCAAGGCAAACCTTGGCAACTACAACTTAGAAGATCCTGTCTCAAAATGTAAAAAAAATAAAAGAGAGTTGGGGATGTAGCACCCCTGGGTTCAATCCCAGTAGTGCCAAAAAAAAAAAAAAAAAAAAAGCAATAGGATCTTATGAAAACTATGACCTTGTCATGTCCTGAAACCCCAAAAATTAAACATAAGCCTTTGGAATAATAAATGCGTCTCTCAAGGTGCTGTAACTGTATATTAGGGATACCTACTATTTACAGAAAAAAATTTAGGGATATGCCTGAAACTGAATTAGTATTCTTGTTTCCTAGCTGATGAAACCTGGGTCTCACCCAATGAACACTTGGCAGCAGCACAATAAGATCCTTGAAGAAAGAAAAGAAGCTTAGCAAGCACTAGGTGATTGTGGCCATGTGGCATCAAGGCCACTGTGGGGATGGGATGCTCCACAATCATATCCGGTGGCTACCCTGAGCAGCTTTGTATCTTCCCCTTCCATAGTAGTGAGTTGATTCCTTTCAAAATATTACCAAATCTTAGCATTCAAAGCTGCAAAGAATGGCAACTGTTCAGTAAAGTGCCCAGTGGAGGCTATATCACTTCAGGTCATGGTGAAGGTTGAGAGGAAAACAGCAAGCCTGAAGTATATCTGGTGGCATGAGCTTATTCTAGTGGGACAGTGCCAAGCACACTGGAACACCGCAGAGGAAATGGACTGGGGAAGGAAATCAATATGTGAATAAATTTTTACTCTGCTACAGAATGACTCAATCTGTGTTCTTTCTTGCAAAGGGCTGGGTTAGGGAGGCGCAGCAGGGAGGAAAGCCTGTGGCCATGCGCAGGCTTCACTGAACACCTAATGGGAAGCTCCGCAGAGTTGGAAACATGTGTACTAGTCTTTTTATTTAGCCTTTCAAGGGTGAAGCCATTGCTCAGAAAACCTTACATGTTCAACTTGGGTTTACCTCCAGTCTTCTAGAGACCTCCCTTTAAACTGAGGGCAATATGTGGACATCGAGGTGACCACAGTAGAGGCTATGTGAGCTGAGAGTGCCTGGGAAACCTCCTCTTCACATATCATCTCTTCCTGGGAGTGTGGAGTTTGTGGTGAATTTCAGAGAGGGCAGGCCTATGCTTAAGTATCCAGTCTTGGCAGGCATTTAGAGAACAGGCATACAAAGAGAGAAAAAAATCTCTTCATACCTTCATCTCTTCTTCCATTTCTGACATTTTCCGCTCCAAGGCTCGTCTCTCCTGTTTAGAAACAAGGAGCCTGTTGAACATGTAATGGACCTACAGGCAGCCACGACGCACCTCCCAGCTGCTATGGGATCAGCAGCTTCATGGTAAAGGGTCTGTCTACTGACTCAGACAAACCTTACCCAGATGTGAGTGCTCCTTCATCCTGTACCTGTGGAATGAGCTACTTCACTGATAAGAATCCCAGGATCTCTAAGCAACTAAGTGAGACCCTATCTCTAAATAAAATGCAAAATAGGGTTGGGGATGTGGCTCAGTGGTTGAGTGCTCCTGGGTTCAATCTCCCCACCTCAAAATCCCAGGATCTAATTCTTCTTGCAAAACATCAGAAGACATAGAGGGAAGCAACTTGCTTACAGATGATCAGACCAGGGCACTCTGAGTTATTCTCTGCAAGTTGGAAGGTTTCATGGACTTTCAAATGACTGCAAGTAGCCAGAATCCTTGCTTTCTATTAACAAAAATCCACCATTATCCTCAGTAATATCCCAAGCCCCCCAAACAAAATCTTAGGGAACTGCTTCTCTCATGATATAGGGAGATGGTTTGCAAGGAAGTAGACATCACTGTCTACTAAGAAATAGCATCCCTACTCCAAGTTCCTGTCTCCCTCCATTTCTTTCTCCCAGCAACTAACTCTTATTTTAGCCTGAATGCAACAGAGAGTCCTTGATCAGATGAGATACCAAGGAGGTTTGGCTATAGGCCAAGGAAATGAAATATAAAACTTAGCTGCTTTCCAAATTAAACATACAATAAAAGGAGAGATGGGAACATATTATATCCCTAGGGTCAAATCTAAACTAGAGCTCATCAATAAATCTAATTGAGTTTTCCCAATCCAAGAATGTCAAATCCCAGAAAAATAGCTGAGTGCAGTTGGAAGGAGGTCAGCAATTGAACCAGAGAGTGGGATTCTGATGGTTCATGTCTCAAGTCAAATGAATTAAATCAATGGCAGAGGGTCCTGTTAAAAATTTTTCTTTTTAAAGTGATGAGAAGGGCAAAGAGCCCTTGTATATGTGTGTATGTGTGCGTGTGCATGCATGCTTATGATGATTTACAGTAAACCAAAATATATTATGGCTATGTGTATGTGTGTAGTTGTGCCTATTGGCAGAACTACAACAAGATGACCTTCCAAGAACCCTTCCCACCCCAAGACTGGAATGTGTACAAAGTACTGAGGAAGCCAAAAGGACTAGCAATCAAATTACTGTCCAGAATCAGACAAAAAGAATTTCTCATCAGGCTGGGAATGGAATGTGGCAGAGTTCCTACCTTCTTAAGATGAACTTTTTCCACTGGCATAAACAACAAAGTTAGGGAAAGTCAGAGAGAGAGATGAAACGGGAAAAAGAGACATGCACGTACCCGTTTCTCCATTTCTAGCATTGATGATCTGTCAGAGGTCTTTTCTTGTTTCTGCTGAGCAGATGGAAAGAAAACACTTGTTACTTCAGTTCTTTTGCCAGGGGAAACCCAGTATCGTTCATCTTCACCACTGGACACTCAGAAGTAGATGGCCAGCTTTGGGCTTTCACTTTAGCAAGTGTCCCAACAAATAAATTCTGATAGATCACTAAGCCTAACATTATTTTGTCTCTGAGGTTTGCAGGATTCCCACTGATTGGGGAGGTGGATAAGGCATTGTGACACTCCAGAAGTCACATGTGCTGGGTGTGGAGGCATATTCCTGTAATCCCAGCAGCTTGGGAGGCTGAGGCAGGAGGATTGCAAGTTTGAGGCCAGCCTTAGCAATCTATCAAGGTCCTAAGTAACTTACTAAGACTCTGCCTTAAAATAAAACATAAAAAGGGCTGGGGATGTAGCTCAGTGTACCTCTGGGTTAAATCCCTAGTACCATAAATAAATAAATAAATAAATAACAAATAAATAAATAAATAAATAAATTGTACAAAGACATTATACAACACATACCCAACTCCCTCTCCCAGTTCTCTTTCTCTCTGTCTCCAGGGCCAACTGGCCAACTATCTTCTTATGTTGTACTATCCCTCTCCCTTCTTTTCTATGAGTAATATCATAATCCAGAGGAATTGAGAAATGGGTTTTCTACTTTCAAAGTCTGGAGATCCTTGAATTTGAAGGCCCCATGGCTCTCCTCTAAACAATCCCTTCTCCCATTCCTTCTGTCTCACAGGCACTAAGGCCATTTTCCTTACAGAGCACTGGTCTCTGTGTGTGCTTACACTTCTTGGGAGCCCTGCTTTGAACACAGCACTTCCATTTTTATCTGTTGCATACCCTGGACTTTCAGTTAATATTTTATCTGCATAAAGGATTTAGAATATATACTTTAGATCACTATTGACTTTTAAGTTACAGTTTTTAGAAGGGTTAAAAAGATGTGGCTACATACCCAAAATGTAGAATAAACTCAGATAATAATCCTGCCTTAAATAAGGGAGTAAAAAGGAACCCTTAAGTCCCTTTTGGTCTTAGCATTACAGAACAGGGAAGAATTTCTTACATTCTATAGACATTTAATGAGTAAAGGTGATTATTTTTATTTTGCCTTGTGCCAGGCTCAGACAACAGTCAATAAGTATAGAAATTATACTGGTTTTCTGGCAGAGGTTACCCTTTCCTCCCCAAATTAACGAATAGCCAGAACTAACATTAATCCTCGGAATCCGGCTCCTGACCTGGGCTTTCACCTTCTGCTCTGAAAGTCATGGCTATGTGCCTTAATATTCCATCTATAGTAGGAAGGGTGCAGAAGGAAAAGAGAAGTTGAAACGGGGATTTGTGCAGATCCTCTTTAAGTCTCCCTTTCCTAAGCCTGAGAAACTATGTTTAAATTCATGTATACAAAGAACTAGTTTTTTTATTTGCTTGTTTTGTTTTAATTGTTAAGCCTGATAGAGTTTAGGTGAACCTTCCATGTAAAAACACTGTGCGTGTCCATGTGGTAACTGTCTCCATGTAAATGTATGAGACTGACAGGCTCCCGCCCACTGTCCTACCAAACAACTCCATTTTTGGTAAACAGAGAAAGGGTTTGTAGTGCCACCATTTCTTCTGAATTTCAATAACTTATATTTGGCAAAACTAAGTATATTTTGACACACCCAGCAAAGCAGTTGGCTGGAGGGTAAATGCTATTCCCCAGTGACTGGGAAAGGCTGATTTTATTTTTAATGTCCATGCATGTCAGTGTCCACAGCTTGCTAGGCTGCTCATTGCTATGAAGCGAAGGCTGGGGGAAAGGCTGTGAACCCCACCCAATAGGTCAAGAAACAAGCTAACTGCCAGAAGCTTCTGCCGAAGAAAATGTGGAGCAGGTGAAACTAGGTTTTTCCTGTGGTTCTTCACAGTCCTGACTGCTCCTTATTTTTCTATAAAATATAGTCCAGTAATAACTGACAAGAACCAGATCTGTATTTATCGACAGATGCCAATACTTGGCACAATTCAGAATAAAAATTGGACCAGACATCTCCTAAGGATCTGTTATAAATTAGATGTTTGCCTGGCTCAGTAGTACTGAGATGAAGAGATATCTTAAGGCTTACCCTGCCTTGGGGCAGGGTTGTAACTGTGTATATTTGTATTTTTTTTTCCTCTTAAATTGTCAGAGGCAGCTCTCAGGACAGGCCAACTATTTTGAGCCTGGCTAAGTCCTTTTCTGGTCAGTGTGGCTGTCCTAGCTGTCTTGCTGGGATCCCACACAATTTTGTAGCACTATCTTCTACATGCTGGTGCCCCTTGCTCATCCCATGTCAGAGGGTTGCTGTTCAGAGGGTATTTGACTACCCCGGTCCCCACCCATCCCCACAGTTTAGGACTATTCAACTCTATATTTTAGTCTTACTTTTGGATCGTATCAAATTACCAGATTGACTAGCCACCTCTGGTTTTCATTTCACGCTCTCCTTGTAAAGAGTCATTTTTACCTCAGATTGGCTTTTCAAATTCTTAGTCCCTAGGCATTGGGGTCTAAAACTCAATAGGTTTCCGGTTAACTCTGCAGTAACCTAAGACAATACTTGCTCTAGCTCTCAGCTGCAGGGTTTATTTCACTAGTGATGAGGTCATTACCTCTACCACCCTCTAATGCATCATCTAATAAAATCAGGCCCAGCAGTGAGAGGAAATGGATATCCTTGCCTTCCCGCCTACCAGCTCTTTATTTCTAGCTGAAGGAGGGTGTAGCCTGGGGAGACAGGAAGGAATCGTTAGTTGCAGGATGGAATCTTTACATTAGGACCTAATCCCAGGTTCCAGAAGCTCTTCTTCCCCTTTCCCTGACATAACCTAAGCAAGCCACTCTTGTTTCTAGGCCCAATTTGCTACCTTTCTGTACTCAGGTATGGTGTCTTGTAGATCCCTCTCCAAAAGGTGATGTGCATATGAGCTACACTGAAACACGAGGAACAAGTCAGAAGAAGCTGTTTAGGACTGACTGTGCTGTGCTAGTTTATGCTTTTCTACTGAGAACTAATTAGATAATATTAATTAATTATTAGCACTTAGACCATCAGAAGTTGTTCACTGAACTATCAGTTTTCAATTTTAAGTTAAACACTGACTGAATCCTAAATTCAAATTAGAATCCAAGGGAACTCCATTTCACTGCCTCTGATGAGGCCTGATTTTGACTCTATCTCATGTCCTGGCCCCTTAGATCCCTAGTCCAGGTTGTCTGCTGATATTAACCCCTGTCTCCCCATCTTCTTTATTCTTTCCTCTCCTTACCTGGGCCATCTTCTCAAGCTTGGATTTTATATCTGCTAGCTCTAGCTGGGCCTCCTGAAGTTTGGTTTTCAGTTTTTGGTTTTCAGTCAGGGCACTCTCGTAGAGCTGGGGAGGGGGAAGCAGAGTCAGGTCACTAGGGTGGGGCTTCCTAGAATCAAAACCCACACAGTTTGATCACATGAGAAAGTCTGGGGCTCTCTGCTCCAAGCCAAGACAGTACCCTAGGGGCAGAAGACGACGAAGTGTGGGGATCAGGGCACATTCACAGCCACTGCTCTCTGGCTTCTTGAAGGTGATGATCTCACATGCAGAACACAGAGAATGATGCTCTAATTTCTTTTTTTTTTTTTTAAATTTTTTTAGACATTGATGAACCTTTATTTTATTCATTAATTTTTATGTGGTGCTGAGAATTGAACCCACAGCCTCACACATGCTAGGCAAGTTCTCTACCACTGAGCCACAACCCCAGCCCTCTAATTTCAATAATGTTAATCTTGGGAGGAAAACCCCCAGTCATCCACTTTCTCCTATGTAGTACTGACATTGCTTAAAAGTGTGGCTTCTCACACCAGAGAGATTAGTTTTGTAACTGGCCTAGGGTGATTTTTGTCAAGTTCTACTTAATAAAAAACATCAACAAAGAAGAATTTCTTTAACCAAAATGTTTTTTCCTGGTACCTCAAGTGCTTGAAAGGGAAAGTTTTCAAAGCCTACTTCTGGAGCTAGATAGCAAGACAAAAGGAAATGGACTATAAAGTGATTCGAATCCTTTCCAAGCCCAGACAATGATGATAATGATGAGGGTTTTTTAAAAAAACTAACATCAAGAAGTATTTAGCTGATATTCACAGGATCTTATTAAAAGCACATGTTTATTAAAAATAAGTCCACCACATGAGTCTCAGGTTTAGACAGAACTATAATTTTTTATTCTTATAATTCTTATTTTCTTACTTTTTCCCATATATGTAAATATCTGACTCTAGGCAAAAACTTACTGCAATAAAAACAATTTAAGGATCTTTATTTAGCTGGTGGAGAGGTAAAGCAAACAAAGACTGTAAGCAAGGAGTTGTTACTTAAGTGTCCTTTTCCCTGCTTACTCACAACTGCGCTCCTTTTTCTATCCTGGGGGAAAAGGCTATTTATATGTTGTAATCCAAGAACAGGAAAATTGAAAAACGACCTTACTTTTTTATAATCCCTGTTGCTGTCCTCTTCCACACGGCTGGTCAGGCTGGCTAGACGAGCCTCCCGGGCTTCCCGACGGGCTCTTGCTGAGGCTCGGTCACCATAAGAATCACTGGTTGTAGGGTTACCACCTCCTGATTCCAACCTGTGAGATGTAATGTGAAAGGTAAAAAGTACTTTTGAGAACAAAGTAGTGAGGGGAAGATAGAGTTCAGGAGTAGTCTGTACTTTTTCTAAGATATTTGTGAGGGGAGGCCAAAAATGATGCATGACATTCCTTCCTTGAATCTCTCAGAGAGCATTCCTGGATCTCATGGCAACACTGTATCCGTGTGGAGCTTATTAAGGAGGGAAGCTGTCATTTTCCAAGAATGGAGCTTACTTGAAAAATTGGTGGTTTGGACACATGTGCTGACTTAAATCTTGGAGCTTTTCAATTAGTTTGGGGTTGAACAGCTTCCCTGAAAAGTGTGCTTTTAAAAAGCAAAAGTTTCTTGGATCTCAATGGCTCTTGGAAAATGATTACAATTAACTATCGTTGAATCAGAAATATGTGGAGACTGAGCTGGAGGCTGAATGGAGGAGGATGGACTGCAGGGCATGATACCTGTACTTCATCAGTGCACTGAGATTGGCTGGAATCCCAAACATTCCAGGGTGCTACACGATGCCCAAACAGCTACTTTCAGACCCTCTTTTCTGTATTCTATATCAATACTTATATCTAAAACCAAGATTCTTATACCTTCCAGAAACTGAACTTCCAAGAGTGGTTTTATTTCCAGTATTGGTAAATTCGTTAGAGGAAGTCAGCTAATTATGGTTAAAGTGTATAATTATTGAACTGATCCTAAATACTGGTTTATATTTTCCTGAACTTTGCTTTTTACAAAATAGAATGTGTCACACACGAAAGTGCTCTGGACAAAGCAGCCCTGCAGAGCTCTACGGTCCTGAATTGGGACGGTTTGAAGCTTCACAGCTGTGGGACTTGCATCTGATGTTTCTGTGGTACCTACTGTCAAATCTAGGGAGGGGGTAGCTGAAATAAGCATTAAGTATTAGAAAAGGCAGAAAAGCAATAAGGTTGAGGACAGAGAGGGGAGAGGCGAAGTAATTAGCTCCTAAGGACAATAATGGTCACTTTTCTTTATAACATTCATTTTATTTCTTTTGTTAATAGAAATCTTTGTATTAACTTCTTTTTACTATAAAAGCAATACATTAAAAGTAATACCAAAGGGGGCTGGGGTTGTGGCTCAGCAGCAGAGCACTTTTCTAGCACTGGTGAGTGAGGCCCTGGGTTCGATCCTCAGCACCACATAGAAAACAACATCTGAGATAAAGGTTAAATTCTTAAAAAAAAAAAATTTAAAAATTAAAAAAAAATAATACCAAAGTATCTACCCCATAATTTTGCCCAAGGAATATAACCACTATTAACAGTCTAGTTCATCTCCTTGCAGGATGTCAACACAAAAATATGTTAAAATATATATTTCTGTAAATAAAATTAGATACTGCCTATTGTCTAATTCCTCTTCCTTCCTACACTTATTATTATGATTGTGGGCATGAGCTAAGTAAAAATAAATTTGTTTCTCATAAAAATGACTGCACAGTCCTTTCCATGGTTTTCTGATAATTTAATTAATCTTTAATTGATAGCCACATATTATTTGTTCTGGCCCAGACTGACCTCAAAGTTGTGATCCTCTGGCCTCAGTCTCTTGAGGAATTGATTTTAATATTCGGGGGGTTCAATATTTTTGGTTATTCATCTTCTTTGTTTTGGCATTACCCACTTTGTGGCCTTTATTTAACAGAATCTTCATCATCTCCTTGTTATTGGTGGAGCCTCCAACATGGCAGGGTTTTTACAACTAACATAGCTTAAATTTTTTTTTCTATTTTGCTTTTTGTTTCTATAGTATCTTTTATTGCAGAGATTTAAAATTTTACGTGATTATATTTGCCGATTTTTACTTTTATCATATAATGTTTAGGAAGGTCTTTCCTACATAAAATTATAAAATATTTTACTATTTTTGTTGGAAAGCTTTTTTCTCTAAAAAAATTATAACCCATCTGAAATTGCCTTTTTTGGGGGGGCAGGAAAGATATAGTTCCCAAGTAGTCAATTATCTCAATGATCACTTAATGAATAATTGTTTCCCCAATGAGATAAAAAGCCACCTCATACACATGACTTTGTGGGGATTATGGATTGTGTTCCATCATATCTTTGTTTATTTTTAGACTGGTACCTCACTGTTTCAATCATTGCAATTTCATAGCATACTTGAAATCTATAGGCAAAGTCTCCTTTCATGAATGGCTATTAATAACACAATAGAGTTCATAAAAGATTAACTATAACAAAATATCACGACAAAATGCCACTCTACCAATTCTGTAAAGCTGAGTAAGCTTCTGCTAGGTTAGAAGTAAATTACTTATCCTTGGCTGGTGCTGGTGAGAGGGCGAGCAAAAAAAGAATACACATAAAACTTAGCACACATTAAGGGAGAACCAGCTCCATCACCAAGCAAATTATGAGAAGACTCATTTGCCCTGTGTTGTCTTATATCTACATCTTCCCCCAGTCTCTTCTTAATTTCTCCATCAGAGGAATAGTGGAAAGGAGAGATTCAAATGTGTATCTCCATAATTGCTATTATTTTCTTCTTCCAAAAGATCAGTTTTTGGTTTATTATTATTTTTTTGGTGCTGGGGATTAAACCCCGGAGCACTTTACCACTGATCTACATTTTTAGTCTTTTACAGGCATACAACTTTGCACCTGGCTAGCAAGATCAGTTTTTATAACCTTCTTATTAGTTGAAAAATTTCAGAGGATCATCCTCTAAATGGATACCTTCCCTTAATGTTTCTGCAACTGCAAAACAGGTCTTTAGTTAATTTGACAAACTGCTGCTGAGCACCATTTAGATACAAGGGATAAAGCTGGACTCACTGTTAGTGACGGCATCTAGTCTCAATCTCCGTTCAGGTTTCCACTATGCAATGAAGCCTTCCCTACACCACCAGATTAAGTTAACTGCCTTTTTTTTTTTACTCTCACATTTCCTGACCATACTTCTAAATGGCATTTTCTACATTCTATTGAAATCATCGGTCTCTCCAGTGGTTTATAAGCTAATTGTGGGTAAGGATATTGTCTTATTTGTATTGTTTCCCTACTGCCTAGCACAGTGCCTGGTACAGGCGCTTTAGGAAATTAATCTAGTGGTAGTACACAAGGTGAACTGGAAAAAGGAGACTGGTGGCAGGAAGGCGAATTGAAAGCTGTTCTATTACTTTGGCAGGAAATAATAAACATTAGAAATTATTGTGGTGGATGTGGAAATGAAAAGGAAGAAAATAATGTGGGGAAATTACTAAACCACTATATAAATCTAAATTTAATTAGACATGTATTTACTCATAATTATTAAACATGCATATAAAACAGAGAGGGTTCTTACCTAGAAAGTCTTTCATGCTAGAGAAAGGAAACAAAAACAAAAACAATTAAAAAAAAAAAAAAGGAAAAAAGAAAACAGCATTAGCAAGGGGACTTATTTTTATTTCCATTTATAAACGCATTTTTTTCAAATCAGATGTCTCAACTTCACAGCTGGAGATAGGGTTGCAATTTAAGAAAAGCAATTCAACCAACTGCACAAAAGGCTACTTAGCTTGAGCTCACATTTGGTATTCCATGACTCAGCAGACCTGAGGCTTAGGGATATAGCATCTTTTTTTTCTTTTCAGGGCTAGGGTTGATCCCAGGGGTACTCTATCACTGAACTATTCATTTTTATTTCATTCTGAGACAGCATCTCACTAAATTGCCCAGTTTGGCCTCAAACCTGTGATTCTCCCACCTCAGTCTTCTCAAGTTGCTGAGATTATGGGCATGTGCCACTGCTCTCAGCAGGGACATAGTATCTTTTAAAACTAGAAGTCAGCAAATGTAAAATGATCAAAAATTGACACCCCCTCCCCTCCAATAAGCCAGCCAACCAGTGTTTTAGGCGTGGATATCACTGATTTTCTGTGTGACATTTTTGATCATTTCTAATATCAATATTCAAACTGTTAACTTCTTTCAGTTCACAGACCCCCAAACCTTCCCAGAATAAATTTATAAATGTTAAACTTGGGACAGTTTTCTGATTTTCACCTAGATCTATAGTGAAGGTAGATAAGTGAGAAAATTAGAAAGGGAAGAAGAGTTCCATCCTTAGTCTCTAGAATGCTGATTAAAAAAAAAAAAAAGAAAGAAAGTACTTTGAGGTCTCAGAAGGAAGGAGTTTAATATGTAAACTATGATCTTGGTCACTGTAAATAAACCAACAAAAAGGGACTATGTCTGTGTTTCCCATTTATTTATTTATTTTTATCATAGATGGCCTTTCCCCTCCTATCCCTTCACTTTTTATTTTTATTTTTTTTAAAGATTTATTTATTATTATTATTTTTTAAATATTTGTTAGTTTTCGGCAGACACAACATCTTTGTTGGTATGTGGTGCTGAGGATCGAACCCGGGCCGCACGCATGCCAGGCGAGCGCGCTACCACTTGAGCCACATCCCCAGCCCTTTTTTTTTTTTTTTAAAGAACTCAGGCAAATAAACACTTACTTGATTTGAATGTATTTATTTATTTCCTCTTTTGAGGTGTTAAGGAATAACAAAAACTCCCAGGACAGATAAAAGAAGAAAGAAGAGATGCAGAAATGTGACAAAAATGTCACAAAACTAATAATAAATCCTTGAACTACTGAAGAGTTACTCAGTGGCACTGATTTGGAGATGGACACAATACCTTTATTTTATTTATTTATTTTATGTGGTGCTGAGGATTGAACCTAGTGCCTCACATGTGTGAGGCAAGCACTCCAGCACTGAGCCATAACCCCAGCCCCTTGTACACTTTTTCATCCTAATATAAATCTTGGAGATTTTCTTTTAGTAGGTTTGGAGTGGAATCTTCCTATCCCCCCAGCACCATATTGGGAATTGAATCCAGTGCCTCATGTGTGCTGGGCAAGCACTCTACCACTGAAAAGGCCTCCTTAAAATTTTATTTTGAGATAGGGTCTAAGTTTCCAGACTGGCCTCCAACCTGCAATCCTTCTGAGTAGCTGGAATTATAGGCATGTACAATCATGCCTGATGCCCTGTATGTATTTTTTAACTAGTACCCAAGATAATTCTGTGGCATAGCTCTGGTTAAACACCACTGGACTGAACATATGTTTGTTTATTTATTTTTTTAAGGTGAAGACATGTCCCATTTGAGATGAGGAAATCATAAAAAAAAAGTATATAGTATACATTTAATGTCCTCATACACTTGGAGTTCTTGGAGAATCCTGAAATTTAGAAACCTGGAATTCCTGACACTTTTCCTCTCCTGTAATTATACATTTGTACCTGATCTTCAGGGAGAGTCATATCCCATACACTCAATGCATATCCCACACTACCAATGGCTATTTTTTTTGTCAACATTATCCAAAGATTTTTTCCTCTTACTTGAAGGCTCCCCTCCCCAAAGAGGCAGCTATTTTTTTCCTTTTTTTTTTTTGGTGGCGCTAGGGATCAAACCCAAGGCCTCATCCACATTACAGAAGTGCTATATTACCGAGCTACATCCCCAGTCCTAAAAGAAACTAAATTTTAATTATTTCTCAAGAATTACTTTATATATAAGCTGAGCATGGTGGTGCATGCCTGTAATCCCAGCTACTCAGAAGGCTTAGGCAGAAAGGAAGATTGCAAGTTCCAGGCTGGACTGGGCAACTTTAGCAAGATTCTGTCTCAAAAAATAAAAAGGGCTGGAGATGTAGCTCTAAGGTAAGTGGCTCTAGGTTCAATTTCTGGTACCAAAAAAAAAAAAAAAAAAAAAAAAGAATTACTTAATATATAAAAAGGCTTCAAGAATATTGGATTAAAACTCACAGCCAAGGAAACCTATAAATGGTGACATGTCAAATACCTATGTGTAACTGAGACTGAACTTCACACTAGCAAATGCTAAGAAGCTGATGTATTTAAGAGCCAACTGCATACAGGGCCCTGGAGAGGATGTGGAGAAAGAAGTTAACTTACTACTCTAACCAGCATTAATAGTCAATATAGCATCCTGACAACTTAAAAATGAAGAGAAGGAAAGTGGGAGGAGCTGATATTTTAAGATATTTTAATATTTTAAGGTACTTGTTAATTTTCATAATTATCACATTTAATTTTACTATCAGAGTGATAACTTGCCCAAGGTCTCTTGGCTAGATGATGTCAGAGTAGAAATTAGAACTCAGGACAGGCCAAGGCCATCACATTCAGAAATATGAAGAACTCAGTTCCACTCAGTTTATCAAGCACCCATCATGCTCTGGCCCCATGGGTACTAACTGTGAATAAGATAGTGTATGTATTTCTCTAACATCATTTCGGAACTCATTTATTTCTGTAAGTCTTCTTAGTGGGAGCCCAGCGGTTACCTGTTATCTTATGGCCCTTTAATCTAGGAAATTGAGCTCACATACAACCAAATGAAACAGTAATTTAGGAAAACATTTAATTTCTCTTGCTGATTCTGGGCATAAGAGCCTTCAAATGACATCATGCATTCAGGAGACCCATTCTGGATAGTCTCTCCAAAGATGAACTTCCCACATATTCTCTTGGGTATGGAAAAAGCGACTCATTTAAAAATCAAACTCGTCTGCTTTGTGTTTTCTTTTTCCTCATCCTACTGAAATATAAGCCTATTTCCATACGATGTGCACAGACTGAGGCCTGCTTAACTTTCTTACAATTAAATCAGGCCTGTTTTCTGGCTTTGTTTTTCCTGAAATGTGGGCCCTCATATGAAAATATCTTTCTTTCTTGTCTCCATTCAGTTTCTTCTTTGTAAATACCTTATTTGTTGGATAAGGAAATGAGGTTTTTTCCTCACTAAAATGGAGGAAATTAGGATGTTTTAAAACCAGGTATGGATCTTGGCAACTGCATATATCAAAGCATGTGAATCATTTCCATTGATTAACTTAAGAATAACATGTAGGGCTGGGGATGTGGCTCAAGTGGTAGCGCGCTCGCCTGGCATGCGTGCGGCCCGGGTTTGATCCTCAGCACCACATACCAACAAAGATGTTGTGTCTGCCGAGAACTAAAAAATAAATATTAAAAAAAATTCTCTCTCTCACCCTCTCTCCTCTCTCACTCTCTCTTAAAAAAAAAAAAAGAATAACATGTAATTCACCTTTTTCATTTAGAATGTTCTAGAAGTACAATGAGGTTCTTTATGCCCTGGCATCACACCGAAGAAAGTTCTCAGACAGATATGTGAATATATAGTGTGGCTGTGTGTACTGTATAGCCTCTACTGAGGAGGGTGACAGAAAACACAAACACTTAAAAACTGAAAAACACAAAAGACAGGTAATCACTATTAAGAGACAACCAGAGAAAGCCCACAGTCCCCTGGATATTAAGAGGCAGATTCCACAGGGTTTTCAAGCAGCTGAAGTTAATTTTTCCACAGATGAGAACATGTGGAGAAAGGTAACACTGTGGTGTTCACACTTGTGACTGCCACACCAATTCCTGCCCCTCCAGGCTTCCTGCACATGTTCCCTACAGATAGCCATCAGGAGCATGATGAATGACACTCCCACTTCTACCTGCCAGGAGAAACTAAAAGCAAATATCACAGTCTGTTACCATCTTTTTGGACATGTTAAGATTCCTTGTCATCAATTACTCTTTGGGTGACCTTTTATAAAAATGTGCAGGTGATGAGTAATCCAATAGACAAAGCAGTAGACAATTCACCTAAATCCAGATATCAGAGAAAAGAGAGCTTCCAAGCTAATCCTCCATCTTTCCTCACCATCTCTAACAGTAACCTCCAGCTTCTACCTGACTTTTAGAGCAATGTGGAAACCTTGGGATTGTTTTTCTTTTCTTTTCCTTTTTCCCCCCTTTTTATTGTCTTCTAGGGCTAGTCTTAACAATGACCTGGGAAGGTTCATCCAATTAAAGGAGAGTATATAAACCTAAACCTCAGAGATTATTGAGGATGCAGTAGAGGTAACACAGTTACCTCAACACAAACAATATTATTTCAAACAAGGAAAAATCCCTGAAATTTCCAAAGGAGATGGTATTCACATAGTAAAAGAAATGGTTTCCTTTGAGTTTTTAGCCTAAAAAAATATTTTTATAGGCTGGAAGGCAAGATAGCTTGAAAGGATACAGGATTTAGTGTTTAATTCCTCAGCTTCTGATAAAATGGCTTAGATTTTTAGCTCATACTTCCTGTTTTTAATGATAGAATACTCCAAAAACTATTGTTTTGCTTGGTTTCTTGATACCCAAGATAACTGAGGGTTTGATTTAAAAAAAAAAATTCAGGAGAGAAATTTGGGTTTGCTGGGTAAAGAGGAGAGTGGCTGAATTGGTACACAGGAGATTTAACCTCAATTTTTCCTCTTCATCCAGCTGTCACTCAAAGTAAGCACAGATCAAAAACTGACACAGCTTCTCATTATAGGAAGTTGACTGCCAACCCTGCAGGGAGACTATTGAGTAAATCTAGAGATAAGATGGATTGAGAGTTTGCCTAAGTGGTCTCAGGGGAACAGTGAGCCAAGAAGTGACATCACAAGAGGCAAGCAGAACACAGAAGAGTGTTCTTCCCAGAGAAGACAGTTTTTACTTTTGTTTTTGCAGGACTGGGGATTAAACCCAGGGAACTCTACCACTGAGCCACATCTCTAGCCCTTTTTATTTTTTGAGATAGGTCTCACTAAGTTGCTGAGGTTTGCCTCAAACTTGCAATTCTCCTGCTTTAGCTTCTTGAGTCACTGGGATTACAGGCATGTGCCAATGTGCTTGGCCAGAGAAGAGGGTTCTAATTGAGCTCAGCCTAGTGGAAAGGAAATATGGAGAAGGTCTAGAACACAGAGATTAGGCATTCTAGCCAAATCTCTGACCCTGTGGAGACTGGAATGTGGGCTTCTCTTATCTACGTTCTGGAAATGGCCCTATTTCCCCATCCTCCCTTCTCTGCATGTTTGTTCCCTTTTAAAAACAGAACAGTTAGTCTCAGTCTACTCTTTAGGGTCTGGATAACTTATCTCTATTTAATGACATCAGATATTTTAGAAAAGGTATAAGTCTTCTATCCAATTTACAGACAACACACAAATGTATTATGCATGTGATCTAATCAGGAAGTGTTAGGAAGAACTTCTAGAAGTGCTTTTGTTAAAGATCATTTTGCTCTACTTTCCACTGAACTCAAATGAATGATGGCCATTAAGATGAACTCTCTGGTGTGTCTGAACTAGATAAAAATTGTTCAGAGAAGGAATTACTTTTTTAGCTTTAATGGCTCAAGTGGGGGCAATAGGTATTATGAATGGGACCCTGGAGTAGAAGTCACTAAAAGCTGTTCAGAGACTAATACATGAACACAGAGTTAATATAAAAAAATAAAATAAAATGATTAGCTACATAGAATATGGTTTTCAAAATGCCCCCAAATTAAGAAGCAGGGTCCTTCCTTTCATACCTCTTGAAATACTCCTATAATAATTCCATTGCTTGGGCCTGTTTCTAATAAAAGAACAGAGTGAAGATCACCATTAATTCAGATGGGCAATCCTAGGGACAAGAACCAGGCTGGTTTTGATTTGTGAAATGTGTAGGGTCCTCAAAACACCAGAGGCTGGCTTAGAAAAATCCCCACAAAAGCTTTTAGCTTGAAAGTTATCAGGAGTACAGGAAGGCACATAATTAAAACCAAACTCCTTTTACCGAGTTTAAAATAAAATTGTGGCTCTGGAAAGCTGGGCCCAAGGGAAAGGAATGAGACCAAGTCACATGTCTACTGCCAAGGCTGAAACTGGTTTAACTCATGTTCCTTTGGAGTCAGGGCCTGACCCCACGGTGATGGGAAAAAAATCTCCTATTTACATTTTCCCTAAGAGGGACGAAGCAGAAAGAACATTTTCTATCATGTTTTTGTGTACTAGCTGAGCCAGGGGAAACAAGTTGAGCTATTCTGGGATGGCCTACAGAGAACCAGTCCTTCCCTTCAGGATTCTCAGATTAATGACCTAGAGGAACAAGTAAATGACCGGAATGGGACTGCAGCAGAGATGGTCCTGACAGCCAGTGCCCCTGCAGATCTTATCACCATCTGAGCTAATTGTAAAATCATCTAATTTTTTAACTTCTCTCATCATTGTTTATTTGGTACCAGGGATTGAACCCAGGGGTGTTTAACCATCATGCTACATCTCCAGCCCTTTTTTATTTTGAGACAGGGTCTCACTACATTGCCGATGACCTTTCTAAATTGCTGAGACTGATTTTTGAACTTGGGATCCTCCTGCATCAGCCTCCAGAGCCACTGGGATTACAGGTTAGTGCCACCATGCCCAGCAATTTTTTAACTTTTAAAGAGTCATTCTGAACAACAAATCCCATCAGTATGTATAACTATAATGGATCAGTAAAAAAAATATATATATGGACCCCCCCCCAAAAAAGAATCATTCTGGTTTCACCTATCTATCTACCTACCTACCTACCTACCAACCTATCCATCTATGAGAGACAAAAGTTTCCCAGCCTTCTCCCTTAAGGAAGAATACCCTTTGTAACTCACACCAACAGGACTCTCAGGAAGTTGAAACAGGCAAAGATTCTAGCTCTGAAGCCCATCGTATTGAGCCTGTATTCCAGTAATCTTTGTGGGGATCTTACATAATTTAGAAATACATGAATGGGTAGAATAAGAACTTCAAGATTTAAGCAAGTTGTGACAGTAGAGGACAGTGAAATGAAGTCTACATTGTCCCCACTCCCCCATCTAAAAAACCCCCCAAAACAACTAATGGTATTTTCTTAAATATCATCAAGGTTTCAATTGTACTATTTTTCTACTGCTGCCAAAATAAATTACCACATTGGACTCAGGGATACAACTACTAAATTTTTATCTTTTTAATTTTGAGACAGGGTCTAGCTAAGTTGCTTAGGGCCTTACTAAGTGCTGAGGCTGGGTTTGAACTTGTGATCCTCCTGCCTCAGCTTCCCAAGCCTCTGGGATTACAGGCGTGTGCCACCATCCCCAGCAAAACTTCAAGTCTTAAAACAGCCATTTGTTATCTCACAGTTTTGTAGGTCACAAGTCTGGCCCAGTTCTGCAGGCTTCCCCGCTCAGGTTTTCAGTTGGCTGAAATTAAGGCATCTGCAGGATGGGCCTCTATCTGGAAGATCTGGGGAAGGATCTGCTTTCAAACTAGTTTATGTTATCAGCAGAATCCAATTTCCTGCAGTTGTAAGTCTCAGGTCCCTGTGGCTCTGCTGCTGTCAGCTGGTGGCTGCTCACTGCTTGCAGGGACTCCCACATTCCTTCTCACTGGGCCCCTTCCCTCTTCAAACCAGCAATGGTACACTGAGTCCTTTCCACACTTCAAATTTCTTGCTTCCCCTTTTGTCATCGGCTGAGAAAGCTCTTTGCCTTAAGAGACTCACATGATTAGATAAGGCTTACCAGGAAAAGCTCTCCTAACCTAAGGTTACTTTTGTGCTTAAATATAACATAATCAATGGGAGAACTATCTGGTCATAAATACAGGTTCTGGAGACATCTTTAGGGAGCTATTTTCAACTATCACAACATGGTCTAGTTTTATCTATTGCTTCATGAAATTAAGAAACACAGCTGGCTTCTTAGCTGCATTGAGTGACTGTATACATTCAGAATCAGAACCATGCTGAAAGCACTGTCTTAGGTGGGGAAGAAGTGTGCATCCATGTGAACAGGCATATATTTTTTTATGTGTGAGAAAGTATACCTTTTCCAAGCAAAAATGACCAACCATTAAATCACATATAGCTTCACTGTATTATACTCCTTGATTTTTCTTTACTGACTACTTACTACACATGGAAAAATAGTTAAAAAGGAAAGTCAAATATAGTACCTACATTCAGTTATATTACAAATACTGCTGAAATTTTTCATACCTCAGATTATGAATACCCCATCAATTCTTTGCTTGTTATGGTGCTGGAAATTGTACCCAGGGCCTCACACATCTACCCTATTGATTTAATATAGCATGCTGATAGAGATCAGGTAATGTCACCTCACATATTCTAGTATATCTTACTATATTTTAAAAGAAAAATCATTAAGTTCTCTACATGACAGAAGTAGACTCTCTGTTGTATTCATCATGCTACCTAAATACTATTGGCATTTTATAGCTCTTAGTTTCTTGTAGGCCTGTACCTTTTTTTGTAGCTACTCCCTGTTTCTGAAGAATTTCTGGATTTTTGGGGAACTCATAAAATGTACTTATTATAGAAGAAAATATATATAAATATACAAAGTCCTCCATGACTTTGTATTCATAAACTCTGATGATCCACAAACACCTTTGCTGGCTCAGGCATGTTCTCTATTTAGCGACTCACACGCTGTGTACCATATGTGATGAAAATGACCAATAGAAGAATGAGGAGCTCTAAAACTTGTGGTTCCAGTGCATGGGTCACATTTTTCAGATGGTCATCTATTTTCATTTTCCTCATAGCTTGAAGTTTTAGGTTCACACTAGTGTGCACAGTCACCTTAAACTGCAGTAGCCCATGAAAATATATTCCAATGATTCAAAAATCAGGCTCAGTGAACATCTGAGAAAAGAAGCCTGAGCACTCCCTCAAAAATATTTTTAAGGAAGACTGCATATAAGTCCTAAGTTTTGGAAATCCTTATTTAGGTCTTAAATCTCACTCTTTGACTTTAACAATTTCTCTAATTGAGTTTCCAGGTCTTACTCTGCTACTTAGCTGAGACTCCTCAATAGATGTGTTATTGATCACCATTATATCTCCTAGACAGCAAGCTTTCCTTGCCCAAAGACTGGGAAAAGATGGGTTGCTATTATTATTTTTGTGGTGGGGATCCAACCCAGGGCTTTGTGCATTTGAGATATGCTCTACCACCGAGCTACATCCTGATATGCTCTACCACCGAGCTACATCCTCAGCTCATAGATAGCCTTTTTAAAAAATGCAGTACTGGGTATAGAACCAAGGGATGGATGGACTTTTTAATATGATAAACATCACAATCTAGTAGCCTGTTTGGATAGCAGTAATTTAGATTTTATTTGAACCAAACTATGAATCAAAAACTTTTACAGGAGAATTGTAAGTCCAAAGCCAGCCTTAGCAATTTAGTAAGACCCTATCTCAAACAAATAAATAAATAGGGCTGGAGATGTGGCTCAGTGGTTAAGTGCCACTGGGTTCAATCTTTTCTTTTTTTTTTTTTTGCTAAAAGGATAGTGTGGCTCACTAGATTTTACATTTCAAGATGAAATAAATACTTGGGACCTAAATAACATAAGGCAAAACTTTTTACTCCTCAGTAGATTCCACAGAAGGTTAGAGACTTCCTTTGTTTTTAATTTTTTTCCCTGCCTCCACAGAAACCAAACAAACGAACCAAAAAATAAATTAATTATTTAATTAAATAAAATAAAATTTGTCTTCTCTCTTTTTTTTCTTTGAGATGGGATCTTGCTATATTGCCCAGGCAGACCTTGAACTCATGATCTTCCTGCCTTGGCCTCTCAAGTAGCTGGAATTATCGGCACGTGCCACTGTCCAACTGAACCAATATATCAATTCATCTATTTTAGAACTATAAATACATAGAAAATTATAATAAACAGGAATCTTAATTAACTTGGAAAAATCTTCAGAAATGAATCTCTAGTGTGTGGTTTCTGCTTTCCAAATGACCAAATGGGATAGGAACAGCATTCAGTCCCTGTATTTCACACCCGTGTGTGCTCAGCCTTGCCCATGGTATACTTAGAGTAATAAAATGTGTGATTACAAAATCTAAGACAAGCCTCTTTGATTTCAAAGAGCTCTTCCTGGGAAGGAAAGATAAGCACAGCCATGAAACACTTGGAGGGCAATGCAAGAAACAATTGATTGAATGCAATCAAACACTAGACTACATTGTAGCTACAATAAGTGAAAAGGGTAGCCAGGAAAGGGAGAATGCACTATTGACTACAGATTTTGGGCAAGGCTTTATGGAAGATACAGGCCTACTGGACATATTGTCTTGAAGTTTGAAACCAGTGGTCACGAAAAATGACCTTGTCATATGTAATTGTTAAGACTTATGGCACAAATTGGGGCATTGCTAGGGCCACCGCTGTCCTAAAGTGCCACTCTGCTCTGAAAGACAAAGCTCTGAAAGGTGATAAATGAAAGCTTTCTTTGATTCTTCCATTTTTTCTTTTTTTTTGTGTGTGTGGTACTAGGAATTAAACTCAGGGGGCACTTGACCACTGAGCCGCATCCCCAGCTCATTTTTGTATTTTATTTAGAGACAGGGTCTCACTGAGTTGCTTAGTGCCTCGCTAAATTGCTAAGGCTCGCTTTGAACTTAAGATTCTCCTGCCTCTGCCTCCCGAGCAGCTGGGATTACAGGCATGTGCCACCATGTCTGGCCCGATTCTTCCACTTTTATATCCCCACAGAAAAACTGCGTCTTCAGATACACAAAGTTCTTTGAATTTAGGGGGCTAAAATTGCCTCCCAGAGCAAAACAAGTATTTAAAATGTAGACCTTTGTGAGAGGAGCAGTTATTTATTTATTTATTTTTGTGGGACGGGGGGGAGCAGGGGCAGGGTCCTTCAGACAAGAAAAGCCTCAGAGTAATTCAGAAATTGTTATAACTTAACAGGTTCTGAGCTGAAGCATACCTTTGCATCAAAATTTATTTCTATAGAAAATTAACAGCATAAATAAAATGAATTACCTGAATACTTACAAATGGCTTTAGAGTGACTGTTTACATACAATTGACAGATGCATTAAAAATACTTTTTAATCACAACATTTAAGGGCATAGGAGATCTTTTCTCCTTTGCAAAGGTAGTAAGTAGTCAACAGTTACATTATTGACAGTTAAAAATAATAAAATATACTCCAAATTCTGACTTTTTCTTTTTTTCTTTTCTTTTTTTTTTTTTTTTAACTCATTAGGTTTGTCTCTTCCTGAATCATTCTGTAAGGTTTTTCCTCCTTTAAACTAGGTTTTGTTGTCATTGTCTCCCTTTCCAAATCAGATTCAATACTCAAGGATACTGGTGACAATCTAGGTGCCATTTCATGGAGAGATAGCAGTTTCTCTGGAGCAGTTGTTACCCATCTCACTGGTTAACACAGGCTCCAGAGCCAAGCTGCTGGCTGCAGCATCACTAGTTACGTGATCTTAGATAATTTCCCGACTTCTTTCTGTCTCAGTGTTCTCAGAAGTAAAACGGGGGGTTAATGGTACTTGATATATAAGGTTACCAAAAGTATTAAAAAAGATAATAAGTGTGTTTGGTAGAGCATGACATAGTAAATGTTTTATAAATTTTTGGCTACTGATACCATTTCTACAGTTTCCCTGCTTTTCCAATCTCTCTCATGCCTCTTTGGTTCTTTGGCTCTCCCAATACTTGTTCACTGAAAGAGGAATTAAGCTCAAGTAAATTCCTTAGCACTCAAGTAAAGGGTTTTAATTGTAGATTTTGATTATCCAGGCTAATTCCTACTTACCCTTTCCAACCTACAGACATTTAAGGTCATTATTTTACTGTCTGGATGGTTGAACACCCTTTTAAAATAACCAACTATGTGACATTGATTTTGGAAAGCAATACCAAAATTTTTCATATTTTTAATGATTTGATATACTTTCATTTATTTTATAATTCAATTTAAATCTGCTGTTTTTTTTCTGTCAATATCATGGGCAGATTATTTTTTTAAATATTTATTATTATTATTATTTTTTAGTTTTTGGTGGACACAACATCTTTGTATGTGGTGCTGAGGTCAATTTAAATCTGAATATGTAAATTTTCAAACAAGCGACTTAAAAAATAGCTACTTGCTATTTTACATGTAATCTATGTATAAAAAATGTTACTTTTGCAATGAAACATGAAGAAATTAAAGTTGAGGCACACTTTTAGTATCTTAAATTAACTCACTAGTAGAACTTCCCAGTATCACATAACCAAAGAAGGCTGCTGGGTTTTGGGGCTGTGGTGACAACTAACACCCCAATTATGGATAACCACCACCCTTTATAATAAGAAGGTCAAGAACAGAACCAAAAAGGAGCTGGAAAAGAACAAAAGGCTGATGAGAGCCAACTCTCACTGTTTCCCTTTGGCCCATTCTGATTATAATTAATTGTTAGTTCACCCAAACATTACGAGGGTTAGTTGGGCTGGGAAAAACCAAACCAATGCTGAATAATCTGGGAACTTTTCAAAATTTGAAAAAAAAGCAATCCCTGATCACACAGCTGATTATGTACTGAAAACAAAACTAGAACTCAATCCAAAACTCATAACCAATTGACCCTGACTTCCTAAATTTTTGGATCCTTTGAGAACTGAAGCTTATTACCCTTAACAAGAAGTTGACTACAATGGCCCTTAACAAAGAAACAAGATACAGAACCTTCTGTCCTCCTTGAGATTCTGGTGGTAGCTGGATAGGAAACAGTCAGAGGCAGCTGCACTGCTGGTTGGCACTCTCAGCTTATTCTCAGCCCTTTCCTGACACTGCATCCAGTCCTTAGGCAAGCTCAATACTCCCATAACTCTAATCCTAAACTTCAGTATTTTCAGCCCATAATTTTCTCCCCATCTTCAGACCAACCACAGGTTGAATATTCCTTATCTGAAATGCTTGGGGCTCGAAGGCGTTCAGATTTTGGAATATTTGCATATACGTAATAATGAGATCTCTTGCAGACATGCTCCAAGTTGAAACAGAAAATCCATCTGTAGCCTAAAGGTAATTTTGCACAGTATTTTTAAAGCATGTCTATTTTCACTGTAACCTGTCACATGAGTTCAGGTTTGGAATTTCCACTTGTGGCATCATGTTTGTGCTGTAAGGTTTTGAATTTTGGAGCATTTTGGATTTTGAATAAGGAATGTTAACAACCTATACTTTTTGGATATCATTAACTGAAAGTCCCAAAGTTCCTCTAATTCAATATATCCAAAAGTGAAATGTCGTTCCCATTCAATACACTTTCACTTCCTGTTTGGCAATGCAATTTGTCATTTCTGACCAAGTCATTTTTGGCCATTTGTCATATTTGACCATTTTTGGCCAAGTCACCTAAACCAAAGACCTGGGCATTATTCTTAACTCTGCCTTCTCCCAAGTCCAACCCTGCCCCCACTGTATGGATCCCCAAGTCTTGTCAGTTCTAGCTTCCGAACAATTGAATGCTTCTCTATTCTACCTGAAGAATACCTTGCCACAGGCCTTTATCATGTCTCACCTGGAATACCGAGATCAGATCACCTCCTGATGTCCCTTCCACCATCCAGCGTCTACAGCTACCAGAGTTATTCCTCTGACATGCAATTCTGATCACAGCAACTTTACTCCAAATCTTCAGTCTTTTACCCACAGGAAAACTTTCCAAATCTAAGAAAGCCATACTTAAACCCTACATAGTATAGCCTCTGCTAAGACTTTAGTTTTAATTCCTATTATACTTCTTAAATATATCCTTTGTTCTACCTACATTGATATGCAGCTTTCAAAATAATGCTACACTTTCTCATATTTTTCTACCTTTGTAATATGCTACTTCCTTCTTCTTTGCCCAAAGAGCTTCTATTGTCCTGCAAACATCAGGCTACTGCATTTATCACCTGACTGATCTTTTTTTTTTTTTTTTAATGAGTGTGGGGGGGGTGCTGGGGATTGAACTCAGGGGCATTTTATCACTGAGCTATATTTTCAGCCCTTTTTGTTTTGAGACAGAGACTAAGTTGCTGAGGGTCTAATTAAACTTCTAAAGCTGGCCAGGCGTGGTGGTGCCCTCTGTAATCCAGTGACTAGGGAGGCTGAGGCAGGAGGATCACAAATTTGAGGCCAGCCTCAGCAATTTAGTGAGGTCCTAAGCAACTTGTACCCACCCCCCCCTCGAAAAAAAAATTCTGAATCTTGCCTTGTACTTGTGAGTCTCTGGCCTAAGCTTCCTGAGTAGTTAGGATTACAGGTGTGCATCACCACACCTGGCCTGATTGATCTCCTAAAACATTCTGTACCTATATTAGAAAATATAGGTACCTTTATTAGAAAATTCACCTCCCTATGTCATAATTCTTGGCTTCTATCTCTACAATTAGATTTAAAAGTCCTTGAGGGTAGAAATTGTGTCTTTCATTTATTAGGAATTCCAGTGCCCGATATGGAGCCTATTACACATAGCAGATGCTCATAGAATGCCAATTACGGGAAGATTCAAGGTAGGGCAAGATTGGCTGGGTATACTGGTGAGCTCCTAAAATACCAGTTACCCAGCAGGGTGAGGTAGGAAGATAACTTGAACCCATCAACCAAACTCGGCAACACAGCAAGATCCTGTCTTGAAAAACCAAAACAAATAGGGTAGGCAGCTTTAATACTCATTAATCATGGGATTAGAAAATTAGGGTGGCAAGTGCAGGACACAGCTTGCAGTAAAGGAGCTGATGTCTTTAAAACTCCCAGTCTCTTTAGTCAACAAACCAATGTTTCAGATGCCACTTCACCTGGTTCCATGCAAGATAGGAATTAATTAGGCCAGTATCTATCCAGAATTCATGTAATGGCTCCTAATAGGGAAACCACTTTTATTCCTACAGGTCCTACTTCTCTTGCCTAAAAAGACTTCTTGGACTGAAGAATTACTGCTTATTGACTTTTCTTGAGTGGAATAAACAAACAAAAAATATACTGGTGGTTTTACTTAGGAAGAAAAAAAATGATAAATAGTTTGCATCCTAATTATCATGTTCACTCAAATGTTTCTCATTCCAGGACAATAAATTATAAAGTTGAATTAATAAATGCCTGTAATCCTAGAGACTGGGGAGGCTAAGGCAAGAGGACAGCAAGTTTGAAGCCAGTCTGGGCCACTTAGTGAGACACTGTCTCAAAATTAAAAATTAACAACAACAATAACAACAGTAATAATAATGATGATAAAATGAATTCCATATTGGTAGTCTCCCAATTAAAGAATTGTAGGTATAGAGGATAAGGTAATATGCTACAGAACTGCTTGGTGTTTGCCAGAGATGAACACAGCACATGGAAAGAGTGATTATCAACCTGGTCTGGAAGGTGAGAAGGCAGGATGCCTTTGGCCTGCCTACTAGGTGCCTCACAGAAGAGCTCTTGTGACAGTTGCAATCTTTTCTTATCCAATTATCTATCAATAGTACTGTGATTAGTTTGTATGGCTGATTATAAAACAAAGTAAATTGATTTACTTCTCCCTTTATATGTGAAAATGGCTGGGATGAAAATTATAATTATTAAGTAAAATATTTTCTGTTGAGATGTTAGACTGGAAGCAATCCCATCTAAATGAGAAAACTCTACTGATCCTGGTTTATAAATGCAGGTCAAATCCTATTATCACAAATACCAATTCAATGAAAATCTGCCTAATTAAAGATTCCCAGGGTAAGTAAGCTGATAACCCACTTACTTCAAGATATAGTCAACATTATAAATATCAAATACACCACAGTTTGGGCTACTATGTTTTCTTTGTAAATAATCTGTCTTGCAATTTTTTTCAATTAGCAAATAATAATTTGAGATTATGGACTAAGGATTACTTGGTTCATACCTTAGGGTGATTTAAAATGTCAACCCATTCTAAATGGACTAGTTCCTAAGCTATAGAATTTTATATTACACCCAGTGATTAAAAACAAGAACTGAGGTGTCTAAAGTATTTGTAGTTCACTTTTTTCTTAATGTTGGAAAATTACTTTCTGAAGAAAACTTTTCTACTGAATGTGTGAACCAAGAATTTTATGTTGCAGTTGTTTAATGGTGGCTGAAGGCTGACCCTTCGGAGTGTCATGAAGAAGTACTGGTGTGGTTCCCATTAGAATTGAGAGTGAATCTGGCAGTTGTTCTGTTTTTCCTGAGTAACAAACCAGAGATGAACAGATCTGTTGCTCAGGGAACTCCCAGCCTTTAGAGATAAAAGAGATGTTGAACTAATGTGAAACTAGTATGAACGCCCCAAGAAGCTGTTGAATCCGTTATGTCATTATTCCCCAGGAGCCCCAAACAGCGGTATCAGGAACATAACCAATTATAATAGCTGTTCTTATTGAGGGTGGGAAGGGGTGCCTGGGATACAAAAAGGATGGATGGACATTTTTGCCTATGAGGAAAAAAGGTATTTCATTTTTTTTTCCTGAATTGTCCATGTCAACCTATCATTAGTTTACCCTCAGAAAGGCAAAATAAAAAAAATGATGAATATAGCTTTTCTTTCAGCAGGATAATGGTGGTATGTTCATAAAATAAAGCACTGTAATAAAAGGGGTATTTTTAAAAACAATGTTTCATGGTATAATTTGTATTCAGAAAATTAAGGATATTATTTTTGAAATATCAATAGAGGAAGTAAACACAAATCTTGGCTGGGGAGGACCCACACTATCTTCTCATGAGTGATTTCTCACTAGGGAGTGTATTAGTTGTGCAATTTCTGGGCAGGCATTAGATTTTCTTATGATTAAAACGGGTCAGAGGCTTACTGAAACACTGCATTATATAACATGAAAAAATATCAGATGCTGCTAAAAGTTTAAAAGTTAAGGTGCATGATAAAGTAGTTTGTTTTGAAGTCACTAAAAAATCTTTCTGCCTTTTGTTTTCTCAAGTTAAAAATAATTCCCACTGAATTGCAGTTTTAGTTTGCTTGTTCTGCTTCTCAAAGAGCAAAGTGTCCAAAGTATTTTCTCCTTGTGAATAGCCATTATTTAAAAATTCTCTGAGGACACTGTCCTTATATGGAAACATTTTATATTCAGCTCCTTTAGCAGCACTAAAAACAACAACAAAGAATCCCCACAAACTTTTAAATGCTTACTCAAAATTCCAATCCTATTTTGTAGAGTGCTGGACCAGGGGTTACGGGTCTTTAACTTTGTCTGATCTCCATCAGAAAACTGTGTGTGTGTGTGTGTGTGTGTGTGTGTGTGTGTGAGAGAGAGAGAGAGAGAGAGAGAGAGAGAGAGAGAGAGAGAGAGAGACACACACACACACACACACAGAGATTTGAGACGAGAGCTGTGTGCCTTTCACTTTAGAACACACACAGCAACATCATATATCTTTACTGGAAAGGTCCCAGCATTTTCCTTTTTAAGAGAAATCTGAAGACCCCATAGCCCATAAGTCTCAGGCTTGGTGGGGCTCATAATCCCAGACAATACGACTGGAATTTGAGAGCCAGGCACGGAGATTAAGTTATGACCCGTCAATTGCCTCCCTTGTTCTATAGACCTGGTGTTCCTCCTCCTGCAATTTCAGTTTCCTGTGTTCCTACCATGGATAAATTTTGGACTCCCACAGCTACTTAAGCTTCTGACTGTCCCCTCTTTACTCCTTAGCATGTCTTTAACCTTGACTTTCAAATCTATTTGATATGTACTCCAGTGTTGCTGATAATATGGTTTTGGAGCCAGGAAACCTTAGCTTAAATCAAGACGACTGCTTACTAGCTGAGTGATGCTGGGCGAGCTACTTCTGGGCATTTCCATTTCTTCACATGTAACGCGAAGACAGTGAGAACCACCTCAGGGAGGCGGAGGATCAGCCAAGCATCCAAAGACACATGAGCCCAAGACCACCACAAAACTAGTTGTGAAAGAACACCTAATTAGTCAGTCGTGAGGAAAGGAACTGAGCTAGGGAAATCTTATGAGATGATCCAGTTCTGAGAGTCAACAACCTCTAAATTAATTATGCATATTTTTCCACTAGCTCAGAGATTAAAGACAAAATAGGATAAGGGCACATGATTAGTACATAAATACCAATGTTCTCTACAATATAGTCTCTAGTCATAGGGACATTAAAGTTGGTTACAATAAATTGATGCTACTGTGGGAATCCATAGCCACAGACCATTAAAATTGGGAAGCAGTATCTTATTAAAGCTGTCCATGTTTTGGTTTCCTGTAATCTCAATTTTCAAATTTTCTCTCACTGTGACCTCTGTCTAAAAGGCGGGGATGGGGGTGTGTGGAATGAGAGTGGGACGGCTGGACGGCAGCTGTTAGGAGTGAGACCAAAAGAAAGTACTTCTTCAGTGGAGTACTAACTTTAAATAAGAAAGGGGAAACAGAAAGGAAGAAGAGGAGGATGGTCACTCAATAAATTGAACGATCATCAGGTATCATTGCTCTGGGAGTGGTGGCGACAGTGGACAAACATTAACAAGAGGCTTTTTTCATCCACAGTCTGTAAAGGATGGAATATAGAAGGGAGGCAGCAAAGGGAACACCAGCTCAAGTAATGGAGCTCAGCTCTGTGACCTCAGTCAGCAGTCACCAGAAAACCCCAATGCTGCTGGGGGGAAAGCTTTCTGCAGTTCTGTAGAAAAGGAAGGTACTAGCCCATGTGTTCAAGAAACATCCTGGAACTCAATAACAGTGATATGTACACCAGAGCCTCTCTTGGTTCTCTCACAAAGAGCACCTATGAATGAAACAGCTTCCTAACAGCATTCTTTTGGTATTCTGGTAACTAAACACCCCTGGCTGAAGTCCAAGACTAATACCTATATGCCAAATTCCACTACATGATAATTTACACCATGAGAAAGACGTTGAAAATGAATGTAAAGCAACCCAAAATAAACAAGTAGTCTGTTCAGATTTCCTTTAGATTTTCTCCCTACAGCTCCCCAAATAAGGAATCTATGACTGTCCCTCTTCTTACGTTGTATGTACGATAGAACACAGTCTAGTTCCCTAAGAAGGAACTGCTACCTTACCTACTACCTAATATGCCCATCAGCATTCCTCATCATTTGCTGTTGGTAGCATTTTTTCCTTTAGTTAGCTTCCTACAGAGGAGGACATTAAATTAGATGCAAACACCCATATATTAATTACTTCAGCAGAGTCATTCACTGGAGTAAACGGAGAAAAGCCTCAAATGGCTTTGTTATCACAAGCATCACAAGCACCTCCATACAGCTAATAGCCACGAGTTATTTCTTTGGGTTTTAATCACAAAATTTCCTGATGGTGCCTGAATGACTGAGAAGTAAGGTTCCAACTGTCCAGAAGTTCTTGTTCGTTTGGTTTTTCTTTTACTCAAATCACTTTGCTTATCATGCAAAATAGGCAAAGGTATACTCTATTTCACATACATGTGTGCACACGAGCAGAATTTGCACATAACTGAAGTTTCACAACCATATGGGAGCTTTTCTTTTGAATGATAGTATTGATCCATAAACCACAAGAAGAGCAGCAACTACATATAGCCACAGAAACTAAGAAAAGCCCCATGAAACATAATGATAAAAACTCTAAAATCTTACTGTCAAGCAGTTTACAGCTTATTAAAAAGCCAGAAGACAGAAACTGTAGGCTGGCATATTTAAGTCTGCTTTTACTTAAAGACTATATCAAGTATTATGAACCATAACCTCTTTCAGAGAAGCTAAATGGGTCTTTACTTGCAATTTTTTTCCCCTTAACTGATTCCTGTAAGTTCCATATGCTTTTGCTCTCAACCTAATCTGTAAGTTATATATAAACACATTTCCTACCTTTGTCACAGCTAGGAACATATGTAAATAAAAAAGGCTGCTTACTCGGAGTGTCTTGGCAGTCGGGGAGGGAGATGCTGGGGGAGAATCAGACTGAGATTTCCTATTCCGCGTGAATTCTTTACTTCGAGTATATAAAGAGGACATAGTTCCTTAGGATGTACACAGACACCCAAACTCTGAATTCTTCACACAAAGCTGGGAAACTGCCTTGTAGGTTACCCTCAAAGAATTTCTCCTTTTGAACTGATGCAAGATGACTTTGGAAAGAACTAAATAAAGGATAAAAGCTGCCCTGTAATTTATAGTCTTGAGCTCTGAACCAGTCCACAGTTAAACAGTGTCTGAGAGGCGTGTTCCATCAATATTTTCAATTCAGCTCCAACCACAAGAGCTCAGCACTGGTGGCTTGTGGTAGAAGGTACTGTGCTGAGCAACACCTTGACACCTAGATGGAGTCCTTGATTCTCCTGGAAGAACACTTCTTATGAGGCTTGCTCTTCAATAAAACCCAAGTCTAGGTTCCTGATGATATCAGCTTAAATCCCAGAGGAAAAATGACTCTGGATCCTGCTGCAGATGAGTCTAGGAAGGACTACGGTCACTTTATCCAGAGGGAAGAAATACAAGCCCCCAGGAAATCATGCTGTCTTCCCTTAGCTTGATTCCACCAGGGCAAGGGTTGAGAACTGCTGTGATAAATTCAGGTCAAACAACTTGAAAAACAAAACAAAACAAACCAAAAAAATAAAAAATTAAAAAATAAAAGGAACCAAGAGTTTAGAAGAAGGAAGCTGTCTGAGGAAGTCAAGTTTTCCTAGGTCCTCCCAGACGAAGCTGCTTTTACATATAAACACTCACAGTCATACACACATCTTTTCCCCTCCCCTCTTCTATTTTCTGACATTCCAAATCCCGATTCGCTCAGCGAGGAATGCTGGAGAGGAGCCAAGGGCAAAGATTCACTTTCAACTTAGAATTCGGGTTGCCACTCGTAGAAGGAAAAGAAACCCTGCCAGCTGTTCGCCATAGAGGGAGGCTCTTGGGGGCAAACTCAGGGGTAGCCCCCGACCTTCAATATTCACCATTCTGAGGAGGCAGCAGTCTCCAAGACGGATTTCTCTAAACAGTTTTCTAAATATGATAATGGTGTTTTTTCAGCTTCTGGATCTCTTAAGTAACAAAGCCCAGAGAGAAGCATATGTCAAAGTACCTTCAGGCCTTTTATGTTCAGTTTTAATGTGATGTCATTCCTGCTGCTCTGTGGAGGAGCCCCCGAATTTGAAACTTTGGCTCACTGCAAAGTAAGTTCTCCGTCTCAGAACTTGAACTGAATCTGGCTGAATCTAGAAATTGAAAGCTTACTGGAGTTTCCTAAAAGGCCACGAGCAGGAATGGACAAGATTAGAAAGGAGTATAAAGATGAGGGAAAAGGGAAAAAAAAATCAGAAATAAAAGAACAGAGCTGTGAAACTGCAAGACTACAGGACTGAGCAGCACAGGGGCAGTTAAGAGTTAAAAACAGGAATTTCTTTGCTGGGTGTTGAAGGGTTTTGGATTTGGCCTTGAAGGAACATCTCAAATTTAATCTTTTGCACTCTGTTGTCATCACTACACTATCCAACATTTCTTTGCCAAATGCTTTCTAAGCCAATGGGTTCATTCCCAAAGTAACAACTCTCTTGAAAACTCCATCTTGCTCTCCCCTTTCCATATGAATATATATATCCTTTACTCTATTTATTTATTTTTATGTGGTGCTGAGGATTGAACCTAGTGCCTTGCATGTGATAGGGGAGTGCTCTACCTCTGGGCCACAACCCCAGCCCCAAATTTATATTTTCCCTCTGTCTTGATATCTTCTTTATTTCAATGACCAATTTTGTGAAATTAAAGCAAGAGGGGAGATCAGCTACTTGGAGGTTAGTCTGAGGAATACAGATGAAGAGGATTTTTGAAGGGCTCTTGATTATTTCTAATCTAAAAAAATTTCTGAAGAGTTTATAGATCATATCTGTAAGCCTGAATTACACATACAGTACCTAAATTTTTGGGAATTTAGATCCACACATTTTATATTATGGGTACAGCCTATATAGTTAATCTTATTTGATAGGAGTGGGTCTTTCTCTACTAAACCTCTGCACTTAGAAAAGAAATATTAGTGTGAACCTAAATAGTAATATACCAGGAGCCAAGCATGCTTGCTTAGGGAAGGATTAGTGATACCTTGTCAATATGTTGAAAGAAAGTTAACAGATTATGTTATTCCTTAAGGAGACAGCAAAAACAATTCTGAACAGACAATTGTTTTCTCACCTATTTCTGTAAAGTTTGTACACTGATTTCACACCTATTGACAAATGGAGAGGGACTGTAAATCCTCTTAATTTCTAGATGGCACCTTTGTCTCATCTCTCACTTTTACTTTTATATCTACTTCTAGGAATAGGCAAACTCTTTTATATATTACAATCTGTTTTTACATACATTAGATAATCTGATCCTCTCAACATGTTGAAAAGAACATCATTATACTGTTACCTTATAGATGAGGAAACTATAGAGTTTTAGAAAGGTTCACTGACTTGGCAAAAGCCATACCGTCATTAAGAAAGGAGCAGAACAACTGTCTGAGGACTAAGTTTTGTTTGACTAAGGTAATGTAAAAGTAGATCTAAAAAGATCTATCAATTCAAAACATTCAAGAAGATTCTGAAACTAGGCATGGTGATGAATGGCTATAATTCCAGTGACTTGGGAGGCTGAGGCAAGAGGATGAAAGTTCAACACCATCCTCAGCAACTTAGCGAGACCCTTTCTTAAAATAAAATATAAAAGGGGCTGGGGATGTAGCTTAATGGTAAAGCATTCCTAGGTTCACTCTGTAGTAACTCTTTAACCCCCCACCCCCAACCCCACAAAAGATTTTGAGTATTTGAGACATTCACAGAAATACACTGGAAATTTAGGAACAGAGATAAATTTCCCAAAAATTTGAATCTAAATTTTTTCTTCATTTACTTGTTCTTCTTTGTATTTAATTTTTTTCCAGCCCAGACATCAAGTATTTATTGTTCCTTTTTGACTCAAAAGACATAAACTCCCCTTTGAAAATGAAAGTGTCCTTCACATCTAGTGAAAATAAGAACTGAAAGAAAATATTCTTGGTCATAGTCTTGTTCCTTTCAGTTATAATCTATTTTTTTTTGAGTAGTACACATTTCCAATATCATTCCCAAATTTGGAATCCATAGATTAAAAACAATACATTTTTCTCCACACTGGCTTATTAAATTATAACTTTCTGGTGTAGGGCAAACATGTTATTATTCAGAAAATTCCCTAATCACATAAGTTTTCTGTTCAAAGACAATTAGCATGAAGGAATATCGAGAATAAGAATAACTTTTATTTCCCCAGGTGGGAGTGCTCTCACTGATGATTCAACCTATTCTTTTTCAAGTTAAGTCTTAGCAAACAAAGAGCTTGATAAAGGAGAACCTCAGAAATAGACTTCCATCGGGTAAGCTTTATAACAGCCACTTGCTTAGAAAATAATTTATTCCAGATTGTTAGGACAAAATATTGGGCTTATTTGTTTTGTTTCTCCTAAGTGAGATAAAGGGAGGAAAAAAGTCCATGAACTTTAGGGGGTTGTTATAACTGAACTAAGAGTCCCAGGCATCAGTTCAATAGACTCCAACAAATATAGGACTATCAAATAAGGGAATTCGTGTGTGTGTGTGTGTGTGTGTGTGTGTGTTTTAAGATGACACACATCACAAGTGAGAATGAGCCTTTAAATGCCCTTTTGTGAATTCTGATCACTGACCCTCAATGACTCAACTTTCCCAAAACTTAGATGAAGAAATTAATGAATCAGTTAAGTAATTTCTAGTTTTTCCTCTTTTTATTTCTTAAATCAAGAAAACAAAGTGACATGGTACAGAGTGATGATGTTTGGTAAAAGGCCTCTCCAGTGATGATTCCGAAAGTTATTGATATACTACCATCCTGCTGTAGATGTGGCCAGAGTGCGGGCTGCACAGTCAGATATTCTGCTTTCCCATCTGACATGATCAAGTTCTTCAGTCTCACTGAATCTTATTTATCATCTGCAAGTGGTGATAGTGCTATTTGCAGAGTTAATATATTTAGGCCTAGTATACAGCACAGTGCTTAGTTTAGTCATGCTAAATACATGGTAGTTATCACAGAAAATGCATGGTCAATAGGCATATGAATTTAGAAAACATATATAAAAATCTAGGGCTGAAATGTAGCTCAGAGTAGAGTGCTTGCCTAGCATGTTTGAGGCTCTGGGTTCAATTCCAGCACTTGAGCTCTATGAAAACAAACAAAGCAAAATGAATCTATATGAAAATCTGATCTGAAGCAAAAAGCATATATAATAAGTGCTTACAATCTATATATTTGTTTTTCTTATGCTTACATCAAAGGCTACTGAGAAAGAATTGGTAGAATCTCGTTCCAAAGGCTTATCTCTCTACCTGCACTATTCCCTCCCTCTTTCTAACCATTTTTATTTCTTGAAAGGGAGCCCTGGCGTAAGGGGAGGGTACAGTGGTGAGTCCATAGACTGGTTAGTTGGGGGATGGCTTTACATGGGGAGATGGAGAAAATAAGCAAACATATTGAGTATAACGAGAACTAGGTTTTTTATTGTTAAAACAAAAACAAAAACAGATAAGCTGAGCATAGTGGCATACACCTGTAATCCCAGCTACTTGGGAGGCTGAGGCAGGAGGATTCCAAGTTCAAGGCTAGCCTGTGCAACTTAGCAAGACACTGTTTCAAAATAATTTTAAAAAGAGGGCTGGGGATGTAGGTTATTGGTTAGAGTGCTCGAAGTTCAATCCACAGTACTGCCTCCTGCCCTCAGCAACACAGAAAGCTTTAAATATGAAAAAAGAAAAAGTTTAGAATGAACCTAGTGGTGGTATGAAGGAAGTGAACCTACTGGTATGGACCCAGGATTTTTATTGATAAAGAAATAACTAAATTGAATGTAAATGTATGTGTGCTTGTGTGTATGTGAGTGCTTATATGTGTAAGTGAATGCATATGTATCAATAGGTTCAAATTATATTGTATTTCCTAGCTCTGTCTGGGAGGGCCTGGGAAGAGCAACATTCCAATAGCATTTAGCACACTCGGTATCCAGATCATTGTTTCTAAATACCACTCTCCACTAAAAGGAATAGAACTCCCTGGAGAAATGGCTAATTCTAGAACTGGTGCAGGCAAAGAAAATGAGACTTGTTTTTTTTTTTTTTTTGGTATTAAAAATAATGACAGGGCCATGATAAAAGGGCACAGACGTCTGCTTGAAAAGCAAAACCTGGACACTAGTATGGCAGTATGTAAAAAAGTGGATGTGTAACCGATGTGATTCTGCAATCTGTATATGGGGTAAAAATGGGAGTTCATAACCCACTTGAATCAAATGTATGAAATATGATATGTCAAGAACTATGTAATGTTTTGAACAACTAATAATAAAAATAAAATAAATAAATAAATAAATAAATAAATAAATAAATTTTGAGGCAGGATCTCACTAAAAAGGAAAAAAAAAAAGGCAAAACCTGGGAGCACAAGTATCAAAATAAATAATGATAGCAATGGGTTACAACCCACCGAATAAAACAGAAATCTATGAGTCCACACTGATATAAGTAAAAAAGAAAAAATAACTGGGAGGAACTAAAGTTCTTCCTTACAGTAAAATGTCTATTAATAAATGTAGAAAGGGTAAGGAAGTTAGAATAATCACCACTTAGCAATCTTCATTATAAAATCAATCCAGGAAAGGAATATTAATGGATAACAAAACTAGTGGTTATGAATAGATGAGGTAGTAATTTACATAATTTCAAATGTTGCCTCATAAAATATTTATTAGTCAGAAAGGAAGAAAAGGAACTTTGCTATAAAGAACTCTGGAAGAAGCCATCATAATCTAGTGATCAAAATCAACACCATCAGCAGGACAAATTGGCAGCATGAAATGAGAAGAGCATAGCATTATCACTGCGACACTGTGGCCTAAAGTATATAAGCTGAGTCATATTATAAGGAAACACTGGACAAATCCAAACTGAGAGACATATATGACTGCACTGTTATCTTAAAAAAATTATAAAGGTCACAAAAAGCAAGGAAGGATTAAAGGACTAAAAAAGACTCAAAAATTGGGTTTAATTCATGATCTTGGATTGCATCTTTCTACTACAAAGGTTATTATTGAGACAATGGTGAAACTGGAATTTGGTTTCTGGGGAAAGGGTATACATGAGTTCTTTGTCTTATCCTTGAAATATTTCTTTAGTTAGAACTTGTTCAAGAGTAAAAAGAAAAAAGCCCTGTTCTTTCAACTTACTGGGAGGATGGGAGAGGAGGACAAAAAGATGGCTTAACTCCACAGAACTTTGGGAAAAACAGCCCACATTATAGAGGAGATTATATATGTTCACCATAGACCTGGATTTGCAAATGGCAGACAATCACTTGTGCTGGAGGCATAATATCTATAAGTTGAGATTCATTAGTAGGTCATGAATCACCTTCGTGGCTCACAACCAATCAATAAAAAGTCAAACAGAATACTAAATATTAGGATACATCATACATAGTAGAGTATGTTTTCATGAAACTGTTGTTTTGGTTATATATAATACATTTAAATATATATTGGGTCACAATATAAAGTGTATTTTTCTTTCTTTCTTTTTGGTACCAGGGATTGAACCCAGGGACACATAACCATTGAGCCACATCCCCAAGCCTTTTTTCTATTTTATTTAGACAGGTTTTCTTATAAGTTGCTGAGGCTTGTTTTGAACTCATGATCCCCCTGCCTCAGCATCCCAAGCCACTGGGATTACAGGCATGTGCCACTGCACCAGCTTATAGAGTATAGTGCTTACTACCACGGGTCATGGTCAAAAGTTTGAAAATCAATGGTGTGAAGATGCTCAGTACAAGTCCCTTGATGGTGAGAAGAGCAAGAAGAGTTTTTACTGGGGGTAGAAGGATAGTCATAGTCTCCCATCTGTGCAACTAACTGACAAAGGACATGTGCTTTGAACTAAATTTAACCCGTATTATACTGTTTGATCAGTAAAACCTGAAAACACTAAAATAGTCACTATTTAAAAATCCAAATTTGGGATCCAGTAGACAACCACTGCTAAAAGCCAGCAGAGAATGATTTATTATTATAGTTGACATAATACTGAGAATCATCTCCACTTCCAGACAGTTAGTTTCTTTTCTTTTCTTTTTTTTTTTTGAGAGAGAGAGAGAATTTTTTAATATTTATTTTTCAGTTTTTGGCAGACACAACATCTTTGTTTGTATGTGGTGCTGAGGATGGAACCGGGCCGCACGCACGCCAGGCGAGCACGCTACCACTTGAGCCACATCCCCAGCCCCAGATAGTTTCACCATGCAACATCCATACTAGTCAAATGCACTCAGCAAACACTTCTGTGGTCTATGACATGAATGGAGATTCCTTGAACATCACTGAAGGGCTTCAACTAGAGGAACCTATACTTACTACCATCTTAAGGACAGAGTAGTTGGAATTCCCACTTGCTTTTTCCTAAATGAAGAACAAGGTTCTCCTTTTCCTCTAAAAACCTGACAATTCAAGATCAGCACTGTTCACTGCTATATGAAGGCAGGGGGCATGGTAGTAGTTGTCTCTGTTTTTTGAATTTTCAAGCCCATTGCATTTTGGACATCAAACATGATATAATTATTAAGCTCCAAGGGTGGGGGAAACCCTCATCTCATTCTGCTTGCTGCATTTGCCATTCAGTGGAGACTATTAGCCTGCAAAAGGGATTATAATATTTATCAAGAACAGAACAAAATTATATATTTTTTTAAAAAAAGTTAGTGTAATAAGAGGTTTTGAGAGGGGTGAGAATTGAAGAGCATGTAAGGAAAGAAGGTACAGAAGCAATAGAGAGGGTAGAAAGAATGGCATTTGCACTTTGGGTCACAGCCAAACGGATTTTTAAGATTTCTGATGGCTGGGTGCCATGGCAAATGCCTGTAATCCCAGCTAACTTGGGAGGCTGAGGCAGGAGGATCACAAGTTTGAGGCCACCCAGAGAAACTTAGTAAGACTCTCTCAAAATAAAATACTAAGGGCTGAGGTATGTCACCCAGTAGTACAACTCTTGCCTAGCATGCATGAGGCCCTGGGTTCCACCAACAGGCCAATATATATATATATATATATATATATATATATATATATATATATATATATATATATATATATACACACACACACATATATATATATATTTCTCTTACTCTTATACAATTATAAATATGTATGCAAAAGAGGGGGTAAACTATATTGGCAAAACTGTATATCAACTACAATTACTAAAAATAATTCTTATAAAAATTCTATGGGCTTGGCTGGGCATAGTGGCGTGCACCTGTTCTTAGCAGCTCTGGAGGCTGAGGCAGGAGGATTGAGAGTTCAAAGCCAGTCTCAGCAAAAGCGAGGTGCTAAGCAACTCAGTGAGATTCTGTCTCTAAATAAAATACAAAATAGGCCTGGGAATGTGGCTCAAGGGTTGAGTGCCTCTAAGTTCAATCCCCAATATCAAAAAAATAAAAAATAAATAATAAAAAAATCTATGGGCTTGCAAAACCTAGAGAAGCTTTTTTTTTTTTTTTAAAAATCAATCTACAATTGTAAAAAATCTCTTAGAATTATTTTAAAAGTACATCTGAGAGTAGTCTCATAATTTCAGTCCCTATCTATGAACTTTCAAATTCCTTTATCTCAAAAAAGAAAAAAAGGGGGAGCAGAATAAAATTCTGGAGTGCTCCTGGCTAAGAGGATCACAAAAGACCTTCCCATTGACCCTTATAAATGTCAGAAATAAACCTCAACTATGAGATGTTTAAGGCAATAAATAAATGTTGAATGACTTTAGCCAAAGAACTTTAGTTCTGGGCTTTTCTGAAGTATCCTCAAACTTTAAACAATAATCTAGAACTATAATATTTAATAATCTATTTTTAGCACAGTGACAAAAGAATTCCTTGCTATCACAGATATAGCAAAGGTATGGGAAAGTTCCTTGGGAAAGTGAACATGGTTTGCAAACCTCAGGACTTTAAGACCCAAAGAGGATCATCGATAGTTTGATAGACATTACTTAGTCTTTCAAAAATTTATCTGCCTTTTCCTGCATGCTAATTTTTTTTAAAGAGAGAGTGAGAGAGGAGAGAGAGTGAGAGAGAGAGAATTTTTAATATTTATTTTTTAATTTAATATTTATTTTTTAGTTCTCAGTGGACACAATTTCTTTGTTGGTATGTGGTGCTGAGGATCGAACCCGGGCCGCACGCATGCCAGGCGAGCGCGCTACCGCTTGAGCCACATCCCCAGCCCACATGCTAATTTTTAATAGCTTAGTTTATAAACTTTTAATAGCCACAACATATATAGTATTGTAGTTCACACTGAGGAAAGAAGGTTAAGTCAAGTATTATCAGTTAGAAACAGTTTAAGTTATCTTTTTCTCCTTTTGGAGCTCAGAGAACAGAATGGTGATTTTCAGGCCTATTTATGAGTATATGAGTATAGGAGCCAAAGAATAAATTTTTATTTTTCATTATCAGCAGATACTTTTCTGGCATTAATCTACTTAACAACTATTAAGTGCTCACTGAATGCAAGGTGCTGAGGCAGGAGGATCCCAAGGTCAAGACCAGCCTCAGTGACTTAGCAATACCTTATCTCAGAATATAAAAAAGGCTGGGGATATAGCTCAGTGATAGAGCACTCATGAGTTCAATACCTAGTAACACAAAAAAATTACTTATGTATATGTACATAACACAATTTGATCAATTTCACTCTCTAGAACCTCCCCTTTTCCCCCTAGACCCCCCTCCTCTACTCTACAGGTCCAGAGGAATATATAAAGTTCTTTAAGACATGATTGCTATTTTCAAAAAGACTACAGGAAATCTCAAGGTTTATATAACTATAAAGTCTCTACACTGCTAAAATTAATAATCAAGCCCTACTTTTCTATATGTTTTTATATAAATAATTTCTAATCTCATAGTAAACAAATAAGCTGTTTTTAAGGAGACCATCGATGACACACAGCCAAGTCGGAAGATAAAACCAATAAGAGCTTCACTCACTAGCCTGTGTATTGATCTGTTGCTCTGCTTTTGGGTACCTAAAAGGGCTATAATCATTATTTGGGGGTGAATAAATTCTGGAGGAAACAGATTCCTGGTCACTTGCCCCCTTCTTCATTTTCCCATGTTAATTCTTTGTTTTAGTTTATGTGCTGTGAAAATCCTCCCCTTTCTTTGGCGATGGGCCAGATCAGTGATGGTAACTCTCATTCATTGATGACTCTAGCATAGACTGCTCCTTACTGATAGGCACATGAGGGATTCTATCATGAAATAAATATCTTATCCTCACTTCTCCTTTGAAATGAATCATTCCAGAATGAAGATTTGGTCTTCATTCCACACATAAGGAAATGTAAATAGGGAGAAGCCACACAATTTTTTTCAGTCTAATAAAGGGTTTTTGACATGTGTTCTTCATGAAAAAGCAATAAAAGCTAAAAATCAAACCAACATACATATCCCTGAAAGGCCTGTGTACACTCTGGTGGGCTATTGTGATTTGGGGGGGTAGGGTGGGGACAGTGTCATCTGAGGCCTAAGGCAGCAACAAAGTCAAGGCGAAACAGGATCAACAAGTTGACCAGCACGGGGCACACAATAATTTTTGTTAGTTATTTTGTTATTTTGAAAATTACAAAAATGTTCCCAATTTTGCTTTCATATAGTTAAATAATCATGCCTTAGTGTTATGAAAGTTTAAAGAATAGAATTTCACTTAAGGATAAGGGATTATAAAGGCCCTTTAAGAAAATCGTTCTATAAACCCATCCTAGAATTGGTTCATGAGTTTACTGTTTTGCAGTTAAACTTAAATTTAGCAACAGCTTAAAAAGGCAAACAGTGAAAAGCTACCTCGTTTTTATGTGAACAACTCATGCAGCTTTTCCCAAAACCTTCACACATGTCTTTGTAGGCCCCACAGTATGGAAACGATAGTAAAGTTAGAAGGGGCAAGGGCTGGGGATGTGGCTCAAGCGGTAGGGCGCTCGTCTGGCATGCGTGCGGCCCGGGTTCGATCCTCAGCACCACATACCAACAAAGATGTTGTGTCCGCCAACTAAAAAATAAATATTAAAAATTCTCTCTCTCCTCTCTCACTCTCTCTTAAAAAAAAATGTTAGAAGGGGCAATTCAGAATCTGAGGTTTTTCAAGGGCAGGGACAAGGGCAATACTTACCACAGGGCATCTGGAAATATGTGGGGATACTAATTGTCACAATGATGGAAAGTGCTACTGTAATTTAGTAGGTCAGGGACAGGGATGCTGAATATCCTGCTATGACAGAGACAGACCCACAGTGTGAAGAATCACCCTCCCAAAATGCTCACAACACCTTGATGAGAAAAAAACACATGATGGATTGATCAGAAGCATTAATAGGGCAAATCAGGTCTTTTTGTTTAGTTGAAAAGTGGCAAAAGGTTTGTTTATTTAATAAGGTACATAGTTGTCTAAATACTGTAATGTATATGTAATTTAAAAGTATATGACTTGTTTGGGCTGTGGTTGTACAGCTCAGTGGTAGAGTGCTTGCCTTCATATGTATGAGGCACTGAGTTCGATCCTCAGCATCACATAAAAATAAATGAATAAAATAAAGGCAGTGTGTTCATCTACAACTAAAAATTTAATTGTTTAACACTTTTGTTAAAACTTGATTACAAAAGAGAGAGTTGGGCTGAGAATATAGCTCCAGGCTAAAGCAGTTGTGTAGCATGTATGAGGCTCTGGGTTCGAACACAGCACCACAAACACACAAAGGTAGAGTTGGAAAGATAAGCTTCATGCATACATTATCCCCCAATTCATCAGACGATACATTTTAAATACATTCAGTTTATTGTATATAAATTATATCTCAATGAAGTTATTTTATTTTATTTTTTTAAGGTACTGGGGATGGAATCCAAGAATGCTCTGTTCCTTAGCGACACCCCCAGGCTTTTTTATTTTTTATTTTGAGATAGGGTCTTGCTAAGTTGTCAACACTGCCCTCCAACTTGTCATCCTCCTGCCTCAGCCTGCTATCTATCTATGGTACTAGGGATTGACCCAGTGGCGCTTCATCACTGAGCTACATCCCTAGCCCTTTTTGGAGACAAGGTCTTGCTAACTTGCCCAGGTTGGCCTTGAACTTGTGATTCTCCTGCCTCTGCCTCCCACATAGCTGGGATTAAAGGTGTGTGTCACCACTCCTGGCCTAATGTTCTTATGATAGCATAGATCCTGAAACAGAGTTTATTAGAATGTTGCTGGTCTACAATAAGTTGACGTCTACCCTTTTCTGTTTTGCAGACACTGTTGACATATATAGTGTAATTGTTTGTCTATGTTTGGTGTATATGTACCATATTTTATATCTATGTTTTCAGTTATAAATACTTTAAAACAGTTAAAGATAAAAGATGCTATTGTACTAGTAGGTTTTAATTTTCATTTCTTTTATCTGATATTTTCAAACGATTTTCTTCTAAGTTGACTGAATTCTCTAAACAAGCAACTTTTATTTTTTCTGCCTTTCACATTTTGCTTAGAGATCAGTTTTCTCCTTCATCTGGGGTTCTGTGGGCAGTGGATGGCGGGGGCGAGCGGGGGTTAAGCTTTGATTCTTGCCAAAAATATGACTATACCTCTGAAAATGATATAAAAGCTTTTCCCTGAGCCTAAGATAATATGAGATGCCAAAAAATCAAAACAAATAAACCTTTAACCAACATAAGAGAGAAAAAGTTCAAAGAAAAATATTTCATAGGGAGAGTATTATTTTTGTCCAGATTACTTAGACCCATTGGTAAGTAAAGAAGAGTCTCTTTACATTTTTTAAACAATGCATTTCAAACCCACATCATAATTCAGAAAAAAAAAGTTCCTTTAGTTATCCATGGGGGAAACAGGTAACAATTCTGAGGGTACACAAGTTAATGGTCCTGTCAACTCTGTCATCCCCACATTGCAATGACAGTTTAATTTCGCATAAATACAATTATGCGGAGGCAAACACTGTGGAAGAGTAGGAGGGCTACAGATGCACTTCTCTAGGAAATACTACTTGTGAGGTTCATGAGGCATGGCGATGTTTGTGGTAAACAGGAGCAATGTGGGAATCAAATTAATTAGATTCCTAGACTGTTGCTTCGCATGCAGTACAGGGAAGCATTAAGCTTCACAGTGACCTAGCTGACTGTACACATACATGAAGAGAGCACGTTGTTCTCTGAGCACAGAGAGCATGGAGATGCTAATAGCCGAGAGTCTTCAGTACTGCTCAAAGTGGTCTCTACACAGTGCTGGGTGTCATGTTACTACCTGGGTTGGCTGATTTGGGATGATAACAAATTGTGATTCAAGTTAAGGTCACATAGTTGATCTCCATATGCTTAGCACCACACTCAAACAAACAAAAAAATAAATTACTTTTCCATGTCTTAGTCTGTTGGTGACTTAGCTATCTTCTACTGGGCTGAGGATGTAGCACAGTGGTAGAGGGTTTGCCTAGCCAAGTACAAGGCCCTGGATTCTATCCCCAGTGCTGCAAAAAAACCAAAACAAAATAAAACAAAACCCACTACTGGTCATAATACAGACTGACTGAATATTCAAAACCCATCATTACAACTGGAATCAAAATTCAAACAGCAAAGCAGATATACTACTGTTCACCACCCAGAATAGTGACCATCAAATTTTACTTTTGAGAGCCAGGGCTTGGAGCACACGTTTGTAATCCCAGAGCTCAGGAGGCAGAGGCAGAGAATTGCAAATTGGAGGCTAACCTGGGCAATTTAGCTAGATCCTGTCTCTAAATAAAATTTAAAAGTTGGGGGATGTGCCTTAGGGGCAGAGTGCTTATATTAGCCCTGGGTTCAATCTCCAGTTAAAAAAGAAAATCCGATGTTCTAACCCATGAAACTTGTACAGCCTAGGTACAAGGTCAAATGTCTTTTTTTTTTTTTTTTTAGTGCTGTTTGTGGAAAGTATTCAGTCTTATTGGAAGCAAGACAAGCTAGTGTGAATGCTGGTTTCTTTCTTTTTATTCTTTGAAACAGTTCCTGTTTGCCACCGACCTAACAGTTCCTATAAAACAAATATATTTCTTGAAGGCTTGAAGATGAAACCCGAAGGTAAAATTTGTTCCCTAAATTGGTGTAGAACTGAGGTCTTTGGCAGGAGGTCATTGTTATAGTGGTGGTGGTTAAAATATGATTAATTTTCTTTAATGGTTATCAGACTTTTCCATTTTCCTATTACTTGATTCATCTTGATATCTTCTATTTTCCCCAATGTCCACTTAAACTTTCAGGTTTATTATAGCATACAGTTATTCAACATAATGTCTTATATTTCTGTTTTATCTATAATTTGTCCCCCTTTTCCTTCCTAATACTGTTTGTTTACATTTACTCTTTTTAAAATCAGACTACCAAAGGTTTATTGTATTCAACCTTTTTATATAATCAACTTCTGGGGTTACCAACCATTCCATGGATATTTAATTTTTTTGTTCAGTAGTGTCTGTTTTGATATTAATTTTATTTCATTCCTTCTATTTTATTTGGGCTCACTTTATTTTCTTGCTAACCATGGCTGCTGCTATTCTCCCTTCTCTGTCCCAGGTGCTGGGGATCCATCCCGGGCCTCACGCATGCTAACTTGCTGTGTTGAGTTGAAGGCTTATCTCATCATCTTCTTGTGGAACTGTACTGTCTCATGCCCTTGATGCCCTTAATTCCCTAGCTTAAATTCCATGGTCCATTATTATCAGCACTCTCTTTCCCCTTTCTCCCTTTAGAATATTCTGCGAAATGACCTTGTTCAAATCCAATTTCCTCCCTGTTCCACACCAGCTCCTGCGTAACTTAAATGTGGCTAGATAAAAACATACAATCGTGCTCAGTGGTCTCAATTTAAATTCTTTATTTTAACCTTCAGTGTATTCTTAAGGATCCCTTTTCCTTTCAACCAAACATCTAACACTTCCTTCCTCATGCTCATTCCTTGGCTCTTTCGTCTTGTTTTCTAACTCATTAGAAAATTGAAGCAACCAGAAGAGAACTTCCACAGACTCTCATTACCACCTCCTATTCTCTCATCTGTTATCACTGGTGAATTTAACATACCTCTATTTAGAGCCAGTCCTTCAACTTGTGTCCCTCACAAGATTTTACTCATGGACCTTATGACAACAGTTCACTCTTCCTCCTACACTGTCATATCTATTTCCTATTTCTGTCCTGGATCATTCCCATTAGCAAACATGCACCTATATCTCCCATCATTTTTTTCTTGGGGGGTAGTAGTGGTGGTGGTGGTGCTTTACTACTGAGCTATATTCTCAGCCCTTTTTATTTTGAGACTGAGTCTCACTAAGTTGCTGAGGTTGGCCTCAAACTCGTGATCCTCTTTCCTCAGCCTCCCGAGTTACTTGGACTGTAGGTTTGTACCACTGCAGCTGGCTTATTTCTCCCATCTTAAAAAAAAACCCTTCTCTTGACTATATTTCCCCTGCATGATGCCACTGCATTTCTTTGTCCCCCTTTATTGAAAAAGATTTTTTAAAAAACTGACTTTTCCCCAATGTTTCCAATTCCTCTTCTCTCAATGTGTCTCCCACCACTGTTTCCCTCAAACCACTCTTCCTTAAGGTTACTATGTTACCAGAATCAATGATCAGTTCTTAGTCTTCATCTCACTTGACCTTTCAGAACACATAACACAGTTGATAACTACCTCCTAAATGATCAATTTTCTCACTCTCATTGGACACCGCATACTTCCTGGGTCCTCTTTTCCATGTTGTGTCTCCATTGTCTCATGGTCTCCTAGATTTAAATATCATCTAACTGCTCCATAGATTTGTATACCCAACTACCAAGTTTTCCAGTTGGATATCCAGAGATCTCAAACGCAACTACCCTAGGCTATATTCTCAGTTTTCTTGCCCAACCTGCTTCCTCTGCAAGCTTCTCCATTTCAGTTCAGTCAGTTGCTTAGGCCAAAGCCATAAAAACTCATATCCCACACAAGACCCTTCAGGAAATATTGGATCTTCTTTCAAAGGTACCCAGAATTTTACCAACTCTCTACATCTCTACTGCTACCATATGATCCAAGCACCCATCATCTTTTGCCTGGATTATGCTAACTGTCCTGGTTTCTGATCTTATCTCAAATCTAATCTCAACACTAGAGTGATTTGAAACTTAAGTCAGATCATGTCACTTTTCTACTCAAATTCTTGCAATGGACCCTTGTTTTACTCAGAGTATATAACCAAGGCCTATAACACAGTATACTCACATAATCTGATTCTCTTTCCTACTAATTTCTCCCATAATTTCTTACATGTGCCATTTCTTACTTTCCCACCATATAGCCTTTGCTCTAGTTGTTCTGTTTTCCTGGAATAATCTTCCTCCAGATGTCTTGGTGAGTAGTTTGAACAGCTTCAAATCTTTGTTCAAATCTCAAAATACTGAAAAAATTTACTCTGACCCCCTAATTTGATACCAAAACATCTCCACTGAATCCACCTTAACCAACTCTTTTTAAACTGCATCAGTGTCTAACATCTTATATTTTTTAGTATATTTATTGTTTACTGTCTCTTTCTTCCCACTATTCCCTGCTAGAACATATGCTTTAACAGGATCTTTGTAAATTTTGTTGACTAATGGATTCCAAGTATCTAGAACATTATCTGGCAAATATCAGGCAGTCGATCAATAAATATTTATTGAATAAATTAGTAAATGTTGACTTTTAATTTCATGTGGTCCTTATGATATAATGTTCCATGTATGCTTCTTATCTATTGGATTAATCTGGTTAATTATGTTGTTCAAATCCTTTAAATCCTTAAGTATTTCTGTCAGACATGCTGATTTCTGAGAGAGGCAAATTAAAATTGGCAATATTGACTAGAGATGCATTGTTTGTAATTCTGTCAGTTTTTGAGACAATATTATTAATTTCTCAAGTTCACTATTTTATATCTTTTTGGAGGATTGTTTCCTTTTGTGGGGGGGATTATTCCTTTTTTTTTTTTAATAAACAAGACTTATCTTTCCATCATTTGATGCTTTCTGTATAAAATTATCTTTTGATGTTAATATTGCCAATTTTCTCTTTGAGTATTTGCAATATCTTTTTCTCATACTTTTATGTTTTACCTTTCAGTGTCATTTTAAAAACAGAATATAAGCTGGACACAGTGTTGCATGCTTGTAATTCCAGTTGCTGAGACGCATGGCATTTTTGCCAGAACGGAGTGAGTGGTTGAGAGGTGACGCCAGCCAGCCACTGAGATGATGATGGTTATGTTAAGCTGTGTATTCAATTGTATATTAGACCCCTGCGGTCCGCCTTGGCCCACTACTTTGGAGTTCTCCCTTTCATTATTTCTCCTTCTAAAATGCATTCTGAAAGCTTTTCTCAGTTCTATTTTCTAATTTACTAGTTTTCTCTTAATCTATAAAAAGTATGCTGTACAACCTAACTGCTCTTTTATTTCAATATTATATTTCACTTTCAAGATGTCTAAATGATTTTTTAAAAAAATCTTTCTCTTCTTGTTTTGTTACCTGTTATTCTGGTTTTATGAAACCTAACATTTCTATATAGGGAGAATTTTAACTCATTTTGAATTCTCATATTACTCTTTTTTTTCCTCAGGTACAAATTCTCTTATTTGTTGGGTCTTGTAACTGCTTTTCATGGTCTAAAGTTTTATCAGGTTCTTTGTAATGTTTTGAGCCCTCAGTTTTTATGATAGTTTGGTGTACCTGTGTCTACAGGAAGTTTCAAATCGCCTTAGCTTAGATCTGGTAAGATGCCTACAATGAACCAGACTGTAAGCTGCTTGCTCTGGGGTCTTCTTTCTTCTAGGTATTCCACTTCAAATTAGTGAAGCCCTAAAGCAATTTACTGAGACCTTGTCTCAAAATTAAAAAAAAAAAAATAGGGGTTGGGGTTGTGGCTCAGTGATAGAGTGCTTGCCTAGCATGTGTGAGGCACTGGGTTCCATTCTCAGCACCATGTATAAACAAATAAATAAATAAATAAAGGTCCATCAATAACAAAAAAATTAAAAAAAAAAAAAGGGCTGGGATATGGTTCAGTGGTAAAGCCCCTTTGAGTTCAGTCCCCAGTACTTTAAAAGAAAAATAAAAGTTTGAGTCTAATTCTATCTTGAATGGGTCACTGGGTGCCTGTGCTTTCTTGCTTCTGCTAGTCTTCCTCTACTTCTGCTCAGGAACAAGCAGCTTATTTCTGGCATTAACACTACTGGGATGACCTAAATGAACACAGCACCTATTTGCAGACAGTATAGTGTGTCCCTGGCTCCTGAATTCAAGTTCTAAGTGGATGAGATCCTTGCAAAAAAATCCCGTCCAATTGCCTGTATCCATTCACAGCTCACCTATCACAGTCTCTTTTCTCCCCATTACCAGCCAACAGTGACCTTCTTTTTTTAAAGTATGAATAATTAAAAAAAAAAAAACTTTAAAAAATATTTATCCATCAGTTCTGTTTTGGAATGTGAGGGATAAGATTCAGAATGTGCTCACTCTGCCATTCTGTCCTAGAAGTCCCAGAATGGCTTTCACTTTTGAAATGAGAGCAGTTCAATTATCCTGATCTCACCAGTCTTATAGACATTTGCATATAATACCCAAACTCAAAATAAACTGTAGTGGAAGAAAATTTCCATTATTTGGAAAATATATATATGTATGTGTGTACGCATACACACACACACACACACACACACACACACACACACACACACATTTGCATTGAAATAGATAACAGATGTATTGGAAAATCAAAAATGGAGGAAAGATGGTTTTGAAAAGGTAAGAACCAGGGATATCAGCAGATTTTTACCATAAACTTTTTGTACAAACTGCCATTACTTTCCATAAATGGAATCAGACTGAACAAAAGAATACGGTGCTTTCCCCAGCCCGAGGAAGGGCCACTGAAGCCAGCAGAGTCCTGTTATAAGCACCGACCTGCACTTCTGCATCTGGAAGACCGCCATCAGCACAGTGGAAAGAATGCTGGACTGGGAACTCAGAACTGCTCTAGTTTGTTCTCTACCACTAACTTATTATACAACTTAGGTTAAGCTCTGCCTCCTTTTTGGTCCCAGGTCTTTACATCTGCAAAATAAAGAAGCTGGGCTAGAATACCTTAAAAGTACCTTCTAGAAATAATTTTCTGTGACCTCAACAATTTTGTAAGCTGACTCCTCCATTATGCAGTTTGCTGAGTAAATAATTTGAAGGAAAAGGAAGAAAACCATGCATTCTTGCAATCAGTCTTTGAATCAAATGGAAGTTAGAAGAATCACAGATGCTTGGTTTTGTTTAATTACCACTCTGCAGAGGAACAGCCTAGTGGCTGGATAAAGTTTCTCTATGGGTGTAGACACAACCTAAGTTTTAAATAGAAAAAGCAAATCAACCTAGACCCAAACAAAAACCCTACATACAAGTTCAGACAAAACAAAGTCTAAGATGTCTTTTCTACAAACATGTCTGTCACTAATAGCTGAGGAGACAAAAAAAAAATAGTAAATATCAAGCTGACAAGATCAAAGTGTAGATGAAGACAAAACTAAGCAGTATGAAGCAAAGTTACAGGATGTGAGAGATCTGAGCCTACACATGTTAAAGATAGTACAATTAGAAATTTTATGTGAACAGTCAGGCACAGTGGCACACCCTGTAACATGAGCTACTCAGAAACCTAAGGCTGGAGGATTTTTAAGTTTGAGGCCAGCCCAGGCAACTCAGTGAGAGAGCACCCTGGGTTCAATCCTTAGTTTTGGGGGTAGGGGGTGGGATTTAACAGAAATGTAAGAAAGGAAATTAGGAATAAAAGGTTAATGTTGGAGTTTTTAAACAGAAGGATAAGGAATAAAAGATTAATGTTGGAATTTTTAAACAGAAGGATAAGTGGATAAAAAATTAATTAGGGCTGGAGATGTAGCTAAAAAAATAGAAAAAACTGGGTTGAAGTGGCAGGAAAATTAAAAATAAATCTTGGAGTTTCTCAGAGCTTTGACTACGGATCATGATAAGAATGTGTACAAACTCTTTACATTTGCCACAATGCAGTAAAATCCAAGCTGATTTGGACTTCAAAGGTCTGGAGGATGGAGCATATACAGTCTTGTATAGTTAAATTATCTACAATCTTGTGTAGATAATTTCCAACTCCCATAGACATACTGTTTTCTAAAACAACATTCATTGAAAGTACCTTACCATCTACACTGTTGTATGTGTGACATGGTCTGTTGCACCTAAAATGCAACAAACACCTACAATGGATATACATGATAGTGGGGTAGGTGTCCAATAGATTTCTATTCACTGTTCAGTATTTCTGATACAGATGAAATAGGCAACCAATCAGAAGAAAGAGACAAAGCTCTCTGACAAAATTCCTGTTCAGTTCATGATCAGGCCACTAAGCAGCCTTCACTTTCATGCAAACATTCAAGTTTTGTTAAGTTTCCATTACCAAAGCATTTAATCGGGGGGGGGGGGCAGGGATAGGTCAGTCACATTTAGTGTCACCACAAATACAGCCACTATTAACACTTGGTGGCTATCTCCCTGGTCTTCTCATCTGGTCCTGTGTGTCCTCTATTCCCCCATAGCTGCAATCATAATACCTCTATGAGTTTACATTTAGTTCTTTCAGTAATATTTTATCATAATTATTTATCCAGATTGCATTATTTTTGTAACTCACTTTTAATGGCTGCTTTTATACCTGACCCTGATTCAAGGCAACATCCCTGTGTGGCCAGCAGGCTGGGAATGGTAGGACAAACTATGATTCATGGCATTCCACTGTGTGGATGAATCATAGTTTACTTAACTACTGCCAAAATAATGGACATTTAGGTTGTTTCCAATTTCCCCACTATCATAAATAGCTAAATGGACTAAGTCTGTTTTGGTCAATAGTACCTAACAGTTTTCCACATAGTAGGCACTCACCAGTACAACATGGTCACCACATTCTCACCTAAACTGGGCATTATCTTTTCAGTCTTTGCCTATTACAATTAGTGAAAATGTAATTACATTATTGCTACTAATACCAGAAAATCTTGTAAGTACATTATAATTGCTGTTTCTTATATGGAGCTACAAAATAGGGATAATCTTATTTTTATAGATGAAAGAACTTTGAGAGTTCACAGAGATTAAACTACTTTTCTAAGATCATACAGCTAATAAGAGATGTAACCAGCCTAAGTCTTCTGGCTCCAAAATCAATGCTGCTTCTAACAATCCACATATCCTCCAATCACCCTAGACTCCTCTTCGTGTTTCATTATCCACATCCAGAAAAATAGTAAATCTTGCTGTTTTCACAGGTTAAAGTGTTTCCATTCTGTCCATACTTAACATAAGATATCTACTTCATTATCCTTCATCTAGATCCTTTGCTTTCTAGGTATAAGGGATGTTCACAGAAGAGGAGGGATATACAGAGTGTGTGTGTGTTAATCATCTCATTTTCCCAAGAAGAGATCTACCAAGTTATTTGTATATGTGCTATGAAAGAAATATTCCTGCTTTAGTTTAGGGCCAGCCTGTAGTAATCTAGAGCTTAATCCTGGGCCCTCTTTCCTTCTTTAATTATATTCCTTTCTTGGTGATCTCACCCAGTCTTAAAATACCAGGTCTAAAATATCATCGCAGTCACCTAAGGCAATGACTGCAAAATACTTACCTCTGCAGCTTTACTCTCACTCCCATGAGCAGCTGATTCTTATGTCTAATTGTCTACTTGACATCTCATCTTGGAAGTCTAATAGGAATATCTTCTGTTCCAGTAGAATATGGCCTCTATGAGGGGCAAGAACATTGTCTAATGCCCAGTGCCTGACACATAGTGGATAAACAATAAATACAGGTTGGTTGAACAAAAGCATGCTGTTATATAAGCAAAAGACTTCCCAAATGAGATTAGACTGTTCTGGGAGGGCTTTGAGAATTTGGTATTCTGAGTTAAATGTACATTTCTGGAGGTCAGGAAGGAGTAGAGTTTGGTTCTAAGCTCTCTCAGGGTGCCACAGTTAACCCTACTTTTTAATGATAACCTACCTGGGATGTTAGCAATCCATAAACATACCTCTAGGAACACTTCAAATTTGCCTATTAAAAATCACCTAGGAGACAGTTACAATATTTCCAAGCCTTACTATCATGCCCCTCCTAATTCAGAATCTCAAGGGAGAAAGGTCTGAAAAATTTACAGCATAAACAAATGACTCCAGTGACATATCAACAAGTTTGAGAGAGATTACTATAGATGCTTTTCCTATTGGGTTATTATCACTGAAACTTTATGGATACAAATATCCACATGTACTCTTAGTTCTAACTCAAGCATTCCAGAAATTATTTATAAGTCACCCAAACGTTTCATTGACTTCATTCCAGAGCAGTAGAGGTCACCAGTGACCTAAGAGTCCTTCTCATACAGCATGACATACATGGAGTAGACCCTTAGTCTCAATTAAGGATCTGATTTTGCTTACTTGGCAAAAAATTAGTTGTGTGAACCCATGCTCAATTACCATACCTTACATGAGTTTACTCTGACATATGGTCAACTTTCATCACTTTCTTCCTTAAAGTTTGTTGAAGAATCAGGATTTCAGTTTCTCTCTCCAAAAATCCACTCCTCTTAGCTAGCAGGCAAGCTAGGGTCAAAGCTTTGCAGATTTTGTCACCCTCCCCACAAATCTCCAAAAAGTTTTTCTTGCATATTATAAGAAGACTGAAAGTTGATAAGGCAAAAGACTAATAAATTCTATAATCTCTCTCTCTCTCTCTCTTTTTGCCATGGTGGGGACTGTGCCCTACCACTAAGTGATATCCCCAGACCTTTTATTTTGAGACGGGGTTTTGCTAGATTGCCTTGGCTGGCCTCCAATTTACAATCCTCCTGTCTCGACCTCCTGAGTAGCTGGGATTACAGGCGTGTACCACCATGCCTGGTCCATACTCTATGTCTGACTAAGGAATTCAAAGACAACCAGTAATCAAAGTGAATGACAGCAATTAACAATCTTCTCACAAACACACTTTAAGTCAAAGTCACTTTTGGTCACAGTTTACAAAAACAGAATGTCTTAAGTGGCAACTAATTATATATCCCCAAACTGTAATCTCAGCTAACCTCAAAGACAGATCCTTGGGAGGGAAGAGGAACAGGATCAGATGAGAAAAGCAAATGGGGACACATTGGGAGAATCATTCTAGACTTTTTCCTCAAGAGGTAAAGAACTGAAACAGAACAGAACTACATTAAAATGACCTGGATCCATTTCCCTCTCTGTTCACTATCCCATTCAGGAAGCTTCTCATTAATGCTTTTCCAAGTGCAGACTGACAACATACATGCCTCTAAACAGATGATTTCCCTTGCCCACCCTGCAAAAACATTGATGGTAAATCAAGAGAATTATGCTCAGATGACAGAAAATTGACACTTCGAGTCATGTTGACATCAGCAAAACATTTTTTTAGATCAGTAACTTGGTGTAGAGGCCAGCAAACTGTGTCAAATTCAGTCCACCAGCCTGTTTTTGTAAATAAAGTTTAATTGGAACAGTTACTCCATTTATTTACATAATTGTTATGGCTGTTTTTCCATTGTAATAGCAGAGTCAAATAGTTACAATAAAGCAACATGACCCCCAAAGTAGAAAATATTTACGATCAGTCCCTTTACATAAAACATTTGCTGAACCTTTATCTAGAGTGCTTATGTGACAAAATGAAGCCTAGGCTGGTTTGTCCACCCCTAGCACATAGTACTGGAGAATATCTGCCCTCTTCGCTGGGTTTATGTTGCCCAGGCTGACCTGAAACTCCTAGGCTCAACTGATACTCCCATCTTAACCTCCCAAATAACTGGAACTACAGGTGTGCACCACCATGCCCAGTTCTACTAATAGATTTTATTTTGAGAATTTTAATATTTTATTTTATTTTTTTAGTTTTCGGCGGACACAACATCTTTGTATGTGATGCTGAGGACCGAATCCGGGCCGCACACATGCCAGGCGAGTGCACTACCTCTTGAGCCACATTCCCGGCCCCTACTAATAGATTTTAATAATGCCCTTCTTTTCCTCAGTTGCCAAAAACATCATCATAGTTTAAGCTATAGAATTCAAATTATAAGAAAACATTTTTAAAAATTCCAAAGCACAAAAAACATCAAGTATTTCTAAAATCCCAAACTCTGTTAAGGTACTTTTGTGTGAACATTCATGCACATTAAGGATCATATTTGGATACAAAACTACGGTTTTCCTATGAAGAAATTCATGGCCCCTAAATGGTTATTATCTGATTCTTGAACTTGCTTGATTGAAAACTGAGATGGCATGGAGAAAAATTAAAACTGGTAACTTGTAAATGTTCATCTTTAGGGCTGGGGATGTGGCTCAAGCGGGGTAGCGCGCTCGTCTGACATGTGTTCGGCCCGGGTTCGATCCTCAGCACCACATACAAAAAACAAACAAACAAACAAAAAACCAAAGATGTTGAGTCCGCCGAAAACTAAAAAATAAATATAAAAAAAAATTTTTCATCTTTACATTTTCACCCCAACTATCCTATCTTTTAGGTCCTACTAAAACAACACTTTCAAAGGCAGCATTGGTTAGAGCCTCAATTCAACATTCCTGCAGGGGCAAGTCTATAAACATTTCATTTGCTGAAAATGGGCTTCAAATCCCACACCAAGCTTTATACTTCAATCATGGGCCCAGAACTCTAACATTAGCTAAGCCTAAGCCATGGTTAAGACTCTCTAGCCATGCCATCAGCAGAAGAAATGAATACTTTCGTAACCAAGGTAACCCTTAGATTCCAACTGAAAGGGGAACAATTATTCTTGGAGGCTCTCTTATGATCAAAGCCATCATAGGACTGACTACTTTGATAAAAGAGTTGAACCCCAACTCCTTTGAAGACAACTGTATGAACTGTCATAATGGTAATGATGGGGTTCCAGGAATGCTCAAGTTGAAAATGATCCTTTTCTCAAGAACATCGTTAGTTGGCCCTGAATATTTTCTTTTTTCAAAGATAAATTGAAAAAATACCAGCAGGAAATTCACCACAATGCTAGCAATATTTTTTTTTCTGAATAGTATGGTTATGAAAGTTTTTTCTTATTCTTTATAGAAAAAAATGATTCCCTTTTTACAACAATTATTTTTAATACCCTTCACATTTACTATCCTGAAATGAAATTCACTTATACCAAACTTCGTTAAAATCATGAAAAATAACATAGTGAGAAGAAATAAATGTGAAGAAATTTATAACAAACTGTGTGTGTGTGTGTGTGTGTGTGTGTGTGTGTGTGTGTGTACTTGGATGCTGGGGATTGAACTCAGAGTCTCATGCACTCTCTACCACTGAGACACACCTTCAGCCCCTAAATATGTACTTTTCAATGTGTTAATTCTTGTTCCAATATCATTAGGAGGCATAACAATGCAGTAAGAGGTTTGGATACATCTTAAGATTCTCATGAGGCAAAATGCAGACCTGTAAAATCTGTTAAGTCATCATAATATAAATGGCATTACTATCAGGATGAGCAAAACTCAGCAGTTGCTCCTCAATTTACATGGTGTTTGAATTCTCAGAACTGCTCCCTACCAATTGAGTGTGTACATAAAATCAAGTAAGGTTTGAGACTAAGATACTAGACAGGTTTTCATCTTAGACTGTCCTGGGAGAAAGTCAAGAGTCAAGCAAGCTCAGGACAACTGCTGGACGTGAGACATCTTTCAAAATTAGCATCTGGCATATCTGATCCCTTCCAATAAATGCATCTAGAACATGCCCCATCACTATGTTCCCTGAAAGGGCCCTTAGGAATTTTTATAACCTCTTCTAAAAATGTTCTTGCTGCTTTTGAGAACCACTGTTGTATACTTTTCTGTGCTTCATAAAATTTCCTTTTGTAATCATGGGGGGCGGGGCAGGGAGAAGCTCCATCAGAATTTCAAGCTCCTAAGGGTCCCTGCAAATGAAAAGACGTAAGGTCACACGTTGCTAACAACCTTGAAGGCAGCTAGATGCTGAAAGAAGAAATTGAAAGAAAAGAAAAAGCCAAGAGGTTAACTACACCATTCTTAGAGGTCAGATAAATCTTTCACATCTTTGGATAAGATGTTTGAATGAAACCCAAACAGAAACCTTGAAGGTCAGTTTATTTCTATGTTAAAAAAGATTTCTGATTAAGGCAGAACTCACTGATGTAATGGGACATTGGGTCCAAATTTTCAGGGTCTCCAAGGAATACATGTAAGCTTTGATTACTGAAATTTCCTTGGCAACAGCATGACCTAAAATTAATAGAGTCCATAAAAGGAAGATGCCAAAAGAAACTTTGTTCTTAAGATGGTTTATGTGGTTTGGGCTAGAGCAAGGCACAACCCATATATAGAAAATCACAGCATCTATAGTATTTTAAGAAACTACAGTTGCAAAGAAAGAGCAAATGTACAGTGAGAGGAGAGATCCTTCCAGGCCATTGTGGAGTCAGCCACTAAAGAGGAGTCCTCAGTACACCCTGGGTAGCAGGCAACTTCCCCCATACAGAATCAGTTGGCTGCCCTTTCTCAATCTCCATCTCCTTCCCAGGATTATCCATGGACATCAATAGTACAGATCCAGGAGAGCTTGCCTTTCTACATGTGGAATGTCTGCCAATTCCCAGAGGCTGGCCACAAAAGGACTCTAACAGCCAATGCTTATTAAGTCTATCCTTATTTTTTATATCCTTGTGAACATCATCATGATATTAAGTTTCTCAGCCTTATTAAAACCCTCTCATTTCCTATCTGCCTAAAAATAAAGATGTTAGCGAAGAAAACCTCTATTTTATTATTCTTTTAACTCTGTTAAAAGAAATTAAGGCTTATTAAGAAAAAAAAGACTGAAGTTGTTATATAGTATACTACAAAAATATTACTTTTCTACATAAACAACTTAAGTCTCCCTGATAGCTCACCTACCATGACTTTAAACTTAGTCAAGCTGTTGTTCTATCTCAACAGTGCAGGCTTGTCTGGGAAATACCTTACCATATTAGGCAATCAGGCCTCAGAAAGAGGGGAAAGCAAAACAGACCTAGGATTTTACCTAAAAGGAGAATGGCAAAGATACTGCCCAGTGGTGGAGAGTGGACAGAAAATTGCTGAATCCTCTTCAGGACATAAAGGGGCTTCACAAGATTAACTAGCAAGATTAAAAATTACTGCTTGAGAGAAAGATCCAGAAAATGGCCAGAAGCAAAATAGTAAAAATTTAGAAAAACAGAAAAATGGGCTGTTATTTACTCAAAGAAAGAAAGTTGGGGAAAAACAGTCAAGATTAATGAAACTAGGACTGTTAGAAACAGGCAGAGAAGCACACATAGGAGGGGAAATTTAGTCATAAAAATGAAAGTCTGCTTGATCAAGGGAGAAATTTGCAGAGATTTGACTTGCTTAGGAACTCAAACGGTTCCAAGCAAAATTTGAAACATTTTAATCCTGTTCCTTCCATTTCTACTCATTTCTTTCCCCTATCTCAATGATCCCTTTTAAAATTCAGTCCTTAAAACCCCTCAGGTATGTGTCAGACATATGTTAGAATTATAGAGTCATTTGGGCTACTTCTCTTATTTTTCAAATAATCCATTCTTGAGAGGTTGTTTGGAGGTTCTAGCAGCAAAGTGCAGCTACTCATGTACCCTTGACCTAGAAGTGGTCTTTCCCTATGAGGGAAGATCGTCCTCTTCAACCAAGTGTTCAGCTTTGGGAAAGATGCACATGAAATGGGTAAGGGAGGAAGGGGACACTTGCTTAGCCAGCCAGATCATCTGAATCAACTCTGGCAATTAATGGAGAGACAGATGTCACAGCTAGATCATGCTCACATTCCAAGTAATAATTTTTAAGGATAAATTAATAAATAACTTTAAAATCACATGATTCTAAGGTCAACAAAAATATTCCAAAAGACTTACTCTCATCTGACTTAGGAATTTATAGATTTGGAACATTTTAATTTTAAACCCAGGTAGTCTGGCTTCTGAGTTAGTACTCAGAGCTTCTACACTACATTATTTGTCATAAAGTATGTGACATAAGACATATAACAAATATAAGAATTCAAATGAAGGCAAGGTGACAGCTGTACACTAAGGATATGACAATGATACTGGCAAATTAATCTCTCCAGGCCTTAGCTGTTGTCTTTATGAGAGGGTTAGTTAGATGGCCTTGAAAGTCCCTTTCAGTTCTAAGAATCGGTCTATAATCACCATTTTAGACATCACAGAGCTAAATCAAATTTTAGTATACAGTAGCATCTTAAAATACAAGGTCTTTGAAGAAGGCTTTTTAACTGAAATGGAAGAGCTAGTGATTTGAAGATGTAGCAAAGCTGAGAAAATCTAGGCAAGGCAAAAGTAACTAAAAGGTGAGTAAAATTAACAGGTCATTTTCAGGCATGATTAATTAATAGAACCTCTCTGATGTGGTAAGAATAGTCTTGTGACATAACTGGGCTTCAAAGGTCTCTGGACAAGGTTTGCAAAGAATGTTTTTAATTTTAAAAGACATCAGAGGATGCTCTGGGATACTCAACTTTTATATCACTATATGATTCTTTTATAAAAAGGCTGAAAAGATTTCATGGGATAATATCCCTATGAGAAAAAAAAAGTTAAAACAAGAATACAAAACTATCTGTTATTCTATATTCTGTTTTTGATTTGAAAAAAGAGAAAACTGTATTCATATTCTCAGAGTCAAGTGCCATGATTTCTCAGTCTCATGCTGGTTCTTCTCGTTTTCCTCATTTTGAACTCTGGAGTGCTACAGGCTTTGTCTTTAGGAATCTTCTATATGATGTTACTTTCTTGGTGACTGTATCCAACCCCTGGTTTTTTTCTTTTTTGGTACTAGGGGTTGAACCCAGGGGTGCTTAACCACTGAGCCACACCTCAACCCTTCTATTTGAATTTTATTTAGAGATAGGTTCTCACTGAGTTGCTTAGGGCCTCTCTAAGTTTCTAAGGCTGACTCTGAACTTGCAATCCTCCTATCTCAGCCTCCTGAGCCAATGGGATTACAGGTGTGTGCCATCGCACCTGGCCCAACCCCTTGGTTTAAAATATAATCTATATGTTTGCTGACATACAAGTTTATGTCTGAAGCTTGGGTCACTCACATAAACTCCAGACCCCTATATCTTTTGACATTTCCATGTAAAATATGTCAATCAAGTTTATTACATTTAAACCAAATGCCTACTCTTCCTTGACCAAATCTATTTTTCCCATAGTATTCTTCATCTCAGTTAATGAAAACTCCATTTCACGCTGTCTTAGCTAAAAGCTCTAGCATCAACCTTGACCTGTTTTCTCAACCTAAATCCAAGCCAATAGCAAAGTGGTTCTAACTTCAAAATGTATATTGAATAACAACTTCTCAGGATCTTTCTGTTTTTCCAATATTATTGGAAAAGCCTCTTAACTGATATTACTGCTTCCACTGAATCTTAAAGACCACTGATGTCCCCCCTCCTCCCCCCGAGTACAATCTTCAACATGGCAGGTAGAGTGAACCATTAAAATATAAGTATAATAATTTCACTCTTCTGCTCAAAACTCAGTAAGATATCTACATGTATATTTCAAAAGCTAGAGTTCTAACGACAAGTTATCAGCCCATGCTGTCTAGCCCTTTTGCTCATTCTGCTCTAACCATACTGGGTTTTACACCTGTTCTCAAGCATGCCAAGCATACCCTGCCTTGGGTCTTTGCAATTGCTGTTCCTTTTCTGCCCATAACACCCCACCTCCACATGGCCACATGGCTGCCTACTTTACTTCATCTAGGTTCTAATGATATTCTGTAACAGAGCCCTATCCTAACTGCCCTACTTATAGCATGAGCCTCTTGTCCACCTTGGCACATCTAATTCCTCCATCCTACTTATTCTGTATGGCTTTTCCGTAACATATCACCTTTTAACACATTATTTTCTGTAACATATCACCCTTTAACATAATATTTACTTTACATATTTATTTTATTTATTGTCTGTCTCCCTCACTAGAATGTAAATTCCAAGAAAGCAGAGGTTTTTGTTCATTGTTGCAAAATCTAGAAAAGTACCTGAACATAAGAGGCAATTAAAAGCACTTGTTGAATGAAAGAACAGGAAAATATTTATAATAGAGAAAGAAGGACAAAATGGAAAATGCATGTAGTGGCTTTCAGCATTAGAGACACTTCTGAAGCATTTATTTTTTCCAGTTCAAAACAAAGCTTTGCCAACAAATTAAAGTTGGGTTCTCTTATTAGTTTGAAAACTTTACATTAAATTGCTTACCTCTTTTAGAACATTTTACCAACACATTTCTCCACTAGCATATAACCAGTCATCTAGGACAAGCTTATCAATAGTCATAAATTAGTAATTCCTTAATAACATCTCCTTTACCAATGCATTTTGAGGAGTGATTAGTAATCCAATCTACTAGTTCCATTCAGAGCTAGGACAGCTCCAGTGTCGACTTTGAGGGTAAAGTTTCACTGGTTTTGTCCTGATTGAGTATACTACCTGATTTTCCTAAAAGCAACAGGGTGGGGTAGGGGATTCCTAACAAAAGTATGGGAATTCTTACTTCCTGACAGACATAACTACCCACCTATGTCAAGGACAGCAGAAGAATGCTGATGCTCTACCCACTGAATCTTGATACTGAGTAGGCTTTTAAGTTGTCCTTCAAGAAGACGTTCCTTCACTCAAGGAGGTGAGGTGCTACTAGCAAGTCAATTCGAACATGTAACCTGCTGAGTAAAAGAACCAAATGGATAAATAGGGTGTGGAAAAGGACATAAGCCCTAATTCCAGGTCTGCATATTACCATCAAATGAAAACGTTCCCTGATGCAGGATACAGGATGCTTTTCCTTGCACAGGTTTCTCATCCCCACGTTATTAACTTCTCTGGTCTCCGTTTTCTCAACTATGAAATGAGGCTCCTAAATCAAGTTATCTATAAATTCCCTTTCAATTCTATGAGACCAAAAGTGGGGTGGCAAATACCTTTACTACACTGAACTTCAGCAATTCTTCAGCAATTCTTTTAAAACAGGAGCAATTTGTTTAGGTTCAGCTTCTTCAGGGCACCATTCTGCTTGCTCACCAACATCTTTTCTGTTGACCACTTGTGCCCTCTAGTGATGAATTCAATTACACAACAGGATCAGATTAAAAAATAGACTACTGCAGAGGAGTAAATGGGGGAAAACCAGAATTCAGTAGATAAAACTCATAGTAAAGCAAAAGTCAGTCCAAAGACACACAAATAAAAGGTGGAGAGAACTGAAATGGTCACCACCTTCCCTGATGTGCCTATGATCATTCCCTCCAGAGCACCTGCTATGCAAAACCCTTATCTGTGGTTTTGCTTTGGTTTAAGTTACTCACAGTCAGCCACTGTCTGAAAATATTAAATGCAAATTCCAGAAGTTAATAGCTCATAGTTTTAAAATTGTATTTTCTGGAGTAGTATGATGAAATCTCATGCTATCTGGTTACCCTGCCCTGCCAGAGACATGAATTATCCCTCTGTCCAGGGTATCCATGTTGTGTATACTACTGCTTGTTAGTCATTTAGTAACCTTCTGACCAACTGTTAAGACACTGATATCACATAGTACTGGTGTCCAAGTAACTCTTATTTTACTTAATAATGATGCCAAAGCACAGGAGTAGAGATAGTGGTAATTTAATTTTAGTTGTAACTGTTCTATTTTATTATTAGTTCTTGTTGTTACTCTCTTACTATGTTTAATATAAATAAAACTTCATCATAGGTATGTATGAATATGAAAAAGTATAGCACATGTAGGGTTCAGTACTACCTGTGGTTTCAGCCATCTCCTTAGGGTGAGGGAAAGTATCTCCCATGGAGTAGGGAGACCACTATACAGTAAATAGTAAATACATTCTTGAATATAAAAGCATTTTTAGATATGACTGAAATAACCTCTTCTCAAATTAAAATTAGATTCAGTTTCCTCTTCACTTAGAAAGACAAAGGATATCTTAAGATTTACAGAGACTAGCCCATACCTAATGTGGATAATGAAAGAGAATTGCTATAAACATATCTGTCAAGGAGGTGCTTCAATATCAATATACAGTCTTTGTCTATCTTACCAGCTGATGGAATTACCACTGGGGATGGGTTTTGATGAAAACCATGCACTATGTTGGATGTAGGCAAGGCCCCCAGTCTTCTCATCATATTTCTTGCTCTTTACTGACACTAGTATAGCAATATGTGACTTCTATCTTTAGATAGCAAACATCAGGCCATGCCTGGCCCTAAATATTAATTGGTGTTTACATTTTGGTTACATTTTTCTAAGTATATAAAGAGGAATGAATTTCAATGATATCAGCAGAGATTTAGTTTAATAATAGAAAGGCTTATTAATCATGCTGTTGTTACTGATATAGGGATGAGAAATTAAAGAATCTCATAAAATCTTTAAGAAGATGGGGGGAAATCAATATATATTTGGAATCATCTTAGCTCTAACCCTGATTAGAGACACAAATAGAGATAATAATAATTGAACTTTCCTTTCTAACCTAAAATTAAATATTACTGGATGATTTCATATATGTGTGCATATACATATATAGATATATGTGTGTATATATACATATGTGTGTACACATGTAAATAACACTGACATATCATCACTTTTTTTGGGGGGGAGGTGGTTTACTGGGGATTGAACTCACAACACTCAACCACTGAGCCACATCCTCAGCCCTACTTTGTATTTTATTTAGAGACAGGGTCTCACTGAGTTGCTTAGCACCTTGCTGTTGCCAAAGCTGACTTTGAACTCTCGATCCTCCTGCCTCAGGCTCCTGAGCCACTGGGATTACAGGTGTGTGCCACTGGGCCTGGCCATATCCTCACTCTTAAGAAGCAGTACATTCATATATATGCACGCACATAGACAAACACAGACACACACAGTTAAAGAACAGACAATGCTAATTTATAGAGACAGAAATTAGAATGGTTGCTTCTCAGGACAGGGAATTGATTAGAAAGTGGCAAGAGGAAACTTTGTTTTTAAATATCTTTTTTTTTTCTTGGTGCATTACAGCTGTACATAAAGGGGGGAATTTGTTGTTACATATTAGTACATGCACAAAGTATAACAATATGATTTGACCAATATCCCTCCCCAGCGCTTTTCCTCTTCCTCCCCTCCTCCCAGCTCCTGGTCGCCTTTCTCTGCTCTATTGATCTCCTTTTGCTTTTCGTGTGGATCACCCCCCACCTTTCTTTTCCTTTTTCCTCTCTAGCTTCCATAGATGAGAGAAAACATATGACACTTGACCTTCTGACTTTGGCTTATTTCACTTAACATAATGATAAGAGGAAACTTTTTAAGGTAAGGGAAAAGTTTTATATCTTGATTTGGATTGTGGTTTATACTAGTATATGCAAGTGTCAAAACTCACCAAATGACATTTAAAATGTATGTATTTTATTGATTGTAAATTTATATCTCAGTTAAAAAAATAAGATGTCATGAACTAACTATGGGGCTACCTCAGTGGTAGAGTTGTTGCTTAGCACTTGCAAAGCCCTGGGTTCAAATCTCAACACCACAAAAAAGAAAAAAAGAAAAAGATGTCAGAGTCTTGGGAAGTGTGAATTTAAAAAATAATAGATATCAAAACTCTCAAGGAGAAGGTTAGAGGAGAGTAGGGAGCTTAAGTGACTTTAATAGCAGATACAGTTTTACTAAATCAAAATCAAGAAAGAAAAGAACTGCCCTGGCTTTTCAGCAAAATTCATGCTTATTAGCTAACAGGGCCATTTCCACAGAATGTCCTCTCATTTATTGCTACAGAGCTGAGTCTATGATACTGCCTGATGGATGAACATGAAAGTAGGGCAGAGAGTGGTCTAAGATTCATAACATACTGGTGACTGTCTTGAACTAGAATTGCAGCAATTTACACTGGGTCATCATTAGGTGTGTTGTTCTGCAGCCCATAATGGATAATGGTTTCAAACCTGCTAGCATTAGAAGCAAGCGCTCTGAAGAGAAAATCAGATAAACAGTTTAATTGAAATAAACTAGAGTTGAAGACTTCAAAAAAGGAAGCCTCTCCCTTTACCAACTCATCACCAGTCTTTCCTTCTGCAGAACTGTGGGTGGGACTAGAGAATGGTACCTGGAATATGCTTGTACCAACCTTACCTTACCTGCGTACAAAGTTACCAATCTAGAGGTAATAGGCTGTTTGTTCTTAAAAGTCACACTGAAATCTGCTTGACACATGGTAAATACTAGTAGATGCCTTAAAGCAATTGGAAGAGTGGAATATTTTTCAGCCTGACAAATGACTTTCACAGCAAACCTCAATAGTCTCTGCTTTTCGTCACAAACCAAAAAGTTTTTTTCTATTATTTTATGTGAATGGTCCTAAGATGAAATTCCATGAGAACTACTGCATTAAAATCATTATAGTTTTCATTACTTGGTACTTGAGGTTAGGACTTTCCAGGGCTGAGAAATTTTGAAAAGTAGAGACAAAGATTTTCACTGACAAAAGACATTCTATGACATCAAACCTTCCTTGTTGTAATCTATTAATTTAAATGGCCTGTACAATCCTCTAGGGATTATAATGCATTTCAGTGCTCTGTAATCTATTACTCAAATTCTCTGCTTAAGCATAATTCCCCAAAGGAACTTCTCTATATTCATTCTCTCTATATGCAAAATCCTATCCAAGATTTTTAAAGAATCTATGAGTTGCTGTTGTTTGCATGCATGCAAATATACACACACACACACACACACACACACACACATACACACGTCTTAAGGGAATAGCTATGTGCTATTTCCACATAACACAGCTCATCTTTGTGAAGTAGCCTCAGCTTCAACCCAGAGTAGGCAATTCTCACTGGTGTTACTGTAAGTCATTACAGATACTGCTTTTTGAAAGTCTATTATTGATTATTTTGGATCTTGGCTAAAATGCAGGTGAGTTGATGACAATGTCTTATTCATCTCTCTTCTGTTAAAAATGAGTTAATTGTTAATTATTAAGGGTTGATAAGTGTATTCTAAGAATACAAGTCCAATAAATTGTGGAGTATTAAAAAGGTCATCATTTTATGTAATTTCTCACAGGAAAGCACATGTATTTCAATTAATTTAGTCAAAACCAAATTCCTTCCTTCCTGTGAAACTGTAAAAAGAAGAAAACCCCCAGTATTCTATGGCATTGGAGTGGTTCACAAGAACCTGGATTATTTTTAAGAATGCTGGGTACAGGCCTGCAGATGGAGGCTAAGCTTTATGAGGTCAGGGCTTTAGAAGAGGTGAGGTGCTTAACCTTATTTCACAGTCAAATATAAATGACTTTTAGACTATCTGATGTTTTACATACTCCACACTTATATATTATGTTCCTCTTTATCAATGTAGATCCATAAAAATACCACTTTTTATTTTTCTTCCAAAGATTTCAAAGTACTTTACAATCCAATAACATTCAAGAGAAAAAGATGGAGCCTGTAATGGTGTCAGAGATTAGCAGCTGGCACACAGAAGCTGGAAATCTGTTTAAGAGTATGGGCATTGTTACACCACAGGAGGAAGTACCACCATCTAACACCTGCCATGCCTCTCTGAGGAATGTCTATCTCCAAACTCCTCCTCAGCTCCAATTTGCATAGGTCCTGCTCTTCTATTAAAATCATATGCATCAAAGCAAGATTGAGCCCTAAAGAGATATGCCTCACTGGCTTGTCACTTACCCGTGTTTCCTTGACCTCTTCAGAGACATCAGTTTCATCCTCCTGAAAAGGAAGGAGGAAGACAAACAAGAGAATCATCATCATGGATATGTTTTAAAGCAACAAGGTCAGTTCCTATCAATTATACATCTTAGCATTTCAAACATGGGCAATGAGATTTGACAGCCAGGTGATACTCTGTGATGCTACTTCTAACAGCTTTCACAAGTAGGCAACTTAGAAATATCACCTATGGTTTTAAAAAAAAAAAAGTCAAATCAACCACAATTGGGAAAAAAAGGTATCATCTCTGCCCAAAGTTATCAATCTATGGGCTGGGGGTGTAGCTCACTGGTAGAAAGTTTGCCTGGCATGCCCAATACCCTGGGTTAGATCCTCACCATAGGAATTAAAAAAAAAAAAAAGTATTAGTCTATTCGGCTCTATAACAAGGAAATATTCTTATCTAAAAGGTAGTTTCCAGGGACTTGCGACCCACCGGCAGAACAGGCCCAGCAATCCACGGAGGCGCAGAGCCGGGCCTGCGCCTGCAAGGTAGGCGGACCTGCGACCCACCAGCAGAACAGGCCTGGCGGCCTGCGGAGGGGCAGAGCTGCCCCCCCCCCTCGCCTGCAAGGTAGGCGGAACTGCGACCACCAACAGAACAGGCCAGACCTGCAACCGACAGACAGAACAGGCCCAGCGGACCGCGGAGGGGCAGAGCCGCCCCATGCGCCTGCAAGGTAGGCGGACCTGCTACCAACTGGCAGAACAGGCCCAGCAGCCTGCGGGCGTGGTAGGCACATTGCCCCAATTGGAGGAGGGGCAGAGCTGCCGCCCGCGCCTGCACAGGAGACTTTGCAGCTATACAAGAGCAATACAAATATATAGGGGGGAAAATTCAATAACACAACAGTTTCATCAAGCAGAAAGAAACGTGAACAGTATGAAGAGACAAGGAAAGAAAGGACCACAAGCAATGTAGGTCAACTCAACGTTAGAAGAGGTAATATCTGCAGCAGATGGAATGTCAGATAAAGAATTCAGGATATACATGCTTCAGATGATCTGGAGACTCAAGGAAGACATTAGACAGCAAAATCAGACAATGAAAGATCACGTCAACAATGAATTACATAAACAAATCCAGGAAGCAAAAGATCAACTATACAGGGAGATAGAGGTTATAAAAAACAAACAAACAGAAATCCTAGAAATGCAGGAAGCAATAAACCAACTTAAAAACTCAATTGAGAATACTACCAGCAGAGTAGAACACTTAGAAGATAGAACATCAGACAATGAAGACAAAGTATTTAAACTTGAAAAGAACATAGACAGCTCAGCAAGACTGTTAAGAAACCATGAGCAGAACATCCAAGAAATATGGGATAACATAAAGAGACCAAACTTAAGAGTCATTGGGATACAGGAAGGTATAGAGGTCCAAACCAAAGGAATGAGCAATCTATTCAATGAAATAATACAAGAAAACTTCCCAGACTTGAAGAATGAGACAGAATCCCAAATCCTAGAAGCCTACAGGACGCCGAATGTGCAAAATCATAAGAAATCCACACCTAGACATATTATAATGAAGATGCCCAACATACAGAATAAGGAGAGAATTTTAAAAGCTACAAGAGAAAGGAAGCAGATTATATTTAGGGGTAAACCAATCAGGATAACAGCTGATCTCTCAACACAGACTCTGAAAGCTAGAAGATCCTGGAATAACATTCTTCAAACACTGAAAGAAAATGGGTTCCAACCAAGAATTGTGTATCCAGCAAAATTAAGCTTCAGGATGAAAGATGAAATTAAAACCTTCCACGATAAACAAAAGTTAAAAGAATTTGCAGCTAAAAAACCATCTCTCCAAAAAATCCTCAGCAAAACATTACAGGAAGAGGAAATGGAAAATAACAATGAAAACCAACAGTGGGAGGTAGGACAGTAAAGGGGGGAAATAATCAAAGAGGAAAACAAACCATGTTTAGTAACATAAATAAACAAATATGGCTGGAAGAACAACCCATATCTCAATAATAACCCTAAATGTTAATGGCTTAAACTCACCAATTAAGAGAAACAGGCTAGTAGAATGGATCACAAACATGACCCAACAATATGCTGCCTACAGGAGACACATTTGATAGGAAAAGACATACATAGCCTGAAGGTGAAAGGTTGGGAAAAATCATATCACTCATATGGACTTCGGAAACAAGCAGGAGTGTCCATACTCATATCAAACAAAATAGATTTCAAGCCAAAGTTAATCAAAAGGGATAAAGAGGGACACTACATACTGCTCAAGGGAACCATACACCAACAAGACATAACAATCATAAATATATATGCCCCAAACAATGGTGCAGCTATGTTCATCAAACAAACTCTTCTCAAGTTCAAGAGTCTAACAGATCACCATACAATAATCATGGGAGACTTCAACACACCTCTCTCACCACTGGACAGATCTTCCAAACAAAAGTTGAATAAGGAAACTATAGAACTCAATAACACAATTAATAACCTAGACTTAATCGACATATATAGAATATACCACCCAACATCAAGTAGTTACACTTTTTTCTCAGCAGCACATGGATCCTTCTCAAAAATAGATCATATATTATATCACAGGGCAACTCTTAGACAATATAAAGGAGTAGAGACAATATCATGCATCTTATCTGATCATAATGGAATGAAACTGAAAATCAACGATAAAAGAAGGAAGGAAAAATCATGCATCACTTGGAGAATGAACAATAGGTTACTGAATGATCAATGGGTTATAGAAGACATCAAGGAGGAAATTAAAAAATTCTTAGAGATAAATGAAAACACAGACACAACATATCGGAATCTATGGGACACATTGAAAGCAGTTCTAAGAGGAAAATTCATTGCTTGGAGTTCATTCCTTAAAAAAAGAAAAAACCAACAAATAAATGATCTCATACTTCATCTCAAAATCCTAGAAAAAGAAGAGCAAAACAACAGTAAAAGAAGTAGAAGGCAAGAAATAATTAAAATCAGAGCTGAAATTAATGAAATCAAAACAAGAAACAATCAAAAAAATTGATAAAACTAAAAGTTGGTTCTTTGAAAAAATAAATAAGATCGACAGACCCTTAGCCATGCTAACGAAGAGAAGAAGAGAGAGAACTCAAATTGCTAGCATACAGGATGAAAAAGGCAATATCACAACAGACACTTCAGAAATACAGAAGATAATCAGAAATAATTTTGAATCCTTATACTCCAATAAAGTAGAAGATAGTGAAGGCATCGAGAAATTTCTTAAGTCATATGATCTGCCCAGATTGAGTCAGGAGGATATAGACAACCTAAACAGACCAATATCAATGGAGGAAATAGAAGAAACCATCAAAAGACTACCAACTAAGAAAAGCCTAGGACCGGATGGGTATACAGCAGAGTTTTACAAAACCTTTAAAGAGGAACTAATACCAATACTTTTCAAGCTATTTCAGGAAATAGAAAAAGAGGGAGAACTTCCAAATTCATTCTACGAGGCCAATATCACCCTGATTCCTAAACCAGACAAAGACACTTCAAAGAAAGAAAACTACAGACCAATATCTCTAATGAACCTACATGCAAAAATCCTCAATAAAATTCTTGTGAATCAGATACAAAAACATATCAAAAAAATTGTGCACCATGATCAAGTAGGATTCATCCCTGGGATGCAAGGCTGGAGCAATATACAGAAATCAATAAATGTTATTCACCACATCAATAGACTTAAAAATAAGAACCATATGGTCATCTCCATAGATGCAGAAAAAGCATTCAACAAAGTACAGCATCCCTTTATGTTCAAAACTCTAGAAAAACTAGGGATAACAGGAACATACCTCAATATTGTAAAAGCAAATCTATGCTAAGCCTCAGGCTAGCATCAGTCTGAATGGAGAAAAATTGAAGGCATTCCCTCTAAAATCTGGAACAAGAGAGGGATGCCCTCTCTCACCACTTCTGTTCAACATAGTTCTTGAAACACTGGCCAGAGCAATTAGACAGACGAAAGAAATAAAAGGCATAAAAATAGGAAAAGAAGAACTTAAATTATCACTATTTGCAGATGACATGATTCTATACCTAAGAGACCCAAAAGGGTCTACAAAGAAACTATTAGAGCTAATAAATGAATTCAGCAAAGTGGCAGGATATAAAATCAACATGCATAAATCAAAGGCATTCCTGTATATCAGCGACAAATCCTCTGAAATGGAAATGAGGACAACCACTCCATTCACAATATCCTCAAAAAAATATAAAATACTTGGGAATCAACCTAACAAAAGAGGTGAAAGACTTATACAATGAAAACTACAGAACCCTAAAGAGAGAAATAGAAGATCTTAGAAGATGGAAAAATATACCCTGTGCATGGATAGGCAGAACTGACATCATCAAAATAGCGATATTACCAAAAGTTCTCTATAGGTTTAATGCAATGCCAATCAAAATCTCGTTGGCATTTCTTGTAGAAATAGATAAAGCAATCATGAAATTCATATGGAAAAATAAAAGACCCAGAATAGCACAAACAACTCTAAGCAGGAAGTGTGAATCAGGCGGTATAGCAATACCAGACCTCAAACTATACTACAGAGCAATAGTAACAAAAACAGCATGGTACTGGTACCAAAACAGGCGGGTGGACCAATGGTACAGAATAGAGGACACAGAAACCAATCCACAAAACTACAACTATCTTATATTTGATAAAGGGGCTAAAAGCATGAAATGGAGGAAGGATAGCATCTTCAACAAATGGTGCTGGGAAAACTGGAAATCCATATGCAACAAAATGAAACTGAATCCCTTCCTCTCGCCATGCACAAAAGTTAACTCAAAATGGATCAAGGAGCTTGATATCAAATCAGAGACACAGCGTCTGAAACAAGAAAAAGTTGGCTACGATCTACATACTGTGGGGTTGGGCTCCAAATTCCTCAATAGGACACCCATAGCACAAGAGTTAATAACTAGAATCAACAAATGGGACTTACTCAAACTAAAAAGTTTTTTCTCAGCAAAAGAAACAATAAGAGAGTTAAATAGGGAGCCTACATTCTGGGAACAAATCTTTACTCCTCACACTTCAGATAGAGCCCTAATATCCAGAGTATAAAAGAACTCAAAAAATTAAACAATAAGAAAATGAATAACCCAATCAACAAATGGGCCAAGGACCTGAACAGACACTTCTTAGAGGAGGACATACAATCAATCAATAAGTACATGAAAAAATGCTCACCATCTCTAGCAGTCAGAGAAATGCAAATCAAAACCACCCTAAGATACCATTTCACTCCAGTAAGATTGGCAGCCATTATGAAGTCAAGCAACAACAAGTGCTGGCGAGGATGTGGGGAAAAGGGTACACTTGTACATTGCTGGTGGGACTGCAAATTGGTGCGGCCAATTTGGAAAGCAGTATGGAGATTTCTTGGAAAGCTGGGAATGGAACCACCATTTGACCCAGCTATTCCCCTTCTCGGTCTATTCCCTAATGACCTAAAAAGAGCATGCTACAGGGACACTGCTACATAGATGTTCATAGCAGCACAATTCACAATAGCAAGACTGTGGAACCAACCTAGATGCCCTTCAATAGACGAATAGATAAAAAAAATGTGGCAGTTATACACAATGGAGTATTACTCTGCATTAAAAAATGACAAAATCATAGAATTTGCAGAGAAATGGATGGCATTAGAACAGATTATGCTAAGTGAAGCTAGTCAATCCCTAAAAAACAAATGCCAAATGTTTTCTTTGATATAAGGAGAGTAACTAAGAACAGAGTTGGAAGGAAGAGCATGAGAAGAAGATTAACATTAAACAGGGGTGAGAGGTGGGAGGGAAAAGGAAAGAGAAGGGAAATTGCATGGAAATGGAAGGAGACCCTCATGGTTATACAAAATTACATACAAGAGGAAGTGAGGGGAAAGGGGGGGAAAAACAAGGGGGAGAAATGAATTACAGTAGATGGGGTAGAGAGAGAAGATGGGAGGGGAGGGGATGGGGGATAGTAGAGGATAGGAAAGGCAGCAGAATACAACAGACACTAGTATAGCAATATGTAAAACAGAGAATGTGTAACCAATGTGATGCTGCAATCTGTATACGGGGTAAAAATGGGAGTTCATAACCCACTTGAATCAAAGTGTGAAATATGATTTGTCAAGAACTATGTAATGTTTTGAACAACCAACAATAAAAATTTAAAAAAAAGGTAGTTTCTAATAGATACATATTGTTGTTTCATTTCTTGTCCCATTGAATAGTTTTATCTAATTTTCAAATGAGACATTAGTAACCAGGGGCTTTTGTTTCGAATTATTGGCTGCTTGGTTTTTTAGATTCCAATAGCAAGGTTGAGTGAAAAAGGTAAATGGAGGGGGACGCATGTCTCTGTTGGTAAGCACTGGTACATCTCTCTTTATTTAAAAGTCAGTGTTAATCTGATTTCTATTTATCCTTTTTTCCTCCAGAAGAATAAAATTGAATCAAATGAACTTCCGTTAACTTACAGATTTTAAGTTCTTTAAATTTCGTATAGCTCTCCTAAAACATTTAGTTAAAAATCTCTGCTTTTTTGTGGTATTGATATTGTTGACTATATGAATTTCAAGGAATATTCAGGAAGAGAGGTAAAATCTGGCCAATTTATTTACTTGTTAGATCTGTTTATATTGGTTAAATTATATTGTAAATTTCAAGTTCTTAAAATTCTTCATCAATCAATACTGAGTGCCACCATATGATTAGTACTATTCTTGGTACTGGGAATCCAGCATGGAACATACTAAATGAGCCCCACACTAGCTAAATTTTGTTTTGCTTTTTTTCAGTAATAGTTCTTGTCAATCTCCAAGATTCATGGTACCACATGGGACTCTTTCTTTTGAACTCAACAGAAAGACTGGCAGCCAAGCATAATGTGGTATGGCCCAGTATGGACTAATCTACTTACATCTTTTGTCCAGAAGTTGATGCCCGTGCCTCTTCGTCGTTCCTTGGGACGCCTCCTCTCTCGAATGGAGAGCCTGTTAGAGGACTGATCATCCAAATCCACTTCTTCACTTTCTAGCCAGAGATAAAGTAAAGCATGACTCTTAAGAATCTGTAGCAATGTGCACGAGAGAGTGGCTTCCACCTTTTAAAACTCTACATACCATTTTTGTCCATTTCCTTTGCAGCTGTAGTATTCATAGTGATCTCTGAACTCTCAGAATCAGGGATGGAACATCTACTTGTTCGTAGCAGATGAGAACTGGTGTAGAGTGAAGGTCTTGATGCAGAAGGAGACACTGGTTTTGTGGGTTTGTCTGGCTGAGCTGGACACCTCAGACGATGATAGACAGGCTAGAAATAATTCACAGAATGAGCCATGAGAGGTCAAGTCCAGCCAAAGGTTAAAGATAACAGGTTTATTCAAGATGACCTTTTTCATTAAGAGTCTTATTTTAATAGCTGATGCTCAATTAACAATCACTGAGCTGAACTGAATTTAGTTAATTAATCAGAAAACCACAGCTTCTGGATGCTACTTTGAAAAGACCATCATGTTGCTAGCAGTATAGGCAAACTGTTCTTAAAATGACTAAAGGATACTAGACAGTGCTGTGTTAATGAAAATTCTTTTGATCTTGGAGTGAAATAGGAAGCATGATGAGCTTTCTCAAAGAGTGTTGAAAGGCAAAGTTTACAAAGGAAAATAAAAAAGCTCAAGACAAAGGAGCAGAATGTAGGAAGCATCTGAAAACAGAGAATAAATCTGAGCATTCTACTAATTTCTTAATACTCATTAATTTGCCATAATGATGTTTATTGAAACATTAATTTTTTTAATGGTTCTGGGGATAGAAGTCAGGCCTCAGACATGCTAGCTAGGTAAGTACTCTACCACTGAGTCCAGTCCCCTAAGCTTTTCATAAATTCCCATTTTCCCCTTTGAAATACTTTTTTCTAAGAGTTAAGACAGAACGTGACAATGAGTCTTAAGTTGGCTTATCGAAGATGCATAAATTCTTACAGCATACTGAGTTCACAATATACAGATTTTGTACAATTTTTAATTTAGAAATTATAAAACAAGCCTGGTGTTTGATAATTTAGTTATAAAATTATAATTAAAAACACCTGTAATCCTAGCTACTCGGGAGGCTGAAGCAGGAAGATCCCATGGTCAAGGGCAGACTGAGCAACTTAATAACATACTGTCTGAAAACAAGAGGCTGAGGACATAGCTCAGTGGTACATTTCTTGCCAAGCATGTACAACAAGGCCCTGGGTTCCATCCTTAGGTCAAAAAAGGAAAATAGAGAACAACAAAACAATTATAAAGACAGAAGAAATAAAATAAAGTAAGCTTTGGAGTCAGATGCAAGTTGGTTCAAAGCCTAACTATAGTATTTATTAGCTGTTTGGCCCTGAATAAGTTATTTAACCTCTCTGAGCGTTAGCTTCCTTATCTGTAATACAGGGATAACACCTCAGACAGGATGGTGACATTCAATAAGACAGTAAGTGTTAGGTGCTTAGAATAATATATGGTAATAAGTATTTAATAAATATAATAGCTTATAAAACAAAATACACAACAGAACACCAGTTTATATGGACTCTAGCCGTTCAGAGTTAGAACATGAAAGAGATGATTCCTTTCTCCTACAACTAAACTGACCATAAAATTTATCAATTACAATTTTAAGAGTGAAAGAAGTGGTAATAATAATTGCACAGAGACAACAGTTATAACTAGAACCATCTTAGGTAAACCAGGAGTATGCTTATCCCTAAGTATACTCTTGTACCTGTGACTACCAACTCCACCAGAGAAATGAAACATAAATTAAAATGTCCACCCAACATATATAAAAATGTACACCCAGGAGTGTTCTGTAAGCCCTTACATTTGTAGCAGTTTGGGGAACACATTAGTGGTTAAGAGACCAAGCCGTGGAGTCAGACTGCCTATGTTCAAATCTTGTTTATGCACTCCTCAGTCGCATGAAATGTTAGCTAAGTTACCCAATCTCTGTGACTCGATTTCCTTATAGATAAAATAGGAATAGCAATATCTACCTCAGAGGATTGTTTTGAGGATTAAAAACACATGAAATGCTTAAAGTAGTACCTGGCAAAAATACTTAATAAATGTTTATATTCTTATTTGCATTTTATTATACTGTGGCCTCTCTTTTTGGAATAGGTGGGTATTTATTTAAAAGCATTAGTTAACTGCCAGGAGGAAAAAAATGGTCATTTAAGCAATGACATCCTTTGAATTCTTTCAGTCACATAGGTCTGCCAACTAAAGACAGTCATTAAGTGCTCTATTCCTGAGTGGTCCACTGCAAGGTAGAAGAGCATTTGAATGATCAGTAAAGAACAGATTCGCAGAAACCAATTATCCTGCTTTTGTCACAGTACTTGCCAGCAAAATGAGCTCACCTCTTCATCCAGACTCCTGCCCCAGGGTTGCTGGTCTTCCCCAGCTTCCTTTGCTGGGACAGCTGAGGGCTCTTGCTTCTCAGTGCTACCCTCCAGTCCTTCAGTGTCTGCAGGTTTCTCACTAGCCTGTCTCTCTACCCTGGACCGGCTGAAAGTCCTTTCTGCTTCTTGAAGGTCTGTTAGGGTAACACCCTGGGAAAATAGCACAAGATCACGGCAGTTTCACCCTAACAAGGAATAACTCTTGAGTAAGCAGGGAAACTCTCAAAAAGATCTAACGGTTTTCAAATCCCAGACGAAGATCCCAAAATGCATAATGAGGCCATTTCAAGCAATATATGCTTAAAATAAGCATCTCTGTGTGCAAAGAACCCAGGCCTGAATCTAGGTACATTTCAAACGTAATACTTTAGCTTTCCCAATTTGATCCCCAGAAAATAGGTCAACACTGATGTCTGCCTGTTATAGATATATTTCTTCCATACCAAATAGTTCTTGGCATTTTTATGTGAATACTCTCTATTCTCCCAAGATCAAACTGTTAACAAAAGAGATTTTCTGAACAGCAGATGCTGGAAAAACTTAATTTTACTCGTAGAAAGAAAAGCCATATCCAAAAAGATGAAAATTCAGAGTAAAGCTAGAACAACAACAAAAAGAACTCCCAAAAGAAAAAGTAAGCTATTTCTTTAATATTATTTCCAAGTAACTCTAGGAATCATCCAGCGAGGTTCTTCCGACAATTAATGTTTGCCCCTGGGTCACAAAAGCAGCAAGGCAGAAGAAAAGCAAATGATGAGTCACTTGCAGCCAGGACAAAGGAGTTAGGAAGAGAATGTGATGAGTCTAACTGACGGGGTTACATGCTCAAGTAATCAGAGGAAAAGTGATGTACCAGAGCTGGAAGGTAGTTGATGGACACCAAATGCATAACTTGCTTTTTTTTTTTTAACCATTCATTCACTTATTCACTCATTCTCTTAATAATTGTCTTTAAGCCCTAGAACTATGAAGACAACACCAATTATTTCTGTCAAGAAACTTTTAATCAAACAAAAATGATATAAGAAAATAAATATTAAGAAACACACACACACATACACACACACACACACACAAAGAAAGAAACACAGTAATACATAACAAGCACACCTAACACTGATTTTGAAAGGTGGGGGGTTAAAAAAGACCATGGGTAGAGGGGAGGCTATGTAGAAATACTGAAACAAAGAGAAGCCATGGATCACTCAGGGTCTGTAGTTAATTAAGCAAAAGACCTTCAAAATTTACTTTCTGAAGTAAATTTTGGAAGCTTGTAACCTGAAATAGGAATGCAAAATGAAAAATAGCATGGCGATTCCTCAAAAAATGAAAAATAGGCTGGGCATGGGTGATGCATGTCTATAATTCCAGGGACTCTGGGGGCTGAGCAGGATCCTAAAGTTGAGGCCAGTCTCACCAACTTAGTGAGATTCTGTCTTAAAATGCAAAAGAGTAAGGGCTGGCAATGTAGCTCTCAGTAGTAGAGTACCCTGGGGTTTAATCCCTAGCGTGTGCCCCCCCCCACAAATTAAAATTAAAAGTAGAATGAGCATGTGATTTGGTAAGTTCCATTTCTAAGGATATACATATAAAAGAACAGACAGTAGGGTCTCAAAGTAAAATTTTGTACAGCCATTCTCAGCAGTATTATTCACAACAGCCAAGTATCCATCAATGGATGCATGGATACATAAAATATGGCATATACATGCAATGGAATATTATTTAACCTTAAGAAGGAAGACAATTTTGATATATGCTACAATATAGATAAACCTTGATGACACTGTGCTAAATGAAATAAGCCAGACACAAAAAAGACAAATAATTGCATGATTCCACTTATGTAAGGTTCCTATATTGGACAGAAAGAATGCTGCCTGCCAGGGGTAAGGGAAATACTGTTTAATGGATATAGAGTATCAGTCTGGAAAGTCAAGCAAAGTTCTAGAAATGGATAATGGTAATAGCTATAAAACAACATGAATGCACTTCATATCAATGAACTGTACGCTTAAAAATGGAAAAAGTGGTAAATTTTATGTTATGTATAATTATCGCAATAAAACAAAACAACAAAAAATATAGTCCACCTTGGTTCTCAAGGAGGATACATTCTAATAGGCAAAACAGAGAAATAATCATCAAGCAAAAATAAAAAAGGAAAACCTGACTTACTTTCTGAGGGTCAGAGAAGACAGAAGGATTTTTTTTGCAGCTATGAATAATGTCCCTTTTTCAGTCATCAACTTTACTACTTGACTTCTGCAGCATTTAAAAATGTTCAACTTCTCTTTTTTTGTGCAAACTGATTTTTCATTCATTTCCATGCCATCACTATTTTCTACTTCCCTTTTTACTTCTCTGGATGCTCCCTTTCATTCTGCTTCATGGGCTAATCTTTCTTTCCTCCTTAACTAACTCTGATTCATAGCTTCTTCCTCCATTCTCACTGCCATCACAACCTGAGTTCATGGCCTTGTCATTTTCAGCTTGGACTACTATTAACAGCTTCCTAGCAAATCTTCTAGTTTCCAGGCTTGGCAAACAAACACTGCCTACCACTTCCATTAATTCTCTGCATGGGGATTTTTGTGAAACATAAAGTAGACTCTATCACTCATCCTTAAACTGTTTCAATGGCTCCCTTAAGGGATTTCCCCACCCTTCTTTGTAACGTCTTTACTGAAATATAATTCACATAATGTAAAATTCACCCTTTAAATAATCCCATGGTTTTTAGTTTATTCATTGAGTTGTGCAACTATCACCACTATCTAATTTCAGAACACTTTTCAACATTCCCAAAAAGAAACCCCACACCTATTAACAGTCATTTTCCATTCCTCTTCCCTCTAGCCCCTAGCATTCATCCACTTTCTGTCTCTCTGGATTTGCCCATTTTGGATACATCATATAAATGGAATTATACAACATATGGCACTTTTTGAGTCTGGCCTCTTGAGCTTAATTAGCATAATGTTTTCTCAAAGTTTATTTATGTTGTAGCATGTAACAACAGTACTGCATTACTTTTTAATACCAAATAATATTCCACTGTATGAACATAGAACATTTTGTTTGTTCATTCATTAGCCAATGGACATTTGGTTTGTTTCTACCTTTTGCCTATTATGAATAATGCTGTTATAAACACTTACATATAAGTTTTTATATGGACATTTTTATTTCTTTTACATATGTACGTTAAGAGTAGAACTGCTGGGTTGAATAAACTCTATATTTAACATTTTGAGGAAGTGCTAACTATTTTCCCCTAGGGATTCCTAATGTGATTCTTTTTTAATATAATTATTAATACATATTTATGGGTTTCACTGTGACATTTCCATACACACATATATCTACTCCATGCTTTGTTTATGTCCAACAGCCCTCAACCCTCCCTTCTATAGGGCACAGGGTTCTTAAGACCCCCAAGCACTAGTGGAATGATGAGTCTTGCTCTGAGCCTGAAGGAACAGAGGTATGAGTGAGAGGTACAATGGAGAGTGGGTAGATGGAACTATAAATTCAATTGATTCTCTGTAGTGTAAGATTTAACAGAGTTTTTAATACAGTGGCTGGGATAAAGCATTCACTTTAGTAGTTTTAAAATGTACCTGCAATGGAAAAATAGATAGATGAAATGATATTTAAAAAAAAAAAAATCACACTCACTTGAGTAGATCTTCGAGTTTGCCGAGCTTGTCTGGAACGTGCTTTCCGTAAAGACTCTGCTTCCTCATCCCGTACCGGAGTCAGATAGGACCTACAGAGAAGCAAGATCTTTGCTGCATGACTTGAGGAATGACAAGGTGCTTCTACACACTGAAGGGATTTCTATGTGCTAAGGTTGAATTAAGGCAAAGTCCAAATGGCAGAAATGCTATTTGCCATCAGTAAAAATCACTGAATTTAAGACATAATTTGTGAATGTGTTATTGTTCAGGCAAAATTGTACCACCTGTAAAAAAAAGATTCTATTTCTTCTTTCCTTAATCCTTTCCTATAAGCCTTCAGAGAGCATATCTTCAGTATTTTGTCAATGAATGTGATGTTTATTGTAAGATTTCTTTAGATACTACTTACTGAATCAGAGTAATTCCTTTCTATTTCTATAGGAAGCAGGCTAATAAATTTTTTTTTATCATTAGGTGGACTAAACTTTATTGAATGCTTTTCTCTCCGATATATTTACATGTTGTTTATTTGTTTCTTTTCTTTCTTTTTTTTTTTTTTTTTTTTTGGTGCTGGGGACTAAACTCAGCTCATATGTGCTAGACAAGCATTCTACCACTGAGTTACAACCACGGTCCTTTGTATTTTCTTTTGAGACAGAGTCTCACTAAGTTGCCCAAGCTGGCCGTGAACTTGTGATCCACTTGCCTCAGCCTTTGTTTTACATTTTTATAATTTTCCTTTATTGACTTCTTTGAAGACAGCCAGACTCTCATAGTTGCTTTTGCAGTCAATATATTTTAGTTGAAATATATTAAGACTAACTAGCCTTTCACAGATATACAGTTGCAAAAATGAGGAGTATTGTGATTATTTTTTCAGATAACTGTGGATATTGTTTGATACTATACCAATGTGGAATCCGAAATGTATTAAGAAACTCTTCATATTCTGTTACATTAAGATGCATTGGTCTGGGCTGGAGCTGTGGTAGAGCACTCCCCTAGTACTCCTGAGGTACTGGGTTCAATCGCCAGCACCATGTAAAAAAAGCTAAATATACAAAATAAAGGTATTGTGTCTATCTACAATTTAAAAAAATATTTTAAAAAAAGATGCATTGGTCTACCTTGCGCTTTGGATCTTCTTATCTATACATGATTTTGTAACATTATATCTCCATTAGTCATTTGCAAAATATCAGTGTACCTAGTTATGCATATCTTCCTAATACTGACACATTTATTTATACAATTAAAAAAAGACATTCCTTAATATCACCTTTGACCTTAGAACAATCTACATAATAGGAAGATGTCAGAATTACAGTGACATATACAAGTTTTCTAAAATTCTAATTTTTGCTTAAAAGTTTGAATTTTATGATTAGCAACAAATGCTTAATAGGCTCACTTGGTTCATTTTCAAGAAAATGTCTCCATAACCATAATGCCATCATTAGTCATTATAAAATGGTGTTCCATGAAAAAAGTTAGTTCTCTTCTTCTGAGACTATAATCTTATGTTAGGCCTGACTGGCCACATTTCATGTATCTATTATCTTTTTCTGTATATCTTTTTATTTCTGTAAATTTCATTCTGGATATCTGCTACGGTCTCATTTAATCCTTTCTTTGGCAGGTTTGATGCAAACTAACCAATTGAATTTCCTAATTTCAGTTATTTTTCAGTTTAGAATTTCCACTTGATTCTTTTAATAGATTGCAATCCTCTGGTGAAATCCTCCATCTTATATTTTTTTGAATATATTAATTATAATTATTTTAAAGTCCATGTCTGGTAATATCACTATCTGATCTGGTCCTATTATCTACTTTTTCTTTTGATCTTTTGGTAAATCAGTTTTATTTCCTGGTATAGCTAGTAACTTTTTAATTAACTCCAGATACAATTAATGAAAAAATGTAGTTTTAACTCACAGCACTAGAAGATGTCATCCTTCAGAGCAATTAGGTAAAAGTAGTTCTCAAACTTTGACTTGCCACAGAATCACTTGGAGAGCTAGATTCCACAACCCCAGAAGTTCTGCTTTGGTAGGGTTTAGGATGGGAATCTAAGAATTTGCATTCCTAATTATTTCTCTGCTGATGATGCTCATTTACACTCTGAGAACCACGGGGATGAGGCAAATTTCCTTAATCCACTTTGAGACTAAGCTGACTGGAAGTCAGGCTTCAGTCTTTGCAGGGGGGCTGGTGTATTTTGGAAAAGCTGGTTTTTACATTTCCAGAGGTTGCCATCTATATGCTACAAGTCCATCATAAACAAATGATTCGTATCAAAGAAGAGAGTGACTAACTTCTCCTTTGAAGGATGCAGTTGATTTAGTTGAACTAAAACCAGTCAGGTTTTAGTTCAAGTTTTACTTACTGTCTCTAATTGGGAATGGGATATTCATACTATGGAACAATAGAAAGAACAGATAACTGGATTCTACTTCAATTACTAGTTTGCCTTAAAAGACTTAAATCTCTTGGGATTTTGGTTTCTTCATTTATAAAATAAAGGGGTTGGTCTATAGTTTTTAAGGTCCCATTCAGCTTTAAGCCACAGTGAATCCATATTTATGCTGATTCTGGGCAAATGTCCTTGAAAACTTCCAGTTAAAATGCTTACTAATTGGTCTGGCCAAATAAACATTTTCCCTGAGTAAGGAGGGGTGGTTGGTTCAGATGGACACTCTCCCCCATGCCAAATCCACAAACGCTCAAGTCCTATCTATAAAATGGTACAGCACTTGCATATAATCTACAAACATCCTTCCATATACTTTAAATCATGTTAGATTAAATGCAATACCTAATACAATGTAAATGCTATGATAATAGTAGTTATATTGTATTTTTTAGAGAATTTTGACCTGAAAAAAATTATGCATGTTCAGAAGAGATGCAGTTTTTTTTCCTGATTATTTTTTGATTTGCAGTTGGTTGAATCTACCAATTCAGAACCCACTGATACAGAGGGCCTACTATACTAAATTTCCTATATTCCATATGCCATTTCCTTTTGTACTTTCAACAGAACTTTGTGTGACAATGGAAATTTATATATCTGAACAGCCCAATATGGTAGCCACTAGTCACATGTGGTTTCTGAGCACTTAAAATGTGGCTAGTGCAACAAAGAAACTGATTTTTCATTTCATTTCAGTTAAACTTAAATAGCCACACACAACTACTGAATACCACACTGTAAAAAAAAAAAAAATCTTGAAGTCCTGAAAAATCCAATTAAAAGACATTTATTGTCAGCCCCTTTCTTAAACCTGAAAATCAGATCCAACTCATACAACATAAACTTAACAAAATTTGTCGAGAACACAGTTTATTCACCAGCTAAGTTTAAAAGCAACTGATTTCATTTTCTTGTCAAAGTTCTCACTTTTCTTCTGTTTCCCAGAGGTAATATTACTGTAACCTTACATTTTTTATGTGGTAAGTTTAAGTTTTATGATGTTGTTTTAGGGCTCCCACCTTTAAGATATTTATAGATACAACAAATAGGAACAGGCTCACTGATGCAGCACACTCAGAGTTACTTTTTTGCTAATTGCAAGGTTTGCACTCTGCTGTCTCCACAGGCCTTATCCCATACCACCCTTCTTTCCCTCTTGCCCCTTTTGACACAGAGAGCTCAAAGAAAACAGACTGTTACCTCCTTGCGTAGGCCTGCATGGCAGATGAAGGTCAAGAGATGAGTGGAGACGAAGAGCAAGGAAGGTAAGTGGCTGCTGGGAAAGATTGCAGTCTCAGCACCCGGTCTCCCTTGGAAACTAGAAAAGGCTTGCACTGCCAGTGCTATCCAACAACCCAGAGGCAAAGCCTGTAATTTGCTAAGAAGCTGCTACTAGAAAGGAGGAGGAGAAGGAAGGGGAGGAAAAATGGGGAGGAAGGCAAAATCTTGGGGCTCGGCAGAACCAATGCTGCTAATAGTTCCCAAAATACCATTCCATTAGATGCATATTTTATACAGTGTACCAAACCAATCAATACTACTTCTCATCTGATATACAGGGGAGGGAGAATTATTCCCCATGTAAAAGGAGGTACAGCAAAAGAGCATTCTTGTTCTGGATACTATTTCATCTGCCCTTGGGCTATCCTAGTTGCTGCATTCATCCAAGTGAGCTATAAACATTGCCCCACAGGAGGCTCAGGCCTAGCCAGCTGGCAAATTTAAAGGGTGGTGAAGGGACAGATTAAAAGGAAACACATGAGAGAAATGCAGGGAAAGATTTCAGATCTGCTATAAATGGGTTAAATCTACAAAGAGGGAGGCTATAAGAACTACTAAATTTGATAAGCTAGCTACAGATTTCTAGATCTAGTATATGTCACATATCAAAATGTTAACTGATTTTGTGGTCTGGGATAATTGCATTCAAATGCTCGTGTGTCTTTTTGACCTATTTCAACACTGACATCAGAGATGAGGTTTAAGTGAAGAAGAGGACCAGCAGGAGGAGGAGGAGGAGGAAACTTCCTGCAGTTAATCTCAGCATTTCCTGAATTCTGTGAATCAAGAGTTCTCAAAATGAGACAATTTTGACCTCTCTTTCCCCAAAGGTAGGGTTAGGCAGAATTATTTGTCTTGAAATGCCAATAGTACTGAGTTTGCAGGCATTGGGATCAGCACATTTTTTTTTTCTGTAAAGACCCAGATAATAAATCATTAGGTTTTGCAGACTTTCTAGTGCCAAAGCAGTCCTAGATGATACATAAATCAGTGGATGAGCTGTATACTCACTGCTTGCCATTCTACCCTGGTGGAACTAAAGCCAGATGGCTTGTAAAGCTTCAAATATTTACTATCTAGTCCTTTTCAGATCATTTTGCCGATCCTTGCTCTAGACCCTAAGTTCTAGAGCACCAAACTATGGTTCAGAGAACTCTTTTTGGGAGTCTGGTGTTTCTGTGATGTATCTTAGATAAATTCTATATCATCTTGATTCTTTTCCTTTGGAATATTGATTGATTCCATTAGAAACATGCCAGCCTCAAGTGCCAAAGCCACTTTCACAAAAACAATCTTTTACTTATGTAGGTCACTTTACAATTAATTCACTGGTCAGAGCAGGTGTTGCTGATGCCAACAATAACAGATTCCTGCACAAGGCCAGTGAGTGCTGCTTTATTGCATACCCATAGGCTATACCAACTGGACATGGCCAACTATCTCAAATATTTACCACTGACTACAAAATAGATCAGGACAAATTCAACACTATGGTTAATTTTATTTTAGTCAAGAAAATGCAATAAAGCCAACAAAGTGCACTTAGAAATAATGTAACTCTCAAACAACAGGAGAATGGTTAAATAAATTACGGATCATTCATATGATAAAGTATTATACAGACATTAAAAAACAAACTAAAAAGTACTACAGGTGCTAACTTGGAAAATATCTGTACCTGGAAAATATAAAGAGCTTAAACCATTTTTTATTTAAAAGACCAACAACCCCAACAACAACAAAGATCAATAAAACTCATAATCAAGGAATTCACGAAATAGGAAGCCAGAAAAGTCTATTAATGGATGAGAAAATGCTATTTTAGCTGCACACAGTGGTGCACACCTGTCATCCCAGTGAGTCGGAAGACTGAGGTAGAAGGATTGCAAATTCAAGGCCAGCCTCAGCAGTTTAGCAAGGCCCTAAGCAAATTAGACCCTGTGTCAAAATAAGATATAAAAATGGCTGGGGGATGTGGCTCAATGATTAAGGACCTCTGGGTTCAATCCCTGGGAAGGAAGGAAGAAAGGAAGGAATGTTGTTTCACTAGTATCAAGAAAATGCAAATTAAAACAAGAAGAAACAACTACATTTTCCTTAGACTGGCAAAATATTAAAAAAAAAAACTATGTCAAGTAGAAAGAACTAGCAACTTTCATACAGTGTTAGTGATACAAAGAAGGTAGCAATATATACTCACTTCTTCAGACCAGAAATTGATTTGAAAATATATACCCTTTAGGAAACTCTTGCACATTTATACAAAGAAATATGAACAAGAAGTATGCAGTAACATCATTAATGTTAGAAAAAAGAAGACCTTAACATAGGAAAAAAAAAGAAAAGATAGACTAAAATAAGCATTTAAAATGAATGCTGGATAAAAACAGTAAGTTTCAAAATAATGTATGCAAAGTGTAAAAATATAAAAAATATTTGTGTGTGCATAAATAAAATAATAACAACAATAAGTTTAAGAATGATAAATATCAAAATCAGGATATTTATATTCAGATGGTGACTACCTGGTAGAGAGGGTGTTAAGAGATGAGACCAGGGTCTACAGGGGCTTACGCCATATATTCTCAATAGTTTATTTAAAAAGAACTGAAGCAATTTGGCAAAACATTGAGACCTGATCAAACTAACTTGGTATTTGTAATGTTTAATAATTAAAAAAAGAATAAGTATAATAACACTATATCTCAAACAACTTACAAATATTTTAACAGTAATATTACTGTAGGTGAAAATGTAATTTTTATTTTCTACTTAAAATATAGTTATGGTGGATAATTTTGTAAATGAACTTTTTAAGAGTTAAGGTTAAAAAACCTTTAACCCTGAAAAGTGATCATTAATATAAAAAGAACTCTTGCAAGCCGAAAGATACATATAACAGAGAGATATTCATGTTTCACAATGTGGAAAATTTAAGACTAATAGATTTACAGACTCTTCTACTCTCACCAGCTCCTAGAAATTACTTTCTAGCTGCTATAATCACTAGCATGGCCTCTATTAGGGGGAAAAAAAAAAACGGGGGAGAGTGTTGGGGGAGTACGGGGATGCGGGGGAGTAGGAAAAGCTCCTATACCTGTGGTTCTTAACCTGTACTAAACACTAATACCTTTAACAATCAGATAAAAACTGTAACTCTTTCCCAGAATAAAAGTACTTACATGTACACAAAATTTGCTAACAATCTCAAGGATTTCTGTACTTTATCTTATGTAAGATTAAAGGGGGCAGGGTCTAGAAGGTAAACCAGATTTATCTTCAGGGGAGGCCTATAGGTCTATTAACTTCATTTTCCAATCACCTATACTTTGCAGATGTATCAAAGTCCTTTAATTAAGACTCTGTGGGTGGAAGAAGAAGAATGGGAAGAGATGGCTGATGTGTACAGGGGTGGTACAGCTGCATGAGAAGAATCACAGAGTAGTAGGATAACCATGATTCAAAACAATTAATTGAACACTTCAAAATAGTTAATAGAGGAATTTTGAATATTTCTGACACAAAGAAATGATAAATGTCTGAGGTGAGAGATACACCATTTGCCCTGTCTGATCATTACGCATTGTACACATGTATTGAAATGTCACACTGCACCTGATAAACATATGCAATGTGTTAAAACTTTTTAACTTAAATTTTTGAGTTTTTAAGTCAAAACTTAGTGACACTGTTTAAAGTCATATTTCCTATGGTATAATTTACATGCAGGAAACTTTGTCCTTTTTAGTATATTGGTCTGAGAGTTCTAGCAAATGCACACAGTCCCATGTATTGTATCACCATAATCAAGATAGAGAATAGTTCCATCATCCCTCTAATTCCCTCATGCCACTTTATAGCCATCACTTCCCACCAGCTAAGGGATTTTTTTTTAATTGCAGAAAAAATTTAAAATGTACTATTGAAGAAATGCATGGAATTTCATTCAAATTTAAAAATAATATGTAATACAACAATCACCGTAGCCCACTAAGTTAGACATTGGCCACTACAATAGATCGTAGATTATAAAAAACAAAAAACAAAAATGGGGGGGGGGCTTTAAGATCTAATGAATGAAATTCCTTATATTTTAACCAGTGCTTGCCACTGTGATCAAGTTCCAGGAAGGTGGAGACCACTCTTTGTCATTACATTACCAATACTGAGCACTAAGCCTGCCCTAGGTTAGGTATTCCAAAACAATTACTGGATTAAGTTATGAAAAAAATTCAGAATCTGGGCTATTAGTTTTGTCCTAAGGTTGGCCCCAATCTCCAACCAAATGGTTGCTTATTTGCCATTTTTAAAGTTTAGTCAATTGTGTGTGGATTCATTTTTTTCATATTCAGCCATCTTCCCATCTTGCTGTTTTTGACTTATAAAAAATGAAGGTTTGCCTGAAAACTGGATCTTGTGGGGAAGATGAATATATTATGTAGTGATAATTAAAATTGAAGACAGCAAAATGCCACAAATAGTGCTCTGGAGAGGAAACCTGGTACTGGCTGGGAGTCTCAGGAATAAAACATCACTATGACACTTATGCAGGACCATAAACAAAGATTTTCTTTTTTTTTTTTTTTAAACATGAGAATAGACTTTTTTTCTTGCCTTTTAAAGGTCAGAGGGAAGACTTATTTGGTTTATTTTGTTTATACCCTCTTTCCAAAGAGGACTTGAAAAACCCTTAAAGAAATGCAAACCTGTAACTATTCTTTACACAAAGAAATAAGAAGGGAAGAAAAATAATGGTCTCAAATGGCTTGTCATGGAATACTCACTAGAAGTCAGGCACTGTCCTAAGCTCTTTACATGCCATTTTATGAAGAATGGGAGAGAAGTCTGGACTTGAGACAAGAGACTGAAGTGACCACTGAAGCAGCTGGAGTGGATAAGGTCAGCTGGGGAGAGTCACAGACAGAGAAACAAAGGACGCTTGTGGAATGATGTTTAAAGATGTTACAGAGGAAAAACAGCTAAGAAGAGACACAAAGGAGAAGCAATCAGAAAAGACAGAAGTAATCCAGGAAAGAATGGTATCAGAGAGGCCATGGTAGAATAAAAATTTAAGAAAGTATTAGTCAAAATTATAAAATGTTGCTGAAAGTTCAAGGTAAAAGATGAAGTGACCATGAAATCTGATACAAGGATCTTCACAGGACCATTTAGCAGAGCAATTTCACTGGATATGCAGGTGTGGCAGAATTTCTCTTCTAATAGAAGAGCGAAAAGGAGGCCAGGAAGTGGATAAAGTGAAATTAGAGTCCCCCCAACTTTTTTGTACCAGGGATTGATCGCAGAGGTGTTTTATTACTGAGTCACATCCCCAGCCCTTTTTTTATTTTGAGACAGGGGTCTCACTAAATTTCGGAGGCTGACCTTGAACTTGGAATCCTCTTGCCTTGGCTTCTGAGCCTCTGAGATTATAGGCATGACCACTACCTCTGTGCCTAGCAAATTAGAGGACTTTCAAAGACTAACAGCAGAGGAAAAAGTGAAATATGGCAACACCAGAGGGCAGTGCAGGGCTAAAGGTGAGTTCTATCAAGATGGGAAAGACAGCACCTGTCAAGGACAAATGGTCTTTACACAGGGATATCTGTGTCATAGATAAAGCTAAGCTTACAGTTTTGCTTCCCATTATTTATGAATTCTGTGTGCCAAGTGGTTTCTTTTAAACATCATCAGCTTCATTATAAAGGAACTTGGTTCTTGAGGGATCTTTCAGCTATTACTATATTTTATTTACATGTCAATGATCAGTACCCATTTTCAGCACAAGTGCACAGGGATTGTGAATCATATCCTATTTCCCTTTCAGGTTAGAAGACTAAGATTTCCTAAGAGGAAATAAATTCAAGAACTGGGTCAGTATATTGCCCAGGGTTATCTAAGAGACTCTAAGGAAGAAAATGAATTGTTTAAAGTAGAATCAGAAATGATTCATGCAATTGCTGTCAGCTAATTCCAATTTTTAAAAACTTCTTTAAATAGAAATATACATACCCAATACTCTAGTACTCTCCCAATGATAAACTTCTTAACCCCGCATCCTTACCCAAAACTGGACAGGTGGCCTGTAAGACAACTTCTCACTTGGTTCTCCAAGTCTCTGGTATTACAGGCATGCACCACTGCACCCTGCTACCTAGACACTCCATTCTATACCACTCATCTTCTCTGAACTCCTAACATACCTTCCTGAATACAATTTTGCACTCAAGGATGTATTATTCTCTAATAAGTACTCATGGTTTGCTATGTGTAAATTTGATTATTGAATATTTTTATTTTAGATTAAAAATTTTTTTTCAGTTGTTGGTCGACTTTTATTTATCTATATGTGATGCTGAGAATCAAACCCATTCTAGGCAAGTGCTTTACCACTGAGTCACAACCCCAGCCCTGATGTACTGAATCTTGATGGTACAACATGGGGCATATGCCTTTCTTATCATAACCCACTGTTCTTAGCACAATATGGAGCACACAAATGGTGAGAGTCACTGATGGTTTGGAATTCTGTGATTTTTAGAATCCAATATTATCTATAGATCTCCTAACTTCACCAAATTGCCAATTAAGAAACTCAGACTAGGGGAGTTACATGGCTTGCCTAAGAAGGCATAAGTTGTATGCTTTGCTGAAGGGTAAATGAGGTATCCTTCTTGCAACCCAGGGAGTTTTTTGTTTTTTCTTTTTAACCTTGTGCCTGCTTCTCTATTTTGAAGAAGCACCAAAGTGGAAGTTCACAAAGGGCCTCCACATTTCAGAAAATATTTGCACTTCTTATATCAATACACTTAAAATGGAATGGGGGAGATAAAGCTCATCTGAAAACTGATTCAAACACAAAACAGGGACTTCAGGAGCAATGCACCCAAGATCAATTGACATTCCTCTGCTGCCATCTTATGGACATAGATGATTACAACACAGGGCTTATTTTCATTTAAGAAAATGTTATTCAACATTGTCACATCTATGTATTAGGCTCTGTGGTGAGAAGAAAACCCTTCAGAAAAGCAGCACCACAAAGTTCACAGTGTAGTGAATGAAGAGCAACAACATATTATTTACCTGATTAAACCAGTCGGAATAATAGTACTACTGAAGAACAAATCTGATTTCAGCCTGGAGATGGGGAGCAGGATAGTGAGCAGTAGGGTTTAATCTGTGGGAGTTCTTATGCATGAATAATGTGTTAAGTAGAGAAGGTGAGTGGGGGGAACCATATTCCAGGGAAAAGGTTTCGAATGGACAAAGGAAGAGGACTGTTAAGGTAGAATGAATTCAGGAAATGTCTAAGTTTTATATCTGGGTAAGTTGATGCAATTACTAAGGCTATAAAATACAGGAAGAGTAGAAAGAAAAGGATGAGAAGGATAGGGAGAATAGTACACTTCTGGGTAAGGTGAATTCAGAGCCTGATGAAAGGTAGCCATAGTGGCTTGGGGAGGCTGAGACAGGAGGATAAGGAGTTGAAAGACAATCTCAGCAACATAGCAAGACCTTGTATAAGTAAACAAACATTTTTAGAAGAACCTGATGAGTATTCTCTCTACAGGACTAAAATGACTAATATCAGCAGGATTTTCAAGACTGCCTGGCTTAGCATGATTTTGAATTTTGCTCAGAAACTGGTCCTCTGCATATACAAGATCAATTAGGAAGCTTCTCATCTTATAGATGGAGAAAAATGTTTACTTTCATCAATATTCATCTGATGGTAAAGTCTGTGGTAAATAAACAGCTTTTACACAGACCTCATCAAATTCCCCTCTTCATTTTATAATTTCTTCTTCAAAGTCCAGTTTAGTTTGCAAAGTGCCCTTCACCTATATAAACCAGCTTCTCTAATTGCCCTAAATACCTGACAATTTTTATTTAAATATATAGTATGAAAAATTTAAAACAAAAAAGAATTCAATCACTACCTGCGTATTCTTACCATCCAATTTAAGAATAATAGTACCGATACCAATTTCCTTTTAAAAGGAGAAAATTTGGGGCTGGGGTCATGCTTAGTGGTAGAGCGCTTGCCTAGCATGTGTGAGGCTGTGGGTTCGATTCTCAGCACGACATATAAACAAATAAATACATAAAGGTCCATCGGTAACTAATAAAAATGAGAGAGAGAGAGAGAGATCCTACTTCTTGAATTTCTTAATTGTCTTCTGTAACAACCTCTTTGGTCTGATTCTTAGATCAGAGCACATGTTTAAATTAATTAAGAATATGAAGAAAAAAAAAAGAAGTTCCAAAAGCAGTTATTCTGAACACTTCGTATCTTATTCCTCCCATCTACCTTCTCCTTCTCCTCCAGTCACAACACTAAAACAATCTATGCAACAAGTCAGCTTCCCAAAGAACCATCAGAAAAGGAGGATAGAGTACAAACATATATACAGAATATCTAAGCTGTCAGGCAGAATTTTTTTTTTACCTGTTGCTTCTGCCATTCCATGTCAAGCACTTGCTGAAGTCTCAGTTCAGAATATCCAAGTTAGCCTTCAAATACTGAGTATTAGGAAACTTTGGCAGAGGCTTGTCTCAATTCCCTGGAACACACAGATCAACTTCCTGTGCTTCTGATTTTCATAAAATGAGGAATGGCAAGGCACTCAACTGCCAGATCAAATCAATCCACATGAGGTAAAGCTACTTCAGACACACCTTGCCACACACCTGTGCAGCTGCATTCCCATAAGTCCAAGTTTCAACAAACAGGTGGCCACTCCTCTAGTTGTTCTTCCCCAGTTAACACCAGAACCCATTTTATGAGATTGTTTTTAAAGCAGTGGTCTTTTGCTAACATGGGAAAATGAACTGGTAGACAGGAAGTGGGAGGGGGAATAAGGGCACACAATTTTGGCCCCTCCCATGTGTTGCTAATTCAGCTCTGAAAAAAGAATCACTTTATCAGAAGGAGATTAACTGTGAAGACATGGCTGATAAGGGCTTTTGAGTAGCAGGTGTTAAGTGACTGCTCTCTGAATTGGCTGAGGAATGGGAGCAGAACCAGAGGCTCTGCTGCCTCAGGGAATGAACTCTTGTCCTTTCTCCTAAGTGCAAGAGTCCTGAGGGGTGGATTGTTTTAAACATCCCCTCCTAAGCTGTTGAGGACTTGCATTGCAAATGCCATTGTCTCTGGAAAATGAAGTGAGGTTATGTTTTAATGGCAATGTTCAGCAACAGAAATGGCAAAAGAGTAGCAGACTTTTAATTCAAGACCCTAAATTTCATTATAGTTAACTCTTAAGAGACAGCACCCAGGTCTTCCCTCCCAGAATTAGTATTGCTAAACAATACTGATGTTATTTTTAAACCCCCAAGTATAGCATTCAATGGTAATTACCATGATTCTAAAAGAGTTGCTTCATCCTCAAAAGAAATTCCATATGCATTCATTGCCCACTTCATGTTTTTAAATATAGATTGCCAGCCTCATTCTTACTAAACAAATAGCACCACATTCTATCACACCTAAAACACATCTAAAAATTAGTTACAAGATGCATTACTGCTTTGTTTATTTATTTATTTTAAAAAGAAGTGTCAGTAAACCTATCACACATGCTTTCTTTTCTTTTAGTTTTTGTGTCAGGGATTGAACCCACACATGCTTGCTTATAATCTTATAGCTCAATTAACATTTAAGTTACTAAAAGACATCTTTAAGATGCATTTACCTAGACATATTAGAATCAGCAATACACAAAACCCAGTGGATACAACAATATGGAACTCTATCTCTACAAGAATCAGTTGCTACCATTAGCCACATGGCTTAGCTCACTAGCTGTTGCCTAAATGTCCAAGATTCCTGGACACCTCTTGGTGAGGGAAGAAATGGCATCAGAAGATATGCACATGGTTGCACTATATTACCATGAAGAAGATTTTCCCTTTAGATATCCATAAAGTACATCCCAACAATGCATTACATTGTAAATATAGGCATATCTTGTTTCCTTGTACTTTGCTTTGTTGCAGTTTACATATTGTGGTTTTTACAAATTGAAGGATTATGGCAACCCTGCTTTGAGTAAGCCATTTTTCCAACAGTGTGTGCTCATTTTACTTCACTGTGTCATATTTTGCTAATTATCACATTTCAATTTTTTTCATGATGATTATATCTGTATGGTGATCTGTAATCAGTAACATTTGATGTTACTATTGTAATTGCTTTGGAGCTCTATAACCAGGCCTATATAAGATGGTGAACTTGATTGACAAATGTTGTGTGTGTTCTGACTGTTCTGCCCACTGGCTATTTCCCATCTCTCTCCCTCTCCCCAGGCCTCCCTTTTCCCTGAGATGTGACAACAATGAAATCAGAACTACTAATAACTCCACCATGGCCTCTAAGTGTTCAAGTGAAAGGAAGAGTCACATATCTTTCACTTTAAGTCAGAAGCTAGAAATGATCAAGCTTAGTGAGAAAGGTTTGTTAAAAGTGAGAAAGTCTGAGAGCTTAGTTTCTTGTGCCAGTTAGCCAATTTGTGAAAGCAAAGAAAATAGAAGAAAATTAAAAGTGCTACCCCAGAAATGATAAGAAAGAGAAATGGACTTATTGCTGATATGGAGAAGATTTTAGTGGTCTGGATAGAACACCAAACCGGTCACAGCATTCCCTCAGGGGGTCATCTAGGGCAAGACCCTAACTCTCTTCCATTTTAGCAAGGCTGAGAGAGGTGAGGAAGTTGCAGAAGAAAAGTCTGAAGCTTGCAGAGGTTGGTTCAGGAGGTTTAAAGAGAGAAGCCACTTCTATAACATCAAAATGCAGGTGAAGCCACAGTGCTGATGTAGAAGCTGCAATAAATCATCTATAAGATCCAGCTAAGATAATTGATGACGATGGCTGTGCTGAACAACAGATTTTCAATGCAGATGAAATAGCTTTTTATTGGAAGGAGACACCATCTATGAAATTCATAGCTAGAGAGGAGAAGTCAATTCCTGGCTCAAAGCTTCAAAGAACAGGCTGCCTCTCTTGTTAGGAGCTAATGCATTTATCTGGTACCTTTAAATTGAAACCAACACTCATTTACCATTCTGAAAATCCTGGGGTCCTTATAAACTATACTGAATCTACTCTGCCTGTGTTCCCTACATGGAACAACACAGCACATGTGTTTACAACATAGCTTACTAAATATTTTATGCCCACTACTCTGAGACCTACTACTCAGAAAAAGATTCCTTTCAAAATATTACTGCTCATTGACAATGCACTTAGTTACCCACCAGCTCTGATGGAAATACACATAGAGATTAATGTTGTTTCATGACTGTTAACACAACACCCATTCTGCAGCCCATAGATCAAAAAGTAATTTTTACTGTCAAGTCTTATTATTTAATAAGAAATATATTTCATAAGGCTACAGCTGTAATAGATGGTGATTCCTCTAATAGATCTGGGCAAAGTAAATTGAAAACCATCTGGAAAGTATTCACCATTTCAGATACCATTTAAGAACATTGGTGATTCATGGAAGGAGGTTGAAATATCAACATTAATAGGAGTCTGGAAAAAGCTGATTCTGACCCTCATGGATGACTTTGAAAGGTTCAAGTTTTCAATTTACAGATGCGTTGGAAATTGTAAAGAGAACCAGAGTTAAAAGCAGAGAAAGAGACTGAACTGCTGCCTCTCACAACAAAACTTATATAGATGAGGAGCTTCTTATGAATGAGCAAAGGAAACAGTTTCTTCAGATGGAGTCTACTCCTGGTGAAGATGCTGCAACCACTGCTGAAATTAAAGGATTCAGAATCTTACATAAACTTGGCTAACAAATCAGGGGTAGGGTTGAGAGGTCAGACTCCAATGTGGAAAGTTCTATGGTAGGTAAAATACTATCAAACAACATCTCACTCTACTAAGAAATCTTTCATGAAAGGAAGAGTCAATTGATGAGGCAAATTTCATTGTCTTATTTTAGGAAAGTGTCATAATGACCCCAGTCTTCAGCAACTACCACCCTGACCAGACAGCAGCCCTCAACATCAAGACAAGACCCTCCATCTGCAAAAAGATTATGACTTGCTAAAGGCTCAGAAAATCCATTGCATTTTTTAGCAATAAGATATTTTAAAATTAAGGTATGTATTTTGGTTTTTTAAACACAATGCTATTGCACACTTAACAGACTATAATACAGTATAAACATAGTGTTTATATGCACTGGGAATCCAAAACATTTGCTTTTTTACAATATTCACTTCATCAAGGTGGTCTGGAACAAAACCTGTACTATGTCTGAGGTTTGCCTATAATAGATAAGGAGATAAAATGCAAGACAAGTGGGCTTAAAAGAAGAACACAGTCTTAAAACGTTGAGATACAGGATCCCTATAATATATAGGGTTTAAAACTTAAATAAAACAACCTGAAATCTAAAATGGTAGCAATAGTTAGCACTCTGGGAGTAGATCTTGACTCTGCTGAAGTTAAGCACAGATCTTAATGAAAGTCCGCAAAGCATTTTACTGGTAGCAATATAACTAGTTATTATGTGTACATATCCTTAAATTATTTTAAAGTTTGAGAAGAACTTTTACATAGTATGCTTCTTTTAATCCTCACAATAGCCCATGAGATAGGCTTGGGAACATTTGGGTCATACATGAATTATTTGATTCCTACAAGTTTACAAAGCACTGCTATCCCTCTTTTACATATGAGGAACAGGTCAGAAAGGGAACCTGATTTACCCCAAATCACATGGCAAGTAAGAGGCTGAAGTAGAATTTTCTTAATCAATTCTGTGCACTGCCCACAGAGTCAGGCCTTTTACAGTGGCCTATGGGTCGCCCAGTCCCTCAGGTAGCAACTTATCATTATCATTTCAAAACCAGTCATGTTCTGAAGGAAAAATTCAAATTTAAATTTAACACTAAAGGCAGTTCTGTCTGTATGGTGTCTTTAGCCTGGTGAAGTTTCTTGTCATTCTGCTACCTAAGGACTGGGGGCCCCAAGCAGTGGATCACTTTTCTTTCTATTCTAGAACTGTTTGAAGCATAATCCAATTGTATTAACAACCCAGAGACTTCCAAAATGACAACTTGCTAATCATCTGAGCCTTTAGCAAGCTATAATCTTCTTGTGGGTGGAGGATGTTGTCGTGATGTTGATGGCTGCTGAGCCATCAGGGTGGTGGTTGCTGAAGACTGTGGAGTCCCTGTGGCAATTTCCTAAAATAAGACAATGAAATCTGCCTTATCAGTTGACTCTTCCTTTCACTTAAGATTTCTGTGTAACATGAGATGCTATTTGATAATATTTTCCTCACAATAGAAAATGTACCTACTACCATATATATTTCACTCTCTTCCTGTTCAATATATTCACCTTAGAGAATAATCATGTGAGTAGAGAAATTTATTTAGTAAATTAAATTGGTAAATTCAGCATTGCTGCAGACCTCAAGATAAAGAAAACACTCACTTGACAACAACAACAAAAAAAGAGAGATTAAGAGAAGTCTGTGAAATCTCTTCTCTAGAGTACCTTTTTGAATTGATAACTGCCTACAGCTTGGAATAGGGATGAACACATGATAAAAACCATGACTCAAGAGTTTAGTTTATATATTTCTAACATCTCAAAGACGATGCCAAATTAATCTGTTGACAGCCTCATGTTAGCAGGATTAACTACCTAGTTTACAACACCATAAGAGATTCAAGAAGGGGGATGAATATGGGTGGTGTATGTGACCCAACCAGTAGTGACCATATCCTGAGAAGCAAAGCAGAGTCACATATAATTTGGGCTATTTGGGAGAGACAAGCAATTTTAGCTTCTTGTGGAGAAAAACTATTAAAACCATTTCTATAAAGAAAAGAAAGGCCATAAAACTAATTTAAAATTCAGGGCTGCTGGGGGAGGAGGAAAGCAAGAAAAGCAAAGGCAGACACTATCAGACTCTAATATTAGCCAAGGGAATTGTTTATATTTTGTTGCTAAGGAAAACTTGGAGCTTTGGAAAATGAACCCAACCACTACACTATGACAGCTGCTGCTTGGCCCTGGTATCCCTGCAGAATTATCTGCCAACTTGCCACTTGCCGTTTCTATCCTGCTGTCTGCCAGTCAATTCAGTCCCTTTATAATCAGATGACCCTGTTGGTTTTCATAGTTCCCAGGATAATCCAAAGATTGGATGGTGGTGATTAAGTGCCAAGAAGGTAGAGACTATTGCATTCTGGAATGCGGATTAAGACAGGCTGTCCCTGAATCAAAAACCTTTATCCTGAATTCAAAAGCTGTAGTTGGTGTGTTCAATGAAGAAGAGGTCTGGGAGAGGTCTCCACTATGCCTCTCACTCAAGATGTGATACTAAATGAATTACTCTGCTCACAAGGCCTCAGCATTCTCATGTATCAAGCAGGGAGCATACCTCCTATTTCTTTCCATCATGTAAAGAGAATATATTTGAGCACACTTTAGACTTACAGAGCTGGGGCAGGGGTTGGAGAGTAAGGGGGAAGGAACTTTGCAAAGCTACAATTATGTCCTTGAAAATAACAAACTGTTTCAGAAGTTCTGCCATGAGCTATATAAGAAAAATCACAAATTATTTAGCATCATGCAAACTTTGAATCTCAGGCTATTACAATTACTTTTCAATAGCCATAGCCATCTCCACAGACTTATATTGTAGGAGAAACTTTGGTCCCTAGAGTTAATTTTAGTCAAGTCCTCTTTCTCCTTCTGCTCCATTTTAAGAGTAATACTTTATCACTCTGGAACTTTGGACTGTTGGGTCAGGCTATATGGACAATGACCAAACAGACTCCATTTTACCTTGAGACTCCATGTCATGTAAGAAATCATTCTCCCATGGGAAGACCCCACCTGTGTACCTACTTGACAATTGCTTAGCATAGCATATTGGCAATGAAAAACAAATTGTTCCTTCTATTCTTACACACTGTACTTGTGCAATGTACCCTAACCACATAGAATGTTAATGTTTGTCTAAACATTAGAAACCATTCCTTAACTTGTACTCAACCTAGGGTCATTTTGACCCGCTTCCCCTTCTGCTTATGAATTTAGATCTCATGATTTTTGTTTACAGTTTTGAATCATAGCAACAGACACTTATGATTAATGTACTGACATTCTTTAAAAAGTGTACTCTAACTCCTGGAGGGGGTCAAAGGGTGTAGACTTGCAGCTAGCCCTTGGTCCTCCAGCTGGTGAATAAAATGTTCCGTCTCCTGTTTTAAGATCGACTTGGTGATTTACTGGAATCGTGCAAAACAGGACATTATAGAAAAAGAAAATTAAAAACCATCCAGAACCCCCCCCCCGCAAAAAAACCCAGTGTTCACCATTCCATATTTACTACTATCTAATATCATAATGTATCCTTTAGTAACTAGCTTTGTTCATATAATAATATATCTGTAGTTAACAAACTGAATAAAGATCTGTTACCAGAGGGTGTAAAGTTGAGACTGATTTTTGACCAACTGCATACACATACTCACTTATCCCCTCTTGGAACAAAACCTTCTCTGCAAAGGAGAGCCAGCTGTGAAATTTAATGGTAAGACCCATTCTCCAGGTCCAAGTGCTCTAATCACAGTGGAAAATGGAGATTATTTCTGAGAGATGACTTTCCACTAGTTATGTCTTGCTGTGGCCAGTTTCAAAGCCCCATTTATCCCAATGCTCACTAATTGTTTCAAATTGGACCTGTGAACACAGGCTTCAGGCCTTCATCATGGTTTCTCAGCAGGAGTCAAGATATTTCCACAATGAGCTGATTACAGAGAAAGCTGCAGCTTCAAAGAGAAGAATTAGCACACAGCATGTTCTTTCAGAAGGAAAATTTAACTGTTTTCAAAACATCTCATTTTATTTTCTTTCAGCTTAAGCATGTCTAGATGGAGAAACTAAGTGGCTTTAATTCTGTAAAGGCTAAATGGTGTGTTTTATTTGATCAAGTCATTCTCCTGCTGAAAATTCTTCAGGGATATTCCATAGCTCTGAGAATAGAAGATGATCAAGTTTCTTAGCATTGCACAGACAAAAATCTACATGATTTGGTTCCTGACTACATTTCTCCATAATTTCCAAAGAATGTGCAGTAGAATACCAATCTTATATTCCTTTGAAGGAAAAGAACCTATTCTACATGTAAAAAATTCAGACTATGCTGCAAATTCTAACTATTCCTAAACTCTACTCTATACCCCCCCCCCCCCACCTCCTACAGAGGAATGACCCTGAGAAGGCTTCAGAGTGATCCGGTTTAACTTTGTTTTACCCATTGCTTACCAAATTAATTTGGCCACTCAATGCCTTTCTTTTCCCCCTTCATCTAAATCTATTTCATAAAAGACACTTTTAAAAATGTTACACTAGCCTTCCTGTCCTCTAGCTTCAGACATAGTGAACTTATTGTTTCTTGAAATTCTTGGGTTTTCTGCAAAATACCATCCTCTTATTAGTACTTTTAGTTAATTTCTACCTGTTTTTATTTTAAAGTTCAACTCCAGTCACCTTTTTTGGTAAGGCTTTCCAGCCACCCCACTCAGTCTAAATCAGATTTCCCTCTGCCTCAGTCCTATAGCAATCTATTCATACTTTTATCAAGGTGCTTAAAATCTGTACTGTAATAGTTGATTTGCTTATATGCCTTCCTACAACAGATAGATTAAAGATCCTCAAGGGCAGGAGAGAGGTTTTCTTTGGCCTTGTAACCTTGATACTTTGTGACTGGCTGTTTCAAAAATTCTTCAAATGGATTATCATGCTTATTAGCATATAAATCTAGAATCCTTACCTTTGGCTGTAAAATCTGGCATTATATAGCTCCTACCTACTCCTTAAACTTCATCTTAGTCTACCATTTCCCTCACTCTGCATTGACTCACAATGCCATCCTTCATTTTCTCCAAAGGATCAAAATGCCTTCCCATCTTAGTGTCTGAAAACTGCACCTAGCTGTTACCTATCCTGAAAATCTTGGTTTGAGCATCACACCCTATGAAAGCCTTCTTCTTTGATCCTCCAGGAGAAGGAAAGTTTTCTAAATCTTCTGTCATACACTGTTATAACTACTCATATTACCTCTTTTATGAAACAGGTTGAGGATCCTTTATCCAAAAGGCACAGGACCAGTGTGACTGAGTTTTGAAAAGTTAATTTAGAATATTTGCATATACATGAGATATCTGAGAGATGGAACTCAAGTCTAAATGTAAAATTATTGTTTCATATACATCTTTCCACATAGCATGAAGGAAATTTTATGCAATATTTTTTAGTGCACTTGTATTTTGACTGCAACCTGTCAGATGAGGTTAGGTATGGAATTTTTTACTTGTGGCATCTTGTTGGTCCTCTAAAAGTTTTAGACACTGGAGCATTTCAGATTAGATTTTTGGATTAAGGAACTGTACTTCTCATAATTTTACTGAAAGTTTTTTGATGGAGGAGATTATAATTAAGCTGAATTTCATATGGACCTTTATAAATGCATCCTGAAGGTAATTTTATGCAATGTATAAAATAATTTTGTGCATGAAACAAAGTTTCATAGTGAGGAGTTTTCCATTTGTCATGTCATGTCAGCACGCAAAACATTTTAAATTTGCAGTATTTCAAATTTGGGATTTTCAGATTAGGGATGCTTAGCCTCTATGTACTATAAGTTTAATCGTTGTTTAACATTTCTTTGTCTTTGTCTCTAGCATATTTTCCAAGGGCTCAGATCATATTTGTTCCTGGAAACTGGCAGATATTCAATGAATATTTTGAAAAGAATAAGTACTAGTATATATGAAGTGCCTCTTTATTTAATGTCTCCCTATTTATCTATTGTGCCATTCCTAAAATGTTCTTATCATGGCCTCTATTAGATACACCATATTTATCTTATAAATCACTAATAGCCTGACTTAATAATTTTATTCATATAGCTACTGCTTCTTGAGGAAATATACCTGGTAATCCTGTGTGGCACAAAGCTTATACTCAATAGATATCTGTGGATAAAACTTCTAAAAGAAAATAAAAAATCTATAGCAAGTGCTCTTATTTATTATAGGTTATAAAATTCCTAGAAGGCAGTAACCATCTAAGTTTCTCTAAAACAATAGTTCATTTAACTAGATCCTTAAAAAAATAGTGTGATAAAAGACCCAATTTCCCCTTCTTTTTAGGGATCATGATCTTAACAAGGAATTTAATTTTTTAAATTTCTCAGCCCAAATTTTTTTAAAGAAAGGTGGTTTTTTTCAGCTAATGAAAAGATTACTTTTGCATTTAGTTTTTAGATGAAACTAATAATACCTGCATTACATCTGAGCTAGTAAATATGTATGCATTAAATATTTGAGGGACTTATTCATATTCTTTGGCTAGCAGTCAAGCAAAGGAGGACAATTCTTCACTCTAAAACTTATTAGCCCAGATAACTAGTTTTCTTCAATTTTCATGTTAAAAAAAATACTATTTTCTAACTCATTTAACATCTTTCTCCCTTTACTTCTCAAAGTGTATTTTAAAACTGGTTTTAAAATGATTAAAAAGTTCAATTCTTATTATGTCCCATAGATGCTTTTTTTTTTTTTTTTTGGTCCTGGGGATTGAATAAACCCAGAGGTATTTTACCACTGAGCTACATCCCCAACACTTTTAATTTTTTATTTTGAGACAGGGTCTCCCTAATTTGCTTAGGGCCTTAAAAGTTGCTGAGACTGGCTTCAAACTTTAGATCCTTCTGCCTCTGCCTCCCAAGTCACTAGGATTATAGACATGTGCTACAGTGCCTGGTTTCTTTTTGTATCTTAAAGATTTTCCACTTTATCCAGCTAGATGATAAGATTTTTGGACTTTTTTTACATGTACATACACAGTCAGTTATAAAATCTCCTGTCTTTGAAATTTAAAATAATATTAAGTCAAACTGAAATCTAAATTTTGATAAGATTTCACTCTTTTCTAATTTTTAAGTAGTTCTGAAATTTCCAAATAGAGAAATTTTCACCTTTCTTTAAAAAAAATTTTTATTTTCTTTTATTCTATGCTTTATACTTCTCCCTTGGTCCCTAAGATTCATAATCCTAACAATTAAGAAGTTCTTTTTAGCTTCTACCTTGAGAATATACAACTGCTCTTTCATAATTTCTTTCTAAAGAAAATGCAGACTAGCCAATGATTATCCTTCTACCATATCATCATATACTGCTCAGTTCCTTTTGTGGTATTATTCTCAAATTCATTAGAAATACATATCCTACCTCTATTCTTCAAGAGTTTTCTCACACTATTACTTGTCTTCCCTGACAGAGAAGTCATTATGAATAACCCAGAACAAAAGATATTTCACTACTCTTCAGGTTTCCCATCACAAAATATAGAAATAATGCCTGACAACTACGTCTCACATGACAAATAGAAAAAAAAATTAACTATACCCATAATAGAATGTTTATGTTAAATAATAAAAAATAATTAAGATCACCACCAAAACCTCCGAGTCAAAAGACAAAACCCAAAATTAAGATCTATTTCCAAAAATTTATTTGTAATTGGGGAAAAGACTTCATACCTACTGCTTTATCTCCTAATTCAAAACAGAGCCCCCGCAAAGCAAAGAGTAACCTAACATACCTCCTCTTCTCCCTGGCTTCCACAGAGGAGTCTGTTCCAGTAGAGGAGAGCACAGTGGCAGCTGTGACCCCATTGGCAGTGCTAGGTGGAGGACGATTGGTGATCACACAGAGCGGGGTGCTACAAGAGACACTCTCTGCTGTCTTCTCTGTTGTAGAGTCAGCCTGGGATTTGTAAGGAGTCCTGAAATCAAGAGAGACATGAGCAGGAGAATGGTCAGCTTGCAATACCGTAAAGCACTGGCTCAGAGACAGGAAGGTTAGAGAGGGCTAACTACAGAATCTTCTTACTCAGATTTTGTTTGTTGATTTGTTAATTCTGAGCTCTTAAATCTTAGAACAGTGTAATTATATGTTTAGTTGGGACGTCCTCTGCCTGAGGACTCACACTTAATTTTATTATTATTATTTTTTTTGTCTGAAATCAAAAAACAAAAACAAAAATTAGCTATATAGTACCAAGCAAGATAGTGACATATGCAAGAGTGCTTTAAATGACTCCTCATTACCATCTGGCCTCCCTCCACACATGCACACAGAGACAGTGTCTTGCTACACAGGAGAAAGACACTAAAGTCACTTACGATATTAGTTTCCACCTGTCCCTCAATTCTTGGCAGTGGGAGTCTTTGTGGTAGTCCTCAGTCTAGATTTGATGACCATCTTCTTGAATTATCCATTTGAGAAATACTCTACAACCTCAGTATGTTTAGTTCTCCCTCACCTAGTTCAGCAACTGCAGTCTCTTTTCATTTAACAAAATGCCTAATTGTCTGTATTCGTAACTGCACAAGGGAGAAATTAAAACAAAAACCGAATAGGAATTCTGTATGTAACCTTAGCTACAGACTTTTCAACAGCAAGCTGTATAATTAAACTCATTTATGTGAAAACAAGATCTTTGTTTCTTAACAAAGAGTTAGGAGCAACCATTGGCTCTCCACCCAAAAAGCTATCATTTGTGATGTCACAGCTTGTTGCTGGGGTAACAGAGATCCAAAATTGATACAGAGATGGCAAAAGCAATGAAAAGCATGAATGTTAAAAATCTGTTTTTCACCCACTCACAATTATTACCAGAAATGTTTATAAGTAGCTATAAGTTCACTTCCAAATAATCAATTATTAGAATAAGCTTAAAAGAAATAATTGGATAAGAATCTATTATGGTACTTAGATACAAATGTAAAAATAGAATACTTTTAAAGATGGAAGTGGTATCTGAAAAATATAAGCTACTTTTCCAGAAGCGTAATTTTTTATTCATTTTCTAATTTGAAAAATTAAAGGTAAATAATTCTCCAAACTTATTAATCTATAGGGAGTACTAATAAAATTAAAAACACATTTATGAAAAATTATAGGCATGGCAGCACACATCTATAGTCCTAGCTATTTGGGAGACTAGCTATCTATAGTTCAGGAGGTCAAGGCCAGTCTGGGCAACACAGTGAGATCCCGTTTCAAAACACAAACAAACAAACAACAATAAAAACCCATTAGGTAAGGTTTTTTTTTTTTTTGTTTTGTTTTTTAGGTTAATAACATATTTTGTTCTCTGCATTTCTTAAGCTGTTGAAATATCAGAGATGTAATTTTATTAAATCATACAACAGGATTTTTACTATTATTTTGAAATGTGATATAATTTCACAAGTAGATAAGAGACTAGGAAAAGCTCTAGAGCAGGAAACAAAGTTGGTACAATGGAGTAGGATAAATTTAGGCTTTGGGTTTAAGGTAATTTACTGTCTGATCTCTTCTTCATCTATAAAATAGGAATAATGATATCTTTACATGCAGGATTCTTGTGATAACTAAACAATGCTACAGAACTCCTAAAATAGTACCTGGGATAAAATATAAATTCACTGGAAACAAAACAGCGACAAAATGGATAAGAGCTTTGAAATGGACAAATCTGCATTCAAATCCTGCTCAGGTCCTCACTAGCTGTGTGATGATGGGCAGATGACTAAGCTTTTGGTCTCCGTTTCCTCATCTATAACTTAATCAACCGTGAAGCTCTTTTTTTCCATGTTTTTTATTGGTGCATTATTTTAATTGTATATAATGGTAGGAGGTATTGTTACATATTCATACATGCACACTACAAAACAATATAATTTGGCAAATAGCACATATACTGGGGAGCTCTTTATGAAACTGTAAATAATATGTGTACTTAAGATGGCTAGTTGACTAAGCCATATCCATTGTTCATTTCTAACAGTACCCCTATATCATTGAGGACAGCAATGTACCTATTAAACATCTATATCTACCAATGTACCTATTAAAGCCTCCCTATAAACTGGAGATATCCAAGGAGATATAAACAGAAAACTAGTAGTTCTGAGAAAGTTTTCGGTTCAGAGGCATTCCATCCCTGCTGCTTCCCTCTTTCCTCCTGCTTCCTCCCTTCATTGCAGCCATAATGGCTAGAGCCCCAGCAGTTATTTTGTTTACTGAGTCAATCCATAGAAATAGATGCCATGATGTAAAGATTAGAGAGTAGAAACACTGAAAAAAATCTGGATCCTTTAATGACTTTAGAGCTATTAGGTTAGCCCTGACTATTTCTGTGCTTCCTACACGAAAAGGATATAAACCTTTATCTTATTTAAGGCACTATTATATGTGAGTAAAGCAAATCTCAATATAATTTGTGTATAGTAACTGAGCCAATGCCTGTCACATAATAAGGTTCAAAAATGATGTCTATATTTACTTTTCCCCAATGTCAGTTCTTAATAGTTAATCAAGTAACCTATCTGTGTTTTGGCTTCTTCATCTATGATGATAATAATTACCATATCTGTATAGTTGGATAATTATGGGGATCCAATAAATTTCCACATAGTTATACAGTATTATTTTTATTAATCAGTCATAAGCCTGTCCCTCCTTATAAATAACTGGATTATTATGAGAACCTAATGAATTTCTACATAATTATACCGTACTATAATAACCTAACATGATCTTATCCTTTCTGGTCAAATTAATAATCACTACTTGTTTTCAGGAAAGAAATCTAGTAAACTGACAAGTATCAATAATCACCACTCTAACTGGTGTTCTTACAACATGTCTTCATTAATAATTTTACATTTTCTTTTGTGTCACCCGTAGGGACAAGACCCACAAAAACTATACCTCAAAAGCAAAAAGGTCTCTGACCACATGAAAAAGATTAAAGAACCATAATTAAAACCACAGCTAAAGTGCTGCCATACTTTCACAATGAAACTCTGCCCATGGAATCCCTTAGATAAACTAGAAACCAAGGAGATACTGTCCCCAAACATTTTAGACAAGCCCGAATCTCTCCTTTCCCACAGCATTCCCGGAAAAACATTCTCATTGGCTGGGAATTTTTAGAAGGCTGTAGGAGGCTTTTGGAATATCAGCTAGCTTTCCTTCTTATCTGGGTTTGTATGCCATCTTCCATCTTCCAAAACAACAAGAAACTTCCACTCATAATTACTAGAAAGTTAAAATATAAGAATATTTTAAATACTTAATTTACTGCAATAGGTATAACCATTAAATTGTACTCAGAACTGGTAAAATTGTTGAGAGATAAAAGCAATCATGTTAAGTTGATCCTTGAATCCCAAATACAATGATACATATCCTATGTTATTCAATAAGCAATGGTTAACTGGCTAAGAAAAGCCAAAACAAAAGCATCTCCATTAAGTTATGGAAATTTTCACAGGAATTCATCTTTCCACCTCAGTGACAAAGTCTCTTTAGTTCAAATCTCATGTGTTTCCAGAAGCATTAACTTTGAAGAATGCAACTCAAATGGCTCCAAGAAGCCTTACCTGCCATGGTGTACAGATGCAGTAGTGTTTGCACTGATTGATGCAGGGCAAGAAGAGGCAGGTTGCCACTGGCTGCCCCGAGAGGTAGATGAACCAATGGTAATGGGTGAGGTAGCAGGAGATGAATTGCGATTGGCTGAAATGTAGGGACTTGTGGGGTCACTACTTCTACCAAATGAAGCACTGCAAAATAGCACACAGTCACTTTCTTCAGGACATGCTGCTCACCCACCATTTCCCAGCACCACCTTCCCACATTCCCAGATTGTTCAATTGAAAGGAATATAGACCAAAGAGAGGGCATGGCAACTGGGAAATGGCGTGCTCAACTCCAGCTGGAGCTGGGACACTGGCAGCAAGCAGGTGATCACCGGAAAGAGTGAAGCAATCATCACTCTTTTTAGAATGATCTTTAGGTAAGTCATCCAAAAGAGTGAAGGAATGTGAAGGAGGGGAGATGATATTTAACAAGGAAAAGCCAGAAAGTAGAATATATGACAAGAGTAGAAGCTCAGAAAGGGTAACAATAGGAAACAGAATAACTCTATTAGAAACAATAAGTCCCAACAAACCCAAGTCAAAAAAGTCATGCAACCCCAAAAGTCTACCTGATATAGAAGCAGCACTGCAAAGCCAAAGTAAGATGAGGGAATTTGGAGAGGTTTTCAAATTTTAAAATAAAAAAGTGGACAGGAGTAAAGAAATTCTGAAAAAAATGCCTTTGAGAACTGCAGTTATTTAATTTAAAGCTAAAATGCCTTTGGAAGGATTTGAAGTTTGAAGTCTAGAAAGTAATGTTGTATGGGAAACAAAAGGCAACTTTTCTTGGTTTCCAGTGAAGATAGGTAAGAACCATCTCAATTGCAGCAAAAAGTTACTTGGGTTAGAATTAAAAAAAAAAATACTTCCTAACTATAATAGTAATGACACACTTGAGGGGGTGATTAAAAAGGGCTATGCAGCCTTCTCTGGAAAAGAGGCTTTTTTGTTGGGTCCCATCCAAATGGATTCCTGCCTACATACAGACAAGAGATGTCATAGAAAAGAAAAGTATACCAAGGCCTGGCACAGCCGGGGAACGAGAAATTCCTGTTTTTCTTTTCTGTTGAAAATGGTGATGGCACAGAATTCTTTCTTCTTGAAAAGATCATAAGAGAAGACTTTATAAAATCAAAAGGTGCCTTAGGGTTACAGAAGATATGCTTTGGAAATCCAAGGTGTGAAGCAAGTTGTACATCTTTTCTCAAAAAGTACTCTCATAATTAAGCACACTTTCCACTCTAAATAGAAGCAGCACTTTCCTTTCTGTTCACTGTAACCTGCCAGACTACATCTATCAAACCAAATGCCACTCAACCCATTTGCTAATGATATGGAGCAAGGAAATCAGCAACCTTGGCACAAAATAACTCCATGCCTGAAAACAAAATAGCAGCTTTGTCCCCTTTCTATATCTAGAGCATTATCTTCTGAGAAAAGTTTTCTTGAATTTGATTTCAACTGTGAGGAATAATAACCTATCTAGGCTTTGCCATTAATACAAATAGCTGATAACCTCACATAGACAGAAACACTTAGTATATACAATAAAGAATCAGTGAAATCACTGACCTGTGCCTGTACAGTTACAAAACTGAACCCTTTCGATTTTGGCTATATCTGTAGAATTAAAGCAGTGTTGTTGTTTTTTTTTATAGCTTATTATTTCCTGTGTTCTGACATTAACTATTTGACAAATCTTCCTGCCAAATGGAAATAAATTTTGATCTCAAACAGCTAATCTGCCCATATGATCTATGGCCAAAGCCTGTTTCTAAGGTAACCAACCAGCCATCTAGGAAACCTAATGAAGGCAGGAAGAGGCAGTTGGAGGGGTTAAGTGGAAGTGAAGAAAGAATTCAAAGTAAGCAGTGAAAAACAGATTCTTCCACATCAGCAGCAAAGTTCAAATTAAAAAATTAATTAAGTATATCTTATAGCTAGCTTAATGGTTCTGGCAAAGGTGCTTTGCTTGCTGGCTAATACGTGGCAAAGAAAATAATTGCAGAAAAGGGAATAGAGATGAGAAAAAAGAAGGAAACCCATGTACCTTCTCTGCACCAAACTTGCGAGTTTCACATCTTGATGGATCTGAGGGCCATTAAAGTCATAAAAAAAAAAAAAAACTCAAGTCCCTAAATTAACAGGCTTTAACATGAAACTTCTTTAATGCAATAGAAAACTGTTCCCATTTCCCACCCTTTACCACCCTACCATGTCCCCCCTTTCCTCCCCACAAAAACATAACATGATGAAAAATACTCTAGTTTTAGAAAGAGAAAAACCAGCTGTTGGACAAGGGTGTTTTAAATTCAGTCTTGCCCAGTGATGACTAGAAGTCACTTCTGATTGAAGATTTCAATAGGACTGAGAAGATAGAGTCTAAAGTCAGATCTTTGGTAAGAATTTGGAATTAGCTTACTTTAATTTAGATATTAAGAAAACAAATTAATTTTAATTTTAAATTAGTCAAGATGTTAATCCCAAGAAATCTAAAAGCAATTTATTTGTTGATTCATTTTTGTGGTGCTAATTGGATATAAAAAGGCATGCAATTATTACCCATATTCCCATAGCCAAGTGAATGAAAAGCATCTCCCAAACCCCTTGTGCCTGGTACCTTTTCAAGTAGGTTGATACATAGGTGGAAGGAGTAATTGTCTGTGGAGTTTCATTTCCCTTTGCTTCATCCTTCCACAGCTGCCGAGTATAGGAGCCACTCCTCACTAGATTAACAGCTGACTCTCTGTAGAAGCATGAAAGAAAAACAATCCAAACACTGATTCCTACCAACAGTTTTGTCCATGATACAATGCACAAGGGGAGAGAAGAGCCAACAGCAAACTGTAACATGGCTAAAGAAACAGATACATCTTTCCAGTGATTCTGTTTTATATATACCTGTTTTCTGTACAGACAAAGGATGACTATTACTGTCTGTTTTCTTCTAATAACTTCAAAGCCAACTAATTTCAACAGGTACCAAATTCCTCATATCAAAGGTCCTTCATCCTTTTGTAAAGAGAAGTCACTTTAGTTCCTTGTTTAAAAAGCACCCTGTAATCAGTCCCCAGTAGTAGGTTACTCATAAGTTAAACAAAGAAGGGACGGGTGAAAAAGACGAAGTCTGCCACCATGGAAAAAGGTTACTACAGAAGGAGAAAGGAAAGGAAGACTTGTTGGGGGCCTCTTTAGCATTATAAATTAAAAGGCATCAAGGAAGGGGCTGTAGTAGGATTTTGGATCCACAGACATTCCATCTTTTGTGGGTGGAGGACCATACTGTGAGAAGAAAGGTTCTAGGTTAGGTTCTGCCCTGAGATGCAGGAGTACTTCAAAATCCCTGTATTGCTTTTAACTGGTGAGGAAGACTTTAAATTTTATCTACTTACAAATTATACATTAACCAAGTAAATAATATTTTTAATGTTTTCTATATGATAAGCAGAGTGCTAGGCACTAGAGGTCTTTGAGCAATCACACAGATATAGACCCTATCTTTATAGAGCCTGCTAGGGGAATAAAACTAACCCACAATTTGGAAGGGCCAGGGAGGATGTCCTACAAACAGTAACATCTAGATGGGCTGGGAAGCATTCTCAGAAGAAGGAACAAATAATTCATAACGTACTAAGGACACCTACAGGAAGAAGGCAGAGGTATAATGGCCACGAGATCATTATGCCCAGAAGAGTTAAAGGAAACCATCTTCTGGTCTGTGCTATGATTACCTGTTCTCCTTTTCTTCAATGTCATTTGTGCTACTGAGCCTCCGGGATGCCAGTGAACTAAAGTAGCTTTTGTTTTCTCTTTCCTGTAAAATAAAAAAAAGCAAAGCACAAGAAAGGTACAATACTGATCCAGCATAAAACAATTTGGCTAAAAAAGCAAGAACTAATCTACCTATATAGTCTTATATCTGGTTCCACACTAATGCCATTGTGAGTGATATTTAAAAAGGTAGCTTTCAAAAGCTTATTCCTATCACTCCATTAAAATCTCATAGGCAGTGAAATAATTCTCATAAGTAAGGATAGACAACGGAAGCACAAATTACACAAAGCAGTAGTCATGCCTTTGAAAAGTCACGGAGCGGGCTAGGGTTGTGGGAGAGCACTTGCCTAGCATGTGTGAGGCACTGGGTTCAATTCTCAGCACCATATATAAATATATTAATAAAATAAAGATCCATAATATCTAAAAAATAAAGATCCATAATATTTAAAAGTCATGGAGCTCTCCTCACTATTCTTAATCAAATAAGTCTATTGAATCGCTAGCATATCTTTTCCTTAAAATGCACAAAAGATATGCTGCAGAATTAATCCAATATGCCTTTCCTCTTCAAGTATTCTCCAGAAGTACAAGACAAAACAAGAGGACTATGATTATAAGGAAGATCTGATCCAGAAGAGGGTACTAAGTGAGCCCTATAAAATCTGGAACCAAATTCGTCCCTGATGAATACATAGAGGAATTATTTATGGTGTTAGCTTGATCATATGTCTATGAATTTAAAAGATTACAAGTGTAAAAATGTTTTTTCTAAATCCTAATGTGCCTGAGCTTCATTAGGATTCAAAGCCCAGCTAAGGAACTTTGCTTCTAAACATCAAAAGAGTGAAGTTTCTGGTATTGATTCAAAAGAACCTTTTGAGCCATATCCAATTTTCTCTGATCCTCTATTTTACTCTAGATAAGAAGGTAAGCAAGAATGAACATATAAGTCAAAAGAAGAAGTATATTTAAAATTTATTTTCTTTTTTGACCAAGAGAATAATAGCAAGCAAACAGCAACTTGATGATACTATCAATGTGTCTGTCTCCTTCCTCAGGTGTTACAGTTCTACATTCCTCTTAGAGAACAGAAAATATTTTCATTATTCCCAGGATTGAATTTTTATGAAAGAAAACTGCTTGGAATTCTCCCACATCCTGCTGGAATTGCACCTTATCTTTGTTGTCCAGCAGAGCAGAGATCCGAGGGCTTGAAGAGGAGCGGTAGATGGAAGAGCCTCGATCCCTTAGGCCTTCTCTAGAATTGGCCACTTCACTCAGCATGTTATGACTGCCAGTTTTTTTGAGTCCCAATCTCCATGAAGAAGGAGATTCATCTTTGGCCTCTTCTGGCTTGTTAAAAAGGCTGGAGGAGAACTAAGAGGGAGGATGCAAAGAAAAGAAAAAAGCAAGGTCCTGATGAGCCTTCTGTTTGAGCCTATTTGCCCTTTCCATGCTTAACAAAGTTCAGTGAAGCAACTAAGGCAGCACCAGAGAACAAACACACGGTGGGCTGTCTGCCAATGTGCCCTCCTCACCTAGAGGACGCTTATCACCTCTCAAGACTCTCTTTCTCCCTAAGCCAGAAATAGCCTCCAATTCTCAGCACAGTTCTCCTCCCTGACAAATTTGTTCTGAGAAATAAAAAACCATTTGCTCTCCTTAACTGACCTGGAGCACCAGGAGGTTGATACAGATGTAGTGAATACAGATGAAGAGGTAGTGATACATCTTCTCTTGACTCACTGGGTAACTGAAAATAAGATATTTCACTTCTTAGGTCTCAACATGCTCATCTGTAAAATGGTGATAATGAGTTTAATTCCTCCATATGATATGTGGAGTTTGAAAACACAAGATGAGCTAATGTGTAAATATGTCTGAAGGTACTTTTGTGATAAGCTGATTTAATACTAATAAAAATATCAGAGGCTCCTCCACACAAATTCTAACTGCCAACTTCAAAAGAACTTATTTGATGTTGGATAGCAGTTCCAAGAATTTTAGATTTCACTGACCACAAAATTTAAAAACTTTAAAGGTCAAAGGTTTCTATCTTTTTTCTTTTGTCTGGAGAGAAAATCTTTCAAAACATGAACAGCTCACCATCACTGTCATTATATTAAAAAGAAGAAGGAATTTTTAATTTTAGAAAAGAAAGTTTCACGCCTGGGGCTGAAGCTCAGTGGTAGAGTACTTGCCTAACACGTGCAAGGCTCTGGGTTCCACCCCTAGCACTGCATAAAAAAAGGAAGCATCATAAAAAGCTTACTTTATCTTTAATTATAAATCAGGGAAAATTCATAGACTAGCATTAGCCCAAAGACCAATTTAGGGTATAATTGGTCTTTGGAACACTACCCAACAGCTCCTTCCTAAGGTCTGGGAAACTTTGCAAGGTCATCTTTACTGCTTGAAATAGTGAAAATGCAGTACAAATGTTAATGCATTCATCTCCAACTCATGCTCAGAGTTTTCTCTTCATTGTCACGTGAGTACATACATTTATATACTCCTTTCTTTTCATAAGTTACCTAATTCTTAGGGAATCTTTCCCCCTTTCACAGTATTATTCAGCAAAGTGGAATCAGTACTGCATGTGTTTGTATTTTTAAAAATTTATTATTTTTCTTTTTGAAAATTAGGAAGTTTAGCTGGGTGCTGTGGTGCACACCTATAATCAGCAACTTGGGAAGCTGAGGCAGGAGGAACAAAAGTCCAAAACCAACCTGGGCAACCTGGTGGAGCCTGTCTCAAAAAAGGACTGGGAATATAGCTCAGTGGGAGAGCACTCATGGGTTCAATTCCCAGTAGAGCAAAAAATTAAAAATGAAATAAAAATAAAAACATAGGAAATCTAGTCACAACTAGAAGCAGTGACAGTATGTGAGGTACAACCAAGTGATTATATTCTATTTGAGGCCTGTGTAATGATTCACAGTGATGTTTCTAGGAATAAATAAGCAGCCAAGACTGGTTCTCTCATTTCCACAAGGACACCAGAAGCCCATCTTTCCAATTCATGAGGAAATAAGATCAATAAGTTAATATCTCCAAAACCACAGTTTTTTCAACAGTTCTATTCCAAAGAATTTGGATCAATTCTTAACTTCAAAACCAATTTTGCACTTTGTAGAGTGGATCATCATTCAGCTCTGTCTCACTGACTAGGAGCCTACAGATTCTTAGTTTGTGTAAAGTTGTAGCAGGAAGTGCTCCTGGAATTTCAACATGTTCTTTCTACTTCTGCCCTTTACCCATTATAAAGTTTAAAGACATGAAAACAAAGTTTTAGAGAGAAGTAGAAAAAAAAGAATAGTCATCAAAGCAATTATTTTTGGATGCCAGATATCTTCCCAAACCTGTCTAAAGTTTATACATAGTTACCTTAACCTTGAATGTGAAAAAAAACAGGAAATGACTTTTAAAAAAAATGTTTTTGGTCCCAGACTATTCTATCCTATGTCATCTTAACCCATCTGTAGCCATATTTGGTGATGGTTTTACAAAAAGTATTTTTGGCAGTGTTATGCACTGATTCTTTGTGTCCCTACAAAATTCATATATTAAAGCCCTAATCCCCAATATGTCTTATTTGGAGATGGGGCCAGTGAGTAGGTGATAATGGTTAAACAAGGTCAACAGAGTGGGTCTCTCCTCCAACAGGGCTGGTGCCCTTATATGAAGAGGAAGAGACACCAGAGCTCCCTTTCTCTCCACCACGTTAGGACATAGCAAGAAGGTGGCCATCTTCAAGACAGAAGAGTCACATGGCTCATATACTGAATCCAGTATATTGGTCTGGGACTTCTCAGCCTTCAGAACTGTGAGGAATAAATTTCAATTGCTTACATCAACCAGTGTGGTATTTTGTTCTAGGAGAGGACTAAGGCAAAAGTATATCTTTATTGTTTTACAAGAACATATCTTTGAGTCCTTTCTAAATATGAATTATTGCAGGAGGGTGAAATATAATACCCAAACAATTCCAAAGTACTCACTCTCCTAGCAGAAGAGGCAGAGAAGGTATTCTGAGCTGGTGTTGGTATCTGCTCCATGACACTACTCTTGCTTTCAGAGTTGGAATGGTTGACAGTGGCTTCTGGCTTTTTATCTGTTATTTAAGACAAGAGAAGTAACAAGTCCAAGTATGAAAACCATACCTTTGTGTGTCTATGTTCTTTTCTGATAACAGAAAAGGCTTGTTATCAGAACAGATTTTAGGGCCATGTAATACTAAACTCAAACTAAGATGAACTCTCCAGCCACTGTGGGCAGAAGAAAATAAACTCAACAATATTCCCATCTTGTTTCTTTGGCAGTGTTATGCACTGATTCTTTATGTAAGCTCCAACTCTAATTTCCAGATGAAAAGTGAAAATTGTTTCTACTTTATCAGTAAAATCATATATAGAATTCATTAGTTACTACTTGGGAAGAATATGTGTTTGGGGGTTGCTTGGCAGGGAAAAAAACAAAAAGTGCAAGATAGACTTTGTTTTCTAGGTAATTATAATCAAAAGAGATAAGACTCTTTACAACGATAATAACACAATGTCATATAAAATTCAGGTACTAAAGTGGTCGATTCAGATCAACAAGTGCTAGAGAATTTCGGAGGAGGCAGATCCTCTGAGGGAAGAAACAGGGAAAATTGCTACTTTAGTCAGGATTCTCTAGAACAGAACCACAGAGGAAGCTGGAAGACAGTACTGACTGACAGGTGGAAGAGGAAGAAGGGGCATGAGTAATGGCTCAGAAATCAAAAGACATACATCTGATGGTCAGCAAAATGGCCAGCCTACCTTAAATAGTGGGAATTCCTATGGTTACAATAGGAAATAAAGGTAAAAAGGGATTGGAGGGTGAGCTACAGAATAATATTATTGCTGAACTCACGAGTGGTCCATATCGGTAGGGTTATCAATCAGAAAGCTTGTCTTTTTATTGCTACAAACTAAATAACTACCACTGTGCCTGTGTCTAGTGAATTATGCACTGATTCTGATTTATGTACTCTGGAAACAACCCCAGAGTAACCTAATCATGAATTATGTGACAATTTTAAGCTATATCCTAACTGTGTGATACTAGAAAAGTATACTTATATTTAAATCTCTATTTTCTCACTGTGTCTTACCTTGTGGGAATTATGATAAAGATTAGAGATTATGTTCTAAAACTGCATAGCTCATTGTCTGGCCATAGTAAATTCCTCATTTTTTAAAAAAATAATGTTATTTTTTTTGAATTATTGTGAATATTCAAGGCATTCTTTAAATACTATCTGAGTATCTGTAGCCCTGAGAAATCCAGCTTACTAGCCAAATGTGACAGACTGTTACTGTAATAGCTCCCAACAAATCATGTCTCGGCGAATCCATACCTTTGTGCAAATCACGTCTCCATGAATCCATACCATTTCTACATTGACTCTGGGCTTAGCCAGGTGATTTGCTATGGCCATGGGAACATTAGCAAATGTGACAAAAGTTAAGTTTGAAAAGTGCCTATACACTGAGCTTTGGCCTTTGACTGCTTTTTGAAGCATCTGCCACATGAAGAAGGAGAAGCTAAGTTGCTTGAAGATAGGAGTCACATGGCTCATTTGCACTAAACATCCTGCCATCTAGGACCTCATCCCTCTAGATGATTCAACAATTGACTATACAAACATGAGTGAACCCAGCATTACCATGAGGAGATACAAATCATACAGCTGAGCCCTTCTGAAACTGCCAATCCGTTGAATTTGGTACACATAAGGTATTCTTGTTTTAAGCCACTAAGTTTGGGGATAGTTTTTACTCAGCAATGAATAATTGATTCACAAAATATTTAAGTCAAATAAATAAAAGCGGAAAAAGAAAAACTCTAATCAAAATGCTTATGTTCACCTCAAAATATAATTAATATCTTTACTACAACATAAGACACATGAAAAATATCATATTAAAAAGTTGTGTCTGTGGGTCTTTAAAATTAGGATAAATGAATTCAACAAGTATTCGTTTAGTACGACACAGGCAATATTTGGAAAGGTTTTGGTATAATGCACTTCCTTGCATTTTCCCCACATATTTATTGAGCACCTTAATAGAATGCCATGTGCTAGGAACTATGGTACATAGCAAGTCGATCAAGAAACATTACTTTCAAGTGCTTCCAAAGCTTGCTGGTGGGGGAAGAGCAGAAAGGAAGAGCAACAAACCAAATAATTCAAATATTAAACATCAGGAAAAAAGTAATACATCAGACATTCAAACAAATAGCTACAGGAATCAGGGGAGGGAAGAAAACCATATATTTATATGGTAGGGCTCCATAAAGAAAAAGTTGATTGGAGCTGGGATTTGGGACATGAGTGAAATTTCAGTTGGCAGAGAACTGCAGAAATGAGTAGGGAAGCTTGCTAGAACCATCTGGCTTCTGCCCACACCAGGCTAGTGAAACTGCTCTCTAGGATTACTAGTGACTTCCTAATTGCTGTGTCATCCTTCAGCTCTCCCTTCTCACTACAGCCCTGGTTTCTGAGGTAGAATGATGCATCCTGGTTTTCCTCAATCACTCTGGTCACACCTTCTTTGCCTCCTTCAGTGATTCTATTTCACTTCCTTCCACTTCACATCCTAAGCACAGTATGTCAAGATTCTTTTTTGTACCTCTTTTCTCTAAAGTCTCTCCCTTAGGGATATCATCCTTTTCTAATTCCATCTTTCACTTCTGTGCAGATAATTTGCACTGGTCCTTTACTATTCTGAGGAGCTCTAGATCAAAACTATATGTGCTATCTATGAAACCTAATTCACCTAACCTCCTATGGTGTCAATTTCTCAATCTAAAAAGTGGTGATAATGATATATACCCCAGAGTGTGATTATGAGGAATAAATAAAAATGTTTAAATGTGTGTTGCAAAGTAAAATGCACTGCAGATGTAAAGTTTTATTACAATTCCCTGAACTAAACATAATCTTTCTTACTAGTGAATACCAATGATTGGATTAATCTCTCTCACATGGCATGTATTTTACTTATGTATATATGCCTTTCTATTCCCCTACTAGACATATTCAAGAAAAAAACATTTAGTGAATGTGAGTGCCTGCCATGTGCCAGGCATTGTGCTGAGACCTGGGGGCATAATAATAAACCCAGTGTTCCCAGCCAAAACAATGAGTACTAGAAGAAAATTAAGAACATGGTGCTAGAGGGATACAAACAGGGGAGCAATACTGTTGGGTGGGAGAACAGAAAAGGGGTCCATTCTTTGCAGATTTCAGTTATCAGAAAAACCTAAAAAATCACCATTTGAATCTGCTAGATCCTAAAGCTCCTAACAGAACTCACTAAACAAGCATCTGAAGGCCTGAAATAAATTTTAAAGTACAAATAAACATTCAACAGCAGGAGAGATCACAGCATGTTTAAAGAAATCAAGCAATATGGTCTGACTACAATATGTCCTTGCCTGTGTGTAGCACTGGAAAGGTCAGCTGGAGATAGATTATGAAAGGCCTTGACAGCCAGGCTACAGAGTTTGGGACTTAGTCCGTAGGCAAAGGTGGAGTGAGGAGATAGTTCTAGGTTTTGAATTAGGTACACAATAGTTATAAGGGTGTTGTAGGTATTTTACTCCAACAGCAGTGTAAAGATGGGCTGCAGGGAATGAGATCTGGGGTGGTGGTACAAATCACAAGCAACGCCAGGAGTTCAAGCAGCTCCCTCCCATTTTTTTTTTAATACCTTAGTAGATATAGCATAGAGCAAGCCCAATATTAATTCCAGGTAATATCTGAAAACTTGGCAATATGTCAATGCTCAATAGCTAATACAAAGGACAAAAAGAAACACATTTATAAATCTTTTTAAGTACTGACACTAGCATTTCCAGAGCAAGCTACACCTGATTAATAATAGAAATCCAAGTCTCAATGAATATAAGGTCATCTCCTATACTGCAAACCTAGCTAGTGTCTGTCTTCTCTATCGCACTGATGAACTCTAACCTCTGGTGACATTCAGTGAGCCTCAGATTGAAACATGAAGACAGGTGATATTCTCCCATGATTGACAGAAACCATATCAGGAAAGCCAGACATCATCAGAAGCTTGGGCCAAGACAACAGAGTAAGTTAAATATCTTCATTATAGGTAGTCCAGCTACAACAGAATTCAGAGGAAAATACAGACTTCATTATAAACTTAATGGGTGGCCTCTTCCCCTCTAACTTGGTTTTCAAGCTGGAAATGTCATTTTTTTTCATGAACTCAAATCTGGAGGGATAATGTGCCAATGAATGCAGGGCATATGTGCAATTAAAATCTTAGCTTACCATTTCTTTCCAATTATCTATGAGAACTATTCTTTGCAGCTGAATTTCTATTCAGTAAAATCCAGCTTATTATTTCTCAATGATTGCCGGCCTTTACAAAACCAAACCTATAGGCTATTTTATAGCTTAATGATCTGACCATGTTCAGCACCTCATTCTCATTTTTAGGGCTCCTGTCTTGTCAATAATAAACTTAAGAATCTCCATATGAGATTACAGTTAGCCTTCCATGGATTCAACTAACCATGGACTGAAAATAATTCAAGAAAAAAAATGTATACATATTGAATATGTACAGACTTTTTCCCCATCATTATTCCCTACAATACAGTGTAACAACCATTTACATAGCATTTATATTACATTGTATATTATAAGTAATTTAGAATTATTTGAAGTACACAGGAGGGTGTGCATAGTTTATAAGCAAATACTGTATCGTTTTAAATAAGGGACTTAAGCATCTAAGAATTTTGATTATCTACAGGGGTCCTAAAACCAATTTCCCAGAATACCTGGGAAGGACTGTACTGTTATCAATGAACGTCATATAGGGCCTGTAAGCCCAATGACTCGGGTGATTGAGGCAAGAGAATCTCAAGTTTAAAGCCAACTTCAGCAACTTAGAAAAAAAAGGGAATGAAGATGTGGCTTGGTGGTTAAACACCCCTGGGTTTAATCCTGACACAAAAAGAAAAAAAAAATGATAAAGATAAGCCAGGCATGGTGGTGCACACCTGTAATCCAAGCTATTCAGGAGGCTGAGACAGAAGGATCACAAATTCAAGGTCAGCCCTGGCAACTTAGTGAGATCCTGTCTGAAAAAATGAAAGGGCAGGAGTTTAAGTTCAGTGTTAGAATGCCCCTGGGTTCAATTCCCAGTATTACCCCTCCACTAAAAAGAATCATAAAGGTAAATATGATATTGTTCCTTTCTTAATCCTCTATTCAGGACCTGAAGGAACCTTATATAATAAGGAGAAGATGGGGGACGAGGGTTGGAGAGGGTGGTCGATTTTAGGATTCTGTTTAGGGAATCAAACTAACCTGAGAACTAAGTACAAATTTTCACCAGTTCATCAAAAGTATTTGACCCAAAGAGACATAGTGACTTTTTGGAATCTGATCTTGATGCTATTTACAAATTCAAGGTTAGGACAGCTGGCTCCCGCACACAGAATTCTCTGTGCACCTTACTACATGGCTGCATAGAAACTGGAAGATATAGTTTAACAGAGCTCACAGCTTTTATAAACAAGCTGTCACTAGCAATTTGATCTCTTTTCTTTGAAAACTAAATTTGCAGTGCCTTGAGGCTTGGCCAGCTTTCTGACAAGCAGTGGAAATGGAGGATCTTTACATTACCTGCCTCCTTCTCAGTTTCTGACTCAGAAGCTTCATCTTCACCTTCCTCTTCCTCTGAACTAGAGCTGCTGGATTCTTTACTTTCTTCCTCCATTTCTTGGGACTTGGGTGTCTCTTCCTCATATAGCATCTTCTCTTTGCTAAATTAAAGACACAAGTTGAATGTAATTCAGAAGTAATGACAAAATAAGGAGAACAAATCTACAGACTATAGTATATAGAGAGGCAATAGTAGAAATATATTTTAATCCTTCTTTATATCTATGTGTTCATCTGAACTCTGAGTTTTTTTTTTTTTTTTGCAGATTAAGGTGTAGTATTGACTCTTGAATATGACTCAAGGAGATCTGGCCTATTCAACATACAGAAAAAAAGGAAACCATGACTTGTGATGATGGGTAGATATAAAAAAACAAAAACTTAACAGATGCTTACTCACAACTTATTACATGCCAGGAATCATGCTAGGCACCAAAACAGTGGTAAACAACAGAACTCACAGTGCATTTATGGGAATAGGTGGGACTAAGAACCCTCAAGCTAGGATAGGAGAAACGCTGCATGCATTCAGTCTTCATTAATTTCTAAGTTTAAAGCACATTCACCTATTCTCAGTGTTTTCCACCCATATCAATGTCGTCTCCCTGTCCCCTAAACTTTTTAACATGTTTGAAGATGATCTGACTAAAACAATTATAGTTTCTTCACCATATAAATTCTCAGGGTCAGTCTGACATATTAGAACACTGCTTGAACCCATTCCTCAAGCCCAAGTATCTTACTTCTTAAAGAGTCCACTCTGCAACTTGCTGTTCAGGTCTGACTCAATGAGTTTATTTCGTGTCTCCTTTTCACTTCGAAGCTGAAAATTGACAAAACAGAGAAAAGGAAAAAAGTTGACTACTGGTGAAAAATCAGCAGTACTAAGAAGAACCCAATGGCACTATCATCCTGAAGAAGATAGAACCCACACTAAAGTAGGGGAAAAGAAACTGAAAAAAAGAGAAACACATCAGCTGGGTCTCCTTAGGAAAAAATGACAGAGGAAAATCCTCATCCAGATTAGACAAGAAAAAACATGGTGTTAACGCTTCAAGAAAACTTCCTGTTTCAAATACCCAAATCCCAAAAAAACCTAGCTTCTGAAGAACAAAAGGCCAGCAGCAACTTGGAAAGAATTCTATATGATCCCTAACTAAAATAAAGTTAACAATAATTCTAAAGAAAACACAGGTACCAAAATGGGAAATTAGCCCTTAGAATGATATTTAGATGCAAGCTCTAGACAATATGTATTCTATCCCTAGAGCCTAAAGTTATGTAGGAGACATGGGTATGAATCATTATCATAATTGTAGAAATGTTATTCAGTGACAATATTATTTAGGCTCAAAAACATAACAATGTTTGGTAAAGAATTTATAGGAATCTTCTCTATGATTTTTGTAATTTCTTTGTGAATGAAAAATTATTTCAGAATAAAAAGGTTTTAAAAACCTAATTATGCAAAGTATACATCTTATATTAGGAAGATTGTTGCTGCTATATAACAGGAAAGCCACTGATTTTTTTTTTTTTCCTATCCTACCCTGTGGTCACTGATCTTTATTCTCCTCACCAAATTACTCATCCCCTTTGTGGGGAGTAAATGTGACACATTCATTCTTCATCTCTTTATTGGAGGTGGTTTTCCATGCTGCAGTTTGTGCATGGGCACCAGGTGTGTGTAGCACTAAGCAGAATGGCACAGGTAACCAAATGAAAAAAAGATTTAAAATGAAGAGGAAGGAGAAGAGGATTGAATTTTGGATGTTTCATGGAATCTAGAATAAGTATGAATCACTGACCAATACTGTCCAATACCAAATAACTGTTTTATCTTTTATATTTGTTAAGAAAGATAAATATTCCTCTTTATAATCAATATGCTTTAAATTATATACTTTTAGTAATTTTCATTTGGAAAAAAAGCTCTTAATTTGAACATAAGCATTTTCTAGAACTCAAGTGTATAGTTTTGTTGTTGTTGTTGTTGTTGTTGTTTGTTGCTTTCATCTGCTTCAAGGATATCTTACAACAAGCAAACTTTAACAACAGTGGTTTCTAGAATACTTTCTTCTAACAGACTCTTGATAGTTCCTGAAGGAAACAATGAATATCTCTGGAATGCGGAAATGTCCAGTTCAGTTCTCAACAGACATAATAAAAGCAAGCAACTGTGATACCCACCGTAGACTGCAAACTGCTAGAAGAGCTTTCAAAGTATTTAACAGTGACTCACCACATTCTGCTTCTTCTGGAGCATCTCCAAATGCTCCACAAGACCCTCATCAGCCACATCAAATGGCGTCTGACCCTGGGAGAGAAAAGGGGCACAATGACTGATAGAAAATAGAAGCAGTTATTATGTAACTTTATTTTATCAGGGACTATGCAATATTCACTTTCTGCCTTAGATTCCAATGATACAGAGTGAGTATCCCTTATCCAAAATGCTTAGGACCAGAAGTCTCTGAATTTTTTTTCAGATTTTGGAATATTTGCTTATACATAATAAGATACATGGAGGATAGGATCCAAGTCTATACACAAACATCATTCATTCTTCATATACAACTTGTTCATATACAACTCATTTTATACAATATGTTAAATAATTGTGTGCTTTAAAGGTGTAGAATTTTCCACTTGGGGCATTATATTAGCACTCAAAAAGTTTCAGAGTTTGGAGAATTTCAGATTTTATATTTTTGGATTAGGGACGCTAAACCTGTAGATGCTTTCCAAATTAATCTACCCTACTTTATGACAGGCCTTCATCTATTACATGGGAAACTCTGTAAGAAACAGCAAACCCATTAAGCAGAGAGCTTCATAATGTACAAAACAGTATTGAGGAAATATCACCACATCATTTTTAATGTTTATTGCTGTTGGCAAATAATCAAGGGAAACCTCTACTTGTACCTACTCTAAAAAAGGTCTTAATTACAATGATGAATTTAATAAGGGCTCTTAAAAACCTCTGGGGGAGGTTCAGAAACATGTGCACCAAAGATAAGTCACAGAAATCATCTCCCTTTAAGTAACTAAAGGGCAGACAGGAAGGTTTTCTCTTTTAGAAAACATCATCCCAATTAAGGACTCTGACCTATAGTCTAAGAATGAAACCAGGACCCAAAGGAGACATGAGGCAGATAAGAACATCTACTAATTAAAGAATCCAAACCAGGTACAGTGCTGCATGCCTGTAATTCCTGCAACTTGGGAAGCTGAGCAAGAGGATCGCAAGTTCAAGGCCAGCCTAAACAACTTAGCAAGACCTTCAGCAACTTAGTGAGACTGTGACTCCAAAAGACTGGGGGATGTAGCTCAGTGAAAAGGCTCCCCTGAATTCAAATCCAGTACAGAAAAAAGAAAAAAGAAAACAAAAGTCCATTATCTCTGGGTTCTTAGAAAATTAGGAGACAAGGATTGGAATTCAGGGCTTCTAAGATGCTTGAAGTGAGGCTGAATAAGGCTATTTTCAGCCAAAACTCAAAGTTCTTTGTTATTGTAACATTTTTAAATGACTCAATGTGAATAGAGCTCAGCTGTTAAAAGAATGATTTGAAAAATATCAATTCTTCCATATTTCACTATAAATAGTGGCCTTAGGTTTCTGAAAGCCTTTTTTTTTTTTTTTGCCAAGTTTGTTTTAAGGGCTTCACTAGGTTAATGGGGTTTTATTTCATGTAGCAACACTTCTCTATGTTGATAATGGGTGAGGGCAGGCAGGTGAGGGCAGCATCACAGCTACCAGGGATGCACATTTCTCCAGAGCAGTCACCTGGCCATTTTGTTCTAGAGACTCAACCACCAACCTCATTGCGTTTTAGAGATTCAGACTCACTAACCAGTTTGTTCCGGATATCCATGTCACAGAGTGCTTCTGCCAAGATGGAACAAGCCTCCTTCACTCCCCAGTGTGCTGCTGCATGGAGGGGAGTCCAGCCATCAAGATCCTGAACGTTGAGTTCGTAGCCAGCTTGAATTAGAAGTCTAAGAAGAAAACACCAAATATTACATTTCTCTTTTTAATTTTACAATTTTCTGCCAAAAAAGCTGAAGGTCATTTTATACAATATGTTAAATAATTATGGGCTTTAAAATATTTTCCACTTGGGGCATTATATTGGCACTCAAAAAGTTTCAGATTTTGGAACATTTCAGATTTTAGATTTTTGGATTAGGGATGCTCAACCTGTAGGTGCTTTTCAAATTAATTGATATTTCAGATTGAGCCCTGAACTACAGGGATACATTCTATGATTACTTCTGCCCTCTAAGGCATAGCTATGGTTTCATAATTGCTACTTTGAGCATAAATCATAGATGATTTTTAACTGAGCCCCTCAAAAAGGTCATTTGTATGGGATTTCCTACACATATCCATGTATACTGTATAAGGGGAGTGCAAAGACAGGTGTGTACCTGAGACTAACAAAAACCTAATTCAATTAACCAAGTCATACAACTCTATTATAGAATGTGCTCTCTATTCTCCAGGGCAAGGAGAAATTAACATAAAACAAGGGCTCATATTTCTTCAGGATACTTTCTGGTTGGTCTTTCCACAATATCATAGGTTTACTACAGAATCTCATACCTTCTACTCTACAAGAGTATCTGCAGACACTAATTTTAAAGCTTTAATCTAACTGTAACCATGTTATACATGTAAAGATATGATTCCAGAAGTCCCAAATTGCACTGAGCTGGCTGAAGCCCTTTATTGTGGAGCTCCAGAAATCTTCCAAGAATTGAGCACAGTATGGATGTCACACTTGGACAGACATGGAGTACAACACACTGCCATATCTATTAGAAACCCCATATTAGGTTGAATATAGAACACTGAAGGAGTTCGGCAGCAATGGCACACACAGTGCCTTCAGCAACTCACGTTTTGGGGAAAACCTTTCAACTCTAAGCACCAAAAGCTACATAAGGCACAGATGTAAGAAAAACTGGAATAGACATAGCAGAATCCAAATCCCTCATGTAAGTTTGACTATTCTAGACACTGCATATTCAAGATCTGTAAGATTGATCTAAAGAGTCCCAAGGAAGTCAAAAAGGACCAAAATGATCATAGGTCTATCCTGCATTGCAGGTCCTAAGAGGAGAAAGTTGCAGGGGAATTAATGACAAATTCATAGAATGGGACAAGGTCTGTGTATCTTAATTCTTTTTTCATATATCATACATATCAGTGAAAAGCTAGAGGGATGGCAAGAGGGAGGTAGACTATCTGTGGCCTAATATCAGCAAAATATGGGGTGGGGGAACAAAAAACTGCATGATCAACAAAAAAGGAAACACATCATAGTTGAAAATCTAATTCACCTTTGGCATTCAAAACTCATCTCATCTCATCCAGTAAACCAAACTACTGATTGATATACAGAAACAATACCTGAGCACTTCAGAGTAGCCCTTGGCAGCAGCCACATGGAGGGCTGTGGCTCCTGAGCGGGCCTGCCTCACATCCTCTATTTTCCCACTGTTGAGCCACTGGCGGGCATCCTGTAACATCTGTTGCTCTTCTTCCTTTCTTGACTGCTCTAGATCAACTCCTATAGAAGTAATATACCAGACAGCCAGCATTACTAAAACTCTACTCAAGTCTAACAGGTTATTTTCCTTAGATTCAAAACACATCATAAATATAACCACAGATAACAGTTTAATTATCAAACTGGATAGTCCTCAAATTTAGGAAAGCAGCTGATTTTGCACACACATTAATGGTCTTACCAGGTTAAATCATCAGGCTAAATATTATGTGATGCAGATCCATTGAGGAAACATGCCTAAATCATTTTCAACAGAACATAAAAATCAGAGGGGATATTATTTTTACTTATAATATTTGCACAAAGCTATAAACTTCAAGGTTCTTTTATGTTATTTCATTTCAGTTTCCAAACAATTCTTTGAAGTGAGTATAATATCCCCATTTACCATATAAGGAAATAAACATGAAAAGTTTTAATGCCTTGCTTAAAGCTACAAAACACATTAGTGATGCTAGAACTCTGAAATACTTGATCCCTGTCTGTTTTTCTTTTCCACTCATTACACCAAAAGGTTAGTATTAAAGATGTTGGTTTCAGGTATGACGTACTTTAAAATAAACTATCTTTAAAGCTTGTTTCCATATACAGAAAAATACAGTGACCTGAAGCTATACATAATACTTCAGAGATGAGAAGGTGATCTGCAGGCTAAAAAAACAAGTCAAAAGCATGATGGAGGAACTTCAAGAATTCCTCCCTTTAGCCAACCACTCTCCAATACCCATGCCAATGAAGAAGGGCTGAGATGGGGCACTCCCTGATATATAAATAATGAAATGTCTCAAATATAAACATACCCATTCAAAGAGTTCCACCTTCATTATCAATCTTTTCTGTGCTTGGTCTGCTCCCTTTCTAGTCTTAAATGAAAATCTGGGAGCTACCTAAGTATTATCTCTGTCTAATCTGGGGAAAGGAAGAGGTGAAGAACAGACCAGAATTCCACACACTATAAGGGGAGTTAACAGTGCTACAAGTTAGGCATACATATGAATGTCTATTCCAACAGAGTATAATCCTTAACTGAAGAGTCAACAATCAAAATAGGAAAAGTAGATTCTCAAACCAAAACTACTTTAAAAACTGGTTTGTTTAAAAAATTATCTGTAAATTGTAAAACATATTGTAGAAAATGCAACTGAGTGAGATGGGAGGGTAAACAGCACCAAAGCCTTCAGTTCAATAGGGCACAAAATTATATGTAGAAGGCAATAAAAACGGTAGTTGTTGACCTAGAACACCATTATTTTAAGGTAGGTTTGCAATATCCTTTCTATAAAGGGTCAAATATTAAATATTTTTGGGTTTGCTGGCCATCTGGTATATTAGAACTACTCAACTCTGTGATATACATACAATGGAATAGTACTCAGCCATAAAGAAGAATGAAATTATGGCATGGATGGAACTGGAGACTCTCTTGCTAAATGAAATAAGCCAATCCCAAAATACCAAAGGTTGAATGTTCTCTTTGATATCCAGATGCTAACTCACAATAAGGAGGAGGGGACAGAAGTTCATTGGATTAAACAAAGGAGAATGACAGGAAGGGAGGGGGGATAGAAATAGGAAAGACAATAGAAAGAATCAGACATAACTTTCCTATGTTCATATATGAATACATGACTAGTGTAACTCCACATATTGTACAACTTCAAGAATGGAAAGTTATACTCCCTGTATGTTTGATACACAAAATACATTCCACTGTTATGTGTAACTAAAAAGAACAAACAAACAAACAAAAAGAACTACTTAACTCTGTTACTGTAGCACAAAAGCAGCTTGTAAACTAATGGGCATGGTCAGATGGCCCTGATTGCTTTAAAGGTCCCTGGAGCTAAATCCTTTGGGATAAACTACAGATTGTGGGTCTGGTTGTTTACCAACTCCCTTTCCCCCAAAACAAAACAAAACAAAAACGGCACTGCAAATCACATCTAAAGTTTTGTGACAGTTCTAGCAGAATTCCCTAAGACCTGTTCTCCTGTTCTCTGCCTAGTGTTATTCAACATTTTAAAATTAAAAGAACCCAGAGACCTTTAGTAGGAGAATCCTACCCCATTCCCTGAAATGAATTCTTCTAAAACTACCAAAACAAACAAACAAAACAAAAAACCTTTTTAGAGCATATTCTTCTAAATTATATTCCTAGCTTGATTAAACTACCAGAATAATTTTGAGATTAATATAAAGATCATTTCAGAAATTACAATAAATATATTTTACTAGTATCAACTTCTGTTCTCAAGAAAAAAGATGCAAAGTTACAAAATGAATGTGGTCACATTGTATCCCATCCCTAACTCCACAATGTGTAGCAAATCTAACAACATATATGCACTGATAAAAAAGTTCACAGGTTACTTCTACCTATCCGGTGAGTATACAACCTCAGAATGGCAAAAACCAGGAATGACTAGCCATTCTTTTGGCATTTCGCCTATTCTTGTTGAGTTGTTACATGATGTTGGTAGTTGATTATTGCTGTACAGACAGATCTAATCCTTTCCTGTTATATGATAATCAAAAGTTTTAACCAACAAAAAGAATTATGTTCTACAGGGGGCAGAGAGTCCCTCTGGGCCCAGCATAGTCTCTAGGTTACCTTGCTTCTTTACTTGCTCCAGAAGAAGATCCTTCATGGCTGGCTCTTCTGCAAGGTCAGAAGGGACCTCACCTTCACTATTCACCATACCCACACTGGCTCCATGGTTAATGAAATACCTGTGCAACAAGACTCAGGATGAATATTATCTCTATCAATCTAATATTAATTTATACTTGTGCATATGGAGTTCTGTGTAGAGCAAGGCCTATTTCAGGACTTTAAATATGGCCCCAAATAAGGTGTTTCATTATTAATTTTCAACTTCATTAGCCTTTAATAATTAGAGCTGGAAGTTTCTCCATTTCCTGACAAGAGTAATGTCAATAGTAGGATTTCTTTCTTAGTCATATACCTAACTCCCAGTCTCTCTCTCACTCCAGTGGACAGCAAGAAGTTTCTAAATACCATGTAGTCTTTAAAACATGTCCACCATCTCAGAAGTCCAAACAGGGTTTCCAAAAGGACTTACCTTGCATTTAATATTAGGAATGAAAGAGAGCCCCTAAAAGCAACATAAATAAATAAATCTAATGAAAACTTCCAAGTGCGCATTGGAGTTTACTAAGTAGTATTGTGGATGTGAAAATAGAAAAATAAGTATGCATTAAAATTTGCACAAATCCTCTTAAATCATACATTCACAAAACTTTCCCTTCAGCAAATCATGTATGTGAAATTTTCTGGAGGAAAACTAAATCACTGAAGAAGAAACAATTAAAATGATAAATGGTGAGATTCTAAATCCACATAGAATACTTAATCCCAAAGAAGAAAAAACTGATAATTTCAATACCTTACATGGGTCCTCTTTTATTCTCAAAATGATTTCACACACACACACACACACACACACACACACACACACACACACACAAAATCATGAATCTTAGGCATGAAGTAGGCAATGTAGTTATTACTAATCCTCCTTTAAGTAACTGAGGCTCACACATATTAAGTAATTTTCTCAAAATCACATAGCTGGAAAATAGCAGAGGCTATGGCCCCAGTCTTTGAATTCAAGTCTAATTCACCTTTTCTCCAGAACAAACTACTTCAGAGCCAGTGCGAATCCAAATAATGCTGGGAGCTCTAGCAAATATTCACAGACACTTAAAGGGAAAGAAAAGCTGCAAATCAGACTTTAATTCATTGAAAAATTAATAAACGTCATCGGTCAGAGAACCATACTTTAGGCACTGTAGGAAATTTTTAAAAAATAATATATGAGTCAGGCGTTGTGGCACACACCTGTAATCCCAGCAACTTGGGAGGATGAGGCAGGAGGATCACAAGTTTGAGGCCAACCTCAGCAACTTAGTGAGGCCCGAAGCAATTTAGCAAGACCCTGTCTCAAAATACAAAATAAAAAGGGTTCAGGATATGGCTCAATGGTAAAGCACCTCTGGGTTCAATCTCCCAGTAATGCCCATCCAAAATCTATGTATGGCCACTACATTCAAAGAATTGACAAAGGAGAAAAAATCTATAAAAATTAGATTAAGACCATGATTTTGCTTTCTCAGTGCCTAGTAGCTAGTTTGACAGGGCCTCAGTAAATGTTTGTTAATTTATAGTCAATTCCACATATGTAAAACTTAAAGATATTCACAATTCATCTAATTTTCAACTGTCTTCTTCCTTCTCTCACAGTCTTAGGGGAAGACAGACCTTATTCAATTCCAGAGTTAACTCCCTCTATCTGTATTCTTAAATCTATCAAATATCACTATTCTGTCCATCAGTTTCTCTTTTTTACTTCCCCATATTCAATGGTTCCTCTCTTCTGGTTCCTTCCCTTTTACATACCCACACCCTGAAAAATCATAATACAAATAATATACATAATAAGCACATAATAAATGTTTGTTGGGACTAAACTATAAACAAAACCCTTATTATTCCCAAACACTCCACTCTCACCCAGCTCTCCTCCTTAGTTCAGTGTTTCTTCCACTGGATGGAACACAATTTCTTCTTCTCAAGCCTTTGCCTTTTCTCACTAACTGAATTCTCTCTTGCCTTCCTCTCACACCACCCCACACTGCAGCTCGATGAGAACACAGGAGCACTCAAAGCAATGTGAGGACCACAACTGTGCCCTCTTCACTGTCTCTATTTTCCCATATTCTCCTGTTTTAGGGAAAAAAGTAAATCTTCTTTAGTTTTACACTTTTTACCTGAACAAGAATAAATGTCAACCTATGAAATAGTAACTACTTTACCCTAAGGATCCTTATAGGTGTCTAGAGGCTTAGAAATAACTATTAGCTCAATGTGTATGTCCTTAGAAAATAAAGCCTTCCTATTCTTTCTAATGCATTACTGATAAAAGGCCTTTTTGCTACTTTTTATGGGAGAAAGAAAGGAAATTAAATGTAGCATCCCAATAAACCATAAAGCCAAACTAAATGTTTCACCCTTAGGTCAATCTGCTACTTCTAAGTTAAACAAACACTATTGATAATAAAAATCTAATAGCCAGGGCTGGGGTTGGGGGTCAGAGGTAGAATGCTCGCCTATCATGCATGAGGCACAGCCCTGTCTCAAAATATAAAATAAAAAGGGTCAGGATATGGCTCAATGGTAAGGCACCATTTTAGGCACCAGTTTGTTAATTGAAATTAACAAATATTTACTGAGGCCCTATCAAACCAGCTACTAGATCCTCAGCACCACATAAAAATTTTTTTTAAAAAGACATTGTTATAACTAAAATAAATATTTTTTAAAAATCTAATACCCAGTTAACTAATATTAAGCCTCAACTTAAGTTGAAATGAGAAAAAAAATAACCTCTAAACCTCCTTTTGATGTACCATACTGAGTACAAACATGAGACAAAAAATTCATCACAGAACATGAAATAGAATGTATCTTCCTAGAAAGTCAGTTTACTTTTTATTCTTTTCTACTTCTGTGAAAATTAGAGTTCCTAATGATCCTGGGAATAAGAATGCAAAATGTAAGATCTTTAAGATACAAAAAGAGACCAGGTGCAGTGACATACACCTATAATTCCAGCAACTCAGGAGGCTGAAACAGAATGATTGTAAGTTTGAAGCGAGCCTCAGCAACTCAGTGAAACCCTAAGCAATGTAGTAAGATCCTCTCTCAAAATAAAAAATAAAAAGGACTGGCAATGTGGCTCAGTGGTAAAGCACCCCTGGGTTCAATTCCCAATGCCCCCCCCCCACAAAAAGAAAAATGACAAGATGGCCAGGGACTGATCTTAACTGAAACATTCCTCATTGGCTCTGAGGCCAAATTGAATAGCATAAACAATTGTTTTTCATCATATAAAAAATAATGCCACAGTCTGGCATGGTGGCACATGCCTGAAATCCTAGAAACTAGGAGGCTAACCTGGACAACTTAGTGAGATCATGTTTCAAAATAAAAATAATAAGGGCTTGGAGTATAGTTCAGTGGTAGAGCACTTGCCTGGCATTCAGGAGGCCTGGGCTTTGATCCCCAGTAATGCAAAAAAAAAAAAAAAAAAAAGGCTACGTATTGAAAAAAAAAAAAAATGACCGTAAAAACAAAATCTGTCTAGTAACAATATGCATAATGAAAGAGAAGGTCATCCCTACTCCAGCTCTTCAATGTATTGTGGTCTATATCAGGTCAATCATGATCAAACTTTCATAGATCTAATTTGTAATAATTAGATGAAGAAATAGTAACTGACAGATTCACTTCATTCAGAGTAATATTTGAACAGGAGATTTCTGAATTTTGAACATTTTTCTAAAGGAACTATGTTTTAAAAATGAATTAAAATAACTACTATTTAAAAAGTCTCATTAAAATCATTTATCCGTACTCAACTTCACAGGAGTGTGATGCCAACCAACACAATGATCCTAATTCTAAGCATAAGCTCCTCTAGAAAAATATGTGTGGAGGGGAGGGGGATGAAAAGAAGTGAATTCTTGAATGTAACGAGACTTGGTAGCTCAAATATCACAAACATGCCACCTGAACAAATTAATCAATTCTCAAAAATGCAGGGTCAATATGTTCTGTATTTCTTATTAAATAAAATCAAATTTATTTGACAAAAAAATCTCTTTAACTCTTGGACATCAAAATGTTGGCACTGGTGAATAAGGCTGAGAATGGGAGCCTTTCCTATGAGATTCTGAAATGGGGACAGCCTAGGGGATAAAGAGGTGGCTGACGTTTACTAATTTAGAATACAGTAAGGAAATAAGAGGCAAGAAACTACACTATTCATTTCTTTCAGCTTTCAGACTGAGCAGTCCTCTGCTTCTTTGAACAAGCAACCCAGTGATGCTGCCTACTGTTTCCCCAGCCCCGAACCCCTTTGTTTAACTTCTCCCAATGAACATCCCTGGCTCAAGACAGGGTCTCCCACAGGAAATGTGGGCAAATCAGATTCTGTGGGAAACTATTCTCAGACCTCTATATAGCTGCCAATGTCATTCTCACTTCTGATTGCTAAATAAGAGAGATGTAATGGAGCTCTAATCATAATCACTGAAAAAGGCCTTAAAACAAGCAATCTCATTTCTAAAGGACCACACACATTGTGATAAAGAATTTATTGTATCAATATAAATTTTCCCTCATCTAGAATATACTCAATTGCTTCATTTTAAAGATGTTTCAACCACCAAAGCCTCTTTCCTAAGTAAAAATAACCTTCCTGATCATTCTTTCTTATAAGAGAGATTTTTTTAGTGCTTCTTATATCTCAGACATAATGTAGTCAGAATTCTTCTGCCCAAGGGAGGGGCAACTAGTTGTCATGGAAGTTAATAGCTACTACTGTTATTTTATTAAACATATCCATTCAACCAATGTAGAGAACACATGTCAATCTCTACCCTTCCTTGGTTCTACATGTTTAGGTTCTTTCTTCTACTAAATACCAGCATACCAGTTATTTTCACCTTTGTTTGTATTAAGCATGGATTTTTAAAAATTTTTTAAAACTGTTGATAGACCTTTATTTACTTATCTGTGGTGCTGAGAATTGAATCCAGTGCTTCACACATGCTAGGCAAGTGCTCTACCACTAAGCTACAACCCTAGGCCTTAAGCATTGATATTTTTCCCCTCCATATTTATACTGGTACATTATAGTTGTTATAACGGTGGGATCTGTTTACATATTTGTTTATGCACACAATATAATGATATAATTTGGTCAAAATCATTCACCAATATTTTCCTTTCTTTCTCCTTCCTCTCCCTGGTCTCTTTCCTCTACTCTACTGATCTCCTTTGATTCATGAGATTCTCACCCTACTTGTTTTCCTCTTTTTTACTCTAGCTTTCACATATTAGAGAAAACATGAATTTTTGCTTTCTGAGTTTGGCTTATTTTGCTTAACGGAATACTCTCAAGTTCCATTCATTTTCCTGCATTTGACACAATTTCATTCTTTTTTATGGCTGAATGAAACTCCATTGTAAACACTGATTTAAAAAACAAACAAAAACAACAGGTTTATAAAGACATCCAGAAAAAAAATTGCAGCCTGCTTACACATGTGCCCTGCTAGAGTTCTTCAGAAGTGAATCGAGAAAGTGCACCTGTTGGGAGCCAGTGACCGCACCCTGAATATGGCGCTGGTCTCTGCTTCCGCTTCGTTAGCGGTTAGAGTTGTTAGAGGTAAAACAACTCCTTGTAAGGCTGTGGGGCTGGGCTCTGGCCTGCTTCCGCTGCGCTGTACCTATTAGACTTTTCCACGTGGTGCTAGTTCATTGGCGAGGCTGGGTACTTAAGCTAGGGCAGACCGACCGCTCGCTCTCTTGTTCCTGTTTTCTCATCATGATTCAAAGGTCCTGAGTAAACTGCTGAAAGAAGAATCCTGTGTCGTGTTTCCCTTGCCGGCGAGGGGTCGCGACATGCACCAGACAGAATCTAACTGCATAATCCAGCAAATACAAACTATATGAAGATGAAAGCAAACAAAAACTTTCAACTAAGAAACTATAGATTTAGCAATTATGTAAAACATACAATCAATTAGCCTTTAAAAATAGTCAACTTCGTGAATTTGCAATTAATAACAGAGATTATGACTATTTATGAAATCCAAATTCTATGAGCAGAGAAATGAAGGTTATTCCTACCAAACACAAACAGTAACTCACTCTGCTATGTTGAGATAGCCACAGGAAGCTGCTGCATGAAGGGGTGTCCATCCCTCATTGTCTTGCTGGTTTACATTGGCTCTGTTCTCAACCAAAAACTTCACCATGTCCAAATTTTCATCAATACAGGCCTGAAAAGAAAAGTCCATTCATTTATTCAACAATAATTTATTGAGTTGTACTATGTGATAGGCACCACTCTGGACATGACAATATCCAGCAGTTCTAATAATACATTAATTTTTATGTTTTTCAAACTAAATGTGCAGAACATGACTTTTAAACTTAGAAGTGCTATAGGACTATTATTTATAATACTAATTTGATTAATTATAAAATTGATTTCTGAATGGGTAAAAATGATTTCTAAATGGGTAAGCTGTTTCATCATTATAATATACAAAGGAAAGCATGTTAGAAATTTGATAAGTACTGATTTGCTTACAAAGTTTAAAGGAAAATAATCACATACTATCAGATGTAATTTTCTCAGTAGGAAGTTATAGTTTAAGACTATAGGATTACTAAAGGGGGATCATTTCAAACAAAAGAAATGTATTTTTTTTCATGTATTTTCTGAATGGCTTCAAACAATATGGCAAAGGATGTTTATAGTTACAGATGATCAAGGATCCTTATCTGCTCACCTCCTACCAGAAATTAGGAAAGAATGCAGAAGGGTTTTAAATAAAGGCTTTAGGCCTATCAGTCTAGAAGAAAAGAGTCTCAAATAGCAATGAGATCTACAAAAACCGAAAAGCTCTCTTGATAATCTACAGAACAAAATGGAGGTAGAAGGTTCATGGTGACAAAGATAATCATTATATCAGGTTTAGATGGTCCTAAAACACTTGAGATATTTCAGGACTCAGACAAATGAGACACTTTTTAAAAACTCACCTATGGACCCTCTTCTTTAAATAATCAATCAATCAAAATTTCAACTGAGAAAAAATCCATTAACCAAATCAAAATTATTTTCACAATAATATTAGGAGATTTTATACTTTTTTCATTGTTTTGACATCTGCACTAATGATGCAAAAGCAATGTTGGGTAAAACTGCTCATGCCTTAGCAGAAATCAAGGCAACAGCACCAAAAAAGCTAATTCCACTTAAGAATGACCTTGATGAGGCAGTAAAAATTACTAATTTTATTAAATCTAAATCCTTGAATATTAGTCTTTTTATTACTCTGTGATAAAATAGGAAGTATATTTGCAGCACTTCTGTGGAAATGAAATATGATTGTTGTTTCTAGAAAAAGCATTTGTGTATGTGTTTGATTTGCCAGATGAACTACCTACTTTTTTCATAAAACACTACTTCTACTCAAAAGAATAACTGACAGATAACTCATTGTTCCTCAGGCTTGAAAATGAAAAAAGTGAGCTTCTCACCTCAAATAAAATAACTAATATTCTCACCCCAAATAAAATAACTAGTATTTGTGTCAGTGGTAGAATTTGGCCATGCAAGTGAAAACAGGAATTTTGCGAAATAAAACTACCACCATGAAATTGAAAGCTTCCTAATATTCTGCTGATGTTCACAATGGGACTACCAACAATTGTGTTTGTTAATATTATATAAAGAATTATAATGTGTTTACATTTGGAAGATCTGCTTAACACAATGAACCTGTGTTTTCCAAATAACCAAATGCATGGTAATAAAAAATTGGGCATGGGGAAAACATACATTCAAAATACAAGTCAATCCAATTTTTTTTTGTTTTTATACTGAACCCATGGGTGCTTAATCACTGAGCCCTTTTTATTTTATATTTCAAAACAGGGCCTTGCTAAGTTGCTCAGGGCCTCACTAAGTTGCTGAGGCTGACTTTGAACCTACAATTCTCCTATCTCAGCCTCCTGAGCCGCTGTGATTTAGGTGTGTACTACCTTGCCCAGCTTGACCAATGGGTTTTAATGTGACAGAGTAAAAACAAGTCCACTGATATGGTATTAGCTTGCACATTGCAACTAACATTTAAGAGACTACCAGTAATTAGAGTTTTGATATAGTACACAGAGCAAAATCCACAATTGTCTGAATAGGCTATTAAAATACTCCTCATTTTTCCAAATATATATCTGTGTGAGACTAGATTTTCTTTATGAATTTTAAGTAAAACAAGATGTCACAACAGATTAGATGCAAATATTAAAAGAGATCTGTAAGAATGTAAAAAAATGCCACTTTCTGATGTTTTTAAAAAGTATAGTTATTTTAATTAAAATATACAGTTTATGCTAATATGTAATGGGCTGCTGTTATTTTATTTATTTAGGCACTGGGGATTGATTGAACTCAGGGGTACTTAACCACTGGGTCATATCCCCACCCCTCTTTGTATTTTTTATTTTGAGATATGGTCTTGCTTAAGTTGCTTAGGGCCTCGCTAAGTTGCTGAGGCTGGCTTTGAACTTCGATTCTCCTGACTCAGCCTCCCAGATCACTGAGATTACAGGCATGTGCCACAACACCCAGCAGGCTGTTGTATCTTAATGTATTAAAAAGTATATATTTTTTAATTTCTCAAAAAATATAATAACCAATAGGGACACATTTCTGAATAAATTTTCGGGGGGTTTATTTATAAATTTTTAACTATAAAAGAAACTGGAGATCAAACAGTTTGAGAACCACTATACCAAGGATATTTTATAGTGATGATGAGCAACTGTTTAAAACAGCAAAAGATTATTGTTCCAAGGGACACCAGAGAACCCCTGTAACTACAGGACCTAAGTAATACCATCACACCAAGGGCGTTTATGGGAATTCCTTCCAGAGATAAAAGCAGGGGCATGGCTGAAAAAGCTTGATCCAAATTAAGTGAAAATTTAATTAACTAACTCTGGTCACAAAGAGCATCTTTGTTAATTTTTCCCAGACCATATGATAATCTTCTAACAATTACTGATATTAGCTAAACATATCAAGCTATTTGATTTGATGCAATATAATATATTCCTCCAACTTGACCTTTTGAGGTCAGATGACTCATAGCCAGTGTTCTTTACTGTCTCTTTTTCAAAAAGCAGCTATAAAAATTAATTTCTTCTATAAGGCTTTCAAGGTTTATCAACTTCAATTCCCTCCTTACTCTTCCTTTACTTCTATAAGGCATTAACTATTTTGTAATTATGCTTCTCATTACATTGGTCACATGTTGTATGTCTGAGTCTGCAATTCCATATGGCAAGGTCTAGTCAACTCATTTCAGAGTAACTCACTAAAACCTAAATAAAAGCCTTTAAGTGAAAAAATGGAAGTGGGCATGCCTTAACCCATCTTCTGTTGCTAAAAAAAAAAAAAAAAGCCTGGGAAATTTATAAAGGAAGGAGTTTTATTTAGGCTTATTGTTCCGAAGGCTGAGAAGCTGAAGACTGGGTGTCGGCATCTGGTGAGAATCTTGTTCTACTTTAACTCATAGTGAGAAGTAGAAGGACAAGTGGGAATGTTAGAGAGAAACAGGGACCAGATTCCTAATCCCTTCCCATGGGAAAGGCATTAGACCATTTATAAGAGCCCTACCCCGCTTGGGACCCAAAATTCTTCCTCTACCCCACCTCCAAAACTGCTGCATTGAAGAATTAAGATTCAATATATGAACTTTGGGGGCGCACACTCAAATTACAGCAGAGCACTTTTCAAAAGGGCACTAAAGTAAAAGGAGAAGACAGTATTTTAGGAACTGTGCTAAATATTGACCTTAATAATAACACCTCCATCAAAGTGACCAAATGTGCAATCTTCATTTGTATGGCCCAGGACAGTTAGGTCAGTTACTTTTACTTGGTCGTAAATGTCTTTGGCTCTGAAAGAAATCTAAAAACAGCTCTGGTGGCCACACTACCACCAGTTAGACTTTTGGAAGCCAATGTTTCCAAGGTCATTCTTTGTATTTTGAAGATGTTAGCAGCCTATTCCAGAAGGCCTGAAATAAACCCTAAAACTAGAGAATGGGAAAAATCTGCCTTTTCTCTTTCCTTCCCTCTTAACATATTCTTTCTGTTTGTTTTTTTTTTAATATTTATTTTTTAGTTGTAGTTGGAAACAATACCTTTATTTCACTTATTTATTATGTGGTGCTGAGGCTCAAACCCAGGGTCTTGCATGTGTGAGGCGAGCACTCTACCGCTGAGCCACAGCCCCAGCCCCTCTTTCTGTTTTTTAATCTCTTTCATTCCATCACTACTTCAGTTCTCTTTTTCAATTTTGTGACATTGTTGTCTATAAATTTCAAATCCCTGATACAGCATTTTTATAGGAATAACACTGCAAGGAAGTTTGAGAGAACAGCAATAAAAAACTGGCCTAATCTGATACCATCAGTCTCAAAGGAATTAATTTAGAGACAATAAAATAATTGAACTGCTCAAATAATTCTCCACAAAGACGACTGTATACTGTAAAAAGCACCAGCTGTGGGATCAGAAGATGGAGTTTGTGTGCTGGCTCTGCCAATACATATAACCTTGCGTGTAGTATTTAACAAAATACCAGCATACTTATCAATGGAGTTGGGAAGACCACCCACCTCACATTAAAGAAGACAGGTCTTTGGAAAAACAGGTGTTTCTGAGCCAACAGTATTACAAAATAGCAACTTCCCCAGGAAGAAACCACACACAAGATGTATTTACTCCTCACTGGTCAAAGCCCTCCCCAACCTCCATTAGCTTATGGGAGAAAAGTGGTTTAATTAAAAATGTCTTTGAATTAGCAAGACTTGGGAGCTTGTTCGTAAGTCTAACTTCAGAAAACTCCCTCTCTGATGTTCAAAGTCCTGTGAGTTCCTAAATTCAGGAAATACCTGAATGAAAGAGTATGCACCATGGTTAAATTGGAAGAGAATCCCTCTTGTAATACCAATCAAGAGAATTAGAAGGTATTTACTCACATGAAATACCTTGGAATGACTATTTCTCCCTCCCTCCCTCTCTTCTTTTTTGGAAATCAGAAGAAGGACTATGACTAAAGCATGGATGAGAGACGAATGGTCCCTGAAAACCTTCTCAAGTGAATAATGACTAAATTTAGATGTCCTTCTGCCCACTCCATCTGCAGCTGTGCTGCTGACTCATTCACATCAGAAGCATGGTGCATGAGCAGATTCGCCCAGCTGTAAAACCTTGTCCTGGGCCTCCACCCACAGCTATCCTGATCCTCCAGACAAAGAGCCTTTCCTTTTCTGAGAAGGAGGCTAAACAAGCTTTTGATATTACCCATGACAATGACAGGGAAATTCTTTGATTTTAAGTCAAATGCCTTCTGATTTAACTTCCTTAAGTCCTTTTCCTTCTATTTCGTACTCTTGAAGACATACAGAAGATTACTAAAATATCAACTTGATCTAAGCTCCCTAAGAAATGGGGATATGACTAAATATTAGTCTAGAAAAATATTCTAAAAAACTACCAGTTAAAGCTTCCTAAAATTGGCATGTCACATTTCTCTGACAAGGACTTTTTCCAAGGGAAAATACTTGCTTTTACCAATAAAACAGGGAAAGAGCACTATGATCCTTCTACTGCACCTGATATTGCTCTCTCTATATCAAAGGCAAAAGTGGCTGATGCTTGATCAATGCCAGAGTTAAATCTGGGAGTACACAGAGGCCTTCCAAAACAAAGCCTCCTTGGTTCCCAAAATAGCCTGCAACTGTCACCACCACCAAGTGCTGGCTTTAAGAGCTGACCTTGCTGCTATGTCTCCGAAGAATGCTAATGTTACCTGCATCAGCCTGTGAACAACTCTTTCCCACAAAACCCAGCTCCAGGTGCCTGGGCAGTTGCTACATTAGAAGCTGGGCTTAGAGTGGCCTAACTTAGTTTGGGTTTTTCAGACCATGTTTGCCTTGATTTCAACAAACCATGCTGACAAATGTGTTGTGAGAATACAACAAAAGACATCACCAATTATCAAAGAAAATCCTCAGTATGGGGAAAAGAACTGCAAACCATGTATCCAATAGAAATAATATCCTGAATATATAGGGAACACCTAAAACTCAATAATAAAAGAAATCCTGAAATTCAAAAATGGGCAAAAGAGTCGAAAAGACATGTCTCCATGTTTACAAATGATATACAAATGGCCAAAAGCCCTGAAAAGATGGACAACATCACTAGTCATTAGGGAAATGTAAGCTAAAACTACATCAATACACCACCTTACACTCATGAGGATGGCTACTTTCAAAAAAAAACAATAATAAAAAAAAGGAAGAAGAACAATTATAGTGTCAAGGATGAGGGGAAATTAAAACACTGTGCACTGCTAAGGGGAACATAAAATGGTGTAGCATCTATGGAAAACAGTATGACAATTCCTCAAAAAATCAAAAATAACCATTTCCATTCTATTCAAAAACAGAATTGAGGGTAGATACTCAGAAGAACTGAAAGCAGGGTCTTACAGAGAGATTTGTTCACCATGTTCACAGAAGCATTATTCCCACTAGCTGAAATGTGGAAGAAGCCAAAAGTCCACCGACAGATGAACCAATAAGCAAGGTGTGGCGCCTGCAAACAAGCCACACTGCCCTGCTGATAGCTTGAAAAGGCTTCTGGCCTCCAGAACTGAAGAGAATAATTTTCTGTTATTTTAAGTCACCAAGTTTATGGCAATCTATTACAGAAGGAACCAGAAACGAATCCAATGGACAAAGAGTAGGGAATCAGAACCTCGAGAGTCTGCCATATTCTCACTTTTTCCTCAACAGTGATTGATCTCTTCTTTGCCAGATGAAAAGGATCACCCACACACACAATTTTTTATGCCACCTTCTAGAAGAACAACTACATTAAGTAGAATTTTCTTGGTTTTTTAACCAATTTAAGTCAAATAGGAAAATCCAGAAAGCTCTGACCATAATTCTCACATTAGGCATTTCACTGAAGAGATTCTGGCTGAGGGCTGAAACTAAAACAAAGGTATTGATTTATGAGTTCTCTGTGAATCCCAACATCTCTAAACCCAAAGTCCCTTGGCTCCAACTAGGCAGCTTCATCATATGTCAAGTAAACTAAAGGTGACAAAGGTAATAAAGCAATCAGTAAATCTTGAAATCTCCATCATCATCAGATCACCACTATGAAAAGACTTTAACATACTAGTAGTTATGATTGTCTGACCCAGCACTTAACTCAATCCTTCCAAGTACCTGTCTCTCTGTTCCAGTCATGGTACAGTGTAACTATTGCTTACGTGAGAATCATAATAGCAGTTTGCTCCAACATGACAGGTGACCCCAGCAACTGTCAGCCCTGCGTGAAAAACTCACAACCCCACTGGCAGAGACAGTTTGGCTCCCAGATGGTGAGAACTATATCTGATTATGTACTCAGTGGTCAGACAGGCTCTGGAAACAGATCTGGGCCTTTCAACAGAGATAGCCAAGACAGACAGCATAAGTAAAGAATTTTCCATGCAGTGCCACACTGATTAAGATTTTTGTTCTCAGTAGGCTGGCATATTGCCCCAAGAGTGTACACATTTACAAATGAGACCAGAGAATATCTTCCTTCAATTGAAAGTATCATATTGCCTAAAGGTTAACAAAACTTACATTTCAAAAAATATGTTCATTCTAGATTCTAACAAGGCCTGCTATAAATGTGCCAACAACTGCCTTTAAAATAATATTTCCCTCATCTTTCTCTACCCCATGTCTTCACCTAAATGAAGAAAAACTTATTAAGTTGTCTTATAGTATCACCTTGTCAACTTTTGTACTATACAAAATTCTACATATCTGATCACACTCTTATCATCAAGGCAGGTTTTGTTAAGGTGAAGAAAAAGAAGACTAAAGAAAGGGCCCAGAAAATAAAGGCATCTTCTCAAAGCTCATGGTTCAAACAGAAGATTTATAGTTCTAATCTCCAAATCTCTTATTTTGTTAACTCACTAATAATCCTAATTTTGAGAAACAATAAATGAAGCCTATTAATTGTGATAAAAATTCCAGTACAACTTTGTCTTAGGTCAAAGGAATATATGTAGCTGAGTAAATATAACATTTGGATATAAGCAAAAAAGTTCCTTTGGCATTAACTTCTTTAAAATTCTGCCTATAAGAGCTGAATACTAAACAACTCAATGATTTTCTTAAACAGATCAAAGGAAGTCCTTGAAAAAGATTCTTAAAGCTTTAAAGGAAGGAAAGAAGATGGTAGCTGGTATAAAAAGCATTAGGACTTTTCATTTAAAAATGGAGAAACTTAGCCTAGGTCACATATTGAGTTGAAGAGCCACCTGATGCTTTCATCTTATCAATATAGAGGCATCCAAAATAGAGTTCCCAGGCCAGGGTCAAGATACCACCTGGCTCATGGACTATTTCTAATACCTGATACCATCTCCTTAAAAACTGCTTTAGCGATTTGTTATTGGTGTAGTCCTACAATAATTTCAAAGGGTCAATTGGTCAATTTGAGTTGGTCACTCATAACTAGATTAAACAGAAAACACAAAGGTCCCACTAAAGTGCTTTGGTTACCATTCTGTTTATTAGCATGAGTCTGGATTAGAAACCTCCCTCATATCTTGGCTACCTGTCTTAACCACAGCCCCCCAAAGGTCTACTCTGCTGCCAACTTGGCATGTAAAGTAAACTGCCGTTCCATGGAGAGGGATTTTTCTATTTAACTCCAGATCACTCTGTGCCCATAAACAAGTGTTTCACAAGCCACAAGAGTACAGCCTGAAAGCTAAGGCATGGGCAATGCTCCATAGCTGTCAAGTAAGTTTGGGGGAAAGAAGGCAGGCAATTCTGAGACCTGAGCTTGGTAAGGGGTGAAAGCCACAAAGAAATTTCAGCAAGTTTAAATTCGCAGAAAGTACAAGTCAGTGCACCAAAGTTCATCCCTAAAAGGAGATATTAAACAAGAGGCTTTTTTTTTTTAAAACGCAGCATATTTTCATCAAGAATTTTTTATAGTCAAAGCTATTATGGACCATTATCCCTATCACTTATTATCATACCCTCCACCCCATGGGACTATAGTTCTATGTGGCCAAAGGTATTAGGGAAAATAATCATACAACCATATCCTATACAGTGTATCAGTTAAGAGCACAGACTACAGAACAAGACTTCCTAGGTTCAAATCCCATGTCTATAAGTTGATAGTTTTGTGTTCTCAGAACAAGTTATCTCTCTGTATGCTTTAGCTTACTTGTCCATAAAATTATCATATCTATCACTGTAACTACTTCATGGGGTTGCAATTACAACTGAATGAGTTCATGTACATAAAAACACTGAGTTCAAGGCCCATCATTAAATGCTACTTAAATATTAGTTGCTATCATTATCACTATCATTATTATTAACACTTTTATTATCACTAACAAGTGTTTCTGTTGGGCTTTAACAGTGAAAATCAGGATATAAACAAGCCTGCATATATAACAACATAATTGTACCAGTGTGGCTGTTAGCAAGGGACATCCTTTTCCACACAAGAAAATGCAAAAATGATTCCCTTAAACATAAATATATTATAAACTCTATGTGAGTTCCTGTAGATGCAAGTAGATCACAGTCAGTCTTCATTAATATGATAAGGAAGTGAATTTATGCTAAGACTAGAGGATAGGAGAGACAACCCAGCAGGAGTTGCTGACTTCTAAAGCTGGTAAATAAGTTCAGGGGTGGCATACTAGATTTTACCATAATAGAGTCACGGCTGCTGAAGGGTCCAGCAAGTCTATTGTTAGCATAAGCAGAAAATCCCAGAAGACAGATTTAAATTCCAGATCTGATACTGACTCACATAACTAAAGAACAGGTTAAGAATTGTCTTAGTATCAGTATTCCCTGACTGTAAAGTGCTTTTCCATTTATTCATGTAACATTTATTGAGATCCTATACTATGCCAGACATATCCCTCAGGGGGAGATGTAGGAATAAACACTGAATAAGTCTTTACCATTAATGGTAAAAAGAGATGTGTAAGTGATACAATGTAACAGGACTCACACTCTAAAACAAAATAAGAGATAAATAGAGTGCTACAGCACAGAGTAAGAAGTCATCAACTTTGTCTGGGGATGGAGAGACAGGTGATAAGAAACACTTCCCAGAATGGGCATAACTTACCTGTCAGAAAGGAGAAGCAGTTACCCCAATGAGGAAGCAGTGATAAAGACAATCTGAAGCAAAGGGAACAGCCTGTACTACAATCTGGAGGACAAAGAAAATGCCTATTTTTTGAAATGATGAAAGTTTGGCATACTTGTAATGGGATGGAGTGTGCATGGGAATCTGAGTAGGGCTTTAATTGCCAGACTCAGAAATTTGAACTTTACCCTATAGGCTAATGGGAAATAGAAGGAAGAGTGGTTGTTTAGGTAGGCTGGTAGCTCTAAAGGTCCCCCATATCTAAGTCTATGATACAGAGTCTTACTTTTACCCTGCTTGTAACAGAGAGGTGTTGAGGTTTTTAAACCAGAGAGGGATACCATTAGAATTATATCTCAGAGTGATAACTGCAGTGGGGATATGAAAATTGAACAGCTGGCAGGAAAACTCATGACAGAAGCACCACTTAGGAAACCGTAATACAAGCTAGAGAGAATGAGGTCTTGAAATAAGGTAAAGTGTGTGAGACACTAGGGACAGATGGATTTGAGAAGCACTCCTGAGGTAGAATACACAGAACAGATAGATCATAAGAATGCCAGTGGTAAGCAAGGAGAGCAAAGATTTTTTAACAGAGTAGGAGCCTGTTGGACTGTGATATCACTTAGCTAAAACTCGGAATATAAGGAAGTCTTAGAAGTCTTTTCTGTGAGTAAGTCCCATCTAGTGCTAATTTCTCTCCAAGCCTAAATGACTTACATCCAGGAACTATATCCGAGCAGCAAACTAACATGCCCTGCTGGCCTTTCTATATTCAAATAATCCTAAAGCAAGCCCAGGGAAAGCAATGCCAACCAGCCCAACCTCACAGTTGTTCCCTGACCCATAGCAAAGTCCCGGTTGGGTCAGTGTCATGAATACTGTGACAGGGCCCTGGCAAGGTACATTATTGTACAGCAGCCCACACAACAGGGGAATTGAGGTTACTGCCTAAAGGTCTCGGCACAGCTGAAATCTCTCTAAAGTCACATGTTCGTGATGACTTTACAATTCAAGAGGACACCTCAATTTCTTTTCTACCATTAAAGTCTTTGAAATAGAAAATCAATTGGCAAATTAAAAATACTGTTTGGGTAAACCAAGGATTGGGACAGCTGGATCAAATGGTGGTTCCATTCTGAGTTTTCTGAGGACTCTCCAAACTGCTTTCCATAGGGGTCACACCAATTTGCATTCCCGCCAGCAAGGTATGAGTGTACCTTTTCCCCCACATCCTTGCCAACATTTATTGTTGCCTGTATTCATGATGATTGTCATTCTGACTGGAGTGAGATAAAATCTTAGAGTAGTTTTGATTTGTGGCCATGTCAATGTTTATAGCAGCTCAATTCATAATAGTTAAACTATGAAACCAAACTAGGTGCCCTTTAATAGATAAATGGATAAAGAAAACGTGGTATATATATTCAATGGAATATTACTCAGCTTTAAAGAAGAATGAAATTATGGCATCTACTGGTAAATGGATGGAGCTGGAGATATCATGGCTAAGTGAAATAAGGCAATTCCAAAAACCAAGGGCCGAATGTTTTCTCTGATATGCAGATGCTAATTCACAATGTGGGGAGGGGATGTGTGCTAAAGAAGAATAGACTTACTTTAGGTAGAGAAGAGTGAAGGGAGGGGAGGGGATATGAGGATAAGAAGGAGAGTAGAATGAAACAGATATTATTACCTTATTTACATATATGACTACATGACCGATGTGATTCTACAACATGTACAATCAGAATTATTCCTCATTTATGTACAATATATCAAAGTGCACAAATGCATTCTACTGTCATGTATAACTAATTAAAATTAAAAATTTAAAAAGTACTATTTGGTTCATTTGGTATTTAAAAAATAAAGATTTTTTTATACGCAAAAATATCATATATGAAACTCCTTTTTTAAAATTAGAATATCTAACAATACTGGAAGAATATTTCCACAATTAACAACTGGCTGAAGTTTGGCAGCATTGCCTTCTCCAGGCAGAACCCAGGTACCCCAGAGCCCCAGGTCCCACTGCTTTCTACTGTCTTGTACCTGCCCTGCCTTATCAACTTACATCACCTACCCCATTCCCTTTATATACGCTCCCAAAATATTTTATTATGAAAATGTTCAAACATACAGAAAAGGTGAAAGAATTTCACATGAATACCCACACAAATCCTATCCTACCTTAACACTGGGCTATACTTCTTAACCACATATCTATCCCTTCGACCCCCGCATCCCGCTTCAGACATTAGTAATAATTTTCCCCAAATAGTTCATCATGAATATCATTAACTAGAGTTTAATACTTGTTTACAATATTATTTTTCTTTTCAGGAAAATTTGCATACAGTGAAAAGCATGAATCTGAAGTATATGTTCACTGAGCTTTGACAAATGTCTACACCTCCTACCCACTACTATAGGTGTTTGAGTTGACTTTGAGGTGTCTGACCACTTGGACAGAAAATTGTTTTTCTACACTGCTCTGACTGTAGCCAACAAATTGCTTGCTGTGAGCAGAAACATAGCTGACCCTCCCTTAATGTAGCATCTTGTTTTTGTTGGGCCATAACAGTGCAAATCTGAATATAAACAAGCCTGCATATTTAACAATATAAATGTACCACTGGGGCTGAAAGAGAAGAAAGACACTACTGGTTAAGACTTTAAAAATTTCAACAACTTGTTTTTTCCTGAAGCATCAAGCTCAGTAATACTTTAGGAAACATGGCCTAGATAGTTCAACTTCAGATTGCTGTGGCCTAGAGGAAGAGAAGTGGAATGAACAATACCAGGCAAGGAATAACACAAACATCCTTCAAAATCAGTGTGATTCTACTCCCCCTGACCAGTTTAGCTTACTGGTAGTAGTGGGTAACAAAGGAGGCTTCTATGGTTTGACTGGTTAAGACACAGTATGCCTAAGCTCAGTGGAAGATCAAAAATAACAAAAGGATGTCAAAACCAGAATAATGGACAGGTGAAAACCTGAAAAATAATTCAAGAATCTCTATTAAGGCAAAGACTTTCCACGTAGCCTGGCAATGCAATGGTATTCCTTCATGAAAGCAAAAATGAGAAACATGCCCTGTCTCCTTTGATGGTAAGTTTTTACTTATCTGCAATCATATCCAACCCTCCTGGAACACTTCTCAGGCAGTGTGCTCAGACTTAAGTGAAGCTTGCCAAGACAGAATTTCAGATGCTATTGCAAAGGTGCCAAAGGTTAAGGAAAGAGTGTGTATTACCTTGCTCTTTCAATCTATCTCAACTATCTCATTTACGGAATGGCCTCAAGCCCAAACTCTGAGCAACTGTCTATGTAGGACAGAGGTAGAGGGCAAATTTCAGAACAGAATGGGAACATTACAAGATACTGTACAGACAGAAGAATCTAATTTTAATGTCACAGCCCATCCCAACTAAATATCCTGACTATAAGATGGAAAGCACCAAACTTAACCTTCCTTTACCTTTCAGGGTTGATGTAAGGACACAGGAGATAAAAATAAAAACATATTTTTAAAAGAATAATGAGCACACAAATCAAAGCATTCTTTAACACAGGATCTTATGTTATTTAATAAAACAGAACGCACTATGAGGCAATTTAGCACACTGATTTAAAGCAGGGTTAGTAAACTTTCTCTATAAAGAGTCAAACAGAAAGTACTTTAGGTTTTGTGGGATATAGGCTCTCATAGACACTCAGCTTCACCACTGTAATGTAAAAGCAGCCATAAACCAATGAGTGTAGCTATGTTACAATGAAAAAAAAATTTTTTTTTTTTTTTTGGTACTGGGAATTGAACCCAGGAGCACTTAACCACTGAGCCAGAGCCCCAGCCCCTTATTATATTTTATTTAGAGACAGGGTCTTGCTGAGTTGCTTAGGGCCTTACTAAATTGCTGAGGTTGGCTGTGAACTCACAATCCTCCTGCCTCAGCCTCCCAAGCCACTGGGATTACAGGTATGCACCACCTCAACCAGCTTACAGTGAAATTTTACGAACACTAAAATTTGAATTTCATATAACTTTCACATGTAATAAAATATTAATACTTCTTTTTTATTTTCTAACTAGTTAAAAATGCAAAAAACATTTTTAGCTTGCAGGCTATATAAAAACAAGTAGCAGGCTGTAGTCTGCTAACCCCTGATTTAAAGTGTTGGCCAGAAAGTTTGAATTCAAGTATCAGCTGTGAAACTTAATAACAATAGGACCTAGTGAAAAATGTTTAACTTCTTTCTGCCTCAGTTGCCTTATCTTTAAAATGGGAATAGCCAGTTGTGGTGGCACATGCTATAATCCCAATAACTAGGGAAGTTGAGGCAGGGGATTACAAGTTAAAGCCGAGACACAGCAATTTAGGGATATCCTGTCTCAAAACAAAAATAAAAAGAACTATGGATACAGCTCAGTGACAAAGTGCCCCTGGTTCAATCCTGATTAACAAACACACATATTTACATACACAAAGGAATAACAATAATATCTCTTAAAATTGTTTTGAGGTTTACATGATTAGCATAGGCATAGCAGTTGGAACAGTACCTGGCACAACTAATTTCTCGTGTAAATTGCTACTAGCTATTATACGCCATTCCCATAACAATTTCTAACAATTCTCCAAAAGTGTCATGCTTTCATATGTCTCCACACACTTATACATGCTATTTTCTCTGCCTGGAATGCAATTTCCTATTTTACATGGCCTCAAAGACATAGTTTAAAATCACCTTCTCTGTGAAGTCTGTCTTAACTATTCTTCACATCCTATTGTATTCTAAGCCACTATCACCTGTGATCACCTGTGTTTTTAATCACCTATTATAGTGTGCTATGTTTAATTGTAGTTATTTTTGACAGGTCATTTCCCAACTCCTCCTAAGCAGAAACTATGACTTACTAATTGTATCCCTACAGCCTAGGATAGTGCTTTACACATTGAAAGCATATATTTGCTTAGTGGAATTATCAAAAATACAGGAAGTAACTTAATACATTAATAACTAGGTCAAAAATCTCCTTGTTTTAGTTAAACATAAACAATTAGAATAATAAATTATTTTCATATGTATTTTGAATAAACTCAATCATACTGGCCTACCCTTTAAGCATCCAGAGATCATCTTGGTGCTTATATTAATATCAACACATTAATAATTACAATATCAACATTTAGTAATTTAAATCTATCTCTAACCACAATTTATACAAAATAATCTGTTGTCTGGTGGTGGTGAAAAGGAGACTAAACAATGAAATCTGAAATTTCTACCAATGTTAACGATGAATATGGTAAGAAGCAGAAGTTAACAGAATGGGAGTCCCTTTTTTTTTGATGGTGCTCTTAAATTCTTAGGGAAATCATCAAATGATCAAAAGGCTTCACAAAGGCCACTGAAAGAAGTATACTTCGCCCAGCTAATGAGGATCCTAACTAAAACAGTTTCAGTGACAACCTAAATTACCACTCTTGCCCAGCCAGAGTGTTCTGCCCCTTTGCTTAGATAGACCTCTGCCAGGCAAGCCATGCTACTGTGTCCAGCTGATCCTGTGCCAGATACAACATCATCCCTCTGACAGAAGCTCCCCTTCGTCTGGTAATACATGTGCCAGCATGCCTGGCACACTGTCTCCTAAAAACAATCAAAGCTCTTTGGGTAGAACAGGTTAAAAGGGGAAAGGATTCCAACAACTAGTTAACATTTTCCTAAAAGCAATTCAATGTCTTCAAAATTGGTCAAATGTTACACAACTATGAAGAGAGCCCAGTGAAGACTCATATCACAGCCTACCAGGCCACACTAACACAACACTAAAGATGAAGAAGCGCCTAAGCTTCTCTTTTTCTAAGTTTTCTAAGTTAATGTCACATTGTATAAAATCCCACTTGGTTGCTATGGAAATAATGACATCAGAATTGGTTTGTCCTTAGATTTTTTATTCTTTTTGTTTTCTTGTGTGTGGGTGAAGTGTGTGTGTATGCCTCCCAGATAAGAAGAGTAGTTGGAAAACAGAAGAAATCCCCATCTAATTTGCTTCCTTCCTATCTTATCTGTGAGGCAGTAGTCACTACAACAGAACTGAAGTTGAAAAGGAGTGATAATAATATCAGTTAAGATTTATAGAATAGTTTATCAAGAGATAAGTACTGCCCCACACATTAATTGGCTTAATCCTCCTAGCAAACTTGTAAGATGAACATTATTATTATTTTCATTTTTAAAAGGTTGTAACTTGTGGCTGGGGATGTGGCTCAAGAGGTAGCGTGCTTGCCTGGCATGCGCGCAGCGCTGGGTTCGATCCTCAGCATCACATACAAATAAAGGTGTTGTGTCCGCCGAAAACTAAAAAATAAATATTAAAAAAAAATTTAAAAAAAGGTTGTAACTTGTCTGAGGTCATGTGGCTAAAAAAGAATATGTTAGCATTTGAATTCACTTTGGCTCCAGAGTCTATATTCTGAACCATTTTTATCATACTATCAATCAATTTAGCAACCTGAAGGCTTGTAGAGACTTGAACAAATCTAGTGTTAAGAGCTCTAAAATACTTTTTTTTCAGGGAGGGGTGCAGTGATAAGAGACAAAAGCCAGATCAACATAGGCTCTGGAGCAGGAAGCAAAATAATGTGAAGTAGTATCATCTGTTGAGAATAAGGAAAGAAGTCAAAGGGTGGTCAAAGGGTGAGGAGTGCAGAACTATGAAATGACCTTTCCAGAGAAAGGAATGTGTTGACCAAAGACAAATACAGTGATTAAGATCTTTGAATTTGAAAACCATGTATTTAAAAGTACAAATCAACACTATTTTGTGATTTTCACTTAGGTGTAACCACAGAGAAATCTACTACTGAGCCACATCCCCAGCCCATTATTTTTTACTTTAAAACAGGGTCTCACTAAGTTGCTTAGGGCCTTGCTAAGTGAAGGGTAGCCTCAAACTTGCAATCTTCCTGCTCTAGTCTCCCAGGCCACTGGGATTACATGTGTGCACCACCACACTCAGCTTTGCCCGTTTTTTGAGGAATGTGAAATTTTATTTTTGAGTTACAAGAGTTCTTTATATATTCTAAACACAAATTACTTATTAGTTATGCAATTTGCAAGTATTATTTTCTGTTCTGTGGGTTGTCATAATTTTCTTGATAGTGTCCTTTCTTTTTTCTTTCTTTGGCACCAGGGGTTTAACCCAGGGGCACTTTACCACTGAGTCACATCCCTCGCCCTTTTCTTTTTTTTAATTGAACAGGTTCTCCCTAAATTGCTTAGGGCCTCATTAAGTTTCTGAGGCTGGTCTGGAACTTGTGATCCTCCTGCCTCAGCCTCCCAGGTTGCTGGGATTACAGGCATGTGTCCACCTGGCTCCCCTATTACATTTTTAAATTCATTTCTATTATATTCCAAATTATGGTTTACAAAGCTATTTTGTACAGATTCAAATTGATTTTATACAAAACTTTTGTCTGAAATTTTATTTATTTTATTCTGCTTTTGTGCAATGGCTAGTTTGGAACATAGTTAATCCCACATATTATATAACTAAGTTACATACATTCTTACCGAATGGCACAGGGCAATTCAGAGGCTTGATGTAAAAGGCACTGGATTAGATAAAGAGGAATGAAGGAAAGGGAAGGGATGGGAATAGAAAAGACAGTAGAACGAATTAAACATAACTTTCCTATGTTCATATATAAATACACAACCAGTGCTCAATCACAAGAATGAGATCCTAATTAGAATAAGTTATACTCCATGTACATATAATATGTATAATATGTCAAACTATACTATCATGTGTATCTAAAAATAATTTTTAAAAAAATTTTTTAAGAGGCAGAGTGACACTTCTATCTTTCCCAAATTTGCTCAAGATTGCCCTATGAAACCATGTTAAATGACTATCCATCTAGAAAGCAGCCATCTTGCCCAGGAGGATCTGACCCAGAAAATCACAGAAGTCTATCTGAAAGGACAGGTAGAAAGATATTAAGATATTTGTAGCTTGTTTGTTTGATTTTTCTAAAACTTTTTTAGTTGTTGACAGACCTATTGTATTTATTTATTTATATGCAGTGCCGAGAATCGAACCCAATGCCTCACACATGCTAGGCAAGCCCTCTCTCACTGAGCAACAACCCCAGCCCCTGCAGTTTGTTTTTGAACAATCTAATTACTGACCTTTAAAGATATCACCTAAGAATCCTTTTATAGAACTGAGGATATAGCTCAGAAATAAGCAGACATGACCCCTACATCTTTTTGAGACCAAGTCTCATCTTTCTTGATCTACGATTTTAGAAATCAGTGAAATATCCTATGTAACTAGTATTAGTGCATCTATTCCCTGGGGCACAATCAGTCCTGTTAATATGCCACACTGACATGACTGACAGAGTACTCCAATTTAAGGCTGAATAGCAAGAATTTTAAGGCTTAAAATAATTTATCTGTTTTCAAAAGCGATGGCAGAGACCAAGAGCAAAGTCACTTTTCCAGGTTAGCCTACAGAGCACTGGAAAGACCAGAGAAACTTCCAGAGCACTTTTTGACGCAGAATCAATAAATATTTTCAAATATGAACATCGTTAGCTACACTTTCTTGTCAATAGATCAAGTTTAGATTGACAATGAAAAAAAACTCTTCTTTTTTTTTAAAGAGAGAGTGAGAGAGGGAGAGAGAGAAAGAGAGAGAGAATTTTAATATTTATTTTTTAGTTATTGGCGGACACAACATCTTTGTTTGTATGTGGTCCTGAGAATCGAACCTGGGCCGCACGCATGCCAGGCGAGCGTGCTACCGCTTGAGCCACATCCCCAGCCCCGAAAAAAAAACTCTTCTAAAACATTCTTCTCTAATTTATCCCTACTTCACTTCTTCATTTCTTTTTGTAAAAGAATAGGATGCCATGAAAAGCTGTGCAATTCCATTCTTCTAATTTCAGTCTGGAAAAGTCCTTAAGCGAATACATGCCTATATATATTCTCATAAAAATGGTCCTTATGAAGATTAGTATGTTATAAAATGCAAACAGCAGTAGAAATATACTACCCTTAAAAACAATAAAAACTTTGCCAAGTGTTAAATACTAAAGGACCTTAGCTTATTCACGATTATTTAAGTGTGAAAAATTTTGCAAAAAAACAAAAAAAGTTAATGGAACATACTAAATACACAAGAACTCATCATAACTATTCAGATTTATTTTTATATTCTGAAGTTAGCCACACATATTATTATTGTAGAAAAATAGCTCTTGAAACATTTGCAGGTCTTAGGGTTATAGCACACTCCCTATTACAACAGACCCTTCCTTCATCCTTTGCAGCAACACTTTTACAAAACAAACAAACAAAAACCCTCCTAGAACAATCATTTAAAGTATAATGCCAAACCAGAGAAGAATGTAACACTCAGTATATGATTTATGTAGAGCTAGCTATGTGAGACTTTGAGCAAATCCTATGACCTCTCTGGATCTCACTTTTTATCTGTAGAAATCATGGATGCAGAACTGTCACTTTCATGAAGACTTCTTTATTCACTATCATCGTTAGGGTACTACTAGATATATTATTCCACAATTATCCCCATCCCAAAGAGTCTAGGCCAATTTCTAATAGATCATCATATTCTGAAAAACTCAAGAATCAAGAAATATTTTTATTAATGAGTTTACATAACAAGGTCTTTATGGTGCTTGCTGCTGTTATTCAAATGAGTTTGTTTTCCATATTTTGAGTCAGAAGTTGAATTTCAACATTTATTTTATGACATCTAGTATAGCACGTACAATGTCTTCAACCAAGAAGAAACCAAGAGGAAAAAAGAGCTGCTGCATGAGGAAGAAACTGGGGGTAGGGGGTGGGGGCCATAAGAACATCTAAGAATTTAAATCATGTACAAATGCAATGATATAAGTACAGTGTTGAAATGTACTTGTCTGAGATGTGGAGAAAGGTTTTCTGTAATAGACTGTTCAACTTTTCTGATTTTCACAGAGCTTATACAAAGTTGGTCACTCCAAATATGAAGCAATATGCTTACTGGACCTTGATATTTTAGAGCTAATCACTAAGAAATCTATGCAGCAAAAGTCAAGAACAGTTATAAATAACATCACACTGTAAGCATTTTCTTGGAGTAGTAAGTAATCTATTAAAAAATCATATCAGCTTTGACCTGAAAAACCAATATTAAAAATATATATATGACAGTGCTGGGGCTATACCTCAGTGGTATAGTACTTGCCTAACATGAAAGGGGCTCTGGGTTCAATACCCAGTACTACAAAATAAATAAAGTTACATTTAAAAAATATAACAATAGCAAGTAAAAACAACAACCTGGAGCACTGGAACTTTCATATACAGTTGGAGGCAGCATAAACTGATATTGCCAATCACTTTGAACAGCACTTCCGCAGTGAAGATGTACAAATATTTGACCCTTCACACAAACTGCTATAAAATCTCTAACATATGGAATCATGTACAAGAATGCTTATAGCATTATGAGTTTTTAAATTTTTTATAACATTTTCATTAAGATAGAATTCACCTGCCATAAATTCACCCCTTTTTAACTATACAATTCAGATATTTTTAGTATACTGAGTTGTGCAACTATCACTACTTCGTAATTCAGAACATTTTCGCCACCCTAGAGAAACCTCATTCTGTTAGAAATTATTCTCCATATTTGACAGTTTCATTTTTTTCTATAACCATCTCTATATGAAGATGTCACCTTAAAAAAATTCAGTGGAGGGGCTGGGTTTGTGGCTCACTGGTAGAGTGCTCACCAAGCATGTGTGAGGCACTGGGTTTGATCCTTAGCACCACATAAAAATCAATAAAATAAAGGTATTGTGTTCATTTTGACTAAAAAATATATTTAAAAAATTTTTTAAAAGAAAAATTCAGTGGATCAATGATATTTAATATTTATATCACTATTCAATAATATTATGAAGTATTCCCGGATGTTTGATACATATTTCACAATCAAGCTTTTTAATTTAAAGTTCTCAAAAAATTCATTTCCCTCAGTATTATATGCTTTGTGTTTACAGACTTCTCAAGTTGGAAATTAGATTTCTATTAAAAATATGACTTAGGTCACATTACCTAAATAATAATGACATTTTAAAAATAATTTTAAAAATAAAAAGGCAATTCCTGCTGTATCATGTTGGTGTTTCTACGAATCTATATGTGTGATTAAATTGCATAAACACACACACAAATAAGTATATGTAAAACTCGTAAATCTGAATGAGGTCTGTGTATTGTATGAATATCTATTTCTTGGTTTTGATGTTACACTGCAGTTACATAAGATATCACTAGTGGAAGAAACCGGGTGAAGGACACCCAGAATTTCTCTTTATTACTTTCTATGAAAATATAATTATTTAAAAACAAAATTTTAAAGACAGTAAATCCTATGATACAAGATGAAATACTCAAAAAACAATTTGCCTGCATCTGAACTTTTCACGAAGACTCCTTTATTGAGACACTTCCAATTCTACAGCTCTTGGTTTACCGTGTGTCTCTCCTAAGTTGCTGCTGCCCTATTAATTTTGGCCTTTAAACTATTTACTTGTTCATGAGAAGGTAGGGGAAGTGACAAAGGAAATTCTAATTTAATACAATACATATTAACAGATACCATAAAGGAAGAATTTGGAATTATTAGCAGATAGCTCTTTCTTAGGCCATTCCCCGAAACTGTAGAAAACAAAATACTGACTTTGCTATTTGTAGTCTTCAAGCTGGTCTAAAAGCACAGAATGGAATATTAGTTGGAGGTAGTTAGAGGTAGTTCCCTACAAACTACCAGTAGTTAGAGGTAGTTCCCTATAAACTTAGGAAAAATATTGATGAAAATTCACAAGTAATAAAAAAGCGGCTCACAAGTAATAGTGTGTGATGAGGACTGCTGGGTGAATCTTGGCCTAGGCACAGGAGACAGCTGAAAAATGAGAAACACACAGGCCACCATCCATCAAAATCACCCTAAACAGGCATTTACACAAAGAGACAACACTCTAATAATCCATATCAGGTCAAATCAAGGGGCCTCATTTTCTTTCCTTTCCTTTCCTATAAGAGTAAGATAGGTGATCATTAGAGATGTTTGCCTCACTCAAGTTCAAAGAAGAAAAAGGTATCATTTTTCCATTGAATAATTACAAAAACTAAGATCCTTTAGGGATTTAATAACCTGAAAAGTAAATACATATATGTGTATGGAATATGTGTACAGAAAAAAAATATATATATATACACACAACACACACACACACGTGTAGAGTGTGTGTGCATGTGTGCTATTTAGAAACAATTTACATACACATCAATAAGAGATAGCTCCTGTGAATAAGAAAGAGAACATAGCTAGTCATTAGTAAAGCAAGTAACTGCTTTATAAGTTCTAGTGCTATCAGAGCAATCCAATTACCACAACACAAAGTCTTGATCAAAAGTGATTTTCAAAGACTAAACCACCGATACTTGAAATATTAGCCCTTCAAAGTGTTAGAACATGTTTTAAATACAAAGAATTCAAAAGGAATATGTATATAATCATTTCTTTGGGGAAGTTAAGAGATCTTCAAAAAGATGCCCTCAAGTTCAGAGAAATAAACTACCAGATCAGAAAGGAAAAATCTTGGAATAAATCAGTAACCAAAGCAATCTACAGCCAAAAAAAAAAAAAAGGTATCTACTGAAACTGACAAGACAGAAGCAAGAGGTAGGGAAGTTTGAAAGAGCTCCAAGGTTCTGTTTTCAGGGGAGGAAGTGGATGTAAGGCTTGAGCATTTACTCTATAAAGTGGAGGAGAGTCAAGTATAAGAACCCAAAGTTCAAATTATGTGCATAAAAATTATTTGAAACACATTTTCTTCTTTATTCACTGGTCATATCAAAACCATTTTTGATTTGATAGATCTCTCCACTTGGGCAACAGCATTCCTGGGCAGGAAACAACAGGTAAATAATCAAACTCCTTCACTTCTGAGTCTTTGCTTGTCACAGTATGACTTGCTGAAAAAGATGTGACAAATAATGTATGAATCTCAAAGGTTCTGCATCTCCAAATCATAATTCTGGTTTATATGGTAGCTAGAGGGAATTTTTAAGAAGTAAATCCTTATACTTAGATCCTGATTAGAGTCCTGGCCTAAATTTTCTCCTAGTATTCAAACTATTAACATATTTTAAACATTTGAGGAAGCCACAATCCAGGCAATAAATCATAATTAGCAAACAGGTGTCAAACAGTACCTACTAAAACTGCCTTGAGATGGGACTGATTAGATGCAAACATAGAATTTTCTAGAGACATTAGCAGAAACTCATTAAGCCAGAAGTAAGAGGGGAGACATGGGCCTCCTCACCCTTATCCTACAAGTTATCATGAAAATATAACATCCAATAAAGATTTCCAATCATGATGTAGCCAGGGTTCTGGATTTGGGAAGGCATAAGGTATTTTTTCAACTTGTTCTTAAGATTTAGACCCTACAGGAAAGTACTGGGACAACTCCTTCTGTCAACTATGTTCAGAGAAACTAGATGGGGCATTCCTCTCAAACTAACTAACCTTCTCAAATGATGTCACTGCTTACTCAAGTCTCCTATCAAAAAATATTTCTGAGATTCAAGGGTCCTGGCATATTTTAATCCCTGCCTTCATGTAATCATAACATAATCATCTAAATCGTTGATAAGGTCCTAACCCTCAAAATCTTTTTGAAAAATCAGTTTAGAAAACTGGAGTCTAACTTGTTTAATATATAGCTAACCAAGCTTCATATTTTTAGGAAAAAAACAAAAGGACTGGACCTGTGGAGTGGCCATTCAGGGACAGTGACAGCTATGTGTGTTGATCTTCTCCTCCCTAAGATGGAGACACTTAACTAAGACAGGGCAGGAGGAAGCCTTAATTCTTTTCTTCCCCACATTTTTTAATTGGTGTATTATAGTTGCACACAGTAATGGGATTTACACAAGCACACAATATAACAATAAAATTTGGGCAATATCCCGCCCCAGCATTCCCCATCCCTCCCTTGCTCCTACCCCTTGGTCCCTTTCCTCTACTGATCTCCCTTTGAGTTTTAGGAGATCCACCCCACCTTTGTTGTCCTTTTTCCTCTTTAGCTTCTGCATATGAGAGAAAACATAGAAATCCTGATCTTCTGATTTTGGCTTATTTTGCTTAACCTAATGGCCTCTAGTTCATCCATTTTCCTGCAAACGCCATAATTTCATTTTTCTTTATGGCAGAATAAAAATCCACTGTGTATATTTATACCACATTTTCTTTATCTGTTCATGTGTTGGTGGATACTTAGGCTGGTTCCATAGTTTGGCTATTGTGAATTGTGTTGAAGAAGCCTTAATTCTAAAACTTAACAGAAATAAAACCACGCCATTTTTGGTGCTAAGTTACTTAAGACTTTTCTCTTTCTCTATCTTAGACATGAATACATATTCAAATTCTCTAAAATATCTAATATTCTTTGTTAACTAGCATACTGCCTGGCATGTAGTAAATGCTCAATAAATAGAAGATTTTAAAGTAAATGTGTGGATGACTGAATGAACAATTCAACAAACTCTCTTTCCTTCCTTAGTTTCTATGACATAATAACGAGTTCTTTAGCTTTCTCCTCTGATCACTCCTTAGTTTCTCTTCAAAACAGGTAAATTCCCCAAGGGTCAGTTCTCATTCTTTTGCATATCTCAGCACTGAAAGAGCTCATCTTTCAGAACACTTTACTGGATGGATTCCTGCATTCAAACACTGCACTTGGCACTGAGGAGAAAAAGATGGTTGAGACATGTTCCCTGCCCTCAGGAACTCAGACCAGCATGAGAAAAGTCAATATGAATTTGAGTAAGATAGTATCATATGTACTTGCTGAACTAGCAGCAAGATCAATGTGTCATGAGAACAAGAAAGATGAATAAATTCTGACAGGGTAGAGTTCCAGAGGAAGTGACACCTACAAATGAGCCTTATAGGATTAAAAGGGTTTTACCAAGTACACAAGGGCAGAGGGGGCAGTCTAGGCAAAGAGAACATCAGCAAAAGTTCATGTTGAGATTTCAGGAAATTGCAAGTAATAAATGTACAGGTATGTGAGCACTGGAAGTGGGAGGGAAAGAAACTGGCAAGATAGGAGGGAGCATTTCAGATACCATGTAAGGAATTAGCATTTTCACTCTGCATGTCAATGGCTTCAAAATGCAAAACCACATCAGAATAACCTGGGATGCCTGACACAAACACAGATTCCTAGGCTCTATTACAGATCTACTAAATTGGAATTTCCGAAGCTAGAGCCTAAAATTTAGGCATCTGTATTTTAATGAGAAGTCTGATGTATAATCAGGTTCAGCAACCACTGATGGATTGGTTTTTTATAAAGATGACATTATAGTTTTTCCTTGTACTGAGGATTAAACCTAGAGGCACTTTACCACTAAGCTACACCTCCAGTTCTTTTTATTTTTTCCTTTAATATATGGTGAGTTGCTGAGGGTCTTACTACATTGCTGAGGCTGGCCTTGGACTTGCCATCCTCCTGCCTCAGCCTCCTGAGTCACTAGGATTACAGGTATATGCCACCATGCCTGGCTAAATTTTTATTTTAAAGATAACTCCAAAGATACTATTACAATTGACCATAAAGGTGAGAAATATAGTGGGAAAAGGAGGTCTATCGAAGACTATGGCAATGACACATTCACTTATTCAACAAAATTTTAAAAATACCTACTATGTGTCTATTCACAGAGTATGGTGCCTGGACTACAGAAATGGCAGTGTAAATGGAGGCAAGAAGACAAAGAGACATTACAGAGAGAGAATTGACAAGTTTGATGATTCAGTAGACTACGGAAAAGGGAAGGGAGAAAGAAAATTCCAGTTTTCATTAGTGGCTCCCTAACTTAGAAGAGCATTAGGCTAAAAGATCCTTTGGGGGATAGGAGTCTACTTTTTAAAAAATGATTATTTATTTAATTTATTTATTTTTAATGTGGTGATGAAGATCGAACCCAGGGCCTTGTATGTGCAAGATGAGTGCTCTACCGCTGAGCCATAACCCCAGTCCCTAGGAATCTACTTTTAATATATGCCTCCTGGGGATTCTCATGCAGTCAACCAGGAATAAATCTTGGGATTGTCAAATGGGAACCAATGCTTTAGATGACAGAGCAGCTAATGATACTTTTCTCCAAGAAGAGAAGACAGGGAGGGGAGCAACTGGTTCGTGATGGAGGAAAATGGTTTTGCTCCAGAGGAGGGCCTGGAAATACTGAGACATTTGATATAAACCTTCAGGATGTCTAGATCAGGATGTTGGAGTCTAGGGAAAAGATCCTGAAAAGATCAGGGCTGGAAAGATCCAGATATCATTACTATTCAGAGATAGCTGAGGCCACGGAATGAGCAAGATCACAAATGAAGAAAGGGTAGAAAAGAAGTGGGGCTGAGGATGGAACTCTGGGAAACCAGTGGGAGATGGTAGAGGAATGGTGAAAAAAAGTGAAAAAGAATGATTAAGGAGGTAAGAAAAGGATCTGAAGAGGAAGCAATGTTTTGGAATTAAAAGGATAAAAGTTTCAATTAATAAGGAAATTGACTAGAGAAAATGTTTTTAAAAGGCCCAAAGGGATTTAATAAAAAAAAAAAAGGAGAATAAGGTGTGGCATTCAAGATGTCTGTGGTGGCCTTTGAGAAAATGGTTTCAGAAGAATGGCAAAAAGTAGAATAATAGCCTTACATTGCTCCTTAAAGAGAATCTGAGGAGAAAGAAAGAAAGATGGGTTAGCCATTTCAAAGACTGGCTGAGAGTGGTTAATTTTGGTGGTCAACGTGATTTTTAAGGGCGGAGACAACTTGCCAAGCATGGTAGCGCATGTCTGTAATCCCAGCAATGCGGGAGGCTGAGGAAGGGAGGATCAAGAGTTAGAGGCCAAACTCAGCAACTTAGTTCTCAAAATAAAATTAAAAAAATAAATAGCAATGGGATATAGCTAGTGTTAAAGCACTCCTGATATCAATCCCCAGTGCCACAAATTAAAGTGTTTTTAAAAAACAGAAGGATAAAGTAGGGGAGACGAGAATGAAGACACAGATAAAGAAATAACTGATCTAGTATCATCCTAGAAGAGGCAGGGAAGGATGGCACTAACATCTAAAAGGAGGATGAAATGTGAATGATAGCAGAGGTAATCTGGAGATGGAGAAGAGAACACTGAAAGTTTTGTTTGTTTGTTTGTTTGAGAAGTAGATGATGAAGTCAGCTGTTAATAGGCAAGAAAGTGAAGATGTAGTTGGAAGCATAAAAATGAGTAACAGAGCCACTAGGGTTGTTAAAACACTGATAGATGGTAATGAAGACCAGATGAGGGCCTTTATAATATTTTATTTAACAAAACACATGTAAGTGCTTGCTTTGTGCCAATGTGTTGTGCACTTCACATATATTATTTCCCATAAGAACTTTATGAACTTGTAATTCTTATTATCCTCATTTTACCTATGATAAAATTAAAACAAAAAGAGATTAAGTGATCTGTCCAGGATAATTAAATGGCAGAATGATGATTCAAATCAGATGGTCTAGGCCCAGTTTGTGCTCTTAACCACTCTCCTGTGCTGTTGTCACTTGAGGAGGTTCAAGGGGATCCCAGAGGGGGACCTCAACTCAAGATAAAAGGTTCTCTGACAAACATGGCAGAAAATTAGAAGATATGTTAGGAATAAAAGCAGAGATTTATTCAGGAGAGCAAAGAGTACACATTCAAGGGAGAATGCAGGCTATCTCAGGAGTGTGATATGCTTTGGAGATCTTGGGCTCTTCTTTTAAAGGAAACTTGGTGAGAGGTGGGCCTGGGAAGCTATGTTAAGATGGAACTGGTCTTATGATCACAAGATGGGTTGTGGTGGTCTGGCAATTCTCAAGATCATTAGGTTGACATCTTCTCCATTATCTGATCAATAGAGAATGCTAGAAAGTGGCCAGGCACAGTGGTGCATGCTTCTAATCCCAGTGGCTCGGCAGGCTGAGGATGCACAGCTCAGTAGTGAAGTACCCCTGGGTACTTAGTACACCTGATACTAAAAGAAAAAAGAAAAACCTGGGAAAGTATGCCATGTTATAGGCTTTTTACCTCCTTTTGCTCTGTTTTAAAAATACATTTTTTAGTGAGCTAATTAACAGTACAAGGGACAATTTTCATTATGTGGGTCAATATCCAGTAATTTTAAGATTGTAAATGACGATTTGTAGATTTTCCAGAGCTTTGGGAGTAACAATCTTGGGAAAAAAACTAACTTTGGGAGAGAGGCATAAGGAACTTCTTAAGAAACAAGACTTTAAGATTATAGCCTCTTTTTCCTTCCCTTTGTCTTCTATCCTACTTCACTGTCTCTTTAATATCTACATCAATATATACATTATGAAGTCAATAAGAGTTATTACAAAATTTTATCTAGCACTACTCAGAAGCTTAGGACAGCAGGGCAGGGAATAGGCAAGAAGTTCAATGAAATTATATGAAGTTAAATGAAACTATAGTAAAGAGTTTCACAGACTATAGTAAAGTTGAGGACACTTACAAAGGCATAGTTGTAATGACCTAATAGTGCAAGTCCAGTTTCTTCTGAATTTAAAATCTTTCTTTGACTCTAAATCCTTTCATAAATTCCAATTGTTTATGGCATGTTAACATTTTGGTGTCTCACAATCTTACCTCAAAATTGAAATGTCAAAAATCTAAACTTTCTTCTTCCCCTATATCAGCTTCCTTTCTCGACTTCTCTGATTATAGTAGAGAGTGAAAATTGAACATCAGCGGATTGTCTTCCCTCATCCCTCACCATTTTTTTCCTAGCACCTAGTCATTATCTGGCAAAGAATTTCAGTATTATTCTAAATATAAAACTATCTTTAACCTTTCCTTTTCCTGTTTGCTACAACTAATGTCTCAATATCCTATATTTTTCTTAAGTTTCTACTTACATCTTAATATTCTTAGATACCTCTCTCTACTGCCCTAGAGGTTATCATAAGAGACTATACTTTTTTTTGGTGGAGGGGCATTTAGTGAGGATCAAACCTAGGGCCTTGTGCATGCTAAGGAACTTCTACCACTAAGCTTCACTCCCAGCCCCAACTTTTCACGTTCTTCTCCTTCTTTTAACTTTATTGGGCTGGCAATGGAACTCAGAGCCTCACACATACCAGTCAAGTGCTCTATCACTGGGCTCTATACCTCATCCCTCACCTCTGCACTTTAACTTATCTCTCCCTCATTAGCACAATCTTATCAAATTACTTAAAACACTACACTTTTCACCCTTCTGCTCCAAAATATTCGATGTATTTATTCAATAAGCAGTTATGAGATGTCAAACTTGTCAGGAAGTGTACTCTCCCAACCCAAAGTGAACTCTCCCTCCTCGAAACAGCTATACTAATTAGCCAGTCTATTCATTCCACAATTTTGCTGCTTTAACAGCTAGTTATTCTTTTTTTCATGTAACTATGCTTTATCTCACCAAATGGTGAACAAGGTTCTTGAAGGAAGAGAATTTTTTACTTTTTTTTTTAAAGCCTTTTGGGACCTCAGGCATAGTACAGTACACCTAGAAGGCATTCATTCCATTGGTCTTGATCAAGTCTCCCAACATTCAAAAACATTCGAAGTTGAAGAAAACTGTCCTCAATATACTGTGGTTTGAGCCATTATTTTATTATAATTTTAACGGCCCTTTCCATATTCCTTTACTAAAAGTCAACAAATTCCAGGGTAATTTTTATATCACATAAATGATAATGGTTAATTTTCTTTAATCTACATTAATCCCTTTGTGCTTTAGTTTCATTATAGGTAAATGATGATAACAGGAACTTTAAGTTCATAAAGTTCTTATGAGAAACTAATTAATATATAAATTATATGTTGATTTCATCTACATAATAACCTTTATACATAATAAGGTTGTACTTACATACCAATCCCTAAACTACACTAAAAACTCAGTTTGTTTTATTCATATGATTTTTACATCTTTCCCAGTCCACTCACTTTCCATTTGCATCCAGATGATTTCAAAGCTATAATACTTAGGACCCACAGCAAACTGAATTCTATAAAAACTTTCAAAACAGAGGCACTTATTCCTAACAGTTGAACTCCTTATGTGGATATGGTCCATAAAGGTCAAGGATCTAAATTCTGCATTATTTTTAGCATCTAAAATCCTACTTTATGCTCTCCTGCTAGATCGCTTGGTCTTTAAAAAAACATAAGATCATGCTATCAAATTCCTAATTCCCCACATGCCCTAACCAACCAAAGTTTTAACTAACAAAAAAATTAAAACAAAGTCAACTACTAAGAAAAAAAATTTTTTGAAGCAAAAGAAATCACAATGAACCCAATTTCCAACTCATTTTTCTCATTAAATTATCAACCAAAATAACTTACTACTCCTGCCACCACTCTACCTCTACTTAGCCCATTCATTGAACCAATCTGTATCCCCAATGACTTAAACTCAACAAGCATTTTGGTAGATGCAATTAATATAATAGTGAATAAGTAAGGCACATTCCTGCCCTCCCTGACCTTAAAGTTTGGTTGGGAAAAGACAGTTAAGCTACAAAACTAAATGACACTGGGTTCAATTCCCAGCGCCTCAAATGAAGAAGAAGAAAGAATAAAAGGAAGAAAGATAACATCATGACGACGACAACGTGATTAAATACATCAAGGGAAAACACAGGAGAAGTACTAAAAGTAAGAAAAGATAGCATAGGCAGATCCATGGAGAGGCTCCTTGGGCAATGATGTTGAACTGAAAAATGGGAAGGAAAAGAGATGACAGGGATTGGGAAAGGAGGGGAAGGAAGCATACTAGAACTTGGAGACAAGAGAACATGATATGATTGAAGAAATTAAAGGTGATTCATGTAGTTAAAGTATAGAAGTCAAAGCTGGAAATGACAAGAAGTGAGGCTGGAGAACATGAAAACCACTGAAGGATTTGAAGGAAGGTGTGAACTATTCAGATCTTCCTGGCTAAGTATAAAAAATGGTTAGAGAAGGCAAGGGAAACTAACCAGGTGAGATACAATGACCTGAACTAAACTGTTGGTAAAGAAAACAAATAAAATTGGGTATGGCAGGACTGGCCTATAATAATCCCAGCTATGCAGTAGGCTGAAGCAGGAGGATTTCAAGTTTGAGGCCAGCCTTAGCAATTCAGTGAGACCCTGTCTCAAAATTAATAATAAAAAGGGCTGGGGATATAGGTCAGTGGTACAGCACTCCTGGGTTCAAACCCCAGTAAAGAAAAAGAGGGGGAGGTGGAGAAAGAAAAATAAAATGAGAGCACTAATCCATCCAGCTGAAACAACCAGTCAGCCCTTCTGATCGTACGGAGGTAAATGCCAAATGAGCCTTCATAGGTAGTGGCCACAGGTTTGAAACGGGGCTTGGGAGAGACAGTAAGGACCCACCCGTTGCATTGGTCACCTGGCAAAGGGAAACAAACTGTCGCCATTTGCAAGAGATACCACCATGGCAGAGAACTGACGTCATCAGACTGCGGCGGAGGAGATAACTTCATTGAAACCTGTGGCTACAGCATCAAATAAATTTATAGGAGTAAACAGTAACTCAGCAGTCAAACAGAACAAGAAGTAACATGAGCAGCTTCAAAAAGCAAGGAAGAAAAGGAGTACAAACAATGCAGGACAGCCTAAATATTCAGGAGGACCTAGAGTCATCGGAAAAATGGTCATATAAAGAACTCAAGGAACACCTTAGACAGATGGAATGGAACCTTAAAGAGGATACAAGACAGCAAATTCAAGCAGCGAAAGAACACATTGAGAATGAATTACATAAACAGATAAAAGAAGAAGTTAAGCATCTTTATCAGGAGATAGAGATTATAAAAAATAATCAAACAATAATTTTAGAAATGAAGGAAACGATAAACCAAATTAAAAACTCAATTGAGAGTATCACTAACAGAGTGGAGCAAGTAGAAGTCAGAACATCAGATAATGAAGACAAAATATATCATCTTGAAAAGAGTCTAGCCAACTCAGAAAGGCTGGTAAAAAATCACGAGAAAAACATCCAAGAGTTATGGGATAACATAAAAAAACCAAACTTACGAGTCATCGGGATAGAAGAAGGTACAGAGATTCAAACCAAGGGAATGAGTAACCTGCTGAATGAAATAATTACAGAAAACTTTCCAGAAATAAAAAAGGAAACAGATATACAAATTGTAGATGCATACAGGACACCGAGCACACAAAATCACAATAGACCAACGCCAAGACACATTGTTATGAAGATATCCAATATACAGAACAAAGAGAAAATATTAAAAGCTACAAGAGAAAGGAGACAGATTACATTCAAGGGTAAACCAATAAGGTTAACAACGGATTTTTCATCACAGACACTGAAAGCAAGAAGGTCATGGAACAATGTATTTCAAACACTGAAAGACCATGGATGCCAACCAAGAATTCTGTATCCAGCAAAATTAAGCTTCAGGTATGACAACGAAATAAAAATCTTTCATGATAAACAAAAGTTAAAAGAATTTGCAGCCAGAAAACCAGCATTGCAAAGCATTTTGAGCAAAACACTACACGAGGAAGAAATGAAAAACAATAACCAAAACCATCAGAGGGAAGTGCCTCGGTAAAGACAGAGGGCGAGTGGAAAGAAAATCATGGAGAAACAAACTAAATTTTTTTAAAAAAGGATAAATAATCAAACATGGATGGAAGTACAAACCATATATCAATAGTAACTCTGAATGTTAATGGCTTAAACTCTCCAATAAAGCGACATAGGCTGGTATCATGGATTAAAAAAACAAATCCAACAATATGCTGCCTCCAGGAGACACATCTGATTGGAAAAGACATACACAGGCTGAAGGTGAAAGGATGGGAAAAAATATACCACGCACACGGTCCTCGTAAGCAAGCAGGAGTGGCCATCCTCATATCGAATAAAATCAACTTCAAGACTAAGTTAATCAAAAGGGATAAAGAAGGACATTATATACTGTTAAAAGGAACCATTCACCAACAAGACATAACAATTATCAATATTTATGCACCAAATAATGGTGCTGCGACATTCATAAAACAAATTCTCCTCAAGTTCAAGAATCAAATAGACCACAACACAATAATTATGGGTGACTTCAACACACCTCTCTCACCATTGGACAGATCTTCCAAACAAAAGTTGAATAAAGAAACTATAGAACTCAATACCACAATCAATAACCTAGACTTAACTGACATATATAGAATATATCAACCATCATCAAATGGATATACTTTTTTCTCAGCAGCACATGGATCCTTCTCAAAAATAGACCATATATTATGCCATAGGGCAACCCTCAGTAATTATAAAGGGGTGGAGATAATACCATGCATTTTATCTGATCATAATGGAATGAAACTGGAAATCAATGATAAAAGAAGGAAGGAAAAATCCTACATCACATGGAAAATGAACAATATGTTACTGAATGATCAATGGGTTACAGAAGACATAAAGGAGGAAATCAAAAACTTCTTAGAGATAAATAAAAATATAGACACAACATATCAGAATCTATGGGACACAATGAAAGCAGTTTTAAGAGGAAAATTCATCGCCTGGTGGTAATTCCTCAAAAAAAAGAAAAAAACCAACAAATAAATGAGCTCACACTTCATCTCAAAGCCCTAGAAAAGGAGGAGCAAAACAACAGCAAATGTAGCAGAAGGCAAGAAATAATTAAAATCAGAGCGGAAATCAATGAAATTGAAACAAAAGAAACTATTGAAAAAATTAACAAAACTATAAGTTGGTTCTTCGAAAAAATAAATAAGATCAACAGACCTTTAGCCATGCTAACGAAGAGAAGAAGAGAGAGAACTCAAATTACTAACATACGGGATGAAAAAGGCAATATCACAACAGATGCTACAGAAATACAGAAGACAATTAGAAATTATTTTGAAAACCTATATTCCAATAAAATAGAAGATATGAAGACATCGATAAATTTCTTAAGTCATATGATTTGCCCAGACTGAGTCAGGAGGATACACACAATTTGAACAGACCAATATCAATGGATGAAATTGAAGAAGCCATCAAAAGACTACCAACCAAGAAAAGTCCAGGACCGGATGGGTATACAGCGGAGTTTTACAAAACATTTAAAGAAGAATTAATACCAATACTTTTCAAGTTATTTCAGGAAATAGAAAAAGAGGGAGCTCTTCCAAATTCATTCTATGAGGCCAACATCACCCTGATTCCGAAACCAGACAAAGACACCTCAAAGAAAGAAAACTACAGACCAATATCTCTAATGAACCTAGATGCAAAAATCCTCAATAAAATTCTGGCGAATCGAATACAAAAACACATCAAAAAAATTGTGCACCATGATCAAGTAGGATTCATCCCTGGGATGCAAGGCTGGTTCAATATACGGAAATCAATAAATGTTATTCACCACATCAATAGACTTAAAGATAAGAACCATATGATCATCTCAATAGACGCAGAGAAAGCATTCGACAAAGTACAGCATCCCTTTATGTTCAAAACACTTGAAAAACTAGGGATAACAGGAACGTACCTTGACATTGTAAAAGCTATCTATGCTAAGCCTCAGGCTAGCATCATTCTGAATGGACAAAAGTTGAAGGCATTCCCTCTAAAATCTGGAACAAGACAGGGATGCCCTCTATCACCACTTCTATTCAATATAGTTCTCGAAACACTGGCCAGAGCAATTAGACAGACGAAAGAAATTAAAGGCTTAAAAATAGGAAAAGAAGAACTTAAATTATCACTATTTGCAGATGACATGATTCTATACTTAGAAGACCCAAAAGGGTCTACAAAGAAACTACTAGAACTAATAAATGAATTCAGCAAAGTGGCAGGATATAAAATCAACACGCATAAATCAAAGGCATTTCTGTATATCAGCGACAAAACTTCTGAAACGGATATGAGGAAAAACACTCCATTCACAATATCCTCCAAAAAAATAAAATACTTGGGAATCAACCTAACAAAAGAGGTGAAAGATTTATACAATGAAAACTACAGAACCCTAAAGAGAGAAGTAGAAGAAGATCTTAGAAGATGGAAAAATATACCCTGTTCATGGATAGGCAGAACTAACATTATCAAAATGGCGATATTACCAAAAGTTCTCTATAGGTTTAATGCAATGCCAATCAAAATCCCAACGGTATTTCTTGTAGAAATAGATAAAGCAATCATGAAATTCATATGGAAAAATAAAAGACCCAGAATAGCAAAAGCAATTCTAAGCAGGAAGTGTGAATCAGGCGGTATAGCGATACCAGATTTCAAACTATATTACAGAGCAATAGTGACAAAAACAGCATGGTACTGGTACCAAAACAGGCGGGTGGACCAATGGTATAGAATAGAGGACAGAGACTAATCCACAAAGTTACAACTATCTTATATTTGATAAAGGGGCTAAAAGCATGCAATGGAGGAAGGATAGCATCTTCAACAAATGGTGTTGGGAAAACTGGAAATCCATATACAACAAAATGAAACTGAATCCCTTCCTCTCGCCATGCACAAAAGTTAACTCTAAATGGATCAAGGAGCTTGATATCAAATCAGAGACTCTGCGTCTGATAGAAGAAAAAGTTGGCTCCGATCTACATATTGTGGGGTCAGGCTCCAAATTCCTTAATAGGACACCCGTAGCACAAGAGTTAATAACAAGAATCAACAAATGGGACTTACTTAAACTGAAAAGTTTTTTTCTCAGCAAGAGAAACAATAAGAGAGGTAAATAGGGAGCCTACATCTTGGGAACAAATTTTTACTCCTCACACTTCAGATAGAGCCCTAATATCCAGAGTATACAAAGAACTCAAAAAATTAGACAATAAGATAACAAATAACCCAATCAACAAATGGGCCAAGGACCTGAACAGACACTTCTCAGAGGAGGATATACAATCAATCAACAAGTACATGAAAAAATGCTCACCATCTCTAGCAGTCAGAGAAATGCAAATCAAAACCACCCTAAGATACCATCTCACTCCAGTAAGATTGGCAGCCACTATGAAGTCAAACAACAACAAGTGCTGGCGAGGATGTGGAGAAAAGGGTACTCTTGTACATTGCTGGTGGGACTGCAAATTGGTGCGGCCAATTTGGAAAGCAGTTTGGAGATTCCTGGGAAAGCTGGGAATGGAACCACCATTTGACCCTGCTATTGCCCTTCTCAGACTATTCCCTGAAGACCTTAAAAGAGCATGCTACAGGGATGCTGCCAAATCGATGTTCATAGCAGCACAATTCACAATAGCTAGACTGTGGAACTAACCCAGATGCCCTTCAATAGATGAATGGATAAAAAAAATGTGGCATCTATACACAATGGAGTACTATGCAGCAATAAAAAATGACAAAATCATAGAATTTTCAGGGAAATGGATGGCACTAGAGCAGATTATGCTTAGTGAAGCTAGTCAATCCCTAAAAAACAAATACCAAATGTCTTCTTTGATATAATGAGAACAACTATGAACAGAGCAGGGAGGAAGAGCAGGAAGAAAAGACTAACATTAAACAGAGACATGAGATGGGAGGGAAAGGGAGAGAAAAGGGAAATTGCATGGAAATTAAGGGAGACCCTCATTGCTATACAAAATTTCATATAAGAAGTTGTGAGGGGAATGGGAAAATAAACAAGGAGAGTAATGAATTACAGTAGACGGGGTAGAGAGAGAAGATGGGAGGGGAGGGGAGGGGGGATAGTAGGGGATAGGAAAGGTAGCAGAATACAACATTTACTAATTGGGCATTATGTAAAATTGTGGATGTATAACCGACGTGATTCTGCAATCTGCATTTGGGGTAAAATTGGGAGTTCATAACCCACTTCAATCTAATGTATGAAATATGATATGTCAAGAGCTTTGTAATGTTGTGAACAACCAATAAAAAAAAGTTAAAAAAAAAAAGAAAAAGAAAATGAATGAAAGCAGATAGATTTAAAAGCTATTAAGGAGATGGAATTCATAGGAATGGGAGATTATAAACTCATGGGAAGGCCATGTCTATTCTATTTTCAATTGCATCTCCATGGCTATATATCTAGCACATAGTAAAGGTCAGATAAACACTGCTAAACAAATGAATCAAGAAAAATAAGGAATCATAGATATATTACCCAGGGGCTGAGATGTGGACGGGTTCTATTCCCAGCACCACAAACAAACAAAAAAAGATGTTGCCCAAGTTTCTATAACAACTGGGGAGAGTAAAGTGACTTTACTGAGATAGGAAACACAGGAGAAGAGGAAATAATGTTGAGTCTGAGGTAACTCCAAGGAGAGATAATGATTCAATTGGATAGACAGTTACAAAGCTCAAGAGAAAACCATACTATGGGAATAAAGCATACTTTGGGAAACATCATCCCAATAACCCTTTTATAATCCCAGGGTTGTTAACCTAATAGTTTTAACATCAAAGCTATCAAAACATTAATACCTGTCCTTGCCAAGCACAGCAGTATATGCCTAATCCCCTGCAAGAGGCTGGGGCAGGAGGATCACAAGTTTGGGGCAGCCTTGGCAACTCAGTGTGACCTTATCTCAAAATTAAAAATAGAAAGGGCTGGGGATGTAGTTCAGTGGCTAAGAACACGAAAAAATAAGCCACAGACAATAAGAAATAGTTGCAATACATATCTGACCAAGGATCTATCCAGAAACCATCAAGAATGCCTACAAATCAAGATTAAAAAGGCAAAAGTTTCTAGCATAAAAATTTAAATGTGCACGGAACAGACATGACATCACACACTCTGAATAATCAATATGTGAGAAGATTCTCAATCAACATCATTAGTCACTAAAAAAGAATATATTAAAACCACACGGAAATACAAGTACATAAACATCAAAAGGGTTAGTATTAAAAAGACATACACGCACACAAACAAACACACACACACACACACACACAAAGATGAAGAAAAAAACTGAACTGACAATATCAACAAGGATGTGCAGCAAATGGAAGTCTCACTCATTGTTGGTTTTGGTTTTACTTTGTTTTGATGCTGAGGATTGAAGCTGGAACACTTTACCACTAAACCACAGCCCTATTTTATTTATTTATTTTGAGACAGGGTCTCACTAAATTGCTGAAGGTCTTGCTAAGTTGCTAAGGCTGGGCTTAAACCTGCCATTCTCCTGCCTCAGCTTTCCAAGTTGTTTGGATTGTTGGCATGTGCCATCACACCAGACTTCATTCTTTCTTAGTGGTACTGTAAAATGGTATGATCACATTGCAAAAATGGAAGTTGCAAATAAAATTTAAATTTTACATATTCTACATACCAGTAATTTCATTCCTATTGGATTTACCTAAGAGAAAATAAAACATGTCTATAACTTAGAAGAATACTGATTGCCTCTTGATTCATAATAGCAAAATGAAAAAGAAAGAAAAACAAAAGGAAGGAAGAAAACGAAATGAAAGGAAGAAAGAGAAGAAAAGAACCCAAATGTTAATGAACAGAAGGCTAAACTATGGAATATTCACACAATGGCTACTACTCAGTCATAAAAATGAATTAACTATACAAAAATTTGGTAAACCTCAGAAACACGTTCAGATGAAGAAAACAAACATGAAAGAGTACATATTTATATTCTATTTAAGAACAGCAAAACCGAATTCTTAGAATGATAGAAACAAAACAATGATTGCCTGGGGGAAAGGAGAAGGTGTGGGTAGAAATTTAAGGGTGACAAAAATGTCCTACTTCTTGATTTGAGTGTTAGTTATATGGCTGGATACATTGTCAAAACCCATTAAAACTGCAGATTTAAGTTCCATGCATTTTGCTATATCTAAAGTATATCTCAATTTTTTTTAAAATGAGAAGGTGAGAAAAGTTCATCTAAAATTTTTAGATAGGATGGCCAGGAAATGCTTCAGTGCAAAAGCGACATCAGTTAAAGACCTGTAAAAAGTAAAACAGGTGAGTATTTGATGGAAGAATCTTCAAGGCAGAAGAAATAACAAATGCAAAGCCTTTGAGCAGGAATAACAGCCAGTTTTCAAAAAACAAGGAAAATCTTGGAGTAGGCTGAAGAAAGGAAAGACAAAATCTGAGACACAACAGGAGAAATCAGATGATATAATGTCTGGTGGGTCACAGTGAGCCTAGTTAAAGAGTTTTGTCTTCATCTTAGGACTTAGTGCACTGTGCTCAGGCAGCTTACATAAAACTTACGTAAGTAGCAAAACCAGGATTAGAACCCAGGTATATCTGATTCCAAAGCTCATAATCTTTATCACTTGGTTTTACTAACACAACATAGTTAAATCAATATTTACTAAGTGTTTACTGGTAACTTTATACCATATTGTCTCAATCATGTATTATTCTACAAATAGGTTATAAATGTGATGTAAAGATCTTCTGAATGAAATTTTATATTGTTATTTAAAGTTTTGCAACCAAGTAAAAATTGAACTTGTGTAAAATTATATTTAATTTATATGGTTTTCTCTATATATAAAATTCCTAATTATAATTTTGGTACATAAAACTATGCACAGTTTCATTGCCAGAGAGCATATATAGTAACTCTATGTATGCCCCTTCACTTGTTTGTCCTGTTGAATCACTTTAGTCTATATTTTTATTTTAGCCTACTTTTTTTATAGCAGTGAAGTTCTATGTTTTGTATGCACGTATGTAAAATAATGCCAAGAGCTAATAAATGGGATGGCATCAAATTAAAAGCTTTCACACAGCTAAGGAAATAATTAGGAATGTAAAGAACAGTGGGAGAATCTTTGCTAGCTACTTTTCTGAAAGAGGATTAATACCTAAAATATATAAAGCACTCAAAAACTTTACACCAAAAAAAAAAACAACAACAACACACAAATGACCCAATGAATAAGGTGGCAAATGAATTAGATACCTCTCAAAAGAAATACAAATGGTTAATAAATATGTGAAAAATGTTCAACATTATTAGCAATCAGGAAAATGCAAATCAAAGTTACACTGAGATTTCATTTCACACCAGTCAGAATGGCAGCCATCAAGAATACAAATAATAATAAATGCTTGAGAAAATATGGATAAAAAGGAACACTTTTACACTGTTGATGGGATTGTAAATTAGTACAACCAATATGGAAATCAGTATGGAATTTCCTCAAAACACTAGGCATGAACTACCCCATATGATCCAGCTATACCACTCCTTGGTATTTATCCAGAAGAATCAAAGCCATCATACTACAGTGACACATACATACCCACCTTTATAGCATCAAACCATGGAACCACCCTAGGTGTTCATCAACAGATGAATGGATACAGAAAATGTGGTATATATACACAATGGAGTTTTATTCAGCCATACAGAAAAAAAAATGAAATTCTGTCATTTGCAGGAAAATGGATGGAATTAGAGAACATTATGTTAAGCAAAACAAGTCAAATTCAGAAGGTCAAGGGTCATACATTTTCTCTCATATGGGGAGCTAGAGCGGGAAAAGGAAAAGAAAGGTAGGGGCAGCTCTCATGAAGATCAAAGGGAGATCAGTGAGGGAAAAGAACCAAAGAGTAGGAGGTAGAGAAGAAAATGCTGGGGAGTGATATTTACCAAACTGCACTGTTATATTGTGTATTATGTGCACAAATTTGTAACAACAAATCCCATCAGTATGTACAACTAAAATGCACCCATAAAAAACGTGGGGGAAAAATGCCATGTGACATGATGGAAAGAAAGTGAAATTTGAGATTAGAAGGCCCCACACTGCTACTGATTCACTTTAGATCTTCTAAGGCCCAATATTTTGGTCTATAAAATGGAAATATAATTTCTGCTCTGCCTGTTCTTTAAGTGCTATTAAGAAAAATAATAAATCTCTCTCTTTGAATGTAGTCATAAATAACCAAATACTCCATTAATGTATGCTGTTGTGGAGAATAAATGAGGTGGAGAATAAACATTTGAAGAATCTAATGCCAGCTATTCCAGACACAAACGTAATACAATTGTATCCATAGAAATAGCAATAAAAAAGAGATAAATTTTAAAAAATACATTGTTTTTTAATTTAATCGAATTTTCCCATCATTAGGTATTCCTAAATAAAACAACTAAATTTGTAGCTCTTGATTGCTACATCGATTTATCTACTGTTTATAGATTTTGATTTTATTGTTCAATATCTGATTTTATTTTTTCCTTGCAGTAATAGGGATGGAACCCAGTATCTCATGCACTGAGGTAAATCTCCAGCCTTTTTTATTTTAAAATTTGAGACAGAGTCTCACTATATTAACCAGACCAGCCTTGAAGTTGCAATCTTCCTACCTCCTGAGTAGCTGGGATTACAGGTATGTATCACTGCACCCAGCTTCTTTGTATTTTCTTAATATAATCATGATAAAATGTATTAAAAATAAGACACTGAAGCCCTGCACAATGGCACACACCTATAATCCCAGCTATTCAGAAGCTGATGCAGGATGGTTCCAAACTGAAATCCAGCTTCAACAACTTAGCAAGACCTTGTCTCCAAATTAAAAATAAAAAAGGTTTGGGATTTAGCTCAGTGGTAGAGTGCCCCTGAGTTCAACTTTCAATATCTCATTACAAAAAAAAAAAATACACACACACACACACACACACACACACACACACACACACACACACCCAAACTTCCGAATCTCCTCCTCCAGTTCACCCACAGTGCTATACAATATCATATCATTTTCTGTGTACACCATGACACAAAAAAAGTACAGAAGCAATGTTTTAGCCAGTATTCTACACTGAATAGATGTAGAATTCTGATAATATAAAACACTACAGGAGCAATACTGAATGCTAAAAGAAATCTACCTCTAAAAAACTATGTATCTAAAATGGCTTTAATCTAACTGGAGAGGTTAACCAGAATTTCAGAAAATTAGTGTAACCTAGAAAGAAGACTAGAAGTTTCTGGGTCAGAGACCTGACTTCAAATAGCCCTGTGACCTCTGAATATGATTCTGAGATTAGCACACGTTACCTTCACTGATTCTTCTTTCTCATCTCAACATGGAATAATACCATATATTTAGTAGAACTGTTGATGTAAAGATAATTTTTAGAAAGTAAAATGCATAATGCAATACGTGGTAAACAATAGAACTTAGTGATAATTATGAACACCATAAGTTCAATTATGCTAAAATATCTGTAAAAACCAAGGTGACCTGAAAAAAACACTAAGACAAATAAAATAGTTGATGTTAGAGTGATATTCATAATAATTGATTTTTCTTTTAAATAATTTTACATGTTATCTTGTTGCTTAGCAGTAGATATAGAATAAATCAAGAACACTTAGACAAGTTCTCGTGGAATATGAGTTGTTATCCATGATGCCTCTGTTATATTGAGGTTTTTGAAACAGAAATACAACTGTAAGGTATCATTTTTTCTTCAAAAGTTCTTCAAAAGAATTTAAAGAACATTTTGCTTTTCTCAAACTGATTTGCAAACAACTACAAATTCATAGAAAAGAATATCAAGCAAAAATATGATATTTGTTTTATAATTAGAACATTTAATTATATGTTATTTCTGTGCTATCCTTAAGGTATTCCTTTAGCTTCTTTCTGGGCCTCATATTTCTCATTTGTAAAATGACAGAAGTAGATCAGATGGCAGGCACCCTCTAATGTTCTTTTTGCTGTAATATCCTGGAAACTTGATAATCTTCTAATAAAAAATGTATATGGATAGTCCTACAATCTGTTATGTACTTTTAAGTGGTCCTATAACAGACTTTCACCCTGGGGATGGTTCCCAGAGCTAAAGACATTATTGTCTCTTCTCACTGAGCCAGTGGGCCCAAAGGGAACTGCAGATCTTAGAAATCCAGAGATATAACAAAATGATTAATGATTTGTAAATTGGTCTTAAATTCAAGGATGGACACATTTACCTTGGATTAGATAAAACTAATGACTATGACTTCATTATCTTAAAACATATAAAGGCAAATATAATCAATACTATTTCTTCACTTTTACTATGAATAGATTAATAGCAAATGGAATCAATATTCAACAGGAGGAATACAGACCAGATTATATCTTTTTAACTATGAGTTTCTCAATAACTGTGGGATCCCTGAAAGTGGGGCTATGATTTATTTGCATCCCAATATCTACTACAGGATCAGGCACCTAGGAAATACTCAATAAATATATAGCAAATAAACACGCACACGAATAAAAGATCACTCAAATTTTTAAATAGTCAAACCACAAAAGTTCATTCTGGGAAGAGGATAGGAAATTTCTCTTCTGATACTACTACTAATAATAATATCTACCTCACAGTGGCTTATATAATGAATAGAGAGACAAAGTTTATTATATTTCAAAGTTATATCCCTGTTTTATAAAAGCCCTTAGAAATTTGTCTTAAATTCAATTGAGATGTGCCTGTAGTCCCAGCTACTTGGGAGGCTGAAGTGGAAAGATCATTTGAGCCCAGGAGTTCAAGACCAGCCTGGGCAACACTGCAAAACTTCATCTCAAAAACAAAAACCTAAAAAAAAAAAAAAAAAAAGAAAAGAAAAGAAAAGAAAAGAAAAACCCTCTTCAGCTGTGATGACCCTGTCATGAACTGGCTATAGCAAAGAGATGAAGCAAACAGTCTCTATTCTTCCCAGAAAATTAGTCTGTTTTAAATATCTATTAAGCACTTTAGAGTTCTAGCAGTAAAATTCTGCTATTAGCTCAACATGGCAATTGATGAGACATGAATAGACAAGTATCTCACTTGGGTCTCGGTGCAACAGGAACACTCCAACAGGTGAAATGATTCTCAACAGATGGAGTGCAGCTTGGTCATCCTTCAAAATCACTTTCCATTACCCATAGTGATTTATAATGAGGTGAGTCATTATTTTGACCTCACTTTTCATGCTATTTTCTGTCAAGGAGGTAACAATCTAAACATGGGGAGGAAAATCAATACAAGAGTCATGCTTATAAAAAATGAAGCTGTGTTTATAGAATCCAAACAAAATCTGTTTGGGCACTTTAGAGTGACATTGCATACCTGGGTCACTGACTTAAAAAAATAAAAAAACTAACTTAAAAAAAAAAAAAGAAATCTGACAAAAAGTATTGAAAGAAGCTGAAAAAAAGTAAACCTACCTCTCATTAAATGCCCATATATAAATAAAACACAGTTCATAAAACCCTATGTACCTTGATGAAATTAGAAAGTCGTATTTCTCCTCAGTCTCAAAGAGCACAATACAAAGTCAGCCAATTCAATCTCCATATGAATACTCCAAAAGTCAATTCCATTTTCTAAGTCAAGTCCATCATGTGCCCATGGTTCACAGCCTAAAATTGATACAATTAGAATGGACAGTCTTCTCTCCTGACTTCTCCCTTAAGGCAGGTGCCTGGAAAGCAGTCTCTCTCTTCTCCTTACACAGGCAAGTTAACTTTCTTAATGTTCTCTGGATCCTGTCCTTTTAAATTTTCTTTCATAATGGGTTGGTTGCCTAGAGGGTCAGGAAACAATATTATCAAACTGAAATCTGGAACAATATTTCAAAATAAGAGAAACTTCAGTTAAGAATGAATGGAACAGAGTCTGGGATTGTGGCTCAGAGGTAGAGCACTCACCTAGCATGCATGAGGCACTGGGTTCAATCCTTAGCATCACATAAAATAAAATAAAGATACTGTGTCCACATATAACTAAAAAATATTTTTTAAAAAAAAGAGTGAATGGAACAGATGAAAGACTGCAGAGAAAGTTTATTCCATTGTCATCTCTGACCAAAATTTACATACAAAGGCCACTCACTAATCTAAATGTAAGGTATCATAACAAGCTTTGTAACAGTCAGCACACTATACCTATGTGCTATGGTTTGGACTTTCAATGATCCCTAAGAATTTGTTTTGTTGAAAGAAAGATCCCTAATACAGCTAAATTCAGAGGTAGGGCTTTTAAGCAATGATTAGGCCATGGGGCTATAACCTCATCAGTAGATTAGTGCAAGTGATAGATTATTTGAATGGACTACTGGGCGGTAACAACAGGCAGGTGGGGCATGGCTGGAGGAAGTACATCCAGTCAGTAGATCCCCTGGACTTTATCTGGTCTCTGGCTCCTCTCTTACTCACTCTGCTTCCCAGCTGCCATAAGCTGGGCAGCTTTCCTCCACCTGCCCTTCCACTATGATTTTCTGCTCCACCTTGGGGCCTAGAGCTGGGAGTTAGTCAATCACTATCTGAAACTCTGAAACCATGTGACCAAATAAACTTTCCCTTCTCTAAGTTGTTCTTGTCAGGTATTTTGGTCACAGCAATAAAAAGCTGTCTAACACAATATTAACCATTTTTCTCAAAATTTTCACAATTTATATTTGTTTTATCTGATCGTTGGTGTCCCAATTTGAAGCTCAACACAAAGAGCTGTGATAAACAGAAGAAGAAACAGTTATTTACTATAATTCAGATCAAATCAAGATTGACTTGAAGTTTCAAAATTCTATTAGGTCATCAATGGTACTAAATCACAAGGAAAGAGACAACTACACATCATGTGCCTCCTGATAGAAGTGTATACCATCACCTGTGATAGAGTCTTGCCAAAACATTTAAACCTGAATCAGATCAAATCTCCAGATATAATTGTCAGTTTACAAAACACACAGGGGCAAAGGAACATGTTAACATCACAAGCAAGCAGTCTACAAAACCCAGATTGTGAGAACCAGAGTACAAGCAACCTAGTTTTTCAATAAATAAGATACAGAGAAAAAAAAGGAAGAACTCATAGATTAGAAGTTTAAATTTTTTAGAAATTCATATTGAAATATTAATAAATACAATTATGTCTGTGATTGGCTATAAAATAATCTACTATACTGGGGATGAGGCAGAAGGACCTATAAATGAAATAAGATTTGAAGCTCAACACAAAAAGTTAGTAAATTTTGAGAATTAGACCATTCCATTCCTGTTTTGTGCTTTAAAGTATTCCACAATAAAAAGGGTTTTGGGGGTTGTTGTTGTTGTTTTAACTTTGGTACAAATAATAATAATAAAATAATAACAGAGGTAGTTCAGGAGGAGGATGCCAGAAAAGATCAGGGCTCTAGCTACCTTCCATCATCCTCACTTACTCAGGGATACTAATTATTGTCAGCTCTTCCATCTTTCCCTCCTTGATGCTTCCTCCACCCCACCCCACCCCACCCCCCAACAGTACTGGTGATTGAACCCAGGGGCACTCTATGTCTCAGCCCCTTTTATTTTTTATTTAGAGACAGAATGAAGGGAAAGCAAGGAATGAGAGATGGGATAGCGAGAAATGAAAATGGAGACCGGGCAGAGATACCCAGGAGAGTTTATTTGTCAGAGCTGGGACCTTTATGGGGGAGGCTCAGGAATCAGAACTGGGCAGGTCCTGGACAGGTCCTAATGCTGGCAGTTAAGGATTGGGTTGTATGAGGGAGTGGTAAGCTCTTCTCAGAAACGCCCTTCGGTCCAGTCCATTTTGCAGAGAGTTGAGAGGAAGAGGGGGGCCCTCTGGGGGGTTAAAATACCAGTTTGTCAGGAGACAGAGTGGGAGAAGGGAAAGAGGCAGAACTAGGCTTTGCCAGAATAGCATTACTGTATTGCCAAAGAAGGTTTCTAATTTATTCAAGAAGGGGCCAGAAAAGATGAGGAGCAAGGGTAGTGGTGTGGGAGGCCAACCTTACCGGTGACTGAGTTACACTCCCCAGCTGGGTGCTGAGGCGCTCAGTCACAGAAATGGGTGTGTCTTGCTACAGCCCCATGGGTGAAGCTATGCTCACCTGTTCCTTTGTAAAATAACCCCTTGCCCTGTTTAGGGTAGAATCTTCCATGGAAGTGCCTTGTGTGTGTCCCCTTGGGTGTGGCCTACCTAGGTGTCAGTCAACCTGCTGACAGTGGACATCATGAAGACAGACTCAGCCCCCTGAAACCTGACCCCTTGCCTCATTTGAATAGCTTCTCCTCAATAAAAGGGGTCAGCCTCTCTCTCTCTCTTTCTGCAGACCATTAAGGTCAGAGGAGGCGTCACAGCGACCCCAAAGAAAAAGGTATTTGTGTCTCTTGTGTGGTTATTTCATGCAGCCCAGTTAGCCCAGTTTAACTAGAGTGACCCCTGAGCCTTTTAGTCGAGAGAACAGAAACCCAGCATAGTGGAGAATCAGAGACGTGAGCTGAGCAGGGAAATAGGCCATCCATATAGAAGCTCAAAAGGGAAGATGTTGAGTGGCTTCTTTGGGAGGGCTTGTAACCAAAGAAGAGCGAAAAGAAGGAGTTTAGTCCAATCTAAATGTAATTCAAGGGACAGTTTAGTGAAACTGTTCTTCAAGATCTAGTTGGTACGTTCCACCTTGCCAGAAGACTGGGGATGGTAGGGGATATGAAAATGCCAGGCAATGCTGAGTGCCTTAGATACAGACCGTGAAACATGGGAAGTGAATTCAGGATCATTATCAGACTGGAGCGAGGAGAGGAGCCCCAATCGGGGAAGAATGTGTTCAACAAGGATATTGGCCACCGTCGAGGCACATTTACTGGTGGTAGGGAAAGCCTTGAGCCATCCCAAGAAGGTGTAGACAAGTGCCAAGAGAAATTTGTACAGCTTGACCAGGGGATATGAATGAAATCCATCTGCCAATCAGAGCAAGGGAGATGTTCCCTAGCCTGGTGTAAAGGGAAGGCAGGTGGGTAAAGATTGGAGGTAGGGTTGGTTTTTTTGGCAAACTTCACAGGAGGCAGAGAGGGTAGAGAGAAATTGTAGGTCCTCTGGAGAGAGTTTAAGGTGGGAAGTGAGAAACTGTTTTAAAGATGTAGTGTTAGGGTGAAAGAAGTTGTGAAGGAAGGTAAGCATCTGTTGAGTGTCAGGTAGGGAAGAATCCGTCGAGAAACTAGCAAGGCAGAGGACCGCAGGTAGAGTAGGCTGTCAGAGGGTGGCAACCATCACCTCAGAGTCTGCCTTGTGGTTGCCAAGTGTCACAAAGGAGGTGTCTGTCTGATGGGATTTACAATGTGAGATTCCAATGGTAGTGGGAAGTTTTGAGGCCTGAAGGAGATCAGAGATAAAGGGGGCACTAGTAATTGAGTTCCCTTGGTGGTAAGGAATCTGCACTCCTTCCAAATAGCAGAGTGGGGGAGAAGAATGTGGAAAGCGTATTTACCATCAGTGTAGACAGTGAGAGAGCCAAAGTGAAGGCTCTAATGAGGGCAATAAGCTCAACCTGCTGATTCTATGTATTATTGGAGAGGGACGCTGCTTCCACAACTGAGGTTAGAGAGACTATAGTATACCCTGCCCAACAAACTCCCTCCAGAAGGAAGGAGGAGCCATCTGTGAACCATGTGTATGTTGCCTGGAACAAGGGGCCTTCCTGTATGTGGGAGGGATGTCGAAGAAGCTTCTCCAGAGTTTCAATGCATAAATGGGTAAGAGAAGAAGAGATGGAAGAGTCCTGAGGAACAGGGAGGAGAATAACAGGGTTTAAAGGTGAGCATGTGTGGAAAGTAAGATTGGAATCTTTCACCAGGGAAACCTGTAGAGATAAAAGGTGGCAGGCAGGTAAGGAATGTAAGCCCTTGCAGGTGAGCAGTTCCTTTAGGTGATGGGGAGCCAGGATGGTGAGTGGAGCCCCAAAAGTGAGTTTCTTTGATTCATTAGTGAGTAGAGAGGCTGTGGCCAATGTTCATAGGCAGGGGGCCCATCCCTGAACAACAGGGTCAAGACCCTTTAACAGATAAGCCACAGGAGCAAAGCTTGGCCCTAGCATGTGTCCGAGGACCCCTAGAGCAAATCCCTGCTTTTTAGCCATGTAAAGGTGAAATGGGTGTGGGGGAGAGAGACCAGGGGCCTAGAGGAGTGCCTGCTAGAGCCTGGTGAAGGACTTTGTAACAGAGTGCAATAGGGGTTCAGAGAGTGAGCCCTGGGCTGCATCACATAGAGGTTTAGCCAACATAGAGTAGTTAGGAATCCAAGCTCTGAAGAATCCTGCCATACCTAGAAAAGAGAGAATTTCTTTCTTAGTAGAGCGCATTGGTATATTAGTGATAAGGACCTTTCTATCAACCATAATGGCTTTGTGTGTAGGGGTCAGGAGGAGGCCTAGGTATGTTATCATTGCCAAGGAAAGCTGTACCTTGGATGGAGAAACCCTATAGCCATGGGTAGAAAGGAAGTTAAGAAGTTTACAGGTGTCCTGATGACACCTCAAAGGAGGGGCTACAAAGGAGGTCATCAAGATATTGTGGCAACAAAGACTGAATGAGATGCTAGGTCCTTAGCTAAGGACTGTCTGAAGATATGAGGGCTGTCCTGGAACCCTTGAGGGAGAACTGTCCGCGTTAGCCGAGTGGAGTTATAAGACTCAGGGTCTGCCATGTAAAGGTGAAAATGTCTTGAGAATCAGAATGGAGGAGAACAGAGAAGAAGGCATCTTTCAGGTCTAGTATGAGAAGTAAGAGGTCCCAAAAGGAATGGCGGAGAGAAGGGTATAAGGATTGGTTACCAGGGGATGGATTGGGATGACCACAGAGTTGATGGAATGAAGGTCTTGGACCAAGCAGTAGGAACCATTGTTTTCTTACTGCCAAGATGAGGGTGTTATAAGGGGAATGAGTAGATCTAAGGAATCCCTGTCACAAGAGGTCTTGAATGATTGGCTGTAAGCCTAGGAGTTTTTGCCGGGAGAGTAGGCATTGTGATTGGGCCAGAAAATGGAGGGGTCTTTGAGACAGATGTGAATGGGCTTGTGGTGTGAGGTGATAGAAGGACTTGAAACATCCCAGACAGTAGGGTCTACCTTGGAAGGGGGCCATGGTAAGGCACTGGCAGATGGAATAGGCGATGGTCCCAAGGCAAGGGTGAGGATCAGGGGAGAGGCAGGCGAGTCTGGATAGAAGGATATATGAAGAGAGAAGGAAAGCATAGCCCCCAACTTTATGAGGATGTCCCTTCCCATAAGGGGAACAGGGCACTGTGAAATGACCAAAAAGGATGAGTAAAAATTAGAGAGCCAAAAGCACAAACAAGTCTAGGTGTCTGTGAGGATTGGTAAGGTTTACCCTCTACCTGGACAATAAAGGTGATAGAACAAGTAGTAGGCCCCCAGAACTCCTTGAAGACTAAATATGTAGTCCTGGTGTCTAGGAGGAAGGAGACAGGCCTACTTGAAATACACAGTTACCCTGGGTTCCCATGATAGTAGTGATGGTAGTGGTTGGGTGATGGGGACCTGGGCCTTGTCAGTCCTCTGAAGCCAGTCCTAAGAGTTGGAAAGGGGAACCAGAAGGACCAGAAGGCTGGGAGCCACTATAGGCTCAGGGACAGTCAACGGCCCAGTGTCTCTTCTGATGGCATTTAGGATAAGGGTCCAGAGGCTTGCGAAGCTTAGGACAAGTACAGGCCCAGTGACCTGTCTGACCACATTTAAAAGAGAGTCTGGTTGATCCTGAGGGACCCTTCCACGGTCCAGTGGAACCAGGGTCAGATGCTAAGGCCAGATGGACAGCTTGAGCGAGCATCTGATATTCCTGCTTCTGGGCCTTCTCATCTCTCTCTCGTTACACATCTTAAAGGCCACTTCTAGAACCTCAGCTTGTGGAGTTAGGGGCCCCCTCTCGAGGTACCTTAGTTTGGCCTTAATATTGGGGAAACTCAGGGAGAAAAAGTAGGTCATTAGTAGTGGTCTCCCACCTGGAGTCTCAGGATCCAGATTAGTATATTGTAATAAAGCCTTGGTTAGGTTGTCTAAAAATGTTGACTAGTATCACCAAGTCAAAAATGTTGAACTCTTCTCTTAGCTTAGAAGAGTTCCTGGAGTCTTTCATAATTGATAGCCTTATGGGCTGCTTTTCTTTTTTTTTTTTTCTGTCTACAAAAACTCATTTTTTTTTATTGGTTGTTCACAACATTACAAAGCTCTTGACATATCATATTTCATACATTAGATTGAAGTGGGTTATGAACTCCCAATTTTACCCCAAATGCAGATTGCAGAATCACGTCGGTTACACATCCACAGTTTTACATAATGATAGGCTGCCTTTCTAAGTCCTGCCATAAGGCAAGTAATGAATTGGTTTCTCCGAGTTACTCCTCTATGCAAATTATAATCCCAATTGGGGTACCAATCAGGGACTTGCTTCAGTGTCAATCAGATGGGCAGGGGAGGTCTGATGTACCTCATTAGCATAATTTCTAACTTGCTCCCAAACTCGCCTACGCTCCTCTGGTAGGAGGGTGTTAGACAAGATCATATGGACATCATGGAAGGTCAAATTATATGATGGAGTCAGATATTGAAACTCTTTGATATATGTGGTAGGACTTGAAGTCCCAAGCTGCTTTTCTGTGAAAGATCTGACAAAGAAAAAGGCACATGAACCCGGATTACACCATCTACCCCAGTCACCTCAGGTAGAGGACACAGAGATGCGGGTTGGGCAGTGGCAGTCCGTGAGCGTGTGGCAGGAGGAGGGGCCAAGGGGACAGTTGCTATGGAGGCTTCATTAGAAAGAGAATTGTGGTATGGTGGGGGCTCATCCGCTTGGTCAAAGGAGAAGGAGAAGGAGTCCTGGTAGGATCTTCTGTCCCTTTGGAATCAGGTGTAGGGGAGGTGACAGCTAAAAGGACTTGTATAGGAGAGCAAGAGTTGCAGAGAGAGGGCTTAGAATGTAGAAAGGAGAAGGCCTAAATGTATGATATCTCTTTCCATTTCCCTGAATGCTCACAATAGTTGAAAAGATCCCTGATAAGACTGGGATCTAAAGTGCCATTAAGTGGCCATGTAGAGTCATTATCCAAATGATATTGAGGCCAGATATGATTGTACAAGTGGAAAAGTTTTTCCGCAGTTTAGGTCTGGAATGAGAGAGAGACTCTAGATTAGCCAGGAAGCAGCTTAGGAGACTTTGAGAGGGAATGGATGAGGAACCGCACAAGGTGAGAAGTAGGAGGTGATTTTAGAGGTGGGGCATCCCCCAGTCTCTAGTATCACCAAGTCAAAAGGACGATTACGCTCAGGGGTTGTCACCACTGCTGGGTAAGCACTGAGGCAGGAGACTGAAGAGGCACTTAGGTAATTGGGCACCCGGCCACAGTAGGGGCAGAAGCCCGTAACCCAAGGCTGAGAGGTAGTCTCACCAGGAACAACTCACAATCATCCTCGATGATTTTTTTCTCAAAACCCTGGACCCAAATAAAAGACCACCTATAGACTCAGTCCACAGTAGGGATCAGCCGTAACTGTGAAAGCTATGGCTGGAGGTGCCCCCAACCACATGGTTTCCCTGGGAGTGCTGGATGATCAACTTCCCAGGACCTGTAAGTCGTTTAGGTCAACCAGAGACAAGGGTCTTACCTGAAATATCCAGTGGTGGGTGCAGAAAGGACATTCAGCAGAATGGAGGGCCTGGTGCCACAATGGAATCTAGATTGGTGCCCGTGGATGCTCAGTGACCCTCAAAGAGGGGAACAGGCACACTAGGGAACCTGATCCCAGATTTCAGCACCAAAATGAAAGGAAAACAAGGAACAAGAGACGGGTAAGCAAGAAATGAAAGATGGAGACCAGGCAGAGATACACACGAGAGTTTATTTGTCAGAGCTGACAAATAAAGGCCATCTCTCTATAGGAGAGAGTGGCAACACAGGCCTGAGTTCTGGGACTTTTATGGGGAAGGCTCAGGAATCAGAGCCAGGTGAGTCCTGGTTGGGTCCTAATGCTGGCAGTTAAGGATTGGATTGGTATGAGGCAGTAGTGAGCCTTTCTCAGAAACCCCTTGAAAGAGAAAGGGAAACCTTTTCCTTAAAATGGCAGCTATCACTTAAGATGGCCATCCAGATGCTAATTATAAATTATAATTATAAAGGGTATCATTAAATTGCCAAGGCTAGCCTAAAACTTAAAATCCTCCACCTCAGTCTCCCAAGTTGCTGAGATTATAGGCATGCCCCAGTGCACTGGGCAATAAAAACATTACAAAACAAAATAAATAAAGTGGATCATTAGATCCAAAATTTATACATAAAAGCAGACATATCAAGGCTGTGGCTCAGTGAGAGAGTGCTTGCCTAGCATGTGTGAGGCACTTGGTTTGATCCTCAGCACCACATAAAAATAAATAAAATAAAGATATTGTGTCCATCTACAACTAAAAACATTAAAAAGAAAAAAAAGCCAGATATATCATGGATATTCAGAGTATAGCATTGTAAAATACTTTCCCAAATTTGTATTAGATTGAGTCCAACAGATTGTTATCATGTTATAACATTTAAATATACTAGATACAAAACCATTTATAAACTTTTTCATAAACCTATTCAAAACTACAGTTAAATACCATATTTCATTAGAAATCATATACATATTAATTTTCTTTTTCTTTTTTTTTTAAGAGAGAGAGAGAGAGAGAGAGAATTTTTAATATGTATTTTTTAGTTTTCGGCAGACACAACATCTTTGTTTGTATGCGGTGCTGAGGATTAAACCCAGGCTGCACGCATGCCAGGTGAGCGCGCTACCGCTTGAGCCACATCCCCAGCCCACATATTAATTTTCAATACTGAGAATTATTTTCCAAGTCAAGTGCCTCACGGAAAAAAAAAAATCTGCATGCCTGATAAAACTTCAGGCCCCTAAATTTACTCACACCCATTACAGTCAAAGATCCAAGAAACTATTTTTTTAATTAGACTTCGAAAGCAGAGGGAGAAAACTCAACACATTCACAGACAACAATAACAACAAAACAAACTGAGCAAACCATGAATTATCACTCCTAATGAAGTTTCAATTCCTAGTCCAATATGAAATTCGGATCAAGATCTTTAATCTGGATTTATTATTACTATGTTAAACCACTAAAGATCTATTTAAGCCTCCAAGACCCATCTTTTACCATGTAGAGAAGGTATAAATATGATAATTTTCATCCTTTTGGATGAATACTGATGAATGCACAAATACTGATAAATATAATACTACACCAACATCCAAGAATCAGAAGGATGGAATAGAAAAATCACCATGTAGCCAATTTCATATTGCAAGTAATAATGGGAACCAGCTATTCTGCAGACCATTCTCAAAATTTAGTTTAGTTTCTAAAATATATCTACTGTTCAGTAAAAAGTAACAAAAAGCCCAGCATCAAGCATAGAGAAAACATTCAATAAATAAATATGAGAATAAATGGCAGAAGAAACTGTTTATTGGCATTAACCTCCCTAACACTGCTCTCCCAAGGCTGCCTTCCAGTGAAAATACAAATGAATGGAAAACAGAGCAAACCAGACTGGGAAAAATAATAATCTAACCTAACTCACCTAGCTAATCAGCCTGTCAATAACCGGGATATAACCCTTCTGTCCCTAGTTAATATTAAAACATTCTTAACTCATTAATAACCTAGAACATTCTTAACTCATAATGAAACCACTGTAACTAGCTAGAAATCAGCTTTCAAGGAGCTCTGTCATATATTTAAATTTAAAGTTTAATTTAAGTTTAAATTACAATCATATTGAGAAAAGAACTTTTATTTTTCTTACAGAAGTCAACAGAAAGACTAATTTTGTTATCCTTAATAAGACAAAAAAAATACACCTTTATATAGCCTCCAAATAACATCTCTCTTCTGAAATTGGTTGTTCAAAGGTTATAAATTACCAAATCCAACAGTCTTTTTTCAGGCCTCCTCCTCAATTTCCTTATGCTACTCACTTTAACATTCCTCAATATCACTGTACTTTCTGGGTTCTCTTCTCTATTAGTTTCCTATCACTGCTATAACATGTCACCACAATCTTGGTGGGTTAAAACAACAAAAACTTATTATTTTGCTGTCAGGAAGTCAGAAGTCTAGAAGCAGTTTCGCTGACTAAAGTCAGATTGCTGGCTCCTTCTGGAGGCTCTGAAGAGAGAATCTGTGTTCCACTTGCCTGTTTCAGCTTCAAGAGGCCATCTGCATTCCTTGGCTCACTGCCCCTTCCTCAAACCAGTCCAATCTTTTGCCTACTTTCACTACTTCTGATTCTGCTCTCTTGCCTTCCTCCTAAATAGACTGTTGTGATTAATTGGACTCATCTAGGTAATCCAGGACAATCTCCTCATCTCAACATCCTTATTTTAATCACACCTGCAACATTCTTTGCCATGTAAGGTAAAACACCCACAACTTCTGTGCATTAGGACAAGGGCACATTTGGGGGCACACTCATTAGCCCTACCACATCCTCCAATGGCTTTAACTTGAATTTCTATATCTTCTTCCTACCACCAAATAGTGTTTCCTACTTTTCTCTTTTTATTTTCTCTATACTCAATGCTTCAACTCTCACCTCTATCTCAAATATGAGAAAATCAAAGTCTAGACAGAACAATGTCTTGCCTTGATTCACATAAAGGCCAAAAGGGTATTTCTACTTGGATGTCTTCAGAGCACCTCAATTTAGTAATGGACTGAATCCTATTTCTATCTGAACAATACAATTCTTTCAAACTCACAGGCTACAACTGTATTACTCTTTTTGTCATGTTCATTCATCTCAGTCCTTCCATTCATTTTGAAATCCAACTGCAGCTTCATAGTCTTAAAATTTTGCTTTGGTTGGGTTACATCCCTGCTCAAACCCAAAGTTCTCTACCAAGAAATCCATCAAGCCTTCTGAGCCAATGTTTGAAGTTCAAAGTCCCCGATGATGTCATCCCCACTCTCATCTCAGACCTTCCAAAAATATCCATTAGGATTTCCCAGTGTCCTCAGCCTATACACCATTCTCCTTCCTATTTCTTTTCCCACATTGATTTACTGTCTTATACTACCTTCCTTAGTTCCTCTAGTTATGGACACATCCTTGTGGTATGTATCATAGAATCAGCAATTTGAGTACTGAAGATTTTTGTCTCCAAGTCAGGTCATAAATTTCTTGAGAGTAGAAATTCTATCATATATACTTTAGCACAGACTAACAACCTACCTTGAGACATTCAATAGAAGCTGTATATGAAGAAGCAAATAAAATTTCTAACAAGAAAAATATATAGTTAGGCACAGTGGTGCATGTCTGTTATTCCAGCAGCATAGGAAGCTGAGGCAGGAGAATTGCAAGTTCAGGACTAGCCTCAGCAATTTAGTAAGACCCTAAGCAATACAGCAAGGCCCTGTCTCAAAATAAAAAATAAAAAGACATGGGAATGTTTCTCAGTGGTTAAACACACCTGGGTTCAATCCCTGGTACCAAAAACAAATAAAGGAGAAGAAGAAGAAAAGAGAAATACATTATAGCACATAAAACTATTTTTAAAAATACTTGCAAAACATATTTAATACGGGAAAATGACTACAAAAAATTAAGTGAAAAAATTAGAAAAAGTGTTTGTTTTCAACTTTATAAACATATTCATTTATATACTTATGTATACTTAATATAATGAAGATTCAAGAAAAACATCTGAAAGGAATATAATAAAATGTTACTGGTATTTATCTCTAAGCAGCCTGATTTTGATTCACTCTAAATTTTTTCTTTAAATTTTCATTTTCTACATTTGTTTTTTTTTAAACAATGAAAGACCATATAGTCTAGTAAGAGGGAGTATAAATATAATATCAAAAGCATGGACTAACATTATAGCCAAACCACTTGGACTAAAATAAATTCTAGCTCTGCCACATATAATCTTGGTGGCCTTGGGCAGTGTCTGTTTCTCCAACTCTATAAAATCCAGACAATAACATAAGTACCTATCTCATGAGTTGTTCTGAGTATTACATGTGAGTTAATAAATTAAAACCTTAGAATAGACTCTGGCTCAGAATAAATCCTACAGTATATAAGTAGGAGCTACCAATACTACTATTGCTGCTACTACTATTATTGCCAGCATCATTACTAAACGATTAAAAAACATATGACTACAAAACTATTAAAATGGCTTTTACAAAATGGTCAATATTGAATGCAGGCAAGGATGTGTTATGGACTGAATATTTGTATCTCCTCCTAATTCATTTGTTGAAATCCTAAACAATGGTATTAGGAGGTAGGGCCTGTGGAAGGTAATTAGGTCATGAGGGTAGAACCCTAATCCATGAGATTAGTATTTTATAAGAGGACACACAAGAATCTGAACTCACTCATGTAAGAATGGAGTAAGAAGACATCTATCTGCAAACCAGGAAAGAAGAACTTCACCAAGAACTCTGCTGGCATCCTGATCTCAAGATTCTCAACCTCCAAAACTGAGAGAAATGAATGTCTGTGTTTAAGGCCCATATGTTTTGGTACCTTGTTATAGCAGCACATGCTGACTAAGACAGAATGCAAAGCCAATAGAATTTGTACATTGCTGTTTAGAATGTAATGGTAAAGCTACTTTGGAATATTGTTTGGCAATTTCTTAAAAACGTAAACATTACCACATGATTGAGTTATCTCACTCCTAGGGGTCTAACAAAATGAAATTTTTAAAAAATGTTCACACAAAAACATATGGAAATGTTTGTAATAGCTCAATTTATTATTTCCAAAATCTGGAAATAACTCAAATATCTTCAACCATGAATAGATAAACAAACTGTGTACACCCATATGGTAAAATATCACTCAACAGCAACTATCTATTGTTAACAACACAGATGAGTCTCAATGCAACACAGCAAAGGAAAGCAGACAGATTCAAATTCGATCTACAAGGCATTGTGATGACAAGGGTAGAAAATTTTTGAATGGCTGCCATGGGTTAGGGAAGTAGATGGGGCTGGCTACAGAGGAGCACAAAGACATTGTGAGAGTAATGGTAAAGTTATACATCTTGTATAGTAGAAGTTACAAACTTTGTCAAAACTCATGAAACTCGTAATAAAAAGGGTGAACTTTACCACATATAAAGTATATCTTAATTTTAAAAATTTTTAAATAAAAATAAATAATGACAATTTTAAGTTACCAACCCCTTACCTTCAGCAGAATTACCTTCAGCAGAATTACTCATGAAACTCGTAATAAAAAGGGTGAACTTTACCACATATAAAGTATATCTTAATTTTAAAAATTTTTAAATAAAATAAATAATGACAATTTTAAGTTACCAACCCCTTACCTTCAGCAGAATTATGCTTACTCTACATACATGGACAGCTGCCTATTTCAAAACACAAAGAATATTCTAAAAACTCAAATTGCAATATATAGTTACTTGACAGGACTTTAAGAATGGGGAAGAAAACTTTACCTAGGGAACAAATGAATTTCATTTGCAACTGTACTTAAAAAAAAAATCCAGGAGAACCTAATATCTAAATCTTGCTTTGAAGTCTACTATGACATGGGAACTTGAACTAATACACAGCAAGGGGCCAGGGGCCCAACACAGTCTGATGCATCGTATCAACCAATCTGAAGAGGTAAACTACTACAATAACTGATGATGAATAACTGTTGTAGATGCACAATAATGAAGGAGCCAAGAGGATTTTCTGAATCCCATATTGCCATGGGTCCTGACACTAAGCAAAATAAATCAATACTCAGGGTAAGGCAAAAGTCACTTTACAGATGAAATTATAAGAATAAATAATGAGTTAGGAATAAAAGAGAAAGGAATAGAAGACAAATTTCATTTTCACACAAGTTAACATACATAGCATACTATCTGACATTGAACTCAGCACACTGTCATCTTCATCTTCTGTCTCATTCTGAATATAAATGGCTCTGTCTATTCTCCTCCCTTCATCTGCTTCTAGCTCTACCTCTCTTCCAGAGAAATATGTAATTTAACCTCCCTGAGACTACAAGGTCAGATTGAGGTAGCTCTAAATGAGAGAGGCTACTATGAATTGAATTCCAGTCTGGAGTGACCCTGCAGGTCAAAACTTGGACCCCGAGAGCACTACAAAGCCAACGTATAGAATCATTCTAACCTCCGTGGTATCCCTCTAAACGAAGACTGGTCAGACTGGGCTGGTGACAAGATCTATGTGAACTGACATCAGAATCCCTCACCACACCCAGCACAGATAAAAGTGCCAATCTAATATATGCTGAAAGAATAAGCAAGCAATCATTTTAATGAATTTAAGAAAATCTCCTTTTTGAAAGCAAGCACTTGCCTTTTACAACAACCCAATGATTTGGTAGATCTAATTCCTAAAAGTCTCTGTGTAGGCCTAGAGCACCCAAGACTTTAATGCTAAGATATCAAGATATCAACCTTACTAAATACATAAAATTTTAAAGTACCAGTCCACATGAAATTATTAGCATACATTTTTCTTCTTTGTAATGTATTTACATAAATAAAATGGATATTTCTTTGTGAGGGAAAATAAGTGTTTTCAAGGTATATACAATCAGATTAATACCTATCAAACATACCAAATCTTTTTTTTTTTTTTAAAGAGAGAGTGAGAGGGGAGAGGGAGAGAGAGAGAGAGAGTGAGAGAGAGAGAGAGAGAGAATTTTTTAATATTTATTTTTTAGTTCTCTGCGGACACAACATCTTTGTTGGTATGTGGTGCTGAGGATCGAACCTGGGCCGCACGCATGCCAGACGAGCACGCTACCGCTTGAGCCACATCCTCAGCCCAAACATACCAAATCTTAATTTATTTATTCCCCAAAATGTAGTTAGTCTTCCTCAGTTTCCAACGCTTTCTTCAGAGTTGGTCTAACCTTTGAGTTAGTTCTTATCCCCATATATTTCAAGTATTATTAATAGGCCTCCTGGACCTTGTTATCTTTGACTCAAGCACCTCGTGGTCTCAGCAAAGGCTGCCAAAAAAGAAAGGTCTCTTAAGTCAAAAGTAGCATCACAGCTGCAGTAAGAGCAAATTGTCTACTGTTTCCTTGTAGAAAAGGAGAAAAATCATCCCCCAATATTACATGGGGGTTTCTTCCATGATGACAATTCACAGTTGGTCAAGTGACCATGGTCAAAACAAAGGAAAGAAAGGAATCAATTATCCAGATAATGCACATCATGTTTATATAACAGGCAGATATTTTAACTAAATAATTCAGACGTTTTTTACTACTCACTCTCAATGTTGCAGAGGTGAATCAGTAGTAAGGTAGGTGGCTCAGACTGGCAGCTCCATTCTTTGTTTTTTGTTTTTTGGGTTTTTTTAGTTATAGTTGGACACAATACCTTTATTTTGTTTATTTATTTTTATGTGGTGCTGAGGATCAAACTCAGGGCCTCCCACATGCTAGGCAAGCGCTCTACCACTGAGCCACAACTCCAGCCTCCCTGCCCCCCACAGCTCCATTCTTATGTTCTGAAAATCATCTTTTATGTACTTTAAAAGTTCTTCAGATTATAGAAAAACATATTGCAACTCTTTGTAAAATGATTTGCCAAAGTTTCCAAGATAATGGAGGCTTGTCTTGATTCAAAAAGATGGTTTTTCAACAGAAGATTGCTTTGACCTTAAATCTTTGAGTATATTAATTTTTAGCTGAACTCATCTGGTATTGAATATACATATTCAGTTTAACTCACTACCAGTCTTGCAGATGTGAAGAAATGTTTATAATGCATTTGCAGGTAGTTAAAAAGAAAAATCCTACAGTTGTCATCCCTTTCCTCTTCTATTTCAAGAAATTACTGCTGGGTACAGTGGTACACACCGTAATCCAGTGACTCGGGACTCTGAGGCAGGACAACCACAAGTTCAAGGCCAGCCTGGGCAACTTAGCAAGACCCTGTCTCAAAATAAAAAATAAAAAGGGCTGGGGGTTCAGGTCAGTGGCAGTATATCCCTGGATTCAGTCCTCGGTACTGCATAAAGGGGCTGGAAGCAGGGGGCGTGGAGATTGATTAAATGTGAAACTCTACCGAGATGTTGCACTTCACAGTTGGGAGTGGTAATGAAAGAGAGAAGGAAAGGCACCAAGGTACTCAGTCTCAGTAGAAGGGCTCAGAAAAATCTGAAATGGTAAGATCTACCATGAGTGACCTCAAAGAAAATGCTTTATTCAGAATGATATTAAAATGAGTATGGGAAGAACCAGACTTAGCTAGCTAGTACAATCACTTTAAAAGAAACAGATTACTGAGTTACACTAAAAAGAAGGGTGGTTCAATAGAAGGGTGGTTCAAAAAAGGATTAGAAAGCCAGATTTCATTTTTCTATCCTCTAGAACCCATAAAATGATTTCCAGAATCCAGATCTCAATCTCCTTCACATCACGGATACATTCGAAAAATAAGAATTAACCTTTCCAAAATTAACCTCAGAAATTTGAAGTTTAAAATTTAACTTAGGATCTATCTTATTTTATACCCAGTGACTTATTCAGTGGTATATAGAGCTCTGCAATTTAAATCTGAAAAATCCATACCTGCAAGCAATTTTCTCTTTTCTAACTTGCACTAGTAACAATTTTTCTGGACATCAATTTCCTTATCTGGAAAATGGTACTAACAACTTACTTGCCACATCTAACTCAGAAAGTCTCTACTGAGGTTCACATGAGGTTGGCCTTATGAAATCATTTAAACCTCAAAGCAATATATAAATATTGGCACCACTGTTGGAGGCAGAAAAAAAATGGATTAAAAATAGGATGATAATTACCTTAAAGAGAAGGGCTTCAAAAGCAGCAAGGAGCAATTTTAAGCCATTGGCCATATGTATTTAGGGAAGTGGTTTGACATAAAGACATGTTTTCTGGTTTGTTTTTGCATTTTTTTTAAGTACTAGAGATTAAACCCAAGGCCTCACACATGCTAGGCAAACATTTTACCACTGAGCTATATCCCCTACCCTTTTTATTTTATTTTGAGACAGGTTTCCGATAAAGTTGGCTACCCTCTGACTTATGGTTCTCCTGCCTCAGCCTCCAGAATGGCTGGGATTACAGGAGTGCACCACCACGCCCAGCTTGAATTATTATTTAGAAGTGGATTCTCATGCAAACACATTCACTCTGCACAGACAGCAAGAGAAAAATAAGGAAGATTAAGAGTGGGTGTCCAGCTCTCAGTCACCAAAATAACTGATAAAGTTCACTTGGGGAAAGAGGGTGGAGTTACTTATAACAGCAGGTATATAGAGAATATTGTTGCATAAGTGAGAGAAACAAAAGTGTTATTACCAACCATAGAACTGTCAGGTCATCTACAATCATAAATACACATACACACACACACACACACACACACACACACACACACACACGTTTCTAGAGGCTTTAGAAAAAAAATTGAAAGTCTATTTTATAAGTATCAAACAGAAGGGCTTCCTTAGCTTAGTTCTCCACATGAAACCTGAGGGAGGTAGCATTGCTGGGAAGAAAATATGACACCCATAACAATGAGGTCAAGGGTGTTCTAGGAGCTATAGCCTGGAGAAGATACAAACTGTTTTTTAAGCACTGCAAATCAGCCAAACAAGGTGTGGTTTCAGAAGATCTGCTTGCCTTAACCCAGTCTAAGAATTTACTCTTTAAGGGACCTAGGATATTGGATAATGGGGCCACACAAACACAAAACTGAATTATCTGCAAGAACATCAAACAATGATACTAACTATGCATATAAGTGACACTGTTTGTGGGCACACCAACAAGATAGAAGGGAAGACGACTAATCTATAGGGATAACACCATGGACCAAATCACCAGTAACCATGACAACCCAAGTTGGAGGGAGGGAAATACAAACACTGACCAAACATCAGGGTGACAAAATTCCTTCAGGTAGGGACCCTGAGGTAGGAAAAAGACTTGATTAGTGGAAGAAGGTGACCAATAATGAAAGTGAGTTGGCTAAAGAGGCAGTGTCTCAGAGGTGACACTAATACTCTCCACGAGGCGAATCACAGGGCTATGGGCTCCTCCGTAGGAGACTGGACGCCTATATGACCGAAAAGGTAGTCACCTGGTGCAGGGCTGTCAAGCCGTCCACGTTGACGGTGTTGATGTCCGCACCTCTCGACAGAAGCTTTTTCACCTCGTCCGTGTCCCCGCTAGAGCAGGCAGCCAGAAACACAGCGCCGTCTTCGAAGCGGACCCTGGGGCTCCCGCGCCTAGTCTGTGGCTGCCGCCCCGTGCTTCGTCGCTCCGCCGGCTCCTGCTCTGTCAGCGAGCCCCGCCAGCGCCGCAGCTGCTCAGCCCGCCGCATTCGCGCCGACTCTGCCCGCTTCCCGCCCAGGTGCTCCAGCTCCGCCATGGCTCCGGCCTGGGAAGGTGCTGCCGAAACTACCACCACTAGACTGTTGGTGCGGCTTGTGTTGCCGCTGCCGCCTCCCTCAGAGCGCTTCAGCCGGGAGCAGAAGGCGGAGACCACAGCACCGCCATCTTTACTCCTCCCGCCACTAGCACCGCCCGCGCGCTCGCTCGGCTTCAACACGCAGGCGCTGCCCTGGCCTCGGGTCATCACGGGAGTTGTAGTAGGAGACGTGCCCTAAGGGTACCCCTTCGCCGAAGGGGAACTACATATCCCTGGATGCATCAGAAATAAAAGCGAGGACCGGCTGTTTCCCTTCTTCGCCAGGGGACCCAGCGGGGTCACCTTTGCCCTAAAGCTGGAATCGTTTCCCCGACGTGCGTCAGCGTCTCCCTCTAAGCATTTTGGGAGTCGTAGTTTATTCTTGTTATGACTACTAACTAATCTTACTTTGGGAGTGGAATAAATTACACAATAAGTGCAATAAATACTCCCCGAAAGATTTGATTCCATGTTCAGGTTCTAAATCTAGAGTTTTTTTTTTTAACATGTATTAATCACAGTAAATGGGAATGTGAGTGAGGAAGAGAAGCATCCATACACATAAGGCAATACATGTATCACATAAATATTTTCAACATGACACTTATTCTGAGCCTAGAAAAGATATTTAAAAGAACGCATCCAGGTGTAGTGGCAAGAGCTTAAGCTTTGAATTCAATTTGAATTCACATATTTAGACAAGTTACTAGACTTCTCTGAGCCTGTTTCCTTACGCATAAAACTGAGATAATAATACCTCAAAGGGTAGTCTTATGGATTAAATATGATAAGGTATGCAAGGATAACTATCGCTATTCTTGGAACAATCAGTTAACAATAAATATTAATTTCCTTTCATTCTCCCGCCTCTTCTCTATTCTTGTCATGGATCTTAAATATTACCAGACAGAATGGACATTTTGTCTTCCATGATTTTTTTTCCAAAGCCACAGAAAGATACTATGCAACATTCTAAGCTCCTAAGGCAACAAGTGGAATATTTTCATATTCAACATGTATTGCTTATAAAACCTTTGTGTATCTAATTGATTTAATAACTATACCCTCTAAGGCCTTAGCCCTGGACAAAATATAATTAAATGTGTTATCCATAATTAAAGACAACATATACAAATATTAGGTTCTTTCATGTTTTCTGCATATTTGAAATTGTTCTTTAAAAATGTTACAAAAACCCTACGCGTGGTGGTGCATGCCTATAATCTCAGCTACTGGCAAAGCTGAGGTAGGAGTATTGAAATTCTAGTAACATATCCAGACCCTGCCTCAAAATAAAATTTTTGGAAGGATTGGGGATGTAGCTCAATGGTGGAATGCATGCTTAGCATGCACTAGGTCCTGGGTTCAATTCCTAGTGCCACCAAAAAAAAAAAAAAGCAGCAAAATGACTAGGTATTGTAAAGGGAAACTTATTTTTATTATACTCTTATTATGAACATTTGCCTGTTCCTCAATTTTCTCTGAAATGCACTGGAAATCATACACTGAAGACGTAAATAAATCTAAAAATTGAAAGCCTCACATAAAAACTGACATATAAATACAAAATATTATGTTTAATAATAGTGTGTCTATATTCCATATGCTTTAAATTGAATATTCCTAAATATCTTATAAATACTAATTAAGCCTTAGAGCATCTTTATATGCAATGACTAAAAATGTGCATAAAAATAAATTACTAATGTATAATTTTTGGGGGGGTAGGGAGTGGGGATTGCACCCAGGGAACCACTGAGTTACATCACCAGCTCTTATTTTATTTTTTATTTTGAGACAGGATCTTGCTAAGGTGCTTAGGGCCTTGCTGAGACTGGCCTCAAACTTGAAATCCTTCTGCCTCAGCCTCCCAAATTTCTAGAATTACAGGCGTGTATCACCATGCCCGGCTCATTTCTTTTGACTATATTCTTTTTGCATTCAGAAACAAGAAATAGCTGGTCTGGTTGTATAAATAAATTAAATTGAAAAAAATAAATTAAAATTGGCCAAGTTCAGTTTAAATTCTTCTTTCCTCAAGAAAAGTTTCAATTTCAACAATAATAAAGTCTCAATACTAGGACGATTCTGGAAGCAGGAAGTACTTCCTTGCTAATTATATTTGTCTTTTTTCTTCTTCCTCATCTTCCCTTCCTCCTTTCCCCCTTACCTTTCCTCTTCTCCTTTCCTTCTACTTTTCTCATTATAGTAACCTTCTCTTAGGAGACTTTACAGAAAGGTGTAAATAGCTAAGTTCCTTGTCTAATTAATTTAAGAGCAAACCTACCCAAAAGAAGAGAAATGTGTCTTTGAACTAAGTGATTACTACAAATAATAATAATTATTTACACTATAATTTTTTTAGTTAAAATCATGTCAGTTTTTTTCTAACCAACCAGGTCTCTGAGAATAAATTACACAATAAGTTTATTAAACAAGTATGATAGTTTAAATTTAGAACGGAATGCCTTAAAGAAAATATTTTTTATATATAAGCAAGTAAATCCTGACAAATAAGCCTTCATACAAATAAAATACAATTTTTGTACTTTCAAATGCACTAAATCCTCTATGTTTTCTATAAAGGGAAGAAACTTTTATAAAATTGTAATTTTCCATATCCACAATTTAAACAATAAATTTTAAGATTAGACTACTCCATTTAAAAAGCAATATGACAGGCTGTGGTTGTGGCTGTTAGTAGAGCACTCACCTAGCACACGTGAGGCACTGGGTTTGATCCCCAGCACCACATAAAAATAAAATAAAGATATTGTGTCCACCTACAACTAAAAAGTAAATATTAAGAAAAAAAAGGCAATGACACCTGTAGACAGTTTATGAAACATTTTTATTCTGGCCTCTATTCCCACTAGGTCCTATAGCTCCCTCTGGTGGGCAAATTGAACTGTACAGTTAACACCCAGTCCTTTCTTCTCCCTGTCCATCTCCCTTCCTTCGCCAAAACTCAATTTGCTGGTTTTCTATTATCACTCCTTTCCACAAAACTCAATACAGTTAGTACTTTTTCTAAGAGACATATTAATACCTATTTCTCAAAGAATCACTCAAGGAAGTAAATAATTTCAATTGTGAGACAGAACTGTAATTGAGATACAACAGTTGAGGTAAAAAGAAAATAAGACATTGAGGGGATTAAATATCAGTAAAATATCAAAATAAAATAAGACATAACTCCAAAATTGTGGGGAAAAAACCCACTTCACTGCAATGAGTAAATGCTAACAATAAATGCAAACTCCCAACAGCTAACTGGAAACTAGACTGGACAGTAACAGAATTCCTGATGTTTCATAATCTCATATAATAATTCTCATAACTCATAAGCTATTTTATTTAGTTGGTTCAGTCATACAACTAAAGTGAGGAATTCCAGAGTAGGATCATAGAGTTCTAGTGACTGTGTGGGTCTACTGAGGAGAGAAAACATACCATGCAGTTCATGGAGAACCAGTTGCTACCTAACATCAATTTGGACTAAATCTCTACAGTTGCCAGAATTATATTGGTTTACAAGTTTAGGAAGAGACTGTTCTTTGCTCCTATGCCACCACTGTCCTAAAATGACACAATGAGCTAAGAGCAATGATAAGATGAAGGTTGGGTTTTATTTGTTTTTTGTTGTTGTTGTCCCACATACAGTATTCCCAAAGGCTAGTCAAGTTCCAGCCCTGTCCTTTGTATTCTCAGGTCCAAGCCATCCTACACCTCTCAAGGAGCATTCACCTCTGGCAGAGGCAGCTCTATCAAGGTTGGTTTAGCTATAAACAGGTACTTCCTCATTCAGGTACTTCCTTTAACAGCTTAAAAGTCTCTGTTCCAAGGCTGGGGATATGGCTTCGTGGTAGGATGTGCTAGGTCCTGAGTTAGAGCCCCAGAACAGTGGCATGCATGCATGCATGCATGCATGCATGCATAAATAAATAAATAAATAAATAAATAAATAAATAAATAAATAAATAAATAAAAATTCATCTATCCCAAACTTCCACCCAATACAAGAATCCCTTTCGCGCCATTTTAACAAATAATTACCCAACTTCCACTTGAACACTTGCAGTGATGCTCTGGAATTCACTCTCTTCACTTTTTAGAGTTCTGATAGCCAAAATGCTTTACTGAACTAAATTTCAACTTTAATTATCATCCATTCATCTTACACGTAGGTTATGAAGTAAAGTCTATCGTATGAAAAATATTTAAAAGAAACAAAGACAGCGATCTCCTATTCCCTTCTTCAGATTAAATGTTTCCGGTTCCTTTCCTTGTTCTCTTTCCAGCTTTCCGCCTGGACAAAGCCAACCTTGTGCCAGGTAGCGCAGCCGGAACAGCGCCTCCAGGAACCTCAGCAGAGGTGGGCTGGGCGTAGGGATTTGAAGGGTGGCACCAGAACGCGCGCTCCAATTTGAATGAGGCATGAGCGGAAGCGGGCCCAGAGCGCTGGCCAATAGACGGGTGTACTCGTCTCTAGGGAATTGATGCGAACCAATCACAATCCTTGCAGGGCAGGAGGCGGAGTCACGCCAACAGCCCGGGCTCAGGCAGGCGCGGATTCCCAGTTCCTACTAGATACCTGCGCTGCTGCGCTGTGAAGTGAGGTTGCACAGGTAAGCAAGTTTTCCGGCCCCACACCCGAGAGAACGTACCCAGAGGAGCTCTAGTGACTGAGGCAGGAGGATCACATGTTCGAGGCCAGTCTCAGCTTAGTCTTGGGGGAAGAAGTCTTGAGTTTTATCTTAACGTGGGCGTTTTCCTCTCCACTGAAGGGAAAAATCAGAAAAGCCAATGGTGAGCGGAAGTATTTTCGCAGTGAACTTGGGTGGAAGCTTCTCCAGGGATACTAGGGAGAAATTTGCCAGGGAGAAAAAGACGTAGGTGCCCTGTACTCGCCGCAGGGTATGAGCAGGCCGTTATTTTTACTTTCTTCAACATCTCAGGTTTTGTTCATTAATTATTAAACGTCATACAGGTTTGGATACAAGAAAAAGCTTTTTTTTAAAGACTAGGGACCTGTCCTAAGGAATCCTTCCTGATCAGAAGGAAGCTATCAGAGATGCATTTGAGTGGTGTATAGGGTTGGGATGCATTACTGTAGAGGAGGAAGAATTTGGTGTGTACTGATCAGTAGATGTGACCGAGAATGATATGGGCATTATGTCTGTGGGGCTAAAGAATAAATGCAAGGGAAGTAGTTTCTAAATATGAAGCTAAAAATATGGGTTGAAGCTAGATTGTAAAGAACCTTAACACCCAGAAAATATGCAGCAATTGATGGCTTTCGGGCCAAGAAGTGGCACATACCGATTTGTTGATATAGTGAGACTGGAGTCTAGTTCCTTTTTTTGAAAGAAATGTCTTACCTGTTCTCACTCTTATCTAATCCCCTTACCTACCTTTCCAATGTGTTCTCATTTTATGTAAAGGTATAAAAGTTATACTTCAGGATAATGGTTTCATTGTAACTGATTCCCAGTATATGCTTAACGACAAAGTTGTAAGGTTCTGTGTATCAAAGTTAAGGTTAATTATCTAGTGAAGTAATTGCTCCAAGAGATGATGTTCTTAAAGGTGTAGCCAGAAGGACTGGGAGTGTAGCTTAGTGGTAGAGCATTTACTTAGCAAGCAAAGGGCCCTTGGGTTCAATCCCTAGCATCAAAACAAAACCAGCATAGCTAAGTAAATTTGGAAATACACAATGTATATGAAAGAGGTGTGATATAATTGATTCTACTATTAATTCACCCATAGTATTAGTCTATTTAGATATTTAAATATTTCTGAAAGAATGTGTTAATTGTGGAGAAGCACCTTGCCCCTCCCCTCTTAAAAAAAAAAAAAGGAATGTGGGATGTTTTGGCACATGCCTGTAGTTCTAGTGACTGAGGCAGGAGGATCACAAGTTCAAGGCCAGCCTCAGCTTAGTGAGGGCCTGTCTCAAAAAAAAAAAAAAAAAAAAAGGGCTGGAGTTGTAGCTCAGTGGCAGAATGCCCCTGGATTAGCCCCCCATGTACACCCCACTACCCCATCAAAAAAAGAGACAACCAAAGAACTAAAATTAGTCTTTGGGACAGGATTCAGCAGTGTCTTAAGCAGACAATACACAAATTTAGTCTCCTTTGAACATGTCTCCCTATGGTTAAGATGGATGCATCAAAATTGATGATTATCATAAATTAAAACTGTCTAGTAATCCTATCAAGTGATTCTTTGATTATAATTAGAAAGTAAAAATAACTTAGGGAGAGAATTGTGGAAATAAAGTTTTTACTGGGGTTTTTACAAATTAATTGGCTTTCTGATTAGTTTAAGGCTGTGTGAGTAAGTTAGCATGAATTAGTGTATCTAGGCCCCTTTGAATATAGGTTTACTGCTCAGAATCAGATCCTAAAATGTGATGACCATCTGAGGACTAATGTGACCATTTAAGCACTTGCTTTAAAAGGAGACCAACATATTTGCATAGTTATTAAAAATAAATCCTGGGCTGTGGTGTGGCTCATTGGTGGAGCAAGTGCCTAGCATGTGCGAGGCCCTGGGTTCAATTCTCAGCATCATCTAAAAATAAATAAAATAAAGGTATTGTGTCCAACTACAACTAAAAAATAAATATTAAAAAAGTTGGAGCTGAGGTTGTGGCTCAGAGGTAGCGCTCTTGCCTGACACGTGTGACGCACTGGGTTCGATTCTCAGCACCATATACAAATAAATTAAAAAATAAAGGTCCATCAAAAACTAAAAAATATATTTTTTAAAAAAGTAAATAAATCCTACCAGCTGGGCGCAGTGGCACCCGCCTATAATCCCAGTGGCTCAGGAGGCTGAGGCCAGAGGATCATGAGTTCAAAGCCAGCCTCAGCAAAAATGAGGCGCTAAGCAACTCAGTGAGACCCTGTCTCTAAAAAAAATTAAAAATAGGGCTTGGGACATGGCTCAGTAGTCGAGTGCCCCTGAATTCAATCCTTAGCACCCCTATTTTTACTGAAGTTCATCTCAAAAAAATTTTTATTTATGAATACTCAGTTCATGGGAATACTCAATGAAATACTTTTACATGTCACTTTTTTCTGTATCTACACAAATATGTGGTCTTATTCTCAGATCTAAGCATTAGAGAAATTCAGTGTTTCGAACTTTAGTAATGCTAAACTTCTATTTTCTTGTAAATAGTTTTCCTTCTTTTTTTGAGTTTTTATTTGTTCTTTTTAGTTACACATGACAATAGAATATATTTTGATATATCATACATACGTGGAGTATAACTTTCCATTATTGTGGTTGTACATAATGTGGAGTTACACCGGTCATGTATTCATATATGGACATAGGAAAGTTCTGTCCCATTCATTCTACTGTCATGAGCCTTCCTTTGATTATATATATATGTGTGTGTGTGTGTGTGTATTTAGTTGTAGATGGACACAATACCTTTATTTTATTTATTTATGTGGTGCTGAGGATTGAACCTAATGCCTCACATGTGCTAAGCAAGTGCTTTACCATTGAGCCCCAGCCCAGCCTCATATTCTTAAACTTTGCTACATATTTCCATCACTATAACATTGATGATCAGGCTTTTATTTGTGATAACTTTTTATCATATTTATTGATAAAATAATTGACATACAATAAGCTGAATATATTGCGTGCAATATGGTAGGTTTTTGACTTAAATACACATTTGTGAAAATATTACCACAATCAAGATAATGAACATGTCTATTACTTCCAAAAATTTCTTAGTAATCCCTTTTAGCCATCCCTTCCATTACCCCTCCATTTCTAAGCAAACACTTACTTAGAATAGAACTGGAGATTATGTGCTCTTTTTGTCTATCTGCTACTTGCGCTCAGCATGATTATTTTTGACATTCATGCCTGTTGTATCAGTAGTTTGTCCTTTTAAAAAAGTGTTGCATGGGGCTGGGGATGTGGCTCAAGCGGTAGTGCGCTCGCCTGGCATGCGTGCGGCCCGGGTTTGATCCTCAGCACCACATACCAACAACGATGTTGTGTCCGCTGAGAACTAAAAAATAAATATTAAAAATTCTCTCTCTCTCTCTCAAAAAAAAAAGTGTTGCATTTTAGAGTTATCCCACTGTTCATTTTTCCATTTTTCTATTGATGGATATTGGGGTTGTTTCCATTTTTTTTAACTTTATTGAGATATTCACATACCATATAAGTCGCATTTAAATAAACATGTGATTCAGTGGGTTTTAGCGTGTTCTTATGGTTGTGCAATCATTGCTACGATCCATTTTCATCATCCCCAAAAGAAATACTGCCCATTAGCAGCTGCTCCCTATCTTCTTTTCCCCATCCCTTGATAACCACTCATCTAATTTCTATCTCTAACGTATTACCTATTCTAGACATTTCACATAAATGGAATTGTACAAGGCTATATATGATATTTTGTGACTTCTTTCACTTAACACAGTATTTCCAAGGCTGTTCTGTGGCATGTACGGGTGCTTTGTTTTTCTATTGCTGAATAATATTCCACAGTGTGGTCATATCATATTTGTTTATCCATTCTTCAAATTATGTATATTTGTATTGTTTTCATTTGTTGACTGCTACAAATAGTGCTGCTATTTGCATTAGTGTATGGATTTTATGGACATATAATTTCAGTTCTCTTGGGTATATGCCAAGGAGTGGATGCAGGGTCATAGGTAACTATGTAAACATTTTGTGGGACTGGCAGACTGTTTGCCAAAGCAACTACCTCATTTCACATTCCCTTGAGCAACACATGAGGGTTCTGATTTCTTCATATCCTCATCAACACTTAGATATAATCTGGTTTTCTTCATTATAGACATTCTAGTGGTTGTGAAGTGATATTTCACTGTGGTTTTGATTTGTATTTCCCTAATGATTAATGATGTTGGAATCTTTTCATGTGCTGTTGAAGATTTGTATATTTTTGAAGGAATGTGTGTTTAAATCCTTTGCCTATTTTTTTTAATTGGGTTGTCTTTTTTCAGTGAGTTATTTATATATTTTAGATGCAAAGAAGTCCCTTATCTGGTATATAATGATTTATTAATATGTTTTTTTTTCCTTTCTGTTGTCTTATCACTTCATGGTTTAATTTTAATGAAGTCAAATTTTATCAAATTTTCTGTGTGCATGCTCTTGGTATCTTGTGTGTAAAAAAAACTTTGCCTAACCCAAGACTACAAAGATATACTCTTATTTTCATTATTATTCCATTTATCTCTTTAATTTTTGCCAGAATCAGAATTCTAAATCTGCTTTTCTCTTTCTATACTTTAAAGATGTTGCTCCACTGTCTTCTGGCATGCATTGTTTCTGAGGCATCTGTTGCCTTTGTATTTTTGTTCCTTTGAACATAAAATGTCTTCTTTCCTCATACTGCTTTTACATTTTCTTTTTATCACTATTTTGTTCTTGTTGTTGCAATTTGGTTAGAATGTGTTTTGTTTTCTTTGTGCTTCTTAGTAATTCTTTGAGCATCTTGAATCTGCAAGTTTATACTTTCAGTCAAGTTTGTGAATTTCTTGGCTATTATTTCTTCAAATATCTATCCTCCATCCTCTTTCTGGGACTCCATTGGAATGTGAATTAGGTTATTTGATGTTGTCTTATGGTTTCCAAATACCCTGTTCAATTTTTGACAGTTCTTTTTCCTTGTTTGTTGTCTAGAAGTTTGGGTCTTTTTCTTCCATGTTTCTCCTGAGCATGCCTGCTCTATTTCTTGAAGATATGGAATATATTAATATAACTTTTTAAAAAATTTTAATTTGTAATATAACTGTTTTAAAATCCTTATTCTTATCACTATTCATCTAGGTCATGTCTTTTTTCCTCTGACTGCTCTAAGACTATTCTTTTTGCAATACATTCTCACTGTATTACTCAGGCTGGTCTCAAATGAGCCTCATGCCTCAGACTCCTTGAATAGCTGGGATTGCAGATTATTATTATAATCCCTTCTATCCATTCCTTCCAGCGAACATTTTCTTTTTTATCTTTGCTTTTTTTAACAATTTAATTATGACATGCATAGAGTGGTTTTCTTTGTATTTCTCTCTCTTGAATATCTTACTTAGAAGTTCTTCACCCAATAGTTTTCTTCAGACTTTTGACTGTCTCATTGGGTTTAAAAAAAAAAAAAAAAAAAAGAATTAAAATACAAACTAGTATGAGTGGAGAGTTCATTTATTCCAAGATCCTTGTATTGCTTGGAGAAGAGTTGGTACTAGTAAATGATATACTTTTAATTTAAAGTTGCTGAGGAGGTTACTTCTACTGGATTCAGTAATTCAGGTGTGTATGTGAGTGTGTGTGTGTTTTGTACTTGATGTACATTTTATATAAAAAAGAAACTGTTGTAGCGTACCACAAGGCAGACTTACAAACAATCTTAAGTTGCAGAAAAACAAGAAAGTAACTTTCTATGTGATCCTAATAAAGGTACTCTTTCCTTCATCCTAAGAAAATCATATATTTTTAGAAGTTAAAGCTATTAAGTTTTCAGAAGTGCAAAATACATTCAGAAAAAAAGAAATCTTTATACTTAAGGGAAAAGTTCTGTTTTTCATTTTCTCTCTTTCTGTTTTTTTTTAAGAACCAGCTATATTTTTAGTTGTAGATGGACACAATACCTTTATTTTATTTATTTATTTTTATGTGGTGCTGAGGATTGAACCCAGTGCCTCACACGTGCTAGGCAAGCACTCTACCACTGAGCCACAATTTTTTGTTCTTGGCATAAATTTTCATTCTTTGCAAGGGAACCAAACTTCCTGAACCCCTTTCCGTGTTATCCACAACTTGAACTATTTCTGGATACCAAAAATCTGTTCACAAATGGGCTATGCAATTCGATCATCCTTTTGACTTGATACTTTTCTTTGTCAAAATTAAAAGATACAGCATTAGTTTCTCTTCTATAGACATCGTCTGTAACACCAGCTTCTACATCTACGAAATATTTGCAGCCAAGCCAGAGGTGGAACTACTCTTCTGTAAAACCCAGAAGGAAGAACTATCTGAATGTCTTTTCACAAAGGCCTTCTCCGTAGTGTACTGGATAATCATAAGCACTGTGTAGATCCTGGTGCACAGCCCTCGTGGCCCCCTTGTCACATCCGGGCCTCAAGCCGCCCTTCTTGGTAGGCCGTGACTCCTTACTGGAGGAGATGGTATGTGTGTTTTTAAAGCAGGGCATTGCAGAGCAAGGATGCCAGGGAAGGAGAGAACAGGGTTTCCAGAAAGACCAAGAACAGATTGAGCCCTGCAGCAAGAAACACTCTAGGCTCTAACCTCTAGCTTTTCAACTTTAGACTTTGATAAGTTAACTGTGTATGTTCAAATCTATGTGATGATTTTTAAAAGTAGACCAAAAATTTTCAAGACAATAGAGAAAATCTAAAAGAAGAAAAAAAAACCTTATAATTTCAGATATATACAAAAGGCACATCATAAGCCTAAAGATACAGAAAAATAGAAAATGAAACAATAGGAAATGGTGTCTCAGGCAAATATCATCTAGAAGAAAGCTGAGATAGCTTTAATATGAAAGATACTTTAAGGATAAATCATTACTAGAGAAGAGAACATTCTCTAAAAATGATAAAAACTACAATTTGCTATAAATATGTAACAGTTTTAAACTTGTATGTCTCTGATAGCCTAACCTAAATATTTAAGGCAAAATTTGACAAAACTACCAGGAGAAATTACATTTACCATCTTAATGCTTTATCAGTTAAACATCAGTCTCAATAATTGATAGATCACAAGAGAAAAAAATCAGTACAGACATAAAAAACAAAAACACAGTTAAGCTTATCTAATGGCATAAATAGACGATTTCCTCAAATAACTTTGGTGTGTAGGTATTTTTAAGCATACACAGGACATTTGTGAATAGTGACTACATATTTGACAATAAAGTAAGACTCATCGAATTCAAAGGATATATATATAAACCACACATTAGAAATCAATAACATGTAACTAGGAAACCCCCACATTTGAAAATTAAACCCATTTCTAAATTAAAGAGGAAATTGTAAGGGAAAGTAGAGAATATTGAGAATGGGAGAATATTCTACAGATCAAAATTTTGGTATTCAATGACAATTAGAAGGCAATGTGTTTACATTTGAAATAAGAGAGATGAAAAATTAAGCATAACCTAAGTTGGAAAAACTAAGAAAGTAGGATAGAAATAAGCAGAGTCAAAAGCTTTGCCTTGAAGGTTAGAAATCAGGCAAGAATAACAGCTATCAGCTCTTCTATTCTAGGTTGTGCTGGAAGTTACTGTCAGAAGAGAAGACAGGAGAAGGGTAGAAGGGGAGAGAGAAACTGATTATATGTGGATGATGTGATTGGCTGTTAGAATTACCCAAACCCCGTCACTCCTAAGTGGATTTAATATTAACATTATTAAGGTTTCAGTTAAAAAATCAATTATATTTACATATACTAGCAAGAAATAGGTAGAAAATATTTTTTTTGAAAAGATAAAAAATAAAATGCTTAGGAATATATCTAACATCAAATAAGACTTTACATAAAAATTATAAAATTTTTTATAATTTGCTTTTTTTAACAGTTTATAAAGATCCATGAGTAATTAAAACATTCCTAAATAAAAAGCACAGGGTATATAAATTATAGTAAAACATCATGTTATGAACATCATGTTATACACCCTAAACATACACAAATCGTATTGGCCAATTATACCTCAATAAAGCTGGAAACAATTTAAGTAAATAATGAAAATAAGCTGTAGTAATTGAAACACTGGAATATTAGCCCAAAAATAATCTACTTAACCAATGCAACAAATTCAAGCAAGAGTCCCAAAATAGATCCACTTGTAGACAGAAATTTAATTTATGGTAATATCAGGGAGAAGAATGGGCTTTTCCAGTAGATGGTGCTAGGACAATTGGTTATATATTTATTTGGTGAATATTTTTAAATTGGACTCCTACCTCTCACAATATAAAAATACCAATTCCTAGTGAATTAAAAAAATTGAAGTGTGAAAAGTGAAATTATAACAAGATTTGAGGAATGTGTTGGAAAATATCTTTAAATTTGGTATGGAAATGATTTTAAATTGATTTAAGTGTTTTGATCAAAGGGCATCTTAAAGTGGAAAGATAAACCATAACTAGGAGATACTTGTAATACCTATCAAATTATTACCATCCTGTGACTGGTCGGTCACCAGAGGGAGAACTAGAGGAAGAGAGTGAATGGATGTGTTGTGGGATTCGTTTTAGATGAGAAAGACTTTGGACTTATTTGAATGTTAGGACTAAGAGGGAAAGATTGGCAGTACTAGGGAAAGGTGGACTAATTGATGGGGTAGGTTTCCTGAAGAACTGGGAAGATGTGGAATCCACATGGAGAGAACTTCAGGCAGCAGCTTGTGTCTGAGGATTGACATTCATTCTTGCTCTCACAGAGCTTAGATAGGCTTCCTCACGCTGCAAGTATTTGTCCAGGCCCTGCCTGGCCTCATGAGTTTATAGTTATTAGAGGAAGCGTACATTAATTTAAAACCTTTAGTAGTTTTTTCATTTGTTTGGGTGTTTTGTTTTATACGGGGGATTGAATCCAGAGGCATTTTACCACTGAGCTACACCCCCAGTCCTTTGTATTGTAAGACAAGGTCTTGCTAAGTTGCTGAAGCGGCCCTCAAACTTGTAATCCTACTTTGACCTCCTGTTTATTTTAAAAATTTATTTGCTTGAGTAGATGAAATGTTCACAAGAAGGAAGTAGAAAAAACTCACAGACTCCCTTGTCAGAATAGAGATTAAGAGGAATCCGGCCTTCACTAAACTGAAAGTATGTGCTGAAAGTTCCAGTCACCTCTGCTAACTATTTCATGGTTGCTCTTTTTCCTCCCTCAGCACATCCCAACCAGATTGTTTTGTGGAGCGGTGAGCTGTGTGGTTCCTTTTACTTGGGATCATGCAAAGAGCATCCCGACTGAAAAAAGAGCTGCACATGTTATCTACAGAGCCACCCCCAGGCATCACATGCTGGCAAGAAAAGGACCAGACGGACAACCTGCGAGCTCGTGGGTATCCCATCATGCCTATCATGAGGGTCATGGCCCCATTTGAAAATTGTGCTGAAATCAAACATTTGTGTGTTCTGAAGTAGGGAAAAGTTATAAGGTCCAAGTACCCTCCCATCTTTTTATACTCATTTGTTTATTGTCCTAAAAGTTTTGCTTGGAATTTCTGGATTCTTTGAGTTTTTATTATACCTTTTGCTGATTTAAAATCAGAATTTTGGCATCAGCTCTAAAGCAGTATTTAGACCAAAGCTGGCCATTTCAAATATTCTAGGAGGCCAGACGGGAAACATAAGTGATTAAAATATTGCTGTCCAAACAAAACAAATCTGTAGGTTGTATTTGGTCTGGTAGCCAGCATTTACAACTTCTGTTTTAGATCTTCTCTTTGTCCTTTGAGACCATCAGCTTTTGGGGTACATCAAAATTATGATGCATTGCAAAAGACTAAAGCCCTGAGAAAGAATTATTGTCCTGGACCTAGTTTTTCTGTTAGGACCATACCCTTATTAAGTCCATATGGAATGATAATTCAAATCATCTGATTCCCTTTTTACCTTTTCTTTAAAGAAATATTAGGTGGAGCCAATACACCTTATGAGAAAGGTGTTTTCAAGCTGGAAATCCTCGTTCCTGAGAGGTTAGTGCAAGTTCAGTTCTTAACCTATAAAGTAAAAGTTACTGGAAGATGAAACAATATAGTATATAGAGTATTAAACGTAGGAGTAAAGCACCTGATTTTCTTTGGGGTTTTTTGGTGTTTGTTTTCTGTCGGTGCTGGGATCAAATCCATAGCTGTGCACATGCTAGGCAAGCATTCCACCAGTAAGCTACACCCGCAACCCAAAGCACCTGGGTTTTAATTCTAGTCTTGTCATGACTTAATACAATTAAGTTTTTTTGCTTGTTTGTTTTGTTTTTATCTCTCTGGAATTCAATTTCCTTGTCTAAAAGAATGGACTAAATCACAACTGAGCCTTCCTTCATCCCACCTCTGAACCTTTAAACCATGCTGAAATATGCATAACATAAAATTGATCATTTTAACCATCTTTTTGTTGTTGTTTTGTACAAAAAAAAGTAAAGTGTCCCTGGATTAAAACCACGGGTACTTGACCACTGAGCTACATCCTCAACCCTTTTTATTTATTTGAGACAGGGTCTTGCTAAGTTGCTTAGGGCCTCACAAAATTGCAGAGGCTGGCCTAGAACTTCAGATCCTCCTACCTCAGGCTCCCAAATCACTGAGATTACAGGCATGGGCCACCACATCCAGCCATTTTAACCATTTTTTAAATATTCACATTGTTGTGCAACCATCACTAAATCTATCTATAGAACTTTTTTATCTTCCCAAACTATATAACTCCCTGTCTCCCCTGCCCCCAGTTCCTGGCAACCACTATTCAACTTTCCATCTCAATATTAAGGTCCTTCTTAGTTAAAGTCTTCTTTAAGACTCTGATCAGTTAAGTTACAGTTGTACTTTTGTGCAGAATGAGGAAGGATGAAATGAATACCTATCTATTTAAATGTAGACATTTAAAAGGTCATCCTGGCCAAATTTGATAAAGCCTGAGAGAATAGCTTAAGAATCATCATACATTAGTTCTGAAAATAGACTGGGAACTTTCCAAGATTTGTTTCTCACTAAAGAGACATAATACCAAATGCAACATATAAGTCTTAATTAGATCCCATTTTGAAAAAGCTAGCTATAAAAAAAAAAATGGGACAGTTAAGGAAATCTGAATAGGAAGAGATATTATGGAATTATTTTTCAAAAGTTTTGTAGGTGTAATGGTGTTAGAGTTCTATAGGAGAATATCCTTATTCTTAACAGATACATGCTGAAATATTGAGAAGATAAAATAGAGCTGGGAATGTAGTTCAGTGGTAGAGTGATCATATAGCATGTGCAAGGCCCCAGGTTCAATCCCTAGTGCTAAAAAAAGGTGAAGTGGCTTGATTTCAGGTGGTGCGTTTATGTTTCCGATACTATTATTTCAACTTTTGACTATTCTTAAATTTTTATAATAAAAATTTGGGAAGAGAAAAGGTTTGCCTCATTTCAAATGCTGCCTTCTTGACATTTTTCTAATATCAGCATTACCTTTTATCTATTAGTGACCAGGGAGGTACTTAAAACATAATAAAAGCCATAGTAAAATAATGATTTCCTGTTCTATACATTCAAAGGTACCCATTTGAACCTCCGCAGATCCGATTTTTGACTCCAATCTATCATCCAAACATTGATTCTGCTGGAAGGATTTGTCTAGATGTTCTCAAACTGCCACCAAAAGTGAGTGGTGTATAAAGATTAACTGAATAAAACTTGAATTACAATGTCACATTCTAATATAAAAGCAAGTGCTTATCTGTGTACAGGGTGCCTGGAGACCATCACTCAACATTGCAACTGTGTTGACCTCTATTCAGCTGCTCATGTCAGAACCCAACCCTGATGACCCACTGATGGCTGACATCGTAAGTACCCCATTTCCTCAGCAGCACATAGCCTACTCATAACTCTAGTGATGCATACTATGCCAAATCTTTTTTTTTTTCTTCTTTTTCCTCCATGAATTCTTTTGTCTCAGTCCTCAGAATTTAAATATAATAAGCCAGTCTTCCTCAAGAATGCCAGGGAGTGGACAGAGAAGCATGCAAGACCAAAACAAAAGGTATGATATTTGCTATTATTATCAGTTTGTTAAATGTATATATATATATATATATATATGTATAAAAATAATGTTTATTAGATTTGCCAAATTTATACTGTAGCTAGAATAGCTAGGTGATCTTTTTCTCCTATTGCAACCATCTAATAACTATTTAACAAAACAGCCTGGTAGCTAACCAGCAGTAGATTTTTCCTAATAGTTGTCATCTGCTGGCAACACTAGAGGGCAGGCAGCTTCTAGTTAATATATATATTATTTTTTTGTATTCTAGAGGGTAGCAGGAATAGAAAGGGAGGTGACTTGAAGGTTTTTTTTTTTTTTTTCTGAGTTATCTCTTTTAATACTGAGAAAGGGGCTGGGGATATGGCTCAAGCGGTAGCGCGCTGGCTTGGCATGCATGCGGCCCGGGTTCGATCCTCAGCACCACATACCAACAAAGATGTTGTGTCCGCCGAAGACTAACTAAGTAACTAAGTAAATAAATAAAGAAATATTTAAAAAAAAAAATACTGAGAAAGGACTATATTTATAGAAACTAGTTGCAGAAATAGGGAGGGTTTTAGGTTGAAGGGGAAATTTTTATATTTCTTATGGGACCATTCACAGAAGAAAGGAAAAGGAAAAACTTTTCTAATTTGAGTTGATAAAGTTTCCTCATTTAACAAAATACAAATTACAAGATTATAGAGATTAGCACATCCTGGTTTTGCTGAGTTACAAGATACTTGAAATTGAGTAGAGTAGCAGTTATGTGTTATTTGTTAAAGGAAATAATTAAAACATACAAAAATTTTAGGAAGATGCTTTCAGAGAAAATACCATATACACCATGCAATATATAAACCTTGTAACAAAATACCTGGAAATAATACTACAGAGCTTCACTGTTTTTCTTTGGCATTTGTGTGAACTTTGTTGTATTTCACCTTACCTCTCCTTTTTAGGCCACTGAGGAAGAGATGCTTGATAATTCAGCAGAGGGCAATGAGTCTGAAGCCCACAACTCAACACAAAAAAGGAAGGCCAGGCAGCTAGTAGGCACAGAAAAGAAATTTTGCCCTGATGTTCAGGGAGTTTGTCCTGGTCCATCTTAGTTAATGTATTCTTTGACGAGATGGTCTAATTTGCTTACCTTTCCTAAATGTTTTTCTTGGTATTTGATGACATTGTAATTTTTGTATCCTATAAAAGACCCTGTATATTTATGTGTTCTGCTCTAGAGTGATTCTCTGTTTGTTTTATTTATCTTGCACATATGTATTTTGAAACCTTTTAAACCTGAAAAATAAATAATCATCTAATGTTGAGTATGTGTTTATCCTTCATGGGTATTTGAGAGTGGACTGGCCGGGGTGCTGTATAATCAGAATGTTAAAATATCTGTCCTTTCTATTGTCAACTTACCACCATCACTAGGGACACTGAATGTTTAATATAGAGGCAAAGTAGCTGTTAGAAATAATTCAGTTACCTCTAGGCTCTCAGAAGTCCTTTTTGAGGACTTTTCAGAGTCCTCAAAACTGGGAATAAGGCAGTGTGCCCTTTTGTTAATGTTTCATCTTTTTGCAGCTTTCACTTTTTGTGATCAGTATAGCTGTTCCTGTCAGCAAATATTTAAGGTACACCTACTGTGTGCCAAGTATTATGTTTATGTTTGAGAACGTAAAGGCAAGGAGGTCAGACATGGGATTGTTCAAATAATCATACAAATTTAAACAGGGATTATTAATCCCTTTCACTCCCTAGCATCATTTCATGGCAAAGTATTACTCTGAACAATTAGGTGCTGCACTTGAATCCCCTACTTGTGATTTTATATACTTTTTTTTTTTTTCTTTTTTCTTCATGCTAGAATCAAACCCAGGGCCCTACATGTGTTCGGCAAACACTACCACTGAGCTGTATCTCTAGACCTTATAGAATTCTCCAACTCACTACTCAAAGACAGTTACTGTGTTCATTTTAAAGTCCAGGAGTTAATTTTATTCTGGGTTTGTCTTCTGTACTCATTAAGTTAAGTTTGGGGTTCCTAGATACCATTAATGTATCAGTTAGGATGCTTTCAGTAGTGAGTAAAATCTGACCTTGACTGGTAATAAAGGAAATCTATCACCTTACTGAATAGAAGGGGTAGAGCAGACATCTGGATTGGTGGGTTCAGAAATTCAGCAATATCAAGATCTTGGTTTCTGTGCATCCTCCGTCCACACTATCAGCTTTCTCTCAGGCTGCTTTTTCCTAAAGTTTCTTCCCCTCCTAGGTAACAACCTGCTAGCCTCAGTGACACTTTCTTCTTAACATCTATCAGACCAGAGGCCTCTGCTTTCTGTGGAACAAAAGTCTATTATTGGACGACCCTGGAAGCAATCACTGTAGCCAGGGAAACGCCTTGCGCTGATTGGTCTGGGTTTAACACATGTGAAATGAGAGTTGGACTTAGGGAACCCATTGTAGGAAAACATCACCTCTAATAAACCAAAAAACCTCCTACACTCTAATCTGTCACCCAGTCTGTTCAGCTCTATAAGCTACTTTTCCCCACCTCCACTTCTAATACTGATTCAAGCTCAACTCATCATCTCTCACCTGCATCTTAGCCACAGCCTTCTATCTTGTTTCCTTGCCACCACCCTTGATCCTTGAGAGTCCCTTTTTCTCATGGCAGCAGGAATAATCTCTTGACAATGGAGGTCAGATTTGGCTTCCATCCTTGAACGACCCCTCCAAGTGAGTTCCTTTTTCAATGAGAACAAAAATCTAGTATACTTCCCTACCAGTGAGACCCTTCATGATCTGGCCCTTACTTGCTTGATCTCTACTCCTACACCACACTCCAGCCACACTGGTCCACTTTCAATCTCAAACATTCGTGCTTCACTTCTCTCGCATATGCCATTTCCTCTGCCTTCTACATTCCTCAGGATAATCTCGACTGACCATTTCAAATGTAGCTGTAGCAGAAAGGCCTCATGCCATCTACAGATGCCCTAGAGCCTCAGGTACTCTCTGGCTCATAGCCCATTACCCTGATTAATTTTCCTCATAGCACTGGAACCTATCTGAAAAATGTGTGTCTACTGTCTTGACCCCAGGTGCTGAGGATATAGTGGCTACAGGGGACTATTCTCTAATCACAAGAAATACCAGAGATGAAAGTTACTAGAAGCCAGTCATCCTGCTCTCTCTGCCTTAACAAGTGCAGAGGACTTGGGTTAGAGATCAGAAGTGATGGGCCTGAGAACTAGAAAAGCCCAGATCCTACCCCCAGCCCAAGATGAGAAATGGCTAAAAGCCAGAACTTGAGTCAAGAAGACCTGGTTCCAGCCCTGGTGGTACTGCTTCCCACTTGTACTACCTTAGTGCTCTGCTCAATCTTTCTGGGTTTGGTTTTTGCCTCTGTAAAGCAGATCATGATGGTCCTTAACCCATGAGATCATTGTGAGGATCGACTGAGATGATGCGTGTAAAACACCCAGAACATGACCTGGCACAGTGCTCAACATTTGTTGGGTACTTGGCTGAGGACTGGGGAATGGAGACAGCAGTCAACCATCGGTGGGCCCCAGAAGCTGCTCTGCCCCCTGCCTATCTGCCAGTTTACTCTGTTCCTAGGACAAGCAAGCTGAGCAAAGTTTCTCAACTCGAAACCCCTAATTAAAGAGGAGAGATGACATCCATGACTGATCATATAAACACTGCAGATTCCAAGTTCCCTTCTCCTGCTGCCCCAGTCCCCCTCTTCACCTCTCCCCACAAGTTATCTAAATAAGAACAGATTTTACCACCCACCTTGTGGGCAGAGTCGAAGCTGAGGCTGGGACCAGCTATTTATCCTTCGGCTGCTGCGGGAATTCAACACATACAAATAAAGCTCCTTTTCCAGCCAAGTGTGTATTTTTCCATCAGCGTGTGGCCCCCCTGCCCAGGTTGTCTTGTTTAGGTTGGGACAGCAGGAGGGAGGGGACAGGGAGGGGTGTGGGGGCTGTGGTTTCAGAACCTGCCCCCCAGGCTGGCTGGCTGCAGGGCAGCTTGCGGTCCCTGACTGCACGGGGCTGCCAGTGAAGTCTGGGAGAGGCTGGGGCAACACTCATTGCACACGAGAAACAACACATTCCGCTCTCTCCTTGCTTCTTGGCAAGTCAGCTCCTGCCTCCTGCCATGGCCCCCAGAGTGTCCATCCCTCCCTCCAACTCGTAGTTTATATTAGGGATGACAGATTATCCAATGCCTCTCATCCTACCCTCCCTTCCACACCCCTCACCCAGCTCCAAGGTTTCTCCCTTCCATGAGCTTACCTCGCCCATCCCTTACCCCACTCCACTAGACTAGGTCCCCTTCCTTCCATTGCCTTCCTCTGTTAACCAGAACCCTGAAACTTGTGCTTTAGACAAGAGGTGTCTCCTATCAGAGGCACCCTCCTCTAGGAGGTGAATTCTTAGTCACCTGGTTTTCTCTCTTGTTCTGGCAGTAGCCAGGCACTAAGCTAAGCTCTTTAAAAGAAAAATCTTTTTAAAGCTCTCCAAAGACCTTTAGAGATTAGGCATTATTAGCCCCATTTTACTGATGATGAAACTGAGACTCAGAGAAGTTAAGTAAAACCTAGGGGCAACTGGCTATTTATGGCACATCGGGATTCAACCCAGATCTAATTCCAGAATCATATTTATCAACTGTATGATTCAGTTCTAATATTGATACATCTGTCTCTGCAGTTCTCCCCAAAGAAGCTGCAGGGTCATGGGCAAGTGTCTCGACCCTTCCATCTCCTCCTCTATAAAACTGAGCTCCCTCTGCATGCTAATATGTGACAGCTCTGGAATTCTGAAGCTACCTGACACATCCAAACAGGGCAGTGCAAGTCGATCTGCTCACTTACCTTCTCACTTCCCCTTCTAGTCCCTCATTTATGTTCTCTTGCCTTAGGTTACCTACCACACAAGCCCACTGTCTATACCTGATAGCTCATCCCATCCTGACAATCTTTTTTTTTTTTTTTTTTTTTGTACTAGGGATTGAACTCAGGACACTCAAACATTGAGTTACATCCCCAAGTGTATTTATTTTGTATTTTGAGACAGTCTCACTAAGATGCTTAGGGCCTCGCTAAATTGCTGAGGCTGGCCTCAAACTTGCAATCCTCCTACATCAACCTCCCAAGCCACTAGGGTTATAGGTGTGAGCCACTGCATCCAGCCTGGCATTCTTTTTTGTCCATAAAAATTCCCATCCAGTAGCTGCCCTCTTCCACCTTAATGGCTGATAAGAGGACAATAGGTTGCTCTTCCTCCCCTGGGTGGTGGGTGATGGCAGAGAGCTCTGGCTGCTTTTCCATACAAGTGACAGAAATCTAACACTCTCACTTGTGCAAACAAAAATACCAGTTCACAGCTTGAGAAGTCCAAACTTACTTTTTAGGCATGGCTAAGTATAAATGCTCAGATAATACCATCAGGATTCATTTTTCTCCAAGTGGCTACACAGACACCTGCAGCTCCAACGAAAGAGTACTTTCTATCAGCTCTACCAAAGTTCCTGGAGTGGTTCTCATTAAAAGGACTTGGAGCCAGGTGCAGTGGCACATGCCTGTATTTCCAGTGACTTGAGAGATCGAGGCAGGAGGATTGCAAGTTCAAGGCCTGCCTCAGCAACTTACTGAAAGCTTGTCTCAAAATACAAAATAAAAAGGGTTAGAGCTGTAGCTCAGTGGTAAAGCATCCCTGGGTTCAATTCCCCAGTACTTAAAAAAAAATCTTGGGATATGAGCCCCCTCCTTGGACAAATTATGTGCCCAGGGGACAGAAAAGGCTGATAAGACTTCCACTTATGGCACCTAGGATGGAGTTAACTCCATTCGAACAGGCAGTACAGAGTTGTGGGGAGCACTGCCTGAAGGAAAGCCAAATGGATGTTACTAGAACAGAGGAAGACAGACTAAAGTAAATAGCTATGATTAACCTAGGAACAAGTTGCCCTAATGGTTGAATTTTAACCATTATGGTACCCAAGGTAAGAGCTGATACAAAGAAGAGACAGAGAACTTGAGGACCTTTTAAATCTCACTATATAAATATCCACCCACAGCGCTTTATTATAAACAGAAAGACCTGCCCAAAGTGCATGCATAGACTGGGGAATGGAGTTCCAGAGCATCATTTCTTAGGGATACAAATAGTTTAGTTCAGATAAGAACTACCTCTTACTCTGTGTTATTTGCATCTCCTTCAAATAAAGGGGCCCAATGGCCCCTTGAGATTGGGAAAAAATCTTTAGGGATATAACTATTATGTTAATTTCTTAATTCTGTTTTCTCCCTACCCCCCTTTAACAGAAATTAATTGACATATTCTTTGTGCTAGGTCCTGTGAAAAGAATTTAGTATACAACAATGAATGAGATCAACAGGGTCCTTGCTCTTGTGGAACTATCCTGCTAGGTCAATTTCAGAAGAGCCTTGTCTACCCTTGCTCAAGCAAAAGATGTGAGCAGTCATATTTTGTCCGCCACAAACCCACAGAGACATATCCATTTACACACTATAATTTAGTGGACTAGGAGAGGTACCCAACCTAAGAGTGGTTAGCCCATTATATTTGACCATAGGCATGAATGACTTGGCCTAGTATAGAAAAAGAAGCTTGGCTAGTCCATTTCTCAATCTCCCAGGACATTGCTCCAGGAAATGCCAAAAGAGAGCTGGGGATGTAGCTCAGTTGGCAGAGTGCTTGCCTTGCAAGCACAAGGTCCTGGGTTCAATCCCCAGCATCCAAAAAAAAAAAAAAAAAAGCCAAAAGAACACAAGGCAATTATCCCAAGACCTGATGCTGATAGGATGCTTACAGAAGCCTTGAAGAATAGGTTCATAGTGAGGACCATGCAAGCCGAAGTCGTGAATCAACATAGCCTACTAGTCAAAAGAAGGTTAAAAAAAAAAAAGGTATAATTAACCCAGGAGGTGTGCATATCTAATTCTGGCTAATTAGAAGGCTGAGTAGGAGGATGCCAAGTTTAAGGCCAGTGTGGGCAACTTACAGAGACCCTATCTCAAAATAGAATAAAAGATCTAGGGATGTAGTTCAGTGGTAGAGCACTTGCTAGCATGTGTGAAGCCCTGGGTTTAATCTCCAATACTGAAGGGGAAAAAATGGTATAATTACTCAGGGTTATTCTTTTGACTCAGCAATCCCACATATATACATGTGTGTTAAAAAGGTACTTTTTGCAGTATCATTTATAAGAGCAAGCTATTAAGCAATCCAAATGTCCATCAGAAAGGGAACAGTAAGATAAAATTATATTATCTATATAATGGGATACCAACTACTATAAAAAAAATGGGCACGTTTTCTTCTGTGGAAAGATCTTTGAGCTGTATTAGTAGGTTTAAAAAAAGAAAAGGCAGAAGCACATGTGTGGTATTCTAACTTTAGGTAATAATAATAATAATAACACAGCTATGCATCTTGCTCGTCTATGCATTGAAAAACCTCTGGAAGGATATGTAAGACACTAATAATAGTGGCAAACCAGTGAGGTTTTAGGAAGTGAGCAAATAGGGACAGGAATGGGACAGAGACTATTATTTGAAAAACGTACGTTATTTGAACCATGTCAACATATTACTTATTTAAAAATTAGATTAAAGCTTTTTAAACACAAATAAGTGGAGAGAGAACAGTTAGTCATGGTTGAGGACAGACAGGAGACAAGGCCTACAAGAACAGCTGAGCCCATTTGTGGAGGACATGAGTGACTAACCACAGATTCCAACTGGCTAGAACTCAGAGCTGCTTTAAATCCAGAACAGCTCCAGATTTTAGATACAAGGGCCAGTCCCGCTGCTCTCTCTGGTCTTGAGTTTGCTTGGACTCTGCCTCTACTGTTGCTTTATATTCTCTCAAGGATTACACACTTGCTGGAGTTAATGCCTGGGTCTCTTTCCCTTCACCTAGTCTAACCAGAATAGCCTTCCTGAGAATGAGCTAGAAGGATGGAGGGGTTTGAAATGCTCTGTCTTGGAGAAGAATGAAGTTCATGTATCAGTTAAAAAAAATGAAATAAAATTTGAAACACTTTTAAATGCAAAAAAGGAAAAAGAAGAGGAGGAAGAAGAGAAAGAGGAGACAGAGGGAAAAATAGGAGAGGAAAGAGCAAAGAGAGAAGGAAGAAAAGGAAGGAGCAGGATGAGAGAGTCAGGTACTAGGCCACCAAAGTCCTGGTACAGTTCTGGGGCTAGCACCTCATTCCTTTGGCTGCAGGTTTTGTTAAACTCAGTCTTTCCCTTCCCTTGAGAAGGGCCCTGGTTGTCTCGGGGGCATTCATCCTACTCAGAAGCAAGGCTTGAGGGAGAAGCTTTCCAAAGCAGAGAGTGGATGAAGAAGTTAATCCAAGGACAAGAAAGTGAGCTGATTCTTGGGGATTCACAGGATCAGGAAACCCTAGTTCTAGGCCTGGGTCTGAATAAGAGCCCAACCTGCTTACTGCTTTCTTAAGACCACACTGTCTGTCTGACCCAGTGCCAAGTACATAAAGAGCACTTCAAAATGAGTGAGCGGATTTGATTCTGAGGTCTCCAAACTTCAATTCTGAGCCTCTCCAGCATCCCCAGATGCCCCAGTTTCAGAAGATGGGTTAGGAAGAGCCTTGACCCTCTGATCACTCCGTCCTCAAAGCAGGCCCACCAAGGCCACACCCATGACTCCACCAGGGGCAGCAGAAAGGAGCTGAGGGACACAAATGGTACTTCACTGGTGCTTTATTATACAGAAGAATCCAAATATTTACATCCTGACAATTTTCACATGGCTGGAGATGGCACAGGACTAGAACCCGGAAGGGCACATAGGAGTGGTGGATGATGGGTGAGAGAACTTGCCAAACCAGAGCAGAGGTAATTAGAGAGGACAGTTCCAGAAAGGATCAGGGTTCTAGCTACCTCCCACAATCCTCTCTTACTCAGCCCTGCTGATTGTCAGCTCTTCTTTCTTCCCCTCCTTCACCTTTTTCCCCCGCTTCGGTGAAGAATGAACACTCTATAACTGAACTACATCCCTGATCCTTTTCATTTTGAGACAGGTTCTTGCTAGATTGCTAAGGCTGGCCCAGAACTTGCAATCCTGCTGCCTTAGCCTCCTAGGTAGCTGAGATCACAGGTGTGGCACCACCACACTGTGTCCCCCCCTCTTTTTTTTTTTTTTTTTTTGTGTGTGTGTGTACCAGGGATTGAACTCAGGGACACTTAACCACTGAGCCTCATCCCTAGTCCTATTTTGTATTTTATTCAGAGACAGGGTCTCACTGAGTTTAGCTTAGTTTAGCTTAGCCCCTTACTTTTGCTGAGACTGGCTTTGAACTTGCAATCTTCCTGCCTCAGCCTCCTGAGACGCTGGATTACAGGTGTGTGCCACCACACCTGATTCCTCCCTTACTCTTTAAACCTTATTCTTCCTGGCAAAGGAAGCAAGTAGGTTGGGAAGGAGAAGGCCCAGCTATTAATTCTGCTGATCCATAGTCTTCCAATTTTAGCTCTGGATTTTTTTGGATTTTTCCTTTTGGTATGTACCTAAGTGCTTAGCAAACTATGAGCCACAATAAGAGGTTCTCCTCCACAAGTCAGTCTGCCAACGAACGCATAGCACACAGAGCCCAGGTAAGCATACACTGAGCCAGCAGCTCCCAACATTTACACCACTCTAGTTCCTTTCTTTGGGCCGATTCTTTCCCATAGGCACCATTTTGAAAGAGTTTGTCAATCAAACAAAATACACTTACGTGCATCAAAAAAATTTGGTTTTTGATTTTTGTGATGAAACAAAGACATACATGATCGTCATAAACTTCTACTGACCACAAAGGAGATAGCTAAAGTAAATGAACATACTGACTTGCTAGGAATTCAGTAAAAAATAACAGAGAAAGCACTATATAATCTTCTCCTGGGCAAATGCACAACATTGACTAGACTTTTTATTTATTTTTTTAAGAGAGAGAGAGAGAGAGAGAGAGAGAGAAGAGAAAGAGAGGATTTTTTAATATTTATTTTTTAGTTTTCGGCGGACACAACATCTTTGTTGGTATGTGGTGCTGAGGATCAAACCCAGGCCGCACGCATGCCAGGCGAGCGCGCTACCGCTTGAGCCACATCCCCAGCCCGACTAGACTTTTTAAATAGTGAAAATAGTTCACGGTGCCAGGAATCGTGGCACATGCCTATAATCCCAGCAACACAAGAGGGTGAGGGAGAAGATCACAAGTTCCAGGCCAGCCTGGGCAATTTAGTGAGACTCTGTCTTGATCAAAAATAAAAAGGGCTGGGTTTGTAGCTCAGTGGTACAGGGCTAAAGGGTCCAATCTCCATCACAGAAAAAAAGAAAGGAAGGAAGTGTTTTAGCTTTTTCACTGCTGTGACTAAAAGATGTGACCAAAACAATTTTAGAAGGAAAAGTTTACTTGGGGGCTTACGGTTTCAGAGGTCTCAATCCATAGACAGTAGGCTCCATTCTTCAGGCATCAAGGTGAGACAGGGCATCATGGCAGAAGAGTGTGGCAAATGAAAGCAGCCCACATGATGATCAGAAAGGAGAGAGAGAGAGAGAGAGAGAGAGAGAGAGAGAGAGAGAGAGAGAGAGAGAGAGAGACAGACTCCACTCTCCAGATACAAAATATATACCCCATAGCCACATCCCCAATGAACCACTTCCTCCAGCCACACTCCACCTGCCTCTAGTTACCACCCAGTTAATCCCATCAGGGACTAATTCACTGATTAGATTAGGGCTATTTCTTCTCCAAACTTTTCTGCATTGTCTCCCATGTTGAGCTTTGGGGGGACAACTCACATTTACATCACAACAGGAAGAAATGTAAAGAAAAGAAAAGAAGAAAAGAGTTTATGGGAAACAGCTCCACTCCCTTCCCACACACCTCTCTTCTGTCCAGCCTTGGCTGATGCCCAGATCTTTAGAAGCAGACAGTAAAGTTGGACAGCAGTGCCACCCTAGCCCACAGGTCAAAGCACTGACCAAAAAGCACAGGCTCCTTTACCAAAGAAGCAGTCACATGTAGGGAACAGTCCCTAAAACTCCCAAACCTCTAACACACAGCCACTCAAGACTGGCTCCCGAACTCCAAGGGAAACAGGAATCCTATGGTGAAGAGGGGAAATAGGCTGACTTTCTAGAAGTGAAGGCTCTCCAAAATCATACCCATGTTGTCTTCCATGAAGTTATCAGAAAACTCATTTCTCTTTTAAGAATTACCAATTCTCAGTACCCAAAGTAAAACAAACTCCCTCTATCAAGAAAACTCTTGATCATCCCTGGGCAATTAGGGACAGCACCATAGTTTAGTGAGTGACTACTCTAAAGTTGACCCCCTGGTAGGACCCTAAGGAATAATAAGGTCAGTTTATTCATTTGGAGCCTATAAGAAACCAGGAAACTCAACTAGTCAAATGATATTTTAAGATGTGTCAAGTTAAATATGGTCTTTGCCTCATCCCTCCAGCCCAGCCTAGACACCTTGTGAACCTATGTTGGAGTTCCCACTAGGCATTGGGAGCAGCAGGGAGACAGGACAAGCGAAGCTGCAGAAACTTGAGCTGTGAAACTCAAGAGCTTTCTCAGGGTTGTCTTAACTGTGGAGGTCCTGTGGGTAGGTCCTGCTAGGGATCACAACAGAATTCAAAGAACAGAGTTTCATTCAGTCTCAGGATTCCAGACTCTGTCCTTTGAGTTTGACTGATGTTGGAGTGCCCTGGAAAAAGTCTCACCCATTTCTGGGTCTTGGATTCTTTTTTATGTTTGCAAGAATTAGCTTTCATATTTGTAAGAATGTACCAGGTTCTTACCCTCTCACCTTGAGATTGAATGTGTATGTGGGGTGAGAGGTACTCTATAGATCTTCAGATGCACTTGGGAAACCACAGATAAGAAAGTCATGAGGGGAAAGGCAGAAAGGTCTGGCTTATTTGGGGAACCCAGGACTCCCAGGTAGTCACATGCTTCTAAAAGCATTGTAGGAACCTCCTCTCTGCTAGGTAATGGATCCTTATCCCACAGAAAGACAGAATAAGAAGGATAAGAAGGGAAGACCAGGCTTGTGACAGTTGGTGGCAGGGTGCATCTGATGGAGGACCATAGGAAGGCAACTCACAGCCAGAGAGAACCCAGACTGCTACACAGTTCCTTGTGTATACCTTGCTAGGATCTAATAATCCTCCTTCTTGCTGGAGGCAGGAGTTTCACTGGAGCTTGGATGTAGGAGGGGGTGGGGAAGCACACACAGGATCCTTTTCCTCCGTCTTGCCTGAGGGGGCTGAAGCTGTAACTATGACAGCCTGTTTCTCCCCATCCTTCTCTAGGTAAGACAAGCAGCTTGGGAGGTAGAGTACAAAGAGTCTGTCCTGGCTCATGGAATCACCAGTTGCCTCTGGGACTTCACCCCAGGTTTGGGACTTTCAAAAAGTGATGACACTTGGTGTGGTGGCACACACTTGTAATCCCAGCAACTCGGGGAGACTGAGGCAGGAAGGATCATAGATTCAAAATCAGTCTCAGCAATTTATTGAGGCCCTAACAACTTAGCAAGATCCTGTCTAAAAATAAAAAATAAATAGAACTAGGGATGTAGTGATTAGGTACCCCTGGGTTCAATCCCTAGTGCCAAAAAAAAAAAAAAAAGTGATGTGATGTGATTTTGTGGTGTCACTGGGTAGCACTAGATGGTACAGACAGTACTAAATCCTGTGAGCTAGTAACAGGTATTCCATGAAAACCAATCAATCAAAGAGAATTGTTGTCTAAGAATTGGAGAATGGGATTAAACAGAGTTCAATAGATTTTACTGCTGTAGAGGTTTTTAGGGCTTTTACTATATTAACATGTTCTCTAAGAAAGGGACACAATGTGTAATCTCTTCCAAAGCTCATTTTAGTAGGAAGTATTTTTTCATGGCAAATGTCAAGATTAATGGGCACAGAACACATTTTATATCCTATCCATAAGTCAAAGGGCAGATGCCAAATGCCCTTGGTGGTCCCCTTTTCTGTTGTGTCTCCGTATCCACTGTGCCATGATCCTGGCCCTATCGGGTCCCCACCTCCTTCCTTGTCTTTTATTTCACTCCTTACCCTTAAGCAAATTTCCAGGTCTCTGGTCCACAGCTTTGGACCTGACAGGGAAGAGGCAGCATGAAGGTGAAGATGAGGAGGGCCAAGGGGATACTGGGCCAAGAAGCCCTCACTGGTGATGGTCACAGAGAGAGGAGACCAACAGAACCAGGCCCTGCTGTGGATCACACTGGTGAGTTTAGGTTGTATTTATTTTATAAGCAGCCATCATTGAGGAAGTGGGGAGAGAAGGAAGGGAAGAGATGGAAAGAGAAGAAGGGGGAAGGACTTTATAAGTGTGAAGCAAAGACTGAGCCGGAGGGCCTGAAGCCCCCACCCGCCGACGAGCCTCCTCCTGAGGATGTGGCTCCCTCCGCCTTCAGCAGCAGTTCTCCATCCACAGAGGGTTGTGGATTCCCAAAGTGGGTTCCCTCTGGCTCTATAAAATGGCTTCCCTCCAGTCTGGGGCCCCCTGGCTGCTGACAGGAGATGAAGGTCACTGAGGGGAAGCCATAGGTCTCCAGCCCAGGGGGCCGTCCAGCCTCAGAAGCTTCCAGAATGAGATCCACATCAGAGAAGGCCACCAGAGCCTGGGTGGAATCGCAGGAGCTCTTCTCCAGCTCGTTGGCAGCCGCGAAGGCCAGGGGCCCAGGAGCTCCTGGGCCGGGCCAGAGCCGCCGAAGGTCATCCCTGAAGTGGGGGTTGAAGAGCAGGTAGAGCAGGGGGTTGAGGCAGGCAGGCAGCGGCAGCACCACAAGCAGGACAGACTTGACGGCCTCGGGGGTGACAGGGAAGAGGCCCATCATGGAGGCGAAGCTGAGGAAGGCCACGGGACAGTAGAGGAGCCCATCGGCGAAGATGAGCCAGGCCACATGCCTCACCATGGCACAGTCCCACACGGCCTCAAAGTCGCCCCGCGGCAGGTCACAGTAGAGTTTGATGTAGGCACCGGCCACCACCAGGAAGCAGAAGGAGTTCATCATGACCAGGGCCACGGCGAAGCCCAGGGCGGCCGGCTGGCCCTCGGGCGGGGCGTAGGGCAGGCAGAGCGGGGAGGCCCCGTACTCGCCCACCGAGGCAAGCGGCAGGGCCGCGGCCAGCGCTGCCAGCGACAGGCAGCCCAGGGCCCCGGCTCGGACACTGCCCAGCGAGGGCGCCTTCCCGTAGGCCCGCACGCACGACACGGAGACGCTGCACTGCACGGCGGCCAGGGTGAGCAGCAGCACCGACGCCTCGGACCCCAGGACGGCCAGGAAGCCCGTGGCCCGGCAGCCCAGCCCCGTCTCCCAGCGGGCTCCGTACTCGGCGAACTGGCCAAAGGTCAAGGCGTCCACGGAGGCCAGCAGGCCACAGGAGATGCCCGTCAAGGTGTTGGCGCCGGCGATCGCACCTACCACAAACTTGACCGGGGACAGGGGGATGGGCCCGCCGGCAAACACGGTCAGCAGCACCAGCCCGTTACAGAGCACCGAGAGCAGCACGATGGCCCACACGGCCAGGCGGATGCCCCAGCTCTCAAAGAGGTGCTCGCAGGGCTTGAAGGGGCCTGTAGGAGAGAGGGACGGACGTCACCCCTGGCTGCCACGACTGGTTCTGGGACAGAGCCTCTGCCCGAACAGAAACCCTGGCCTGAGGGAGGCTGACTTGGCCTCTGCGCTCCAAGAGCTGCAAACGGAGTGAACACTAACCCTCCTCCTGATACCCGCAGTGCAATCCCGATTACTACACTCAAGAAACGTTAAGTCCATCTTTCCAAAGGAGCAACATTTGGAAGGATGGAAGAGACAGATGGGCACCAGAACTGGGGATACTACTGCAGTAGTAGAGACACAGTCCTTTGAGGGGCTGCCCTGACAGTAACACTCTTATTGCTGAGGCTCTGCCCAGTGACCCACTAAGGACTCCATTGTGGATGAGCCCTGACTGGCTATCATACCAGTCTGGCTTTCCCTTGCTGAGAACGGTATAGGCATGTTTCATATTCATCTGTCAATCAGAATGTGGGAGGAAAACAAATAATCAAAACATAGACGACTTCTGGGGTTTTCCAACCTGACTCTGCACTAGATGGGTGAGATCCTGGTGTTTCCCACCACTCTTCTCAGAGTCTGTTCTTAAATCACTTTATGACTTTGGACATATTATTTCTTCATTTCCTTTGGCTTCAGACTCTTGTTTCTCAATGTATTGCTAGGTGGTTTGGGAATTTGAGAGGCTTTTGCGGGAGCTATTTTTAAAACATTTTTTTTTCTAATTATGAAATAATAGATGGTAATTGTAGAAATTTTGAAAATATAACATGGAAAAATTAAAACTGCTCATGACCTCACTTCTTAGAGAGAAATCATTATTTTGGCATGTTTCCTTACAGAATTTCTTCTAAAATGTACATATACATGCGGATTTTTTAACTAAGTTGGGATTTGACTGAATAGAGATTTTTATTCTCTTTAAGTTAAATTTTGTGATGTGTGCACACTTTTTCCATATCCTTATATTTTGCAAAACCATATCTCAATGGCTGTGTCATAAATACTCCACCATATGATGTACCATAATTTATTTGACCATTTTTATGAGCTATTTTAAAAGCAAGTTTAAGTTAAACCTTGTTTTTGGAAACTTCCTCTTTTACCTCATCCCTGTTGGTTACTGGTTTTCAGAGGTGATATTTCTGTGGCAGTTTGAATTTAAAAAAAAAAAAAAAAGCACATAGATTTCCAAGTGAAAAAAAAAAAAAAAAAAAAAACACCTGCTTCCTCTAGGTTGGGTCAGTGCTCTGGCTCTGAGCTGGCGCTAGGGAGCGTGCTATTATCACTAAGTGCTGAGAGCTGGTGTTAGGCAAGGTCAGGCCAGCGCTCCAGGGTTTAGAAAGGGGAAGGGAGAGGTTAAGAGATCTGAACTAAAAATTGAAGCCTGGAAAATGGAGGTGGGATGAAAGAGGAAAAGCCAGCTCTTCATCACTTTCTGTTCATTCTGAATAAAAGTTCCTGGCCTGAGCGGCAGACTGCTGCTGCCTTCTAGCATTGTTGGTTAACATTTTATACACAGGGAAGGGACTTTTTCACTCTCAACATCTTAGGCTAAATTGTACTGAGGAGAAAGAATTTTCTTTCTTTCTTTGGGGCTATGGCTCAGAGGTAGAGTGCTTGCCTCACACGTGTGAGGCTCTGGGTTTGATCCTCAGCACCGAATAAAAATAAATGAATAAAATGAATGAATGAATGAACGAATAAAGGTATTTTTAAAAAGAGATAATACATTTTTTTAAAAAATGGCTTTGGGTTGGATGACTCCAGGCGAGGCTTCCTCTGCGGTAAAGGTGAGACAGTACTGGTGTAGGAATTATCCAGGAACACTGGAGATTTTGCACCATGGAGGATTTTAGTAAAGAAACTGTGATCTTGCTGGGATGGAGCAGTGAGGACTGGAGAAGGTGACTTAGTCCCACGTGACTCTAGTATTCTGTGAGATGGTTTTTAGATTGAGCGAGTGCTCAGAAGCAGCCCCATGTCCCCTGAGCAGGGGGTTCAAGGCATTCTTTCTTGCTTCTGTCCTCCATGAGAACATAACCTCTAAATAACTGTTTTGCAGAGGTTGCTTGACTGCCTGTCACCCCTCCACCCTCATTCTGACATTCCCCATGTAATAGTAGCCACCCAAGGGACAGAACAACCTCCTTCCTCAGGAATAATGAGAAGAAGCTTTCCTTCCCCTAAGATGGGAATCAGGCAAAGACCATGCCTGACGCTTAGCTACAGATGGGCCACCTGAACCAGCCTCTCTCTAGGTGGGTGGGTGCCCCTTCTCCATTCCCAGGCCACTGATCTCACCTGGAATAGGGCTACACTGGACACTGTGGTGTGGCTTGGAGTCCTCCATCTCCAGTTGGAGCTCATCCAGGTCCAGGTCATCTGAGAGAGGAGATGAAAATGTGGCTCAGGCCTGGACCTTGATGTCACCGTTCCACCTTTCTCCTAACCTCTACCCCTTTAAGTAGATGTGTCGCTGATTAACTGTTCAGTCCTGGTCATCCAGCGGCTCTGAACATCTGCTTCTACCCTTGAGTGTAAATATTTGGTCGGCTTCCTATTATTCACATATGGATCATGTCCATTGCGGGTTCTGAACACCAAATGTTATGATTAGTCCTGTTCTTTCTGTTCTCAGCCCTCGCCTGTCCTCTCCAATCAGCTGTAGTTCACGAGTACTTAGAATTCGGGCCGTAGCTGCCCTAATAATGGGAGCTAGGGATCATACTGTTCTCCACTCTGGTCAGGAGGTCATTGTAATTCCATGTCCAGTGGCAAACAATAAACATGAAGGAGGACCTCTGTGAGCTGCAGTGTGTTCAGAGATGAGCCAGGGATAGTGGGGGAGCAGAAGTCATTTGTGTGAGAAATAAAGTAGCTGGGGGATGGTTGGCTTGGAGAAGGCAAGAGTAGGTGGGGATATAATGGCTGTCTAAGAGCTAAAAGCCTGTTGATATAAAGGGGTTACACTTCTACATGCTGTTCTGTCCCAGAGGGTAGAACCAACATCAGTCGATGGATTATATAGAAGGAGGCAAAGTATGGTTCAAATGAAGATGTTCTAGCTCTTTAGCAGGTGCACAGTGGACCCATGTGTTCTGAATATGATGCCAACTACATTTAAGAACTGGAAGTGCAGAGGAATTCAGGAATGAATAAAAGATGGTCCTGCTCACGAGGGGCTTATGGAGACAAATGAGGAGACAAACTGTCATGCTACAAGGCCCTGTGTCAACTGATGGATTTACTTTTCAACAAGGGTTAACATTCCTTGAGTTGTCCTCGTTGTCATAGATTCCTTAACCTTCACAGTAGCCACATGAGGCAGGTGTCAGATAAAGAAACTGAGGCTCACTGAAATAAAGTGGCTTCCTCTGGCTAGTGATGACAGACCAGAATACAAATCCAGGTTTGTCTGATTACAGAGCCCAGATGTTCAACAATCATGGAGAGATGGATTGTTTGGGGGGATTGGGGAGTGGGAAGGTGGGGGGAGGTTTACAGATGCATAAGCTAGACCTTATTTATCACTGGAGTTATTGAACTAGAAAGTTCCCAGTGTGAGAGGATGCACTTCTACCCTGAGTCAGAGTTTGGACTACATAATCATTAATGTTCCTTCCAATTCTAAGCCGCAGTTCTACAATTCTAGGTTAGTAGGATAAAACAGAGATGGAAAGGTAAATCCATCATTGGAGAAATTCTGTAGCATCTTTGAATGAAATGAGATTTTTCTTTTTTCTTATTTACTATTGCAGTTTGGGGGGTGTTTTTGGATCTTGGGTGGGTTTTCTGTTTTGTTTGCAGTGGTGGGGATCAAATGCAGGTCCTTGAGCCACACCCCCAGCCCTATTGCAATATTTCTTAACCAGGATCTGTGGACTCTAGGGGATCAGACATCTCAGGGTCTCAAAATTCTATAAGAACTTTGAAATAGCTCTCTGAAATAGCTTCTAACTATAAAGACACAACTTTCTTTTATAAACACAATTCATCAATGAAAGACTTTTTAAAGAATAAAATATAAGTTTCTGAAGTCACACTTGGAAAAGTACCTGAGGATCCAACTGGCAAGAAAGAGCTGCTTGTCTTTTAAAGGCACCTGTACATTCTTCAGGTTTAAAAGACAGTCCTTACGGACTCTTCATCATAAGGGAATGGATAGGTGACTCTGTTGCACTTGTGCCCATCTTTGGCTCGAAGGTCTATTTCCTGTGTGGGTTCTTCTTCCCCACTTAAAGAGTAAACACCTTCAGTTGGTAGTTTTCCCAGGAGGCTGGAAGACTTGTGGCCTTGGCCTGGGACAGCATTAGGGTGGGTAGGCTGAGGCGTGCCCACAGAGTCCTGGCATTTCCTTCCTTCTCTACCTTTCATTCCCTCCCTGCCCCTCCAGAATGGGGCTTAGCAATTCTTTGAAATCAAAATGCATGAATGAAACACAAGGGGTGAAATCAATGGACTCTGTCTGAGGCTGGGAAAGTCATGGCCAAGGTGTTAAGTAACCACTCTTCAAACAAGGAGGAAATCGAATCTGGCTGGAGCAGGGCTCCTGGCTTTCCTACTCGAGGCTCGTTTGCTCCCACAGGAAGTGGGGGGCCCTGCCCTAGCTCCCATTACAGGCGGCAGGCAGCCCACGAGCTCGACGCCCTGTGGTTCTCCAAGACTTAAGCCCCGGTGGAAAGTTTCACCTTGAGGAAGGAAAGTTTCCATTCCTCCTTCCAGCCCCCTGAGGGAGTGTATAGCAGACATCCGGGAATGTCCCCTGGGGACAGCTGTCTGCTGGCTCAGACAGCTGCTGGGACCTGTGAACCTCCTTGTCAGGTCCTTGTGCCCTCCCTAGGAGGGGCTTTGGTGGACTGGGAGTGAGGGTCTCAGAAACCCCCAGACTGCCCACTCAAGGTTCAGCCTCCATGGCTATATCCTGAGCTACACTACTAAACTGTCCCCATGCCAGAAGGAGATCCAAGTTCTCAGCAGCAGCAGTGGTAAACCCCACTTCACCTTATATGGACTCTTTCAAGCCTCCCAACAGCCTTTGAGAAATGTATTATATTTCTCCTTCATTTTTATTTTATTGGTGCTTGGGAGCCCAGGGGTGTTTTTACCACTGAGCTACATTCCCAACCCTTTTTATTTTTGTATTTGGGGACAGGGTCTCAGTCAGTTGCTGAAGGGGTCTCTAAATTGCTGAGACTGCCTTCAAACTTGAGATCCTCCTGCCTCAGCCTCCAAGTAGCTGGGATTACAGGTATGTGCCACTGGTCCCAGCTATCTTTCTCATTTAAAGACAAGAAAATGGAGTGTCAGTAAGATGAAACAACTTATCTAAGGCAACCCAACTGGTGAAAGCTATAGTTGGGTTTAGACCTAATTCTGTTTACCCCATTATGAGATGTTTTTCTTACATACTTAGATTTAATTTTTCAGTTCAACTTCTCCATTGAGAGAGTACAGAGAGGAAGCTCAAGATGGAAAAAGGAATGCAAGAAGCAGGACTTGTTTCTCTCTCTCCCAGTTCTTCTTGTGTTCAGTAACATGGCAGGGGGTGGGGGAGCACTGCTCTCTGCCCTTCAACCAAGACACCTCTTAGTGCACAGTTCCTCAGAAGCCCTGGCTGTCCACCCCAATCTTTCCCTTTCACCCCAACTCTTCCAGAAATAGATCTGGCCCAGGACAGATCTCAGGGAAACCCTCTTGTGTATAGTGACCATTGAAGTCTCGCTTTCAGACTCACAGGAGATGGGAGGTGCAGGATACCCTTGGAGAAGAATAATTTCTACAATGTTCCTTTTGGTTGTAGGACATATTGTGTCCGGATTTTTTTTTTTTTCTGGAAGCAGGTTTAATTCAATTGATTTAATTCAATCCTACTGGGTTCAGGTCTGTTTTCTCCTAGAATGCCCTGAGGCTGAAGGGCCCATGTGTCAGAGAAGGCAACCACAAAGAGATATGTGAGCTCCAAGGGCAGGATACTAACAGAGACAGCACCTGTGAGGTACTTTGTGAATCGCAAAGGAGGAACCTGTTGAGATGTTACTGTTACCAGTTACCATCATTATGTCTCCCCTAAGTACCTTTGGGGTGTTGCATTAGAGAGTCAGGTGCAAACAGAGGGAGAGTTCCTTCCAGGTCACTAGCAGCCACCCCCAGGCCTCCCTCGGCTGCCCCTCTTAGATTCCCTTCCAGGCCCCCCAAGCCTCCTCCCTAACTTCCTCTCTACAGCTCCCACCCGCCAGTCCAGGCGCCCCCCGTCACTCACAGTGATTCTCTGCTTGTCCAGTAAGGAGGCTCTGGGTCCTCCTTGGAGGCTCCTCCTCCTCCAGGTGGAAGTCCTCAGCCTGCCACTGCCCAGAGGGTTTGAAGAAGCTGGCACAGACCCCATAGGCACAGCACTGGTAGGCATAGGGCACCTCCAGAATCCTGAGGATGGGAGAGGGGCTGCCTCATTATGTTTGGAGTCTAAGACATTAATCCTGAGTTAAGAGATTCCCCAGCCCAAGAACTGGGGACTAAGTACCTGCCCTTCAACCACAAAGTGTCCTGCTCACTATGCCAGCAGCCTCGAGGATTTGATTTGTTAAGAATCTTGCACCCTGACTCTGAGGGGCTCTGGGCACATGCCAGTCTTTTCCTCATTCATCCTCAGAACTGAGATGGGGAGAGAAATGTCTGCCCTTTATTGAAGGAGGACTCTTAGCAGACTCAGAGTAGGAAGCAACTTCCCCAAGGTCACACAGCACTTGCAGTGCTCTGCTCCCCAGCCTAGGCTGCGGCTCTTCTTTCATATTGCAGGAAGCAGGGATTCTCCTAGGGATGCTCTACCCTTGCCCTCTGTGAGACCCAGACCCTCGCCTTCCCCTGTAGGCACATCAGAGCTGGATAGGGTGTCCTTGGAGGGTGAGGGCAAATGCCTTGGGCACTTCATTAGTTTATAGTAGACAAGGCTTGGGCCACACAGGCTGCACTGCTGCTGCCGCTGCACGGAGGAGGCCTGGATGTCATTAACACCAGGGACGGGCTGTGCAGTTTGTTTTCCACTCATCATGCCCTGGGCTCTGCCCTGATTCCAGGGACCCAGATGCTGCCAATGTGCTGACGGACAGCCTGGCTCTGTGGAACCAGGCACAGCGAGGAGGTCCAGGGGCCTTCAACCCCGCTTACTACCACCCTCGAATGTTCCAGTGTTCCCTAGGAGTGGTACCTGGGGTGGGGAAAATGCTAGAAAGAGATGAAGAGGAAGAGGAGGCATGTATGGGACCAGACTCCCAGGAGGCCCAGGGAGCCTTCCCATGCAGTCTCAGACACACTCCAAGCCATAGGCTCTTCTTGGGGTGAGGTCCCATGGCTTTCTCCCTGTCCCTCCCTGGCCTCCAGCAGACCCCGGGCAAACATACCCAGATGTGGGGGGAAAAGCCAGGCCCTCACCTCAGTCTTGGGAAACTGTCCTTGGAGAAGGCCTGAGACAGAGCCAGGTTCCCTTTGAGCTTCAGATGCATCAGGCCCCCAAGCCCAGCCAGAGGCAGTGTGGTCAGCTGGTTGTCTGTCAGGTCCCTAGGACAGTGGATGGCAGGGTTATTGGCAGTCAGTGGGATTGCTGAGGGGGCAGGGCTGTGCAGAGGGTGTGGCCAGTGTGCCTGGGATGGAAGCAAGAGGAGAGGAGCAAAGGACAGAAGATGAGCACAGAGAGAAGACGGCATTACACGCCGGGGAGGAGTGTGGTCAAGAGTTGCCAGAGGCACCATCCACAACGTATTCATTCATTAGGTCATTCAACAAACACCAAGTGCCAGCTATGTACCACTTAATGCCAAGCTGTCCCAATTTAGAGGTAACAGAGCCCCTCAGACACAGCTCCTGTATCCAGGTCTGATTCCCATCCAGGAATCCCTGCCCATCCCCCTAGGGGATCTGTCTGCAGTTGGCTTCCTCCTCCTTTCTTTCCTCTGCTATTCTGATGCTACAGAGGCCAGAGTTGGGGATAGGACAGAGCTGGGCATCTGGATACCGTGAGGATTGGGTCATCTATCCAGCCCTACGGTGCCTTCTGGAGCCAGAGCTGAGGACGTACATGGTCCTCCACTGGAGATGCATGAGAGGAAGCCGAAGCTCCAAAGCAAACACCACCACCACAGACGGTGCGTGGTGGAAATAGCCCTGGACTGGAAGGCAGGAAACCTGGCACTGTCACCAACTCCCTGTGTAACCAAAGGGAGTCACAAATCTGCCTGAGTTCCAATGTCCTCATCTTTCAAAGGACAAAAATATCTGCCCTACCTATCTGGCAGGAGTACAGCAAACAGGAGAGGGAAGACGGAGGTGAGAGTTTTGCAAGGTCAAAGCCCAGAGCCCAGAGAGCCACAGCCTGGGGAGAGACTGCAGCCTGGGAGTCCTGGGCTCTGTCCTCGGCTCTGAGCCTCTCCCTCTGGACCTTGGAGATGTCACCTGTGACATGAGGGCCTGGGGCTCTGCAGCCAGGGCTGGAGCTAGCCCAAAGGGGTCTCTGTGTTATTAGAAAAGAACCCCCTGGGGCCGGCCTGCCTTTGGGACACTCGACTTGGAAAACAGGGAGGTAGGAGATCAGGAGGATCCCTGGTGCAGCCAATAACCTGTACCACAGCGTGTGGCAGCCCCTGAAATGAAGGCCACGTGGCCAAACCTACAAGCTCCCTATTTACATTCTATATAAATTAGCAGACCTCTGGTCCCCGGCTGTTCTGCAGAATGGCAGCCTTTAGAGTAATGTCAAGCAGGACCCCTGAGCTCTCTGAGACCATGGGTCCACCAACAGCCACCACCCTCTTGTGTTGAAGAGTTCCAGGCCCATACACCCCCTTTACTGGTGCATGTAGAGCATCGAAAGGCTGGAGGTGGAGTGGGGGATGGGACAGGGGGACGGGGGAGGACTGAGGCTGCCAAAATGTTGCAGAACATTAGCAGATGATGTTCTGGAGCTTGCAAGAGGTGGATTCTGTTTATCAGGCCCCACAGTGTGTCAAACGGACTGTCAGAATGATTGATTAGGCTGGAGCCCATCTCCCTGGCCTGTGTGGTCAAACTTTAATGCATGTCCCTAATCAGGGGTGTTTCTCCTACCCCCACTGGACATCCCACAGTTCCAATTGGTCCCTAGCATCCTAGAGAAGAGTGAGTGGGCACTTACAGCTTGACCAGGGAGCGCAGCGTTGAGAAGGCTTCTGGGTGGATGGATCTGATGGCATTCCAGCTTAGGTCCCTGTGGACAAAGAGTGTGATAGGAGAGGATGGTGGCATGTGGAGTTCTCATTGTTCGCACCTGGGCTCTTCCTCCCATCTGACCTCCCTCCAGTTGCAGTGACCTTAGCCTTTGGGGGAAGATACCTGCTGCTGTCCAACTCCCAGCCTGGTTGTGGCATCAGAAACAGGGACATAGCAGCTTGGTTCTAGAGCCACATGGCCCCTGAGTACCATCTGTCGGGGGAAGTACTTCTTGTCCTCTGTGTGTGATGGGGGTAGGGGCGGTGGAACAGGAAGTCCGTGCATGTCACATATGTGGACACTGATCACATGTGCTATGGGTATGAGCCTGGCATTGGCTCCTCCAGGGCCCACCCCTGGGTGCTGCAGGTACTCACAAGGCTTGTAAGGAGCTCAGCTGGCTGAAGGTGTCAGCTCCGATTTCCCATATTCGGTTGTGTTGGAGGCCGCTAGGGCAGCAAGAGAGGTTGGATGAGCCTCTGGGCTTAGACTCTGGCTCTGATCCACGCCCCCTGAGCACTGGGAAGAAGAAAGAAGAGCCCCCCACTTCTCCTGGCACAGGAAGAAAGGGCCCAGCCCGCGGATGTCACCAGAATTAAAGGGAGCACAAGGGGATCCGGTTGCCTTGGGTAAGTGGGTCAGGAGACAAAGCCACAAAACCATCCCTGTGGCCCAAAAGGGAGTCAGCTTCCAATGTTCCCACCGGGCCTGGCTCCCAGCCCAGCTGAACTGCCCCTCACTCCCCCACTGCCATGGGTCCTCCAGATCCCAGCCCAGCGGCAGAGCACCGCCCAGACCTTGGACAGCCCAACAGACTGGCCTGAGCCAGGAAGCAGAGCTCACTAAACTGGTGAGATGGATCCTGGGCCTCAGCAATGTCAAAGAGCCACAGACAAACAGGACAGACCCTTACACATTTTCTAACCCGGGCTCTACAAAGGAGTGCCCTGCAAAATATAGATGCTCAGAGGCCTAGGATGCCATATTAGTTTGAGAAAACAGGAGCTGGGTGAATAGGGCTTAGAGAATTTTTTAAAGTGATGTTTTTCCTTGTGAAACTTGAATCCGGGGGGCAGAGAGGGGGATGTTGGAGAGTGTGAGAGTGTGTGTGTGTGTGTGTGTGTGTGTGTGCGTGTATGTTTATGGGCATGTGGAAATGAGTGTGTGCACACTCCAAAATGCAGGGTGCTTCCAGCTCCTCTGAACCCTTCCCACATCCAGCCCACCCAGGCCCTAATGTGGCCTTTTTCTTATCACTACTGAGTTTTACTTTCTAGCTTCTTCTTCTTTTTTTTTTTTTTAATTTTCCCCAGTGCTGGGGATTGAACCCAGGCCTCACACATGCTAGGCAAGCATTTCACTCCTGAGCCAAAGCCCTGGCCCTCATCTTCTGCTGTATTTCTGTTGCTGTTGACTCATAAGGAGCCACCTTGAGACTCCTTTAGGGTTCCAGCTCCTGGGTCTGTCATCTGCTGTGAGTCCTAGGGGCCATATCCAGTCCTCTCCCAGGCTCTCATCCCTAATGCTTTTGTTCAACAAACTCAGAGAAGGGAGAAAATTCTGAGCCTGATTCGCCCCTGGCTGATCCAGCCCTCAGACCTGTCAAGTCTGGCTTGCCTTTGTCTCCCTCAGCCCCCAAACTCACATTTCCTCCAACTTCTCACACCTGCGCAGACTGGGCAGCTCCTCAATTTGATTGTGAGACAGCTCCCTGGGGAAGAGAGAAAGGCCAGGGCTGGGGCAAAGCAGTGGCTATGTGAGGGCAGGGGAAGGAGCTCTGGCCAGGGCTGTGCTTTCTTGTCAAGTAGTCAAAGGTCATAGGGACCCTATAGGAACACTGTAGTGGAGGATACCAGCCTCCTCAGTTAGACCTCTCTTCATGTCCCCTTGCTGAGCCCTGGTCCTCACTGGGCTTATAAATACCTTCCTGGTATTTTTCTCAATAGGGCAGTATCCACCAGAAGAACCCCGGAGGCATCCTGGGGAAGTGGAGCAGGAGGGGAGAGGGCTGTGGAGAGAGGACCTGAGGAGAGAGGCTGAGTGGGAAGCAGGACACCGAGACAGCCAAAGGGAACCTGGGCACCACTGAGCAAACCTGTCTGTGCCACCTGAAGTCCATAGTACCTAAAGCCACTGTTTATAGTGTCGGTAGGGAAGATCAGAGTTGGGGCCCTAAGGGAACAGCTGGCTTAGTGCCTTCACCTACCAGATGAGGAACATGAGGCCCAGAACCTTAGAACAGAATCTGTCCAGGGACACACCACTGGAGAGTGGCAAGACTGGCTCTGGAACTCACATCTCAGGACACCCGTGTGTCAGCATACCCTTCCTGAGCTGTGGATCTATGTACCCTGGTGAAGAGTCTCAGATTTAAGTTGGAGCCAAGAAAGAGAGAGGGGAAAAAACAAACAAACAAACAAAAAACCCTTGACTTACTTTATAGGTCACTTAGGTATCTTCACACTCCCAAAAGGAATGAACTCTCTTGTATAAATTCGAGTAATGATGCCTTTTATTGAGCACCTTTGGTATGCTAGGTACTTAACACATATTTTTCAATGCTTACAACTGTACTCCTTTTACAGATAAAAGATTGCAGTTCAGAGAAATTAAAGGGTGACTCCAATTAATGCAGCCAATGAGGGGCGGAGCTGGGCCTCAAACAACCCAGGTCTGACTCCAAAAACCATCGTCTTTATACTGAACAACAGGACAACCCAGGCTCTCTGGGGCAGGTTCTCAGAAGGAACCTAAGCTGCCCCCTCTCCAGAAAGATGTGACCCAGTGGGACATAAGGAGGCAGGGGAGGCCTTTGCTGGGACATGGGGGAAGGTGCATGATGCCAAGACAGTGGAATGCTTGTGAGCTACTCACAGGACTCGGAGCCTGGGCAGTTGCTGGCACATTTCCGGTGGGAGCAGCCGGATGCCTGCGCGGGTCAGGGTCCTGCAGGGAGAACAGAGACAGAGCTGGCACCAGGCCCAGGGCCCTGCCATTCCCAGCCGTGGTTCTCCAGCTCTGGACCTGATATTGTCGTGGGAGGACAGAGCTGACAAAAGAAAGAAGTGGTGGGAGAGACAGGGCAGGGGCGGGGTTCCAGGGACAGAAAGGAGCAGGCCCTGGCATCTGAGTGCCAAACTCCTCTAGGCCTGGAGGAACTAGGGGTGGGAAGTGGAGAGAGGGAGAGAGAGACCCAGCCCAAGGGCTCTGCTTGACAGGCAGTCCCTGCAGGCTCAGCCCCACCCACCCATCCCATCTGATCCCCTTCCTGGGCATCCTAATGGTCTCCAGCAACTAAGCCTGTAGGACAGGGACTAAATCTTATGTGCTCTAGAGGCTCAAGAGAAGAAGAATGGCCATGACAGGGAATAGAGAGAAAAAAGTTCTAGTCGAACCCTGGGAATGAAGCATAGAGTTCCCTCCCTATGCCTTGCGGGAGGGAGAAGAGATGAGAAAGAGGGAAGGACCCAGGGGCCAGGGTGGAGAGGGTAGTGGAGACAGATTGGAGAATGGGCTTGGCTTGGGCACAGGGTGTCCCAGTAAAGATCCAAGGCCAAGGTCATCCTTGGGGAACTATTATTTCCCTCGTGAAAAAAATTCCCACATGCCAGCAAATCTAGGGGGAAGACAATAGAGACACAGAGAAGCATTCCAGTCTCCAAATGTCATGAATAAGCTGTGTGATGTGGGGCGGGGAGTTCACTTTCTAACAATCACCCTGGGTGTTTGCCTGATTGTTTCATTCATTCATTTAAATGGTTCAGAGGGCCTACTATGCACTGACACCCCTTCCCCACACCACAGAATGTAGTCATGGGTGATCTGAGAAAGTCTTTGTTAGAATCAAGCCTCAGAAAGACACGGGAGGTGGGTTTTCACAACTCTGCTCTGGGTCCGGAGTCCTCTGCACCCAGGGCCTGGGGTTAGAACCTCTGAAGTCAGGGAAAACCAGCCGCCTCAGCCCGGTCCTGCCACCCCTGCCTGGCCTGGAGGCAGTGCACATAGAGATGGCCATCGACCCTGGACAGCACCAGGAGCAGAGGCAGGCCAGGGACCCTGCCCCCCAGGGACAGGAGGCAGGCAAGAACTCCTGGGAGTGAAGCTGGGGAGGCAGAGCAGGAGGAGGCAAGAGAGGATCCACTCACAGGACCTCCAGGCTGCTGGTGCCTTTGAGGTCCGGGAACTCCTGGATGTCCGTGGCGCCATTCAGGGACCTGGAAACAGAGATGACAAGTGCTAAGGGGTGAGTCAGGGCGCCTCAGCTTTGGGGAATCTCAACCCTCAGTCTTCTCCCCATTCAGAGACTCTACCTTTTGGGAAAATGTCATCTTTCCCCAGCCTCCCTCAAATCAGCCTCTCTGGCCCTGACAGTGGCTGAACCATACTTAGCAGGGTCCAACTGGCCATTTTCTTGCCCCTTGCTATTTTTTTGGTCGTGCTGAGGATTGAACCCACACATACTTGACAAGTGCTCTACCACTAAGGCTACATCCCCAGATCTTTATTATTATTATTATTATTGTTATTATTATTATTACTATTGTTAGACAGGATCTTACTAAGTTGCCCAGGCTGACCTGGAACTTGCAGCTCTCCTGCCTCAGCCTCCTGAGTCGCCGGGATTACAGGTGTGAACCCAGCCAGTCATTTTTCTAAAATTGACTCAGCCCACCTCAGCCCAGATTGAGCTGATCAATTTCAGCTCTTAGGCCCCACCTTACAACAAAGCAACAGCAAAAATCCACAGGCAGTTGCCTCCGTTTAAAAGGCAACCTCTTGAGTGTTTCTGGAAACGTCTTTGACTCTTGGAGTTTGTTTCTTATAGAGCCTGAGAAAGGGTCTCCCCTGTCCTGCCATCTGCTGTGGCTTTATTTGAATCTCTTGGTTCTTAGGCTGCTTTAGACTGCTGGGTCTCCCTCTCCACTTTTTCCTGCACACAAGTGCACCAAAAAAATTCATCAAAGACCCTGAGGAGGCAGCAATGGGCCCAGGATCAGAAGTTAAGGGTTGGGGGCTCATGTCCAGTCAGTACCTGTGAGTCCCACATTCCTTCTATAAAATGGAAAGAAGCCATGGGTCATGGAAGAGAAGGGAGAACATTAAGTCTAGCTAGATCTGGAAATAGGGCGAATGACCTGGAGGCCTACAGCCCTGAGGAGCATGTCTCCCAGTAGGACTGTGCCTTGCAGATGAGAGATCTGCAGGCCAAAGGCAGGAGAGAGCAAGAAGGAGTGAGGGTGGTAGAGGCCCTGGCTGCGGCAGCCTTCGGATGCCAACTTACAGCGTGTGCAGTTTAGGCAGGTACTGGAATGCTGACCTTCCCACAAACTGGATTGGGTTATCATAAAAGTGTCTGGAAGAAAAAGACCCAAGCACCTAATTCAGTTTCTACCCCTTTCAGTTGGGACCAAGGGTGACCTCTGCTACCTTCTCCTCCCAGGAAAGGGACAAAGAAGAAGGCTAGCCCTCTCCCTTAGTCCTGCTCCTCTGCTGCTTTCTAAGAATGGCCCTCGCCCTCCCCAGCCTCTGTCCTCCCCCTGCACCAACACTCTCAGCACCTAGAGACAGAGAGGCAGTACTCACATTGTCTGCAGCAGAGGGTTGCCCATGAAGGCCTTTTCAGGGATAGCCTTGATGTTATTGTTGTGGAACCCCCTGGAAGACAGCGCCCAGGAGCAGTGAGGACTTGGGGAAAAGTATGGAGAGGGAGAAAATGGGACTCCCTGGAGCTTCCTGATGATTATACAGACTGCGAGACCAAAGAGATATCAGCCCGGAGGCCCCAGGTTCAAATCCTGCCTGTAAATTTTCTTGGTTCAACAGCACATCCATCCTTTCCCCTGATGGTGGGAGGAGAGTGAGGGGTGGAGTCCCAAGCCGCAGGCCTCTGGAAGCCCATGAGAGCATGCCAAGGCCAAGACCCTGAGTACTGTCCCAAAGGGGAGCCCTCTCCCGGATCACTTATGTCAGGAGCTCTGGTGAGTCCCCACAGAGGAAGCCAAGGGGCTGTGGAAGGAAAACAGGGATGCAGAAAGCCAGGGCAGGGGATGTCTCTCGAATGGAGGCTGACTTGGCCTCAGTGCCCTAAAATGAGGAAATATAGAAGCGCCTGTAGCAGCAGGAGGGACAAGGGACAGAGTCAGGGGTTGAATGACCAGGCGCGGCATCATGGGGAGGTGAGGAATGAGGCACCCAGCTGAGGGTCTGGGGTTCGGAAGCCAGGAACTATGGGTTTGGTGAGTTGGGAAGAACATTTCCCAAGAAGTCACATGTTATACTGAAAACCGCACAGCCATGCTGAGCAGGCCCTTGTAGTCATCCTCTCGTTCACCTGAGCCTCTCCCCTCCTGCTCTCCTACCGTAGCTTTCACCTTTGCGCTCTCGCTCAAAAGTTTACCTTGGACACCTCAGGCCAATGTCACCCACCAAGTCCTATTTGTTACTTCATTCATTCCTTCTATTCACTCATTTTTTATATATACATATATACACACACATATATACACACATAGACACTTTATACATTATACATACACACACACATATAAACATATATATATATATTTTTTTAATACCTCCTTTGTGTTTTGTACTGGACCAAGCTTTGAAGGATCAAGAAGTTTATAAGCAGTATCACTGTTCTCAAGTAGCCTTCACCAGTGGATGATAGGTAGGTAGGCAGAGATGGATAAGTGATCATAGATGGAGAGAGAGAGATGATCCAGATAGATGAGAGATAGACATGGATGGATAGAAGGAAATGGGTGTTGAATGTTTGAATGGATGGATGGATAAATAAAGATTGGTAGAGATAGATACAGATAGTTAGACAAGAGATAGATATAGATGGATGGATGGGTAGATACAGATGGATGGATGGATAGATATAGATAAATAGATCTGTATGGATAGATACAAAGATGGATAGAGATGGATGGATAGACACATACACACTCACACCCCATGTACATGTATTTTCTTGCTCCTGCTAACTTAGTGTCTGCTCTCTCTTCCCTAATGCTCAGGGACTTCCCTAGGCCTTGGCACATCCTGTTTCTTCCATGCCCCCTTGATTGATCAAGCATCATCCTTCTTTCATGTGTTAGGAAAAATGGGGAAATGATCAGCCCTCCTTTGGAAATAATTCCTTCATTGGCAATAGAGGACTTCCAATAGTGCCTCAGACGCTTTCCTCTGGCTGGTTCAGCCATTGTTTATCTGCTGCATACACTTGGCATTCACATCTTTAAATTTCTGGAAGAAATGAGGAAGGTGGCATGGGCTGGTCCTATTGGCCTTAGGTGGCTGTTTGAAATATGAAGATGCTGTTCTGCCTGAAGGTCTGGGGCTCATTTCAGGCCCTTAATCTGACTCCGGCCCAGCTGTACACTAGACCTCTCAGGTCCTGAGAGCCCCCCTTCCAGCAAGGCAGGCTTCCCTCCAGTGGTCATCCCTTTGCCAGCTCGTCTGCCTGCACTGTTCTGCTGTCTGAAATGAGGCAGCAACTTCTCTGGAACCCCACTCATCCTTTAAGACCAATCTCAGGATGGCCCAGTTCACGTGACCTTTCTGTCTCCTGTGGTCATTTTAGTGAACACTGCTCGATTTTGGGTTAGAGTCATGCTGCTTTGCCCGGTTCTGCTTCCCACGTGTTCCTTTGTGTTGTGGAAGGCTGAAGGGTCCTTGAGGAAGGCCCATGTCTACCTTGCTCTTTGTTTAGCACTAAGTGCAGCTCTGGGCCCGGTGGTGCTCAGTGAATGCTCAAATAGAATAATGAAGTGTGACTGTGGGAACCAGAGGGAATTTCTCAGTCCTCTTAGAGACAAGGTGATGAGTAGCAATCCTGTAAATGGGCCCCCCGGTGCCTCTCCTCCTTCGTCTCTGGACACATCCCAACCAAGGCAGGGACAGTGCCAGGCCCAGGCTACATAGGAGGTGGCTCATGCCATGTGTCTTCCCAGGCTGGAAGGACCCAGGGCTATTTAGGCTGATGACACACCCCCAGGAGATGCTCAAAGCCAGGTTAAGGAGGCCTGTGACCGCTTAGAGCTATGCTGGGAATCAGCAGGGCCAGTGGCCACAGATTTAACAAGGACCAGGGGAGGCGAGGAGGCAAGGGTATGAGCAAGGTCCTGGCTGGCTGCAACCCCTGCCCTTGGAAGGAGACACCGGCTGAAACCAGCAGAGGAGCTTACAGTTCCTGTAGTCTGCCCAAGGTCCGGATGGCCACGGGGAACTCCTGCAGCTCGTTATAATTCAGGTCTCTGGAACGGAAAGCAGAGCCATCATTAGCACAGAGGCTTAACAGGGCATGTCAGGGTCCCAGAGAAATGGAAACTTGGCTCTGGGGTTGACCAGAGAGATGGGTTTTCCAATCTGTTGAATAAAGCTGCCAATGTCTGGAAACATATTTTTGGAATGTTTGCACTCCGTTCCTACTCCACGAATCCTCAGGCTTGGAGCCTTCCTGGCAGCAGAACCGTTTGGAGTGGGGGACACACTTTAGGGGTGTGGATACCTGGAACCACCTTCTCAGAATAGTCTCCATAAGCTGCAGAAAGTATCTCATGACTTTGGAGATATGAGAGGAGGTGGCAGGAAAAATGGGGTGATGTGTGTGTGTGTGTGTGTGTGTGTGTGTGTGTGTGTGTTACTGGAGATTGAACCCAGTGGCGCTCCACCATTGAGGTGCACCACAAACCTTTTTCTTTTATTTATTTATTCATTCATTCATTTTGAAATGGGGGGAAGGACTTGCTAAGTTTGCCAAGGCGGATCTTGAACTTGTGATCCTCCTCAGCCTCCAGAGTAGCTGGGATTTAAAGGTATGCCCAGCGAATGAGGTGATCTTCAACACATTGCTCCTTTCTTGATTCCAGAAAGTTTCTCAGGTGACTACTTTGGCCGTAGTCTCTGTTGTTGTCTTCTACCAAAATGGACAGTGTTTTTAAATCTTTGCATAATAACAGCTATTCTTTATTTTCTCTAACCCTTTTTCATTTTTTTCTACAATGAATACATATCACATGCATAATCAGAAAACAATGACGGTAGTTCTTAAAAGGGGTGGCAACCCAAGTTGGCAAGGATGTGGGGAAATAAGCTTTCTCATAAACTGTAAGTGGGAATTTAAACGCATGCAATTTTTTTTTGTTTGTTTTTAGAAACAATTTACCAACATGTTTTTCAAATTAAAAGATGATCCAAACTCAGGATGTCAGTCTCAGAATTTGTCCCACAGAAAAATCTATAGCCCTGTATAAAGAGGCTCATGAAAGCATTCTTTAGGCAACAGGAGCCAAATATTGACCCTAACGTGATCCTGGCTTCGTTCCTTTCACTCTTTCAAGGGGCCTCTGTGTTGGTGCCCTGTGGAGTGGTGGACAGGGCAGAAAGGCAGGAGAGATGGGAGAGGCACAGGGAAATTTTTATTTTTATCAGAAAAGATTTCGAACCGCTCATGACAAACAGAAGCAGCCCCCACAGGCAGGAGCTTTGCTCAGCCCCGTGTGGAAATGTGCCTGATTTGGGATCTTGATGCCTCTGAAGTCCTGACTTGCACAGTTCCAGGCTTGGCAATGGTATACACGTGGAGGGTCAGTTCGAGTGTCCCTCTGGAGCCTCTCAGGGGGACCTGAGCCCATCTTCTCAGCCTTTTAAAGCTGCCCCTTTCCTGACAATGTTAATGGCTGACTGGTGCCAGGGCAGGGGAACCATGTGGAGGTCCTTTAATTACAGAGTGACACTTGGCAGGGTTTTGTGATAAATATCATGTTAACATAGAGATAATGGCAGGCTCCTCTGCATGACAGGGCCATTACACTAAATAGTCCACAGGTAGAGCCAGGAACCCAGCCCAAGGGCCAGAGGAGCAGTGACAAGCATCTAGCAGCCAGAGAGCTAGATAATTGTCCCCCTCCATACACACACTAATTACCCGATTACCCTCAGACTGCCCTGGTGATCCTGGGTAATTATAGCATAAAACCCCTTCTACTCTGCTCTGCTCCCTCCTTTAGCAAACCAGACACCCTTGCCTCCCATGTGTCAAATGTAGATTAGCTTCCAGAGACGCTCCCACAGGCTGTGCAAAGGCAAGACTGGGGTCCAGCTGAGGTCAGGGCATGTGCAAAGCACTTAGACTGAAACTGGAGGTACTGGGGTTGGAAGCAGGGCGTACTATTCAAACTCTGGGGTTCCTGGAGTTCTACCAGGGGCTGCAAAGGATGCCTGGTCCATCACATCAGGAGAACTGAGGATGGAGGTAGCAAAGATGAAGGAGATGGGCACTTTTTACTCTTAAATTACATAAATGATTCATTTTCACATCTCAGTGTTTTAAAATCAGGTGTCCTGTGCCGGGCATAGTGGTACCTGTAATCCCAGCAGCTTGGGAGACTGAGGCAGGAGGATCATGAGTTTAAAGCCAGCCTCAGCAATTTAGTGAGGCCCTAAGCAACTTAGTGAGACCCTGTCTCAAAATAAAAAATAAAAAGGGCTGGGGATGTGGCTCAGTGGTTAAGTGCCCTGAGTTCAATCCCTGGTACCAAAAATAAAATAAATTAAAATAAAGTGTTTTCTTTTATCTTGGCTCAGCTGCATTAGGAATTTTCCAGTCACATGAGAACTGTATTTTCCATAAGTAACATGGACATATCTCCATTTAAGAGCCTTAATATAGAGCTGGAGATATGGCTTGATGGTACAATGTTTGCCTAGCATGCATGAGGTCCTGTGTTTAACCCCCACCACCATACATGTGCACACACACAAAAAGCCTTGCTATTGAATTGTTTTCTCAATTGCAAAGAATTATATTATTCTGACTGGGTTTGGTGGTATATGCTTTTATTCCCAGTGACTCAGGAGGCTGAGGCAGGAGAATCACAAATTCAAGGCCAGCCTTAGCAATTTAGCAACATAGCAAGACCCTGTCTCAAAATAAAAAATTAAAAGGTCTGGGGATGTAGCTTAGTGGTAAAGTGTTCCTGGGTTCAATCCTCAGTACTACCCCCTGACTGAAAAAAGAATTACATTATTCTGCCCCAGAGCCTTGGCTAGTTTTTCCATCTGCCTAGAATGCTTTCCATCTAGATATTTGTATGATTTATTCCTCACTTCACTCAGGTCTATGTTGAAATTCTGCTTCATCAGAGAGGCCTTCTTTGATCATTTTATTTCAAATAACACATCTGTTACTTGCTATTCCTTTTCTTTATGCCTATTTCTATCAAAAGGTGGCATCTACCTGAAGACTGGACTGGTCTTGTGAATGGCATTCACTGAAAGAGTGAGGTGGAATTGACACGGTGTGACCTGGTCCTAAGTCACAAGAGCCTCAATCTGGAAATGCTCCCACTACCACACAGTGAAATCCAGGTTGGATTCTTGCATGGTGAGAGCCATGCGGAGAGAGAGGACCAGGCCCCAGCCAGCAGCCAGGCCCCAGACATGTGAGTGAGCTTGTCTCTGTTTTCAGCTTTTTGTCACTGTGGCCAAAATATCTGAGAAGAACAACTTAGAGGAGGAAAAGTTTACTTTGAGCTCACAGTTTCAGAGAGTTAGTTCTACAGTCTGCTGAGTCCATTTCTCTGGACCCAAGATGAGGCAGAACATCATGGTGGCAGGGTGTGATGGAAGAATATGGTCTCCATTCTTGGCATCCAAGAAGCAGAGAGAGTGAAAGAGGAAGGGGCCATGGGGAAGATGAACCCTTTCAAGGCCAGCCCCCGTGAACCCATTTCCTCCAGCCATGCCCCACGTGCCTACAATTGCCACCCAGTTAGTCCCTTCAAACTAGGAATGAACTGATGAGGTTACAGCTCTCCTGATGTCATCGTTTACCTCTGAACATTCCTGAATCAACACAGGAGCTTTTGGGGGGCACTTCATAACACTGTCTTGGATCCCCCTAGCCCTCTGTGAACCTCCAAAGGACACAGCCTTCTGCGTGAGCCCAGAGAGTGGGAGTTTCCAGCAGAAGAACCACCTGGTGGAGCCCTGCTAAGCCACCGATTCAAGAGAAATAATAAGGTGTTGTTTTAAGCCACTAGGATTTGCAGTGATTTGTTATATATCAATAGATAAGAAGACAGCCTGTTTTCTTTGCCTTCATAAAGCCTATGGCCACCTGACATTTACTTTCTTCCCACTCCATCAGAATGAAAGCACCTTGAACACATGAACTTTGTGTGTTTCATATTCTAATCACCAGAATAATACCAGGCACGGAGCAGGAACTCAACAAATATATGTTGAGTCACTAATTGAAAAGCTCTAAATAAATAGATTTGTAAAGAACACTGGTGAACTCTAAAAAGAAGGTACATCCTCAAGGGTACATGAGGATACATCCTTGCTACTGTCAAAATAGCACCAGATAGTCCTGAGTGACACTGGCAGGCTTTCCCAGAGCCACAGAGACGATCGTATGGGTTCCATGTGACTTTGCTATCATTGAGTCCTTCTACAGTTCACTGGACCCATGTCCAGGCAGCCAAATTGAGTGGTTCCAGCCCTCCTTGGCAGTTTCTGGTCAGGAATTTTGCCAGGAGTAGACTAAGGCTTGTGAACTAGAAGGCTATTTTTGTAGAGAAATGTGGGAGAAGAAAAATTGTACCAATGTCAAAGGGACATTGGTACAAACTACAGCAGTGAGGTGGCCTGAAGTTTCTCATGGGGATGTCTACATAGCTCCAGTGACCTGGGGAATTGCCAAAACCCTGCTTCATTTGCTGATTGTCCAGGGAACATGTCTTTGCAACTCTCCCTGCCCCTGATGAGTTCAACTCATTACACTTGTTGCCAAATGTCCCAAAATACACAATGAGTTCCACTGGGTAAAGTGGAAGGTAGAGATATGTGTTAAAAATGACTCCTATCTAGACAAATGCAGAAGATGATGAGGTGAGCTCTCTTGGTAGGATGTGGTGGGTCCGGGAGGAAATACAAAGCCTCAGGACCTCCAGAGACTGTGGCAATCACACACACCTGGGAAGACCAGGAGGGCTTCAGGGAGATGTTACAATTGAATCAGGTCTTGGTGGCAGGGCTGGATTTCAGGAAGGGTTGGGTCAAGCAGGCGGGCTCTCTCTCCTGGACTGCTATATGCACTCCTATCAAGTGCCTCTGCTTTCAGGCCATCCCTGGAATAACATTGGTTGATCATTGACTATGTGCTGACTGCTAAGTACTGTGGCTAGATGATCCCTCTCAATCCTCACAACTGCTGTAGAGGGAGATACTCCATTATACTCATTTACAGTTGAGGAAAGTGAGACATAGTAAACCAGTCACTCACTCACAGACAACTAATAATGGCTGTCTGCCAAAATCCTTCCCCTGTCTCCTTTTTTCCCTTTTTCTTTTTTTAACCCATACTGGACTGGGCATTGAATCCAGGGACACTCTACCATTGAGCTATGTCCCCAGCCCTTTTTATTTTATTTTTTTTTATTTTGAGACAGAATCTCACTAAGTTGCTGAGGCTGGTCTCAAACTTGTGATCCTCCTGCCTCAGCCTCCAGACTCACTGGGATTGTGTGTGTGTACCACCATCCCTGGTCTTCCTCTGTCTCCTCTATAACTGCACTGTCCAATATCATACTCACAAGCCATAGGTACCTATTTAAGTTAATTACAAGTAAATAAAATTTTAAAATCCAGTTTTCAGTTTTACTAGCCAAATAGTTCAATAGCAGTATGTGGCTCTCTGTGCTTCTATCATATTAGCAGCTTCTATCATATTAACAGATCTAGAACATTCCCACCATCGAAGAAAGTTCTTACTAGCATTATCCTGTCATACCAGGAGGAATAGCCAGGAATGTAGCTCGAACCTATTTCTCAGGCTTCCTTGCAGGAGGTGGGGCCATGTGACTAGATTCACACCAAGAGTGTGGTCTGAAATGGTGCGTGCCACCTCTAGTCTAGGGTTTATAAAATAGCCAGCGTTTCTCCTCCATGGTCTCTCTACTCTTCACCAACTAGATGCCAAGAACAATGAGGCCTGGGGATGGCAAGAACCCAAGAAGCCAGGTTCCCAAGTCACCCTGTGGAGGAGGGCCACCCGCCAAGAAGAAACTCCCCCGTTGGACTGTTAAATGATCCAGAAATAACCTTCTATTGTGTTTCAGCCATTATGCATGTTTGGGTCTATTTCTTAGCAATTTAGGCCAACTCAACTAAGTCAGTGTCACAGCCAGGATTTGAACCCTGTCAGTTGGGTGTCTGGAGCCCACACTCTTTGCTACGATGCATTTGCAAAAAAAAAAAAAAAAAAAAAAAAAAAAAATTCTTTAAAAGGCAAAGCTGACTCTGTCACTCTCCTCCACTGAAAATCTGAAAAGGCTTCCAGAATAAAGACTTAACAAAGTTCAAATTCCTTAACGGGCTCGGATGCCCTTCACCAATCTTTCAGCTCCATCTGGATTTCAGCCCTCCTTGTATCTTCACACCCTAGTGTATTTACTTGGACGGCTCCTGCCTCAGCCTGGAATGCCCTCTCCCCACATCCTCAGCTGTTGAAACCCTAGTCATCTTTTGAAGTTGGGCTCAAATATACCTTTCCCCACGAGTCCAACCTCATCCCTGCAGTTAGGACGAATTACTCACTCCTCTCTCAGCATTTTTTCTGGTGTTTTTTTGTCCTCAGCATGCACCAGCCTTACACTGGTAATGACGACGGTGGCAGTAATAACAGTAATTACTACGTAACTGTCATGGTTCTAGGTGATTTACATGTATTAGTCCGTTTAATACCTCTGAGGTAGGTGCCATTAGTACTTCCATTTTGATAGAAACTGAGGCACAAAGAGAGGTCATCCCTTGGCCACAGTCCCACAGCTCCTCATGGAAGAGCTGGGATCAAAGCCCAGGCAGTTCAAGTCCAGAGTGGCGTTATCCACGTGCACACGGTCACTCCCCATGAGGCAGGCAGCTTGCTGTGGTCAGGAAGCATATGGGTTCACTTTTGGATCTCCTGCAGCCCAGGCCCAAGGCCACATATTTGAATGTTCGCTGTTGAAGATGATCATTTGAGCCCATTGGGCAAGGTTTCAAAATGGGCTCCTCAAGCCTTTGTGGCTGGTGGCTTTGGGGCAGTGTCTTGGCCCTTTGGCATTTGACTCTAACATGCAACCTCTTGGTGACTGCAGGGAAGACCTCCCCTGCCACAGGCTTGGGCTTATTCTTCTGTGACAGGATGCCCTAAACTTCAGCTGGAAAACTCATCCATCCATTATCTTTAATAGCCCCCAGAATCAGCCAGAAGCTCGGGGACAGTTCATTGTTCTCACTGCTGCTCCTGGGAGCTAGAAGAAGATGGGGAGGGGCTGAGGCGAAAGAGAAACCCTTCCGAACTCCAGCCAGCATCAGCCCGGAAGCTGCAGCTGTCCATGGCTGAGCCTCCCCTTCATCTGCTTAGCTGTTTCCAGCCAAATCCAATCAAAACCCTTGAAATTGGTCAAAGTAGCTGAAAAGGTAACCCAAGCTCTACATTGCTCAATGGCCATAATCCTGGGCAGGAATGGCCAGCTCCTCATCTTTCTCTGGAGCCTCACTATGGATCAGCAGGCAGAGATGGCAGGATTTTACAGGCATCGTGTCCAGCCCCTTCTTTTTCTTGATAAAGAAAATAAGGCTTGGAGAAAAGAGGTGAATTGCTGAAAGTCCTCGAGTTGGAACTCAAACTCAAACCTGTTGGGTCCTGGCTTAAATCATTTTCTATACTACCCAGAGTTGGATCCTAGCTGGGCTCCAAAAAGAAGGGCTAAGAAGAAATTTTAGGGAGAATGGGAAAGAGGATAAGTGGAGGAGGTTTCTGTAGGAGTTTTTTAAGTGTTTATAAGCATGTCAAAACCAAATACTTATGACTTAGAAGCTAAACATCTTTTGATATGTTATCCATGTTATTGATTCATTTGTTCAATATGAGAATTAAACCCTGGGACCCTCTACCACTGAGATATTCCCTTCATTTTTGAGATTTCATCTTTGTGATTTCCCTAGTTCATCCTCAAACATGTGATCCTCCTGCCTCAGCCTCTGGAATAGCTGGAATTACAGGCGTATCACAGTTACTGGCTTTATTTACTATCTGTGTTAAAGTTATTAGTCTTCTGTATATAAGATTGCCTTGCTAGGCACCATGACCAATGCCTGTAATCCCAATGGCTCAGGAAGCTGAGGCAGAGGATCTCAAGTTTGAGGCCAGCCTCAGCAATTTAGTGAGACCCTAAGCAACTTAGTGAGAACTTGTCTTAAAAAAAAAAATAAACTGCCCCCTAGGTTCCATCCCCAGTAATCTCCCTGACCAAATGTTACCTTGAAAAAGTCACTTGTTTCTTCGCCTGCAGATGGATACTCACTGCAGAATGCTGCTCTGTTCACCTGGCCCAGAGATTGGCACAGAATAGCTGTCCAAATAATGCCAATCCCTTTTACCTCTTCCTTTCACTAGACATTACATACGAGAACAGTTGCCTCATTCATTAGACAACAGGAGGCACACAAGTTGGTCTATCTACTTTTTGCAGCAATTAAGAAGGATGAATATCATTAATTGGGTTTCCACTTACATTTTTATTCTCAAAGCTAATATTTGTGTTTATTACCAGATCATAGATAAGGGCGCAGGGTGGGGAGGGTGAGGAGGGGAATGTAAGTGAGTATAACCACGTAGCATGAAAAACAAAACACAGAAATTTCTGATAGATGGTAAACTCAGAACCACTTTTATCTCCCAAAGGCCTGGAACAAAGGCAAATGAGCACAATGAACAGGTTTCTTAATTGCTCTTCCCCTGCTGCAGACGGAGCCCTGTGCTTGGGGCCGTTGACTTGGAGAGCCAGGAAGCAGCAAACCCTTATGACTAATCGCATTGTTTTACCTTCTAAACAACCTACATAAAAGGCCACCCATTAATAAATGCAGCAATTAGTAAAATTGTCATCAGTTTCTATTGAGAGGCACAGACACACCCTTCCTTCCTCCACCTACACTCTCTTCCTTGCCAGAGAGAACATTCAGAATATACCCAAAGCAATAGCGTGCTGATCTTCATGAAAGTGCCCATCTCTGATATGGAGATTATGGGTTGCCCTGCCCTAATGAAGCACCTGGATTGCAGAAACCTGGAATTGGAAGAGAGATAAAGGGTAACAGTCCAACCGGCCCCCATGGCAAGAATTGACTCTGAGATTCCGGTTGGATGGGGGTCTCCTTTCTGCTTGAATTTTTGAGATGGTGGAGCACTTGCTGCCTATGCTGTCTGCCTAGCGCCCACTGCCAAATTACTCTATTGACAAATACTTCCCACCCTGAGCTGAAGCACCACCGTCATTGCCTCCCATGGCCTTGTCCTGTCGGTAGGACCTCCATAAGACATGCATCTGTCTTCCAAAGAGGAGCATGACATGCCACCCAAGACTTCGCCCAATTCTTTCTTTTTTTCTTTTGGTAATGGGGATTGAACCCAGGGGCACTTAACCCCTAAGCCACATCCCCAGCACTTTTTTTTTGAGACATGGTGTCCCTAAATTATCCAGGCTGGCCATGAACTTGAGATCCTCCTGCTTCAGCCTCTGGAGTCACTGGGGTTATAAAAGTGCATGACCATGCCTGGCTTTAATTCTCTGTTCTACTTTTGCCCCAAGGTTCTGAGTGACTGGCTTATATGAAAGTGACCCTGCCCCAAGGCAAGGCTGAGTTATTATTGCTGTGGGTTCTGTCCATGTCAGGGCATTTTCTAGATTAAAGCTTGAGGTATCTGTACCAGCTCCTGGGCTGTGAGGAGACTGCTTAAGGGCACTTAAGTCTGGAGTTTGGAGAGAGGTCTGGAGCCATCAAGAAATAGACTGTATTGGAAACCTTGAGACTGTAACAGGGCTCACTGGATACTTTGGCTGTATCCCTGTAGCTTTGAAACTTACATGTTTTCTTTTTTTTTTTTTCCTAAACCTTCTTCTCCCTGATCTTCTCCCCCCTGATCTTCTTTTCCCTAACTTTCTCCTCGCTGATCTTCTCCTTCCTGATCTCTCCTCCCTAATTTCATTTTCTCTGAATCTCCTCTAAAAAGCCCTCATTCCTGCTGATGGGCAGAATCACCTCCTTTGGGACAGGAGTCTCCTGAATTTTTCCTTTGCTAGAAAAGTAATAAACTTTCTTTTTCCCTTTTCTCAAAATAGTTCCTCATTATTGGATTGGCATTAGGGACAAGGACCCAGCTTTCTGCAACAGACCAGATGAAAACCCAAAGGGAAGGAGTGTAAATAGCAAGTGAGCCCAGGGGCATGCCGAGGTTAAGGGGTTGGAGTGATGAGGTCAGGAGTGCTGGGAAAGGTACATTCATGATAAGTTTTAAGGACCTCAACATTTCTGTTCTAGAACCCTGTGGTCTTGGTGATAGCAGGGGCTACATTTTTGTTTGTAAATGTTTACCCAGTACCTATAGTAGTGGTATGGCCCATACTAGGAGCCCAATAAACATGGAATGAATGAATCTAAAGAGGCAGCAGAAAGAGTGGCAATAACTGATTCTTACCAGTTCCATCCTACAGACATGCAAGGGCCAGACCTGATCTCCCATGGCATCCGCTAAGGATCCCATGGCCCAGCGTCCCTCCCCTTACCCTCCCTTCCCTCTCCATTCCAGACCAGCTGGCTGGGGTGCCTGTGGGAGCGAGGGTGGGGTGGAGTTCAGAATGCAAGTTTTGGCCCCATTTCTAGCAGGGGAGGAAGGGGCAGCCCTGACAGGAGCAGCGACCTTGGCTCCCCCCAACGCTAGGGCGATGGGAAAGGGAATGTTGCACTGGGAAGAACTATTAATAACTCATCACGGTCACAGAACACAAGACAAACTCATTGGGCAGCTCAATTTTCTGCCTGTTAAAAGTCATTAGTGGTTCTGTGGGGAAGCCAGAAGAAAAAAGGTTTTATATGGAACAATAAATTCCTCTATAAGCCACAAAAGCCCACAAATTTGCAACTAATAAACCCACAGAAGTAAGATGATTAAGAACTGGAGAGGAAAGAGTTCCTGGCTTCTCAGCCTCAAGAGGCGGTGTGGTCCGAGAGGTTCACTGGGCCAAGGGCAGAGAAATCTGAGTTCCAGTCCTGCCTCTTAATCAGTTGAGTGGCCATGGAAAAGTCATCCACTCTCTACCTGAGCTCCCCCATCGGTAACAGGAGGAAGCAAAATTCCTGCTTTGTCTTCCTCAATGAGTGGTTGGTTGGGGGCCAGGTGCATGCCTGTAATCCCAGTAGCTTGGGAGGCTGAGGCAGGAAGATCGTGAGTTCAAAGTCAGCCTCAGCAACTGAGAGAGGCCCTAAGCATCTCGATGAGACCTTGCCTCTAAATAAAACAAGAAAATTAAAAAAAAAATGGTTGGGTGTGGGGTGGAAATGAGAGGAGACAATCTTTGAGTACAAAAATTTCAAATTCTCCTAATGGAAGGGAACTGTTTTTAGTTCAGGATGATCTGCACTTGCCTTGAGATCAGAAAGCAAACTGGCAAGATTCACCTGGTTCTGTCTACCCTTTAGCCTGTTCCCAGAGGGTTCTGCTGGGGAGCCTGCCAGTGGGTAGCTGTATGGAGTTGACCTGTAGCCCCCCGAAAAGATAAGCCCAAGCGCTAACCCCTGTGAATGTGACCTTCCTTGGAGAGAGAATCTTTGTAGAAGGAATTCAGTGAAGGATCTCAAGATGAGGTCCACATGGATCAACAGGGCGGCTCCTAAATCCATTGATAAGTACTCTTAAAAGAAGAGGAGACACAGACAGAATGGCATTGAGAACACGGAGGCAGAGACTGGAGGGATGGGTCTCATATACACATGTATGCATGTGGTACTGGGGAATGAGCCCAGCTGCTCTACCACTGAGCTACATTCCCAGCTCTTTTCATTTATTTTGAGACAAGGTCGCACTAAGTTGTCCAGCCTGGCCTTAAACCTTCAATCCTCCTGCCTCAGCCTTCCAAGTAGCTGGGATTGCAGGCATACGCCACCACACCCAGCATGGAGGAATGAGTCTCTAAACCCAGGACTGCCATCAGCAACTAGAAGCCAGGAGAAAGGCATGGAACAGATTCTGCCTCAAACCCTGCAGAAGGAACCAGCTCTGCCAACACCTTGATTTTGGCCTTCTGACCTCTAGAACTGTGGGGGAATAAATTGCTGTTTTCTTACGCCACTAAGTTTGTGGTTGTTTGTTATGGAAGCCACAGGAAACTAATACAGCAGTCACATCTTGACTGCCTGGGAATTCCTTCCTATTCATCCTATAGAGGAAATGAGTCACCTCTGGGTAAAAACCTCCCTGCCACCTTCAGACACATCCCATGCAACATTAAATGAGAGGGCAGGAAAGAGAAAGGCAACATAGAGGAAGCACCTCTGGATTATCTCATCTAATTTGATCCTGGCAACAGACTTTTGAATTGTTAAATACCATCCTTATTTTCTATTTGTGGAAACAGAGACTCTTGATAGGTCAGGTGATTTGCACAGGTCATATATTGGTGGCAGGATCAGGATTTGAATCCAGATCTACCAAATCAAATCTAATCCTTTATCTTCCCCTGGAAGCCCTGAGCCCTAGAAGAACCTTGGTAGCAATCTGCCAGGCCAAAGGTTTACCATCAGGCCCAGAACAGAGGTACCAGATACTTTCAGGGCCCAGTCTGAGCCAGTTGAGAGTAAAACCTGTTGGTATTTGTGGTTTCAACGACAAAGATACAGGGGAATATTTTCCAGCCACAATGGCTGTTGAAATAAAAATGTTCCATGTTCCACAGAAACAGATCACTGGGACATCTGTCACTAGTAGAGGTCTGACAGGGAACATACAATTTTGTGTTAGAATGAGGAATTCTATAAATTCCTGCCTTGCTCTCCTCCCCTCCTGGACCCCTGTTTTAATCCTGGTCCTGATTTAGAGAAGGCGCTGTAGCCAGGAGGTTTCTGTTCTCACTAAGACCCAGGCTCTTCTCCAAGGGAAAATGTCCAGCCCGCCCAGGCTCCAGTAGGGCCTGATTTGTTTAACAAGGCTATAACAAGGCCCAGAGATCATTGCCCAGGCTGAAGGAATGGAGGCACGGTTGTCCCCACATGCATGCTGGGACCTGCCCCCTCTGGATTCCAGATTGGATGCAGACTTCAAGTTTCCAGATATAGAGGCCCCTCAGAATACAACTGGGATTGCTGGGCGCTTTGATTTCGTGGTGCTGCAGATCTAACCCAGGGCCTCCCGCATGCTAAGTGAGTACTTTACTTTGGAGCTACACTGCCATGTCTCTACTTCCTCCACTGAAATTTTTATTAAGTATAACAGGGAATCTGAGCCTCCTTAGCTGTCAGGCTAGGGTAGCTGCATGGGGTCTCCAAGGCTGCAATTCCAAGCATTGACCTAGAGGTCCTGACACCTGATTTCTGGTCCCTGAAACTTCCCAGTAGAAGAAACCTCCACGGTGGTTCTACATCATGATTCCTCCTCTCAACCTAAATACCTGGGAAGTCCTCTAACTGCTCTGGGCTTGAGGTAATGAGTGCCAAATAGAGCAAAGTACTGTGAGGCTGAGGTAGGTGTTCTAGTGGTTTCTATCACATAAAAACTATAGAAACTTGAGTACCTGGCCCCAAGTCTGTATATTTGGTCTGGTCTAGAAAGTGGAGAAATTGCTATTTCATAGGCTGAGGGCTAGACCATCTCTGATTCTGAGTTTCCCAACAGGTGGTGGGTTGTCTTCACTGTGGGATCTGAAAGAAGTCATGGGTGCAGGACAGAGCACCCCCCTGTCTGCCTCTGGCTGAGGTTTTTTGGCACAGTCTGGAATGGTGACAACTACACTGGGAGAAACATCCCCAGAGCCTCTTCCCATGAGGCTAGACTTCTTCAGACAGTAGCAAGGTTTGTCCTCCAGGGCCTCATGTAGCATTTGTGGGATTTATGCTGTCCATCAGTAGCCCTGTCGCCCTGCCCAAAGTACTTGGATTTGCTTAGATTTGCCTGGCTCCTTTGAAGGTAGAGAGACCCTGGTGTAGGATGCTGTTTCCCTCTTGATTTTCTTTCTTTTTGTGGTTCTGGGGATTGAACCCAGGGCCTCGTGCATGCTAAGCTAACACTCTACTCCTGAGCCACATCCAAGCCCCTCCCCCTTACTTTTGTGGGAGCTAATTGTGCAGGTGAAAAAAGTGAGACTTTCAGAGGCGAGGCCATATATTCTGGCTGACCCAGCTTGCAGAGGCAGAGTCAGGGCTGGAACCCAGGCAGCCTGGCCCGCAGAGCCGGGGGCATAGAGGGGCTGTGTTTCCGCAGGTGCGTTTGCTATGGGTATCTCTGTGCTGTGCTGAGCATGGGGTGGGGGCGTTGATGTGGAGAGAGGATTGTAAAGGGTGGGAGCCATGTGGCGTGTGCACCCGTGTGCATTGCTCAGGGTGCCTGTGTGGCCATGAGTGTGCATGCCCGCACCTGGCCCCTCCTTCCCAGGTGGTAAGACTTGGGGGACCTCTCCCTCCAAAGAGGAGTCTGCAGATGAGCCAAACCACAGCTAGAGCCAAACCACAGCTTGGGCCGTGGGGGTTTGATCTTCCCTCTGCTGCCAGAGATGAGAGAGGTCTAAGTGGCAGAGATTTACGAGGCCTGAGGGAGAAATACCCTTCCAGTGAGAAGCTCACATGAAAGCTCCCGAGTAATAGCCGAGGCTGCCGAGCGTGCCAATTATGCAACAATTAAAAGGTTTGACTATCATTTCTTTCTCCTTTCATTCTCCCAGCCACTCCTCCCCCTCCACATCTGGCTCCCCAGAAAATGCTCTGGGGAACAGAGGATAAAGAACACACTTTCCCCCTTTTTAATTGGAGATCAAAAGTTGGAAGAAGGGTTTACCCCTCATGGGTGGGGAAGAGAGGGGTGTTGCTGAGACAGAGGCCCTCGGAAGAGGGGATGGGGAAGGAGCGGGGAACACAGGGCAGGTTCTGATACAGCTGCCGGACTCTGTAACCACTTTACACGCATCATCTCATTGAATGCACATGTCAGCCCTGTAAAGTGGGTGTTACTGATGACATCGTGTTGTAGGTCAGGAAACTAAGACTCAGAAGGCAATGACTTCAGTAAGGTCATGTAGCTGGTAGAATGGCATTGCGCCCCGGGTCATCTGTTGCCAATGGCTTTGCCACTTGGCAATTCAGCCTCCACACTGTGAAGTGGGAGAACTTTCCTCATCTCTGGGTCTTGGCGTTCCCATCTGTAAAGTGGGCACAGCCGTGGGCTTTGTGTGTTGGGGCCAAACACTCCTGTAGATAGATGAAAGGTCCCGTGGGTGCTTAGCGGCAGGATTGCTCTGTGACTCAGCCAGCACCAGCTGAGCCAAGTGCCTTGTGCGGCAATCCAGTGGCTAATTGAGAAAGAATTAGGCAGTGTGCCCCAGAAGGAAAGAAGCAGCTGCTCACTGGCTTTTTAGAGATGCCAACCCACACCCAGTGTAGGTGCCCCCTCCTCACCTGACTTCCCAGCAGACTGAACATCCCCTGCCCCATCCCAAGGCCAATGGCATTGGATTCCTTCCTGCCCTACAGATGAACGGCAACTCCAAGAACGGCCCGAGCACTCTTGTGTCTCCTGGAGGAGTCTGGTTAATGGAGGTCAGGGCTACCCCAAGAAAGTGGCCATCTCCCACATTTAGGAGCCTCTCAAACCTAGAACACAGTAGGCTCACACAGTTCCCATTTGACCAGGTGGTCGAGGATGGCGGTCAGGGCACTATCCTAGGGACTTTCCTGTGTTTTCTCATTATTGCACCCAAGATTTTCTCTGTCCATAAGTTGGGGAGTTACTCTGGGCAAGTCATGCCAGCTCTCTGGGCATCGGTTTTCTCCCAAGGTGGTGGAGTGGGCTAGGCTGTTCAGCTTGAACTGTCCAGCTGTCTGTGGCAGCCAGTAGGGGCCGGGGGAGCACACAGCCCCAGTCACGCATAGTGGCAGGGGAGGAGGTTCTGATGTTCTTGACTCCAGGCTAGGGCATGTCGCCCCACACCCCACTCCTCTGCAGCGAGTTGGCTGAAGAGTGAGGCTACGGGGAGCTGGGCCCCGCTCTGCCATTCGTCCTGCTGCAGGCTGAGCCCAAGAGAGCAGCCACGCTCCTGGGAGCCCCACCACAGGAAAGAGGAGTGGAACTTCGCTCCCGGCCTCCACTCCCCTCCCTGCACAAACACACGTGCCCAGGCCTCTCGGGATAGACTTTGCCAAATGGTTTTCCACAACACGTTGCTTCCCAGCCACCGACCGTCTTCCAGCATTTTCTCTTCCACTGCTTTGGATTCTTGAAAATCCCTCACCTCAGGAGTGATGCTCTGGGGCGTGTGTTTGGGAGTGGGGAGTGTATGCAAAATGGGGAATTGATTATGGGGAAGGGGACATAGTGGGGGGGGCAGGAACTGTGACTATCCTACTGGTGCTGTGAGCCCTTCCCACCCTCAATGGCTCACTTGGTGACCTGGGGATCCTTCTCTCCCCAGCGCCCCTCTCCCAAGCCTGCACCAGGTGGCAGTGGTAGCCGGCTCTCTCCTGGGACCTGAGGAACCCAGCTGACATGGGCAGCCACACTTACAGAGGCCAGCCAATTGTTTGCTCAATTGGGGCCCACTCAGCCCGCTCTGCGGGGGCTGGCCGCACTCCAGAGGAAGTGATGGGAGGCTTTGGGTGCATTTTGACCTTAACTGAATTCCAGGATGATGATGTGTGAATAATATGGCTTTTTAAGAGTCAACAGCTCGGGTGCTTTTTATAGTCAGACTGGAGTGCTGAACGGGCCATCCCCCCATTAATCATTTAGCTAGTTAGATCAGTTGGCAAACAGTCCCGGCATTACTCCCAAACCGTCTAGTCCCCAGGCTTAATATCCTCATACTCCCTGCAGCCTTGTTTCTGTCTAAACCGAGCGGTTTTTTGGTGGTCTCTGCTGGCAGGACCCTAGATTCCCACTCCCCAGGGCCACTCTGAACTCCCCCAGGGCACCTCCCACCCACCTGAGGGAGGGAGGAATTCATTCTGAGTGCCATCCCAGAGAAAAGGCCAGGGAAGGCCACGTGGGCGAGCAAGCCTGGGGCCACAGCCCAGCATCCCAGACCTACTGGCCCTGCCCGGTGCCCACCACCCCCACTCCAGGAATGCGGTTCTCATCGCCAGGCAGGACAGGGCTTGAGCAGGACTCCCCCACTCACAGTGTCTCCAGATTGTGCAGCCCCTCGAAGCTGTGGGTCCCCAGATGCTGGATGCGGTTGTTGTGCAGATGCCTGTGCGGGGAGGAAAGACACCTCAGAATGAGCGCCACCACTCCAGGGCCAGAATGGATGAGAACACACGGTGGTGAGCGTAGCAGAGCGGAGGCAGAAGCATGGACAGAATGACCCCAGTTAGACCCCAGGTCTAATCCTTTGTCTCCAGGGACCAATGGAGGAGGCAAGACCGACTTCTGAAGCCATCATTGCCAGGGCTGCTTTGGCCACAGGTTGCATTGTTGACTTCTTATTGAAGTAAAAAGGGAGAGGAGGGCCTAGACCTGCCAAGGCTAAACCAAACTCCTGCTAAGCACTGGGAGAGGCCTGATGTCACAGGGGCTCACGTCTGAGGCTTCGTCTATGACCCTGCTCCCTAGGACCTGGCCAGCTTGACTCAGTGGCCAGACGCACTTAGGGGAGCCAAGAGCAAACCACTGCAGACAACATATAATTAAAGGCTAAGCTTTCTGTAACAGCTGGAGGGAGCCACGGACACGCTGAGAGAACGGGGAGATGGGTGAGGCCAGAGGAACCAAGAAAGGCTTCCCGAGGTGGTGATCCAGAGCAAGGCCAGGAAGATAGGTGAGCCCCAGGAGCCGAGGGAGGGGCGGTCCAGGCACAGGTAAGGGTGTGCTCAGAGGCAAGCAGGTGGGAATGAGCCTGGTCTCTCTGCACAGGGTGGTAAAGAGCTTGCCTAGAGCAGGTGTGGGTTGAGGAGAGGAAGGAGAGCATTTCAGGGGAGATTTCCAAGATAAATAGCTAACTGAAAATAAGTGACCGAATTTTCTTCTCCCAACTCCTAATGGGAAAAAAAATAGCAAAAGCCAGACCCTACCCCACTTTCCAAATATTAACAGTAGCAACAAAGCCAGGAAAGACAGGTAGCCTACTGTAAGGACCCTGCAAAAACTGATGACCAAAGAACAGTCTATAGCGGATCAGCTCCTTTTACCAGAAGCCAAATCTAAGAACTCTCCCTAAAACCCACGCCCAAGAGAATTGCCTATATGAGTGTCCTTGTTTTTCCTCTCTACCTTTGGCTTCCAAAAGGAACAAGGGAAAGGAAAAGAAAGGCTTCAGACTACTTACAGAATGCAGAAAATAGCTTAAAGCCAAAGGGGCTTTGAGGTTTCTGTTTTTTGGGGGGATTTCCCCAGCACTAAGGACTGAACCCAGGGGTGCTCTACCACTGAGCTACATCCTTGGTACTTCTTATTTTTTATTTTGAAACAGGGTCTCACTAAGTTGCTGAGGCTGGCTTTGAACTTGAGATCCTCCTGCCTCAGCCTCCTGAGTAGCTGGAATTACAGGCATGAACCACCCCGCCCAGCCTCAAGGTATTTTTGAGCAGAGGGAATGAACTCTGCCCACAACCCGGGCAGAGAAAGCAGAGTCCAAGGAATTTAACAAAGATTGGACGCTGCCTCAAAATATATCCCCACCCTTCACCATCCCACCAAAATAGGGGACAGAACCTAATTCATCCTTGGTACTCAGTGCACACAGTGAAGCTTGGAGGGGAGAACCAACGGAGCCCAAAGACGATGCTGCCAGAACAGCTGAACAGCTCCCCACACACAGTCAGAAAAAGGAAAATATCACTAATGAATGAGGAACAGGAGGCAATAGATTACATGTGCCTGTTGCGACAAAACAACCCAAACAGCATTTCAAAGACAGAATTTTTAATGAAAAGAAAATGACCATCCTAGATTAAAAAAAAACAAAACCCTGAGGACCTCAAATCATTATTAAAAGAAAAATTAGTCAATAAATTTGAAAGAAGGAGCAGCAGCATCACTGCTGAAATAAATTTAGTGTCAGAGAGAAAGCTTGAGATAAAACAGTAACTGATCAATGTGATGCAAAGGGAGTCAATCAGAGTAACTGACATTTCTGAAGGAAAGAATCCAAAAAATGAGACTGAGGATATAGTTAAAGACAAAATATGAAAAAAAAAAATCTCCAGGAAGATGAAACCTGCAACTCAAAAGTATACATTGCTCCAGGAAAATTAGATGCAGGATGTCTAATCTTCTGTGACATATTGAAGTTACATTATTAAAGTTCAAGAATTTAAAAACATTTTCAAGCTGTATGTGGTGCATGCCTGGAATCCCAGCAGCTTGGGAGGCTGAGGCAGGAGGATTGTGAGTTCAAAGCCAGCCTCAGAAACTTAGCAAGGCCCTAAGCAACCCAGCAAGACCCTGTCTCTAAATAAAATATTTTTAAAAGGACTGGGGATGTGGCTCCATGGTTGAGCACCCCTGAATTCAATACCCAGCACCACAAGACAAACAAATAAGTAAACTTTAGTCAGAAGAGGAAAAATCACTTCCAAGGGGTAAAAATCAGGCTGGCCTCTAAGATGTTGCTCAGATACCAAGACCACAGGCAAGACTCATCCCTAGATGCGGGGAAGAGGACAGGGGACAGGAGTTTTGTGAGCCTTGGGATTTAAATCTCAGTCAGTTCGAGAGCGGGCAACAGATTCCTGCCCACAGGGAGCCTCTGTTCCAGTAGAGAAAACAGCCCTTGTTTTCTGGGAATAAACGCCCCCTTCCTGAAGGGTTTTTAGTTGTCCCATTTTCTTCATATCCCTATCCCAACTGCCACTAAACTCCACCATTCTAGAGTCTAGTTCTGTTTCAGATTTGCTCCTGCACCAGTATTTTTCCCCCTTAGTCCCTTGTCCCTCCTTATGCCCAGTGGGTCCCCATGCCTCCTAACTCTCCCACAGGCCTGACTTTCATGCCAATACTCTGCCTCCCAGCCAAACTGTGAAGTCACCCATGACTCCTTTTCCTCTTGGTCTCCCACCCTCTGACCCCAGTAAACCAGACCAATTTTCCATTCAAAAAATTGCTTACAGCCTGCCTTTCCTTCTAGGCTTTCTGCCCCCTCCCTAACCTGGACTTTGATGCCTAAGAGCCTCTGAACTGATCTCCCTATAACTGATTTGCCCCTGTTCTCATCCATCCTTCACATCGACTTTCTTAAAATACTCTCTTTTAACTCTGGCCTGAAAGGCTTCAAATTCCCCTCTCTCACTGGCAGATGAAAGCCAAACTCCCTGCCCTGACATTGTGAGTCCCCAAACTCCCATCACTAACCTCTTCTCCACACTCTGCCTGAGGACTCTCTGCTTGCCATATTGGACTATTCACAGGTAGCTGCACACCCCTGACTTCAATGCTCTTATACTTTTTGCTCATCTAAATCCACCATTTTTCCAGGTCCAGGACCAGCTGCACCTCACCTGTGAAACTTCCCTCTCCCCCATTTATAATTGCATCAGCCTCTTTTCTATTCTTATGCTACCGAGAACCAACCTATACTTGCCAACTGGCTATGTTAACATCAGTTATACAACATCTCAGCTATCTGTTCCCACGTTTGTTCTGCTATTGCCCCTTGGGGGAAACAGCTATGTGTCATCATCCTGTGGCTCTTCAGTGTCCACATAGGATCTCTATAAGTACCTGCGGCTGCCCATTTGTCTGAGACCCATGATGAAGTTCTCAGTCTTCCAGTAGTCTCCCATGGAGCCTGACCTCATTCCCTCATGAAGTCACAGGGATACGAGTCTCACCAAAGCTGAGACCAATCACCCTGTTCTGTTGATCCTTCAGAAACATGTCACCAGCTCCCAGGAGTGGGGAGGATGTGATCGTCTTGAGAGAAGTTTGTGCTCCCTAAGAATATTCATCTTAGTTCTCTAATCTCCCAGAACAGAGAATTAGACAAACAAATTAGTGCCTGTCTTTTCATCTCTGAAATATAACTAAGCATCATTCATTCCCTGGCTTGGAAAATCACACCAGATTTCCAAGAGCAGGGAAAGTAATGTTGCCACTTAGCAGAGTCACCAACACACATGTTCCTGTAGCAATTAGTGTGTAACTCAAAGCAATTACACATGACCTCCAAGCCCTTAGTAATTACCCTATGAACTTACCAATCATTCATAGCAATTAGCTGGGAGCTAATTTGCACTCTAAAGTTCCCATTGGGAAGGCAGAGTTCACCCCAGTCCCCAATTCCTGCCAGGGATGCTATCTCCCAGGTAATTACCCTGATGGGGCTTTGCTGTCTAATTACAAGTGATGGCTTTTTTTGCTTCTTTAGATCTACAGAATGAGGTGAATTTATCCCATCTCTGTGCCAGAGTATACGACTGCATCATTTGATCATCAAATATGATAGAAATTAGTTAAGAAATTCTTGTTTTCTATTCCAACTAGCATGGTAGACTTGTTATATGTACATAGTGAGAAAATGATAGCTTAATTCCTGTTTTCTGGTTATAGTATTCTGGCACTATAGTGACTCTTGGAGCCCTTCAATAGGTATAACATCGTTTTACTTCATGATAATCTAATGTGGTCAATGGAGGATAGACATCCTCATCCCTCGTACAAAGGAGAAAAGGAGACTAGGATGTTCAGCAACATGCAGAGAAGAGCAAAGCTAGCCAGGCTTCCCGTCCAACTTGAGAAAACATGCAGCCTCCAGGCCCAGGAGGACGCAGCCAGGGATGGGGCCAGGACAGCACTCACAGCACCACAAGACTGGTGAGGTTCTGGAAGGCGTAGTCAGGGATGTGGCTGATGCGGTTGAGGGCCAGGGTCATGGCCTGCAGGGCAGGAAGATTGTTGAGGGCTCTGACGGGGATCTCTGTGAGTGCATTGTCATCCAGCCAGAGGTGGCGGAGGGAGGACAGCCCCTCAAAGCTCCTTTCTGGGACCAGAGAGATGAGGTTGGCATCCAGGCGCCTGGTGGGAGAGAGGAGGAAGAGGGTCAGTGAAGGGAAGGCTGCAGATCAATCTCTAGTTCAATAATGGCCTCCAAACCATCCTGGGACTAAAGTTGAAACTTGGCTACTATTAACCCTGTATCCCACTTCTTTAAGTTCCCCTGTTTGGTCTCTATGTCAAACCACTTTTTGTTCCTTTTATGCCAGACATTTCTATCTATGATCCTAATTCTTCCTCTCAAACCCAAGGTTGAACCCATAGCCTATTTGTGGATAACCAGTATTTCCCCACCACCCCTCCCCCCAGGCTTCCAAATCTATGCCATGGCTCTCCTGAAGGTGACATTGTTTTTTTTTCAACCTTGTCGACTTTTAGGCCATATAATAGAGATGTCCCCACCATCGACAGTGGGAAATCTCCCTCTGTACCCAACCAAAGAAAAGTGCTTCCCCAAAGACACAAGCCATTCTCTATCACCCACCCCTAGCACCAACTGTTCCTTGTCCCCTCAAGGACCCAGGAGTTCCGGGGGGCTTCTGCCAAAGTCCTGGAGTTTCTTGCTGGGTTGATTGAAACGCTTGGTTTGCTGATTCCCCCAGACAGATGGGAGGTGGTCTTGCCTGTGCACAACCAGAGATTCCAGGCTGACTCAAGGATTTCTGATGTGGTCTGTAGATCCTGGTAGCTCAGCAAACAAGGAGACTGCCTGTCTTCACTTTTTACATGTGTGCTTAAGTTATGATATCTTTTATCAGTGTGCTACTGTCTCTGCCTTCCAGACTGGGACTTAGGCTATCACCCCATGTAGCTGGTCTCATGGGACCCAGATAAGCTGAGCCATGACCCATGGATCTACTCCTGGACTTTATTATCCTGAAGGGGTCTTGGGCCTGAACCATGGCTGTCCCACGCAGGCACACAGGATGAAGGGTAGAGGAGGTGACTTTCTATCATCCCAACAGTACAGATCAATTTGTAGAAGGTGCAGCTTCTTTCTCTTCCCTAAGTCATTTTAGCAGTATCCTCCCTTTCAAGTCTCTTGAACCCCTGGGAGAAACCTCCCCGCCCCCCACCCAAGATCTCCAGCAAGAGAGCTCTGGGTGGACAGACTGACATGCAGACTTGGCAGCAAGTGCAAACTGACCAGGGAATCCCTTGAAAGCTGCAATTAGAGAAGACCCTCCACCCACATCAATCCTGACCTGATGGGACCAAAAACGCTTCAGGGAGCACCCTCTATTGGCAGGGCTGTCACACCAGACAGGGTCCTCTGGTGGTCATCATTCATCCTTCATGGTCTAACTGATTAGATCACCTGGGGATCATTGTGAAAATACTGACTCCCAAGCCCTCCCTGGGAGAGTTCAGAAGGACGGGGGTGGGGCCTGGGAATATGTCCCTAAAGAACGCCCCAGGTGTTTCTAGGCACAGAAAGGCGTGGGGACCACCTCCTCTCAAGAGAGGCTACCATGGGAGCTTCTAGGGGACTTGGACAGAAAACCCTAATAATTCTGTCCCAGAAGCAGTGTTTGAGAAAGGGCAGCTGCTAAGAAGAAAGCATCTGAGTCCTTCCTCCTGGAGCCCTACAGTCCAGTGGGAGCCAGACCGAGAGTCTCAATGAGGCACTATGGTACCTGCCCCATGGTGTCAGGGACTGCCTCCAGGAGAAAGCGGTGTTTACATCGAGAACTGATGGCCAAGCAGGATCAGTCAGGGAGAAGGGGCGGGGGAAGAACTCTAAGCAGAGGCAAGAGTATGTGGGAAACAGGGAGTGTAGCCTTGTAGGGGTCCTGAAAGCACACAGGTAGGGCTTCCAGAAGGAGGAATGAGGGAAAGAATGAGAGAAGTGTACAGAGAAGTTTGAAGGGTCTCATAAGCAATGCCATGTTATAGAAAATAGGAAGCTCCTTGAGAGTTTTGAGCTAAGGAAGGACATGGCTAGATTTTTGCTTTAAAAAGGTCCCCTAAGAGACCATGTAGGTATTGGTTAAGGGTAATATTGGAGGCAGAAGGTCAGCAAAGAGAGAGTTGCTTTCCATAATGATTATGTCCAGAAAGGGGCAGCCATATCCATCTCATTTGCTCTAGAAACTCAGGAAATGAACCTGACTGATGCAGTAGTGTCCAGTCCCCAAAAGCACCCTGTTCTAATGGTAAGCCCTGTTGCTCTTGATCTGGATAGCACAGTGCCTGGAGGGCACAGTTAAGTTATGCAGAGGCTCTGGGGGTCTCTTTAGCATCTCATAAAGTATTCTGCTTCTTTGTTTCCTTCCTGCACACAAGTAACCTCTCATTCCAGCCTCACCCTCAGTGTGCTTGAATTCCTACCAGTCAGAAACTACAGATGGCATATCAGTGTCATCTCACTCCTATCTCCTGCCTATTTAGAAAACCAAGCCTGGAGAATGACAACCACCCACACAGGAAACCGAGACACTGCCTGGCCTTCGTGAAAACTGCATCACCATGCAGCTCACCCAGCCATAGACGTGGTATTCTTTGAAAGAGCTCCATTCCCCTTAATGTTCACATCAGCAGATACTTAGAAGGCAGATCTACCTTGCCTGGACCTTGACCATCGTGGAACAGAGTCTCCACCACATGGCCCTGCTTGAATTTCAGTTCCTTGTGTAGTTACAGCCCCCACTGACTGAGTGTGCATTTATGTTCTAAGAAGGTTTTAAGGATCAAGTCACTTATTTTATTTTCATAATTTGCAAGCTTCACACTCTGCAAGTGAGAAACAATTAGGTATATAAAGGTTAAGTAACTTGCCCAAGGTCAAATATCTGATACATAGTAGAGATGGGATTCAATCCCAGACAATCCAGCTCCAAAGTACACATCCCTAACCATGATGCCATCATTGGCACCCTCTACAAAATTATTGCTTATGTGCCTCACTGATTGCTACACCAACATGGAACCCTCCCAGAATACCTCACCCCCACTCCATCAACAGTCTCTGGCATTTACATACCTGCCTGACCACCCCTTTGAAGAGGCCTAGGGTTATGTAACCCAATTTGGTCATGCTGGCCCCATCATCCCACTCCCACTAGGGCAACAGTGGACATATCCAATTCTTCTCTAGGCCTTTGCTTCACAGCATGTGATACAGGGATGATCCACTTAGTCATCTGTGAGCTTGTTAGAAATGCAGACTCTTAGGCCCCACTCCAGACTTACTAAATCAGAGCCTGAATTTTAATCTAATTTTCAGGTGATTCATTTATTCATAAGTGCATTCATGTTTTAGGGCCTTTTTAAAAAATTAAATTATTGAGTAGTGTTAGTATTAAGTGTGATATCTATTGCAATGTTACTGATGCAAATAAGCAATATATTCCTTAGGTAGAAGTTAATTAAATAAATGTACACAGTCTCATAATTGAACCCTAAACAGAAATTAAAAAGAATGACATGAGACCATCCATCCGATCACTGCAAGAGCTCTTATCCCTCCCCCTTTCACCTGTCACCAGCAGATGTCCACACCATCCTCCCGCCCCTGGGGAGGCCTTCTTAGTGGGGTCACCATCTTAGACAGACCCCTAAGTCCCGAGTCCTGCTTAGGACCACCACAAAGAAAATTTTGAGATGACTTTCTTAAAGAAAGGTAGGGTTTAGACCAGGAGAAGGAAGAAGCAGGATATCATGAGTGAGGGCCTCAAGGCAGGAAAATGCAGGGGAAGTGGGCCCAGATTCCATACCAATCCTTACTGGGTAAAGTGGAGAAGGCCCAGCAGCCCACTGCATGCAGGAGCCAGGGGGCTGGACTGGGGCCTGGCTGTCAGGCAGGACTAGGCCTTGCCCTCTACAACTCCCTGCTGAATGGGTAACTAGAACTTGACTCCCCAAGGAGTGTAATCACATTCCTTCTTTCCTGAAGCCCTGGGCTGGGTGCAGCTCTACAGTGTCAACCAAATAATTATTATTGTTTCTATTTGTTGAGTCTTTGTCATAGGCCAAGTACAGCACCAGGTACAAGCATGAAACTCTCAACCTCATCCTGAGGTAGTTCTTATTAACCCCATTTTACAGAGAAATTAAGCTGCCCAAGGTCACACAGCTAGTGAGCCTCGGAGCTAGAATTTGACCTCAGGCTCTCTGGAACCCCAATCCACGGGCCTCCCCACTGTCTGATACCAGTACTGAGGTGCACGGAGTGGGCAGAAGTGAGAACTTTGCTCACCTATTTGAGAAGGTCCAGGAAATCAGCCCAGAGGCTGAGCTGGCAGAGAGCCCTAGAGAGGCTCATGGGAAAGTGCTATGAGACAGACAGGAAGCTGTTCCTCCACCCGACTGCACATGTGTGAGCACATGTGTGCCTGCACACACGCACTGATGCTCACGCATGTAACCTAGGGTCCTGATCAGTCCCTCTTCTGCATTTGGGCAACCTACAGGCTGGAGAGCTTAGGGAGGGCCTCTTCTACCAGCCTGGGTCAAGCATGGCCCCTGCTCAGGGTGGGCTTCTGTGTCTCCTGTTAGGGAAGGTGAGGCTGCAGGACCTCCAGGCCTCCTTCTGCTCTAGCAGAGAGAGCCCTGGCTCCCCCATCTCCTGCAGTGGTGAGGTGGAGGAGCGGGCTGGGGAGGGGAGGGACCTGCAGCCCTGTTGCTGCTGCTTGTGGGGGTGAGAGGGAGTCCAGGTCTTTCACTCAGGCCAGGTGGACTTGGGAGTGACCCAAGAGCTGAGGAGATATTGCCAGAGATAGGGAATAAAAACACATGCTGTCCATTTAAATTTGAGTTTCAGATAAATAACAAGTAACTTTTAGCATAAATTATGTCCCTTGCAACATTTGGGACGATGCCCGGTGAAATCTGAATTTCAGATAAATGAGGAAACCTTTTTAGTATAAGTAGTTCCCATACAAGATTTGTCTGTTTGTTTGTTTATTACTAGGGTTTTAACCCAGGGGCACTCTACCACTGAGCTACATCCACGGCCTTTTTTGTTTTACTAGCTTATTTTTATTTTGAGAAAGGGTCTCACTGAGTGCTCAGGCTGGCCTTGAACTTGCGATTCTCCTGCCTCAGACTCCGAAGTAGCTGGGTTTATAGGTGTGCACCACTGTGCTTTGCTGAGATTTGTATTTCATCTAGCAACTCCGATTCAGGGAGCTCCTGGGAGTGTGGATGGAATGTGGACTTCACTTTGGACAGATCTAGCAATAGACCCCCTCCTGTGGCACTGGGTTCTTGACTGTACCCCTTTTCCTTCTCCCCTTCTAACAAGGAGACTATCCAGATGAGCCCTGGGGTCCCCAGGGCGATTCATTGATTCCTAAATGCATTCATGTTTTAGAGCCTTTTAAAAAATTAAATTATTGAATAGTGTTAGTATTAAATGTGACATCTATTGCAATAGACAATTATAGGTACTTGACAATTACAGGTCCTGGTGACTTTGTGAGGACAAAACACCCCTTTAGAGGTAGACTCCCCAGAAAACGCAGGGAGGAGCAGGGAGAAAGCAGGAGTGGGGAAAGGATCAACGCCAGCTTCTACCTTCTCCCCTCTCCCCATTCTGGGATGCTGTGATTCTCAGGGTCCCCCAGATGTCAGCACCTTGGCTACAGAGAAGTCCCTCCCCACCTCCTCCTCCTAGTCCTCCTGGTGGGATGGAGTGATCATTGAAGAAACCCTCCCAGCCCCCCTGAGCCAGGGCTCAGGCTCCACTAAGGTCCCCAGCCCTCCAGGGTAGGGGGACCCTCGGTTCTCCTGCCACCTGGAGTTGGAAAGGAGCCGGAGGAGCCTCTGAGCAGCCATCAGAATCCGCCGTTTGAGACTAAGAGAACTTTCTGAGCAGCTCCCCATCAGCAGGTGGGAGAGCTGATCCCATCTCTGGCTTGGCAGGAGGAAGAGAGCAATTATACCAATTAAGCTCTGGAATAAAATCAACAGCGCTTCTCTTTCTCCCACGTGGGCCTTGGCCCCTCGAGTGCTTTCTGATTATAATTCTTACCTGCGGTAATAGGGCAGATTAGCGGGGCCCTCGCGGGCCAGTTCAGGCTTGCCTGTGTGAGGAGAAACAGCAGGGCCAAACTGCTCCTCAGCTCCCCCAGCCTAGGGCTGCGTCTGGGGCAGGGTGGGAGGAAGCGAGAGTGGGAGCCCTTCTCTCCACTACCAAGGGGTGGGTGGTGTGAAAGTCATCTCTCTATAGGACTTTGGGGATTGCTGGGAACATGGAGACCTGGTCCCACTTGACTAAAGTAAGATGAGGACCTAACAGGGAGCAAGATATAGCAGAAGAGCTTGAGGTTAGACAGCAGGAAGTTACTTGCTCATAGTGACCCAGAAGGACAATAGTATAAACTTAGAATCCCATTATATCAGAACCTGAAGGGATCTGCCGGAGTCACCCACTTGAGGAGGCTGTTGGCCTGAGAAATCAAGACAAATGTCCCAATTGGGTGGCATGCTGGACCTCAAACTCTACTTTGCCAATCTGTCTTTCCCAAAATGATGGGGGGAGGGGACAGAAATACTGCAGGAGACACATTTCTATTTGGGAACCAGGGAGCTCTTAACCACCCACAGAGGCCTAGATCGATCTAACGAGCCCTTTCTAGATTGTTTTTCTCTAATCCATCATATCCCACCAGATATTAGTCAAACACGAGACAGAAGGGACAGATTTGGGACTCGCAGTAGACCACCAGCTGACCCATGGATATCACCAGGTATTCTTTAAAAGAAATTGTGGAGAGTTCCAGTGCTGGTACAAACACCTTCTTCCTGAGCACAGGCTGACCTTGAATCTAAAGGCCAATGGACCCCAAAGAAAACCAGGAGGACAGCAGGGGAAGCGGGCCCGGGTCCTTCTCTTTTGTTTCACTCAGGTCAGCCGTGACTTCTTCCCCTCTCCAGCTCTGAGCCTTTGGTTCAAGAAGACACAGAGGTGGGACAGAGATCCTCAGGAGAAGATGGAGGCTGAGGACCAGCACTCATGAGGAAAGGTGGGCCGGAAGGAGGCTGGGGCTCCACTGCTCCTCCAGCAAGAGGCAGATGAGGCTTCCAGAGTTCCCACCACCCCCTGATGTGACCCCTCCACCCTAAGACAATATCTTATGCCAGTCTTAAGACCTGGGGTGTTCCTTTCCCTCATCAGCCCATCGGATTTTTGCAGAGAAAGGACAGACGAGGTTCCATTTCAGATGGAAAGTTCAGAGAAGGGAGCCCCTTGCCATCTGTCCTGCATGGTTTTCTCTGCCCACTTCTTGCCCCAGTTTGTCTACCTCCTTCTCTCTACCCCCCTGAGTAGGACCGGTTTCATAATCTGCAGGACCCAACACAAAATGAGAACGTAAAACCCTGTTCAAAATCATCAAGAATTCCAAGAGGACAATAACAGTATTAACCCAGCACAGGCCCCTCTGAGGTCTGGGCCCGGGCGGGATGCAGGCTCAGCCCATGAAGTCAGTCCTGCTCCCGACCCCAAAACTCCTTCAAAGTTGTGGGCCAGGCCTTCTCCTGTGTATGTGAGGGGGAGGGAGAGGTTGGCAGGGGAGTGACCCTGAGGACCAGAACTGCTCATTTGACCTAAGGTTATTGTCTGCCCTGGGCCAAGGGCTGCATTTTCATCCCTAAACCCCGCCTCAGCACAGTATAGGCACAGAACTGACTTTCAGTAGAACATGGGGAAGGAAGAGAGGGAAGAAAGCAGGAGGGGGCTCATGTTCTGGAGCTGGAGAAAAGGATAGGGCAGAAGGGGGAGGATATTAAAAAAAAAAAAAAACCCTCAGCCACTATGGAAATGGTTATTCTGTAGGGAAAATATTTCACGTGGGAGCCGTTGATTGCCTGGAGGAACCAACAGCCCTGACCAGGAGCCTGCCAGAAAAGGTGAGGGTTCCAGCAGGGAGCAGGCTGGCACCTGCAGAGTGGTGAGGAGGGGCCCCCACTCCTGCACCAGCACCGGCCACCAGTGCTGTCAACCTTTGCTGGGAGGGTCATGGGACCCCAAGATGGGAGCACTCCCTGCCCGTGCCTTGGTTCTGCTTGGCAAGAGGGTTCTCCTTGGTTCTCTCTTGACCAACTAGAGACCAAGCAGTCTGCATCCATGACACAGCCGCGTATTCCTGTGCCTTTGCACACAATGACACCCCTGTTAAGTTCCCTTACAGAGGCTGCAATGTGCCTCCTGCAAAGGCCCTTCACGGTTTCTTGAGGGCTCTACAAAGCCCCTACCCTCCCAGCTCCCTCCCCCAGTGCCTATCAGGTCCTCTGAAATGCCCCTCACTACAGATGATGTCAATCAATAAAATAAATCCAATAAATGTTCACCGAATGCCTACTCTTATGCCAGCACTCTGCTCAGTCGGGGGTCCCAGCTTGAATAACAAGAGTCCCTCTCCACAAAAGCTCTTAGACCATTTAATTTATTACCTAATAAAACAACATTAAAGCCTTCGCTAACATTTAGTGAGAAATAGCTGGTTAGCCGGTGTGCTGGATGTTTTACACATACAATCATATTTAATCTTCCCCAGCCCCATGGACTAGGCACCCTATTATTCCCCCTTTGCATGCAGAAAAGGAGGCTCAGGGAGGTGAAGCCATCAGTCTGACTCCAGAGCCTTTGGCTTTAAACCTGTGGCTAGACTGAGACACACACTTTGAGTGTGTGGGAAACACTCTGAGAGCTGGGACACACTCTTTCAGCCTGGGGGAATCCAGGAAGGCCTCCCAGAGGAAGTGAAGCTGGAGCTGGCTCTCAAAGGTAGGAGGAGTTTTCTTAGGGAAAGAGAAAATACATGAGGCGGAAATAACAGAATGAGCAAAACCCAGAGCAGGAAGGTACTTTGTGAATAGTCAGCGTTTGGAAGTGCATGAGAAGGGGCCGGGCCAGGTAGGGGAAGGTGGAGAAGGGCAGATTACGGTAGAGCGACTGTTGAGTTGTATTTTAGGAAGACGATCAAGGCCACAGGGTTGAGGCTGGGTCAGGTGGGACAGGTTGGGGCAGAAGGTGGGAGGTGGTGGGATGCTGGTTCAAGTGCATGAGTCAGAGCTGTTTTCCTAGGAGGAGGTAAGGGTCTTGGAAGACAGGGCCCAGGAGAGTGGAGAAGGTGGAGTCAGGGAAAGTGGGAGGAACCAAGGAAAATTATGCTAGTTTCCCAAGGCTAAAACCCCATCTATGTACATAACCCATAATCCTAGGCTGCTCAGGACAAAGGGTTGGCTCTCAGGGGCCACGACTCTGGAACACCATCTGTGATGTGTGTGTGAAGTGTGTTCCCCACCCCAGGCTCCCAGGTCAAGGGGCCATGGGAGGCCGGAGAGGTCACCCTTGCCCACAGCCAGTGCACCTTATCCTTGTCCTAGGATGGTTTAGGGTGCTGGAGGGAAGAGCTGGGGAACCCTTGAACCAGGGATCTTCATCTTCAAGTGGCCACCACACAATCTGGGCTTTTGATAAGCTTTCCCTTATTAAGACTTGAGCAGCAGAGCTTGTCCTGAAAGGCCCTTCCCTCCCTACAGAGAGACATCTGTCAGCTAAGGGGAGTAGCACCCGCAGAGGCCCTTAGGGAATCAGGTTTTGGAGCTGCACCCCAATCAGGACCTAGATAGAGTAAACAAACCCAGAACCCACGTGATGGTGCTCCACCCCCAGTTCCAGGAAGTTCTTCCTCAAGCACCTTCTCTGTGCCAGGTACCAGCACCTGTGCAGTCAGGGCAGCAAAGGCCTCCCCAGGCCCACCAAGGACGAATGTAGGGTACTATATGGTTTTGGTCTCCTCAGAAACATCACTGTCCTATGGAGCTCTGTGAAGAGAGAAAGAGTACTGTCCCAAATCGTAGCCCCTAGGCACATGTGGGTATTGAGCACTTCCAATGTGGCTGACATTACTGAGAAACCAAATTTCATTCATTTTAATTGACACAGGCAGCTAGTGGCCATCATCCTGGACATCTCTAAGAAATTAGCTAAGCTCTATGCAATACCTTAGGGACAGTGAGATAACTTGAGATTTGGTTCCAGCCCTTGAGGAACTCATAGTGCATCAATGAAGATAAATAAACAACCAATTGTGATGCAGTGTGTGTGCGCTCCTGTGTCAGAGAGCAGGAGGAGTGTGTCTGGATGTGATGTGCACTGAGAACTGAAGGAATAAAATGAACCATGCAAATCATTAGGCCAGGAAGGGCAGGACAGGCTTCTGGGCAGAGGTAACATTTTTTTTTTTCCAGAAAAGGTGACATTTGAAGAATACCTGAATTTTTACCAGGTGGACAGGGGAGTGAGCATTTCTGGCAGATAGAAAAGTATGTGCAGAGATGCTGGCCAAAGCCCAACATGGGAGAGTGGGGGGGCGGGTGCAGAGGTACCGGCTAAGGTGGAGAGTGAGGAAAGAAGAGCTTGTCCATTGGGAAGAGAATGTGCTGGTCCCCAAGGGCTTGTAGCAATTGGGAGATTAAAGATTGAGAAAGACAACTCTGTTGGGGCTCTGTTACTTTAGGTGCCTCCTGTTCCTGTGTTAGTTTCTATACCTGTATGAGAACAGGTTAGCTTAAGGGTCCTTGTGGCTCTGTCCTTCTAAGACTAGAAGCCTTCTTTGGACAAATTCTTCTGTTCTGTGTCCCTGTGTCCCCAAGACAGGGAGCTTGCTGAGCAGGCCCCCTGTGATGTCATATAGGGCCCTAGCAGCCAACTCCACCCCACGTCCCATGAGCATCTCAAGATGACTAAAATTCACCATTTGGACAATATTCCTTTTTTAGAATATAGAAGTTGCTTGCTATTGTGTGGTTTTTTTTTTTTAATCTGGCAAGTATTATTCAGTAAGCTTTTAGTGGAGAACAGCTTTTTGAGAGAAGCTTCTGAAAATGAGACCCAGACTTGGAATGCAGGGAGCTCTGGACCTAAGTGCTGGGAAGGATGTCAGCAGAGGTGGAGGAAGGAGAGGCCAGCTTTGAACCTTTGAATGACTTTACCCAAATGCGCACTTTGATTTGGGGCCCGTCTTTCCCCAAAATTTGCTCATATGGGATTTTAGATCTGTATTTCTTATTGATCAATTTATGGGCGCTGAGCTCAGTGGTAGAGCACTTGCCTAGCATGCGCCAGGCCCTGGGTTCCATCCTTAGCACCACAAAAAAAAAAAAAAAAAAGAAAGAAAGAAAATTATGGGGACTGCCAGCACTATCCAGAGAAGTGCTTTCTGAGAATAGACCATAGCCACAGAAATGAAAACTGAAAGGACCCCTCTCAACCAGGGAATCCTGAAGGGCCAAGTGACTTGGCCAGGGCCAAAGTAAAGACATGGCAGAGCCAGAGAAGGTAGTGGCCTTTGAGTCTGGGGTTCTTTGAGTCTAGTGCCCCCTTCTCCCTGCTCTTGTCTCTGGGGAGGAGAAGCTGGTTTTTAACCCTTGCCCAATAGACAGTGCTACAGGGTTAACAGCAGACACCCTCCCCAGGTCTCGGGCTCAAGTCCCATGAGCCACTTCTCAGCGGCATCCAACACTTGGGTCCCTTCCTGTGGGTCCCAGCAGTGACTTTCCACATCCAGAATCCACCAGGCCCTCAGACAACACACTCAAGTTCTGAAGAATCCAAAAACCAAAACTCTTGGGAGCCAGAGCCTGGGCCCTCTTGGGGGATGGGTCCCATGGTGACAGAGAGCATGGGGAGCCGAGAGGAGCTGAGTGAGCCATCAGGAGCTTGGAGAGAGAACACAGGCTTCCCTGCACGGGTGGGCTGAGGCAGTAGACGGGGCCACCCCTTTTTGTTCCCAGCTGGGATTGAGAGGAGGGTAGCCGAGGGCTCCAGCATCCGGTTTCTCTCCCACTTCCTTCACAGGGAAGGTCCGGGTTTGCTGGAGGAAAGGGACTGTACCAATTCTGATGTACGCCACCTAATAAGATCCTTCCCCTCTCACTGTCAGCCTTCCAATAGATCAAAACAGGGATATTAAAATGAAGGCAATTCCAACTTGTTCTCCGGGCCATGCTAATGCCCAAGCCACCCTTCCCTCCATCTGTCAGGAGAATTGATGGGTGTGCAAGAGCCCCGGGAGGCAGAGAAGCCGCTTCCTTTGTACACATCAAAGGAGGATACCTGAGTCTTCCTGCAAGCCATTCCTTGTGTTCTATTCGGCAGCAATATATAAAAATAATTAGGCGCCTCCAGGAGGGAGGCAGGCGGGAGACTGTGTGTCCTTCAGGAGCTGCCCTGAAGACACAGACCTACAGATCTGGGCACAAGGCCAGCTTTGTGGGTGACAATCCCGGAATCCTGGGGCGGGGACTACAAAAAGCCATCTCATCTATCCCCCGTCCTCCAGCCATTGGATTCCAGACACCAGGCTGGTTTCTGGGGACCTTTCTGGCTGTCTGACGTGTGTTTGGGAGCTGGGTCCTGCGGTTGCCCCGGGCCTGGATGCCTGCCCTTGGCGAAGGCAGCTGTGGTTGGTGGAGAAAGAGGCAGACAGGGATTTTCCTAACTTTTCTCCCCAGACTCAGAGCAGTGATGTCAGTGGCTCAGGGAATATAAGTGACATGCCCTTATTTTGAAGACACGATTAGTAGACCCTATAGTAATGGCATCAGGAAAAACCAAGTCACATATGAACACTTCCAAAGGTACCAAGAGAGAAGGGGAGAAGAAGTCAGCAGGGAAAGCCCATATTTGCTCTGGTTTACCTCACTCAGGGTTCCCGTCCTTCCCACAGTTTATTTCTCCTCCTTCATTCCAGAGAGCTTCCGACTCTCCGTGGATCTATGTGAGAACTGGAGAAGTCAGGTCTTCGTGATAAGAATCCTCTCCTCTTCAGTCGCCCTGCCTCCATCCCTCCACCCATCCCTACATAAACTCACACAGGCTACACAGTCATCCCCCCGTCCATGTTGTCATCTTGTTTGTCTCTTGCTCAGAATCATCTATAGCTTCCAGGCAACTCCAAACTCTTGAGCTTGGCCTTCGAGATCCCTTCCCTGAAAAGATTCTCTCACTAGCCTCATTTCTGAGAAGGTCCTTCCAATCATCCATTTCATCTGCAAATATGCCTCTCTGGGTGCCTCCTTGTTTAAGAGTCCATGGTTATTCATCCCTCTATCTTTGCAGAGGCCGCTGCTCCTGTTTCTCTCTCCTCTCTTCAAAGCTCTGCTTAAAATGCCTCTTCCTAGAGTCTCTGACCTGACCCTCATGTTTCTGTTCCCTCCTGTACTCAGCCTCTCCTCCTGATTGACTGACCCCTAAGCACCCTCCACACCCCCACCCTGTGCCAAAGCATTGACACACAGGGAATCTGGACAGAGTCCCTCTCCTCCAACCTAGTAAGGAAAGGAAGGGAACAAGTTAAACACACTCAAAATGCGTGCAGCTAAAAGGGAGGGAAACCTAACAACCTTCTTACTAAACACATGTGAAGTACAAGGGGAAAGAATGAAAACTGAGACTTGGACCAAAAGTAACACTTACCCAGAATCTGACATCTCTGCTAACCCTGAGTTCAGTGGGACCAGGGAAGATAGCTGATAATGAGTGGTGTTCCTGTTTTGCCTTGTGAGACAGAGCAGCACCGTCCCCATAAGATAGAAGATGAGAAAAGACCTCCGCGTCCGTCTATTTTGAATCAGAATCCCAAAACTGAACCCAATATCAATGATACTTTTTGAGGCCAGTATACCATCCACCCTACCACCCCAGCCCAGATTTCTGTATTCACTCAGAGACTTCAACTTCTAGAAAATACTGTGGAAGGAAGGAGGGGAAGGGTCTGGAATTGGCACCTTTATCCTGGGAGGTGGTCTTACTCAAGGCAACGGCTGTGATAGCCCTGGTGGCTATATATCCTGAGGTAAAGCAGAGCTTCTCTATTTTGGCACCCCAGTCACGTCACCTAAGGAACTTTTCAAAACACTGATACCTGGGTCTAGCCCCAGAAATTCTGTCAAAGGCTCAGGGTGAAGATTAAGGTGTTCACAATTTCCTCTGGTGGTTCTAATGTTTGGCCAAGGTAGCAAATCACTGGTATGGAGAGTCTGATTCACACCCTGGTGAAGACAATCAGATAACCAATTACTGGGCGAAGGATAAGATTCCATCAGATATCAAAGTTAATCCACATGAATATCTGCTTAGACACTAAAAATTGGCCTGGGAATTGTGCATGCCAACCTGCTTTCCAGCTATAAATCTGAGAAGCCCTGGGAGGACAGAAAGCAAAGCCATGGGAAATTCACATCACCTCTCTAGTGACATTTAGTACTTCTAAATATGATTTTTTTTTTTTTTAGTACCAGGGATTGAATTCAGGGGCTCTCAACCACTGAGTCACATCTCCAGCTCAGGGCCTCACTAAGTTGCTGAGTTTGGCTTTGAACTTGCTATCCTCCTGCCTTAGTCTCCAGAGCCACTTGGATTACAGGCGTGCATCACCACGCCCAGCAAGATTTTTTTTTTCTATCCAAAGAAAGGAGAAAAAAGATATTTACACACTCCTAATCATAGTAGCATTATTCACAACAGTCAACAGGTGGGAACAACCCAGTATCCATCAATGGGTGAATTAATAGACAAAATGTGAGCTACGTGTACAAAAAAATATTTCGTATAAAGATGAGAAAAAATTAAAAAGCAATTTTTTAAATTCTGAAAAAAAACAGTATTTTTTTTAAATACAAGGAAGAGGTAATAGCATCATGCCAGAAGATCACATCTTTGAAATGGGATAGAAGTTATTTAGCATCCTCAATAAGGTATAAATAATCATGACCTCTGTGAAATTGGAACAAAAAATGCATAAAAAAGAAAAAGAAGTGGAGACAGAACTACAGTATAAAATAGAAAAAATAAAGGTGCATTTCAAAGACTACTGGAAATGCCAACAGAGCTAGGTGGGCTGTGGGCAGCTTGCAGGAAAAGGAAAGTTAAAAGAGCAAATTCAAATTCACATTGTAAGTGATAAAGAATAGAATTGGCTCCACAAAAAAAAAAAAAAAACTGAATAAGCAATGGGAAATCAAACATGAGATGCTCTCTTTGAAGTTGGAATAAAAGGACAAAGAGATGAAAGTTATAAAAATGAAGATGAGGCAAATAGGAAAGATAATTGAATTTTGAACTTAAGAACTGCAGGTATTCTCAGAGGATTAAACCAGAGCAAATGGAACAGAAACAGAAGCACACAATTGTTATAAATTTAAAAAAAAATTTTTTTGAAGCTGAAAAAATAATACCAATTTTAAATGCTCATTGTGTTACAAACAAACCAAATGAAAAAGATTTATGCTGACACATAGTCTGGCAAATTTTTCAGTTATAAAGGCAGGGGTTGTAGCTTGGTGGTAGAGCGTTTGCCTAGTACATGTGAGGCATTGGGTTCAACCCTCAGCACCACATAAAAATAAATAAATTAAATAAAGGTATTATGTGCATCTACAACTAAAAATATATATTTTAAAATTTTTTGGTTGTAAAGATAAAGAAAAAGAACTCATATGCACCTATAAAGAAGAAACATGCTGTCCTCAGAGAAATAAAATGGTAAGGCTGACCTCAGAAATTTCTGATACACTACATATTAGAGAGAAAATGATGCTGTATCTATAGAATTCTGAGAGAAAAAAATAGATCACGAGTCAAGAATTTTTTTTTATTGAGTTAGTTGGACTATTGTTTGTGAAGTCCACAAAAATATATTAAGCATGTAAGGGATTGGAAAATAGAGTAGCCCTGTATTGTTCTTGGCTCAAGGAAAAATTAAAGACATAAAAGAGGCAATCAAGGGAGATAACAGAGAACTCAAGAACGAGGAGTACTTGACTTCCATCTCTAGACGAGATGGAGCCGCAGGAACTGGCCCACCCCTCTGCCACCAGAAAACCACTGGCTTCAGGGACTGGGCAACAGGCAGCACTGGACAATGATTCCAGAGAGAAAAGAGACAAATGGTAGAGCTGTAGGACTGCCCTAGCTTGCTGCCCAGAGAATGCTTCCAGGCTTCCTCAAGAAGAGAGGGAACCCAAACAGAACCTGGGTTCACTCCGAGTTGAGTTGAGGAGATGGCGTTCAGAGTTTGGAGAATCCAAGATGGACTCAACGTGAGACAGAGGAGTCCTAAGGAGAGAGAGAAGGATGAGGAGGAGGAGGAGAAGAGAACAAATGGAAACAGCAGCTAAACATTAAGAAAGAAAGTATAAAACGTGATGGAAGGGAGACAAAACGCATCGTTTCCATTTTTCCCAGAAGAGAACCGTTTCCTCAAAAATCACTGCATTTATTAGCAGAGTGAAAAAAGATTTTAATGACATGGATGATTTTCAGGAAAATATAATGCTTCAACTAAGAAATAGAAAAACAGATGAAATCAAACACTAAAGAATAAACGAGAAACATTACCAAAGAATTTGCTTCCCAGAACCCAAAGTTTCTGGGACCAGGCAATTTATCACTAAACTGCTCCAAACTTTCAAGTAAGAAACAATTCTCATTAATAAGCTAGAGTTGTGGATCAGTGGTAGAATGCTTGTCTAGCATGTGTGAGGCCCTGGGTTCAATCCTCAGCACCACATAAATATAAAGGCATTGATTTACTCAGTTTAACTTAATAACAAAAGCTACCAAGGATAGCACAGAACACAAGATATAGCTCATTGTCATTTATGAATATTTTAATAGGATTTAATTATTTAAATATCACATTCTATTACCCAGCTTCAAGTATTTCATTATAGTAACAGAAAATGAACTAAGACAACAAACACCCTAATACTTTCCTAAATTTCCAAAAATGAGCAGGAGACAATAGTGAAACATCTCCTCCCCACCAGTGATAGCCACCAAAAACAAACAAACAAAAAAATTCATAAACAGGAAGACTCAATAAACTTCATGAGCTAAATCTAACAAGAAATATAGCAGTCCTTGCCAGGTATGCTGAAGACCTACAGACTCAGTCAACTGAGGCAGGAGAATCACAAGTTTGAGGTCAGTCTCAGCAATTTAGTGAGGTCTTGAGCAACTTATAGAGACTATCTCAAAATTAAAAGAGATGAATGGATAAGGAAAATGTGGTATATATACACAATGAAATATTACTCAGCCATAAAGAAGAATGAAATTATGGCATTTGCTGGTAAATGAATGGAATTGGAGCCTCTGAAGCTATGAGAAAGCCAGTCCCCAATGTTTTCTCTGATATGTGGATGCTAACACACAATACGGGTGGGGGAGGAGGGAAGAAGAGAAGTTCATTGGATTAGACAAAGGGGAATGAAGGCAAGGGAGAGGGCACAGGATTAGGAAAGACAGTGGAATAAATGGAACATAACTTTCCTAAGTTCATATATAAATACTTGACCAGTGAAACATCACATCATGTACAACCACAGAATGGGATCCTAATTAGCACAAGTTATACTCCATGTATGTATAATATGTCAAAATACACTGTACTGTCATGTATATATAAAAAGAACAAATAAAAAAAAATAAAAGGTCTTGGGGATGTAGCTCAGTGGCAGAACATACCTGGGTTCAACCCCCAGTACCAACAACAACAACAACAACAAAAAAAAAACAAATGAAATATATGGGTCCTTAGTGAAAAAAGCTAGAACTACAGAAAGATTACCAAGATATATAAAATATGTGGGGTTTTTGTTGTTTAGGTGCTAGGGATCAAACCTAGAGCCAAGCGGCAAGTGCTCTGTCACTAGGCTACACCCCCAGGCCCCTAAAAGATGTTCTGAATTAAAAGAAATAATAAATTTGTAAAGCCTCTACAATTCAATTTATAGGCAATGTAATTACAATTGAGATCCCTAAGGCACTTTTTTGGCAGGGGAGTTGGGGGCACTCTCAAGAAATAAAACTAAACTCATATCATAAAATAGAAAGTGAGAAAAATAGACAGGGACTTAATTAAAATCCACAGAGGAATTGTCAGAGCTAATAAACAAGTACAGAAAAGTTGTATCAATATTCAAAACTCATTAGTATTTATATACACTTGCAATGAGCAACCTGGAAAAGGAAATAAGAAAAACGATTCCATTTATAATAGCACTAACAAGGATAAAATACCTAGGAATAATTTTTTTTAAAAAAGTGCAATGCCTATACTCTAAAAGCTATAAAATATTGTTGCAAGAAATAAAAGAACACCAAAAAGTAGAACTAACCTAATTGTCCATCAACTGATATGTAGATAAAACAAAATACGATTTAGCCATGTGAAAGAATATTATTCAGCTATTAAACTATCAAAAGGAACAAGGTAAAAAATAATAACAATAAAAAATAAAAGAAATAAAGTACTGATACATGCTAATAAGACATGGATGATCTTTGAAAACATTACGTGAGGTTTTAAAAGCCATGCAGAAAAAGCTACATGTTGTGTAACTCTATTTATAAGAAATGTCCAGGATAGAACGATCCAGAGACAGACAGTCAATAAGTGGCTGTCAGGGAGTGGGGGAAGGGAGATGGGGAAGGACTGTAATTGAGCAAAGTTCGTCTTTGGAGGGTGATGAAAATGTTTGAGAGTTAGTAGGAATGGTTGTCCAACCTTATAAGTACACTAACAACTGCTGAATTGCATACTTAAAAGAGTGAATTTTCTGCTGTGTGAATTATATCACCGTTTTCAAAAACATTTAGAAGTTAAAATTCTTAAACTAGTGATAGAGTTTGAAGAGACTACACCAGACTCCAACATAAGGTACTATCATGTATCATACAGGACGCACATGTGTTCGGAAGAGTCCGTGTGTTCACAGAGAAACACACAGAAATGTTAACGAGCGTTGTGTCTGGGTGGTAGGATGGTGGATGATTTTTATTTTCTTCTTTTTATTTTTTGTATTTTCTAAATTTTCTACAATGAGTCAGAACAAAAATAAACATGTTTTTTAAAAACAAAGTGCGTCAGTGTATAATTAAGTCCCAGGCTGTTGGAGTGCTGGGACAAGGGGGGCCAGCAAGGGAGTGCTCCACAGAGCCTGCAGCCAGAGCAGAGAAGGGCACTGAGGAGGGAAAGATTTGGGAGTGTGCAGTGGGAGAAAACTCATTTGCTTCAATCCACTTTCCCTGCAGCCCATCCTTCCCTGGATCTCCTACCTAATCAGCCCCCAGGCCCTGTCATTGGAATCTCAAGGCTTTGTCCTCTCAACCTGCCCCAATGGCCATTGCTATAATCCAGGTCTTATCCTGCAGTGGTCTCCAACTAGCCTCACATATGACCCCCAGCAGAGACTCTGGGGTCCACAGTCAGGCAGGCAGCACTGTAAGCGCAGGAAGCTAGGCCTGCACCAAATCAAGCTGCTGTGCTCCAGATCCAAAGTCCTTTTCTTCCTACGCCCCCAAGTTACTGCCTTTACTCTTTGCCCGGGCTCTTCCTCTCCTAGCAAATCTGCCCTTTCATCTGCACCAGTTCAACTCCTCTTCCACCTTCAAAACCTAGCACAGCACCTGGCACATAGCTAATGGCCAACGAATGCTAGCTGCTGTCCTTCCCAGGATGCTCTGGACCTCTCATAGGCACCTGCTTTATTCTAGCACCAGCTGTTTGTGAACATGCCTTGAACCTCTCATTTGATGATAATCGCACTGAACGCAGGTGCATCTCAGTGAAGGTGCCCAACACAGATCTTCAGGATGAAAAGGCCATAGAAGGAATGATCCTAGGGCATCACTGCTGTAGTAATTGACTACCCAGAAGCCCAGTCCTGAGCTCAAGGGTTGGAGAAGCATCTGTCCTTTTCTGGACAATCTAGTTTTGCAGGAAAGTCTGGCGGGGGAAGGTCCCAAATCCTTGCCCCTGGAGTCTATCATACTCTGGGTCCTCAAGCCAGGGTTTCTAGAACTGAGCTGCCCAAATGATCTAACCTCAGTGCCCCCTCACAGTGGAAATTGATGATACCATAGAAGTCAGTTCTAGAGATTAGTCCAGCAGTAACACTTGTATCAGGAGCAGCAGTTACTGTGGTTGTATCTGGTACTGTGCTGTACCTAGTGCCCAGTCCCTCTCTACATCATCTCATGAATCTTCAAAATGACCACTTCATTATTCCCAGTGTACGGAGGACAGAACTGAGGCTCAAAATGTTTAGACAATTTGTCTGGGATGTTTCATCTAGAAAATGACCAAGCTAACATTCAAGGAAGAGCAGCAGCCATTTTCAGAGAAAGACCCTAAAATTCCATAGCATCCTTTCAGCTGGAAGGAGACAGATTCCCCAGGCTGCTGCAATCTAGAGTCTCAGGCTGAGCCAGAACCCAAGCATGCAGGTCCCCGGGTCAAGTTCTCCCAGGCTGGATATGGTGAAATGAAGGGGTGGGTGAGATGCCCAAGCTCGAGCCTGGTGCAGTGCTCAACCCCTGCAATTGCTCCCAAGGCTTACCCCTTCCCCTCCTCACTGTGAAAATTCAGAGCAACTTGGACACAGTCAGATTTGAATGCTTGTCAGGTCTTACTAGGAGGAAGGACCTGGGCTGGGCATGGAGCTCTTTCTCAGAACTCACCAGATTTCCCAAAAGCTCACTATTTAGTTTCCTATTTGGCAATTCCTAAAGGGTATTGCTCGTCTGTGCCCACGCCATTCCCCTCGCTGTCTCCCTGAGTTCTGACACGTTCTTCTCCGTGCTGTTGGCCACAGGTAGAGTTGGCAGAGTCAGGGTCCAGCCAGGTATTTGTCTCAGGTGGTGTTGGCTGAAGTCCAGAGCAATCCTCCTGCAGAGCACCCACTGGACCTTTTGGTTATCAGAGTGCTTGGGTTCATCACATGAAGCCCAGGGCCCACACCCACTTTACAGATGGAAAAGTGAAGACTAAGAGATGAGAAAAAAAGTTAGGAAGACTGAAAACCTCTGGCTCTGGTACTTAGTGTTCCTCTGTGCCCATCAGGCCTCAAGTTCAGACAGAACCATTCTAGGGGGACTTTCTAAGGAGGTGAGTACTGTATCCACGTAGGCAGTAGAGACAAGTTTGGGCAGAAAGGAAGGGGAAAGCAGCCTCGCCTGAGAAACAGCTTAAGCCAAGGCTTGGAGAAAGAAGAGGATGGGTTTGAGGCAGAGGGAGAGGGGACAGGTTTCTTTGCTGAAATAAAGGGCAGGGATATCGGAGTGAAAGCAGAAGTACCTAAAAGAAAATTCTGCCCCAGGGATATCCAGTGGTTTCTTTTCTCTCTCTCTCTCTCTCTCTCTCTCTCTCTCTCTCTCTCTCTCTCTCTCTCTCTCTCTCTTTCTTACCAGGAATTGAACTCAGGGGCACTCGACCACTGAGCCACATCCCCAGCCCTATTTTGTATTTTATTTAGAGACAGGGTCTCACTGAGTTGCTTAGGGCCTCAATGCTGCTGAGGCTTGAACCTCCTGCCTCAGCATCCTGAGCTGCTGGGATTATAGGCATGTGCCACCATGCCCGGCTGGGTGGCACTTACTGTGGTTTCTGATCATAGGAGCAGGATGACTTAAATGGTACGATCTGATGATTTGGAGGAGGCTTGGGCCCACTCTTCATGGTGCCCCCTCCATCCCTTCCACCTTGACAAAGGTCAGAACTGAGAATCCAGCCTCCCATGTCACCACTGCAGATTGCCCTTCCTTCTTCACCTTCCTTCTCTCCTTCTCTTTCCCTCTCTCTTCCAGGTGGGGTCCTCCCCGCCCCTCCACCCCCCGCACTCCAGATGTTCAGAAGGGTTTTTACTATAAGGCCATTCAGGCCCCAGGTTAACAGATGTGTAGCTGAGAGGCAGGTTAATGGGGGCCAGGGGAGCAGGTTGGAGCCGGGACTGGAGACTGACACAGCTGCATTGGCCCAGAAGGCCTTTTGGCTCCCTGAGGAGGCCTAGCAGCCTCATTCCTGTCAGCTGCAGGAATGAGCAGGAAGGAAAGGGGAATGGGCTGGGGGGAGTGTTCCCTGGGGACAAGAGCCTCCTGGCTCCCCGGCTGCGATGGATCCGGAGGCTTCCTCTGCATCCCTCCCCCTCTCTAGCCTGGAGCTCCGGAAATTATGAATGCCCCCAAGTAGTCAGCCTAGCAGTTGCTTCCCCAGCCCCTGCCTCTTCATTTCAGGAAAATGTCTGTTCTCCATGAAGGCGGTGGGCTGCAGAGTCATAGATCTTTCTCAAGTAGCAGGTAGTTCTAAATGATGTTATTCTTGGCTTTGGAAGATATTGAATGGCTTTTTCGCAAGTAACAAGTTTATTCTGTTTTATTTAGGGTGACACATATTCTAAGGTGCAGACCTTGGCGACACACTGTCGGATGGTGGAGACCTAGCCCACACACTCTCCTGCAGCGCTGTGTGCTGAGTTCTTCTCATTTCAAACCCCTTGGACAGCTTTCCTGCTCTTCGGCCCTTCTCAGAGATGTCATCAGTCCCAACTCCTCTGAAAGTGACTGTGGAGGGCAGGAGGGGCGTTGCATACCACACCTCCCTCCTCCATCCTCAAAACTCTTGGGCGTTTTGAGGAAGGATCTGGAGGGAAGGAGAAAGCAGTGGCAGATTAAGCATGTGCTCAGGATCAGACTTGTCTGAGTTAAAACTCCAGCTCAAGGTCTTACAAGTTGCATGTTCCTGGGCACTTGCTTAACCTCTCTGACCTGGGTCCTCGTTCATTAACTTATACCATTATACTGTCCCCTAGCAAAGCAGTTTCTTCCCTGAGAAAAAGCGCAAGCCTGGTCCCTGAGCTCCCTCTACTCATCTTCTGTGTCTTCTCCATCTTTTTCAAGAGGCATCCTAAGGGTGTCCTGCCCCCGTTGCCAAGTGAGCAAGGAGTACAGGATCTTTGGTAGTGATCACTGGGTGCCTAGTGTGTGCCAAGCACAGTACTGGGTACAGGGAGTCCTGAATTTTAAAAAAAGATGCACAGTCTCCATGGGACTCAGAGGATTGCGTAGAGTACAACAGCAAAATAGGGGACAATGGTAGCGTCACTGTGCTTGTGCATCTCAGAGGCACCGGAATGAATCTGGGGAATCAGCCAAGGCTCCCGCAGGATGAAAAGTGAAAGCCAAGACCTGAAGGATGGCAGGAGGTAAGAGGAATGAGCTTTTAGGTGAGAAGAGACTGGAGTGAGCATCCCAGCTAGAGCAGACAGCGAGCAGCAGGAGCAAGAGCTGCAGGCCCAAGAGAAATGCAAACTGCTGCCCAGCTGCAGTGTGGAGTGGGAGGGGAGGAGTGAGTGACAGGCAGGAGCCAAGCTGTGGTATGTCTTGTAACTTAGCCAGCAAGTTTGGGCTTTGTCTTCAGGATGACTGGGAGCCACTGAAGAAATTTCAGCAGGGGAGTGACATGATCAGATTCGTGTTTTAAGAGCCACCTGGCTCGTGGGTGGTGCATGCCTGTAATCCCAGTGGCTCAGGAGGCTTAGGCAGGAGGATTGCAAGTTCAAAGCCAGCCTCAGCAACTTAGCATGGCCCTAAGCAACTTAGTGAGACCCTGTCTCAAAATAAAAAATAAGAGAAGGGCCAGAAATGTGGCTCAATGACTAAGTACCCCTGAGTTCAATCCATGGTAATAATAATAATAATAATTTTTAAAAGACCCATTTGGCTGCAGCATGGGGAAGAGTTTGGTTATGTTTGGAATGGAGTCAGGAGGCCAGTTAGTTTGCAGTCCAGGCAAAGGGTGATGGCAATAGATAAAGATGGGTACTAAGGAAATAAGAGAAGACTTGTTCTAGAACATTCAGAATATATAGTCTCCGGAACTTGATTGATTGGATGTAGGAGAGGTGAAAGTCAAAGATGACACCTATGTTTCTGAATTAGGGAACTAAATGAGTGTGTTATTTCCTAGAACAGAGATGGAGAAGGACCATTCATGGGAAGGAAGGCAGGGGCTTACTTTGGGAAATGTTCAATTTGAGGCACTACTGGGTCATCCAAGTGGAGAGTCCATCATGCAGTGAGTTGGGTCAATCTAGAGGAGAGCCCATTGTGCAGTGTGTTGGGTCAATCTAGACTGGAGATGTAGAGGTAGGAACCATCAACAGACAGGTGGGTATGGAGTCCATGGGCATATTAAAAAAAAAATACTGCCCAAAGAGAATCTAAGAGTAGCTAGAACAAAGAGGCAGGACAGAGCCCCCAAAGAATTATGCCACTTATAGGATGGGTGGGGGAAGAGAAGCCCTGCAAAGAAGATAGCCAAGCTGGGCAGAGGGGCGCACACCTGCAATTCCAGTGATTTGGGAGGCTGAGGCAGAGTGACCTTAAGTTCAAGACCAGCTTCAGCATCTCACATAAAGGACTGGGATGTAGCTCAGTGGTAAAGCTCCTCTGGGTTCAATCCCTAGGAGGAGGAAGAAGAAGAAGGAATGTCAAGGAGAAGAAGATGGGGAGGAGAGGAGGCAGAGAAGGAAGAAGAGTGGCTAGAGGTGGAGAGAGCCAGGAGAGGGAGTTTCCACAGCAGGGGGTAGTGAGCACTTTGAGGAGAGAGGGCTCAGTGTTGCCAGGTGCTTCTCTAAGATCAAATGAGACAGGGGCCGGATAGTACCTGAGCAGAAGCATCTCCCCCTTCTGATGGGCTGGAGGGCCATGGAGGCCAGATTGGAAGATAAGAAATGGAGGCGACCCTTGTGGAACTGTGAGAGTGAGGAGGGAAAGAGCGGCATCTGGGGGGGGGGCCTGAAGCAGAGCTTGGCTCTGAAGATGGGGCTGAGGCTGAGGTCACCTCTGCTGAGGATCCCCAGAGGCCTCCAATCCTAGAAGGTGCTGCACTCCCTACTCATCAGGCAAAAAGGTAAGACACCCCAAAAACACCTCCAGAGAGAGTTCCTCTCTTCTAAGAGGCACAGGGAGCTGGAGAGAGCTTGAGGGCCACATGTGCCCTTTTCCTCAGAGAAGGTCCAGCCGCCTGGTCTCAGTTCAGATGTGCAGCAGTGTCATCAGCTGTCCACCGCTCCCTGTTCCTTAGGCCCTAAAGACCTTCTATAGAAAGCCCCATCCCTGAGAACCTTCTCCTTCCCCTGCAGTCACTTGTATTATGGGATGGAAGTGCATGACTTGGAATGGCTTGGTTGTGGAACTGTCTGGAGGCAGTGAGAGGTGCCAGGCACAGGCAACCAGCCAGGCAGAGTGGCCCGTGAGCCTGCAGCAGACCTTCCCCTGGCTGCCGCCCCCAACCCCTCAGCCGACCTGCGGAGAGAGGACAGGTCAGGGGCTGGGAAAGAGTGGTCTTTTTCAAGAGTCTATGAGTAATTTTCCACCCTTTTATGAACCGTGGGAGCCCAGGTGGCTGCCAGCCCCTGGCTGGATGTGGAGATCCACACACGACCAGAAAAAGACAGTGAGTGACAGGCTCCCCCTGGCCACCTGCCAAGGCTGTGTAGGCAGAGGCCACCCACTGGAGACCACAGGGCCTCAGAATACCAGGGCTGGAAGGCATGTGGGGTCACCCAGTCCAATGTTCTCTTACAGGTGAGAAAACCACCTGTGAGAGAGGCTGCGTGTTCCCAGTGTCACTCAGTGAATCAGTGACAGGGCTTGCAGCCAGCTGGGACCCAGGCCAGCCTGCAGACGCTTTTTCCCTCCGAAAGGGGATGATCTGTTTATGAGCCTCTGTGATCAGATGGCTCTAAGATCAGTTGTTCTGGAATGTGACCCCATCCGGGGGACTCTCGCCAAGGTGGCTTCCCTCCCCTCCCCACCCCAGCACCTGTTTTGGGACTTGAAGCCAGCTCCTTCCCCTACACTCTCTTAAGTAAAACAACCGCTCCTGAGGTCTGGACCCTTGGGTGGTGGAGAGGGAGGAGTGACAGCCCACAGTGTTTGTGGGGTGAGCTGCTGTGGGTGGCAGCCATCAAAAGGATGCAGAGCCTTGAGGGGCTCTGGCAACCCATCAAAGGGAAATCTCTGGGGGTCCCCTCACAAAGCAGTCTCTTCCCTGAGGAAAAAGGACACATGCAACCCTCAAGTTCTCACCACCCTCCCTGTGCCTCCTAGAAGAAAGGGACTCTCTCTGGAGGTGTTTTCAGGGTGTCCTGCCTTGTCACCTGGTAAGTGGGGGTGCAGCACCTTTCTGGGGCCGGAGGCCACAGGAGATCTTCATAAGAGGTGACTGAGCCCCACCCCCTCCTCAGTACTACACCACTGCTATTTGGGTCAAGACTGGTGGAAGAGGAGACAGAAGGAAGGGAAAGAGGGAGGAGCTTTCTTTCAACATCTCCCAGGTGACAAGGTACCGCACCTCTGGGCAGTGTGTCTCATATGCTCCTGGACAAAAGAAAAGTGATTCTGAAATTTAAATTGCATATTGATCACACAGAGGGTGGAGGGGTGGGCCTTGTAAAAATGCAGATTCTGAATCAGTAGGTATGGCGTGGAGCACGAGATTCCCACGTCTACCTAGCTCCCAGGGAATGCCAATGCTGCAGGTCCGTGAATAGAGGATGTGGACCTCTATCCACATTCCCAGACCTGGCTCTGCATCAGAGTCATCCGGGAGGATTTTTTTTTTTTTTTAATCCAGATTTCTGGACTCAAACTCTCAAGATTCCCATTTAGAAGGTCTAAGCAGGGACTCTACATTTTATAAATTTCTCTGTGTTGTAAGGCAGAGAGTCTGGGGAACCAGGTCTCCAGCAGCCCTCACAACCGCCCTTCTGCAGAGTGTAGAGGCCTGTTAAGAGCATGCACAGGCCAGGTGCAGTGGCGCATGCCTGTAATCCCAGCGTCTTGGGAAGCTGAGGCAGGAGCATCGCAAGTTCAAAGTCAGCCTCAGCAATTGAGCAAGAACCTAATCGACTTAGCAAGACCCTGTCTCAAAATAAAAAATAAATAAATAAAAAGGGCTGGGGATATGGCTAAGTGGTTGAGTGTCCTTGGGTTCAATCCCCAGTACAAAAGAAAAAAACCTGCATAACCCCGGAACTCAGACGAAGCCTCTACCAATTCTGTGATCAGCTCCCAAATTCTTCATTTGCTCATCTGTAAAATGGGGATCATAGCACCTCCCGTGGGGCCTTGATGCAAGGAAGAAATGAGAGGATGTCTGCTGAGCATTAACCCAGAGCCTAGTCATTGAGAGTGAGCACTCAGCAAACATTAACTACCAGCGTGATTGTTATTACACACGCTAGACTTCACCTGGTTTTCCTCACGGTACTCAACTCCCTATCATAAACCAATTCTACAAGGCGTCCACTTGCACTGCTTTTCTGTCTAGGAATGTAATGTCCACAGTATATGGGGTGGGAGGGAAGATGGGGTCCGGTGTGTAGGACATTCCCACACCAAGCTACGGGCTGCTGAAAGGCAGAGCTCTTATTATCTCAGTGTCTTCTGTGCCAGGCATCTCAAGCACTCTACAAAGCTGGAAAGAATAAATGGACAGATGGGTGGATGGATGGATGAAGAAACAGGTGGAGTCTCCTCTCCTCTCCAGTCACTCCCAGAACCCAGGAGTTTAATACTTGGGAAGTGGGGCTGGGGATGTGGCTCAAGCGGTAGCGCGCTCGCCTGGCATGCGTGCGGCCCGGGTTCGATCCTCAGCACCACATACCAACAAAGATGTTGTGTCCGCCGAGAACTAAAAAATAAATATTAAAAATTCTCTCTCTCTCTCTCTCTCTCTCTCTCTCTCTCTCCTCTCCCACTCTCTCTTTAAAAAAAAAAAAATACTTGGGAAGGAGACCTAGGAGAATTTCGCCTCTGTCCTCACCCCCATGGGGGAGGGACTGCCCCACCTCTTGGCTCTTCCTGGGGCCCACTTGCATCTAAACCAAATCTGAGTCACCATCTCCATCCTGGGTGCTCTGCCTCTCTTGTCTCTCAGGCCTCCGCCATCTGGAGCTCTGCAGAGCTCAGGAGCAGCCCAGTTAGAGAAGAATGTCTGGCCAGCAACAGCCCCTGGCACCACAGTCAGAGCCTGCAGGAGAGCTGAGAAGACCCAGAAGTCTGCCCTGGGGTGTTTCCCTCAGGGCCAGGCACCATGCAGCTCCTGGGTGGCCCAGTCTGGGCCACGTCTGTTCCAGACCAGCATTTATGGCTGAAAGAATCACCACCCGATCCCAGGCCCCAGCCCACCCTGGACACTCTCTTAGCATCTCTCAGGAGCCAAATTATCCATGTTCAGACCCTCATGGGCTGCAGGGGGCTGCCAGCCTGCCCACTCGCCCACCTCAGAGCAGCCTCTGCCCTAGACGCATGTAGTAATCAACTCCCGGAACCTTGGGAAGATCCAAATACAGCAGCATATAATCATGGAGCCTGAAATAGCCATTCCAGGGAGGCCATCTGCCACCTCGCCACCTCGCGCATCCCTCGGGACCCCTTGTCTGGGTCCCCTGGCACGCCTGGGCCCCAGGGTCCTCCCTGGCTGACTGGCAAGTTGGGGGTGCTGATAGCACTCATCAGATCACCTGCAGAGCTCGGGGTGGGGGGGGGAGCATGGAGGGCGTGCCCCTGGCAGGGTGGGCAACTTCAGAATGGGACCGTGGCTCAGAGCTCTCAGACCTCAGGACCCTGTTGCTCCCCTGGCCTGCCAGTTATTGGCCTCTCTCTGCCAGGTTCCCTCTGTGCAGGCACAGCTGGCTCAAGGGCAGCTGATCCCCTCACCCCCGTGTGCCATTCCCCCAGACGCCACCTCGGTTTTCATCCCCAAGCACTGTGCCACAGAATGCAGGCTTCCTGCCCCTCATTTCCTGTTCATCCTATTCCTTTGTAGTGAGCACCGCCCCCAAAATAAAGATATATCAGTGTCCTAACTCCCAGAACATGTTAATGGGACCTTATTTGGAACAAGGTTTTTTTCTCGAATTAAGGATCTTGAGATGAGCCCATCAGGAATACCTGGGTGGGCCCTAAACCCAACGCAAGTCCCTATAAAGGACTATAGAGAGACACAGGGGAAGGGGGAAAGGCCATGTGAAGATGGGAGGCAGGGACTGACGGGTGGCAGCCTGAGGAATGTGAAGCCATCAGAAGCTGGACGAGGCAAGGAAGGGTTTTCCCATGGAGCTTCTGGCCTCCAGGGCTGGGAGAGAATAAATTTCTGTTGTTCTAAGCCATCTCTTTTGTGGTTGCTTTTTTACCACCCTTTTTTTTTCCATGTCCGCGGTTCTTAATCTTCAACACGCCTCTGAATCACCTAGAGGGCTTCCGAAAGCACAGATTGCTGGGCCTAGCGTCAGAGACTTTGACCCAATAGTTCTGGAATTTGCATTTCTAACAGGCTCCCAAGTGCTGCTGCTCTGGGGTCCACACTTTGAGAAGCACTGTTCTGTAAGCTCTATCCTCAGTCCCTTGTCCTCAAAGGTACCCTCCTTGTCCTCCCATGATATCCTCTTTCTTCCCTCAGTGCTCAGGCAGCCCAAGAGAAGGCTTCCTGGAGGGAACCCCCTCCCCCAACCCTTGCAAAACTGGCTGCTTCTTCCAAAATCACCTGGGCCTCCCTCTGGGGCCTCTTTTTTTTTTTTTTTAAGAGAGAGTGAGAGAGAGAATTTTTTAATATTTATTTTTTAGTATTTGGCAGACACAACATCTTGTTTTTTTTTTTGTATGTGGTGCTGAGGATCGAACCCGGGCCACACGCATGCCATGCGAGCACGCTACCGCTTGAGCCACATCCCCAGCCCCCTCTGGGGCCTCTTTGAAAGTTTGCCTCCAGCAGGCTGCGAGTAAGGAGGGACGCCATGTCTGGGCTCTCCTACCCTCACACAAGAAGACCCTACTTAGTTCCACCCCTGGCTCCATCTGTAGCACTCTGGAGAGTCCTGGGCATGGCCTGTCCCTTCTCAGGCCTGTGCGTAAGCTGGAGCTGTGTATACACACATTGCTCCTGGTACTGGGTAAGATGGCTGAGCTGCTGCTGCTGGAGAACAGCTCTTAGAAGTGCCTCATGCTCTCTGAATGTAGGTCTGTAGGCACAGCCAGCCTCGTGCCCTCTCTCACAGTCTTTGGGGGTTCCCAGGGTCAATGCTGATGCCAGCATGCCCTAGCTCCCCAGGCAACCAGCACCTTCTTCCCAGCCCAGGTTCCGCTTAGCTCTAGAACTCCTCAGGTAAGGACCAAATCAGGCCAATCCAGAATCCTCTGGCCTCCTCAGGCCAAGCTCCACTCAAGGTCTGCTCTGGGGCAGGTACTCTAGAAACACTACACAGGCCCATTTCCCAGGTTCGAAGCCTCTCATTCAACCTCTCAGAGGCTCCCAGAGGCAGCCCTGCACCATAGGTGTGTGTGTGGACTATGGGCCTGGCCACCTGAATTTTGTTGTTAATCTTTTTAGATACACATGACAGTAGCGTGTATTTTGACATATTATACATCCATGGAATGTAACTTCCCATTCTTGTGGTTGTACATATGTGGAGTTAGACTGCTTATATATTCATATGTGAATATGTGAACACAGGAAAGTTCAATTCATTCTACTATCTTTCCTATTGCCATTCCCCCTCCCTTCCCTTCATTCCCATTTGTCTAATCCAGTGAATTTCTATTCCCACCTCCCATTGTGAGTTAGCATCCACATATCAGAGAGAATATTTGGCCTTTGGTTTTTGGGAATTGGCTTTTTCCACTTATCATGATAATCTCCAGTTGCATTCATTTACCCACAAATGCCACAATTTCATTTATGACTGAGTAATATTCCACTGTGTATATATGCCACATTCATCTGATGAAGGGCACCTAGGTTGGTTCCCTAACTTAGTTGTTGTGAAATGAGCTGCTATAAACATAGATGTGGCACCTGAATTTTGACCCTGGTGGTACAAAAAGCCACTTCATCCTTTATACCTCAGTTGCTCATCAATACGGTGGGGTGACAAGCTGACTAGCAGTAATTGTCCCAGAGGAGTGTGGTTAGGATTGAGGGAATAAATGAGTGACTCACGCTAGTCAAGTGCCATCCAAGTGCTGGCTCTTATTGGTCTGGCTCTGGGCATTATTCAGGAGTGTGACTTAACCCTTGGAGAAGGGTCGGAGCTATGGAAAGAGGGGCATCTGTCCAGAAGCCTCTTGCATTTGGCTTCTCTGGGAATACCTCCTATCCCTGTTCCCATGGCAACTCTGCCCTTGGGCAGAAGGACTCCATCATTCTTCCCCTGGAGGTACACAGGTCATCCCTCTCCTCAATGTGCAGCATCCTCAGAAGACTGGAAGGGTTTAAGAAGGTTACTCTCCATTGCACAGAGAGAAAGACAGAGGCCCACAGAGGACAAGCACACACTAATCATAAGCAACTCCAAAGCCAGTAATCCCAACAGAAAATCCTTGTATCTCTGTGGCATGACATGCTCTTGGGACACCTTTCTGTCAATCATCCTATGTGACCCTCCCATTTTAGCGAGGGGGAACTTTAGGTTCAGAAAGGGGAGGCGACTTTCCTTACAACTAGTTAGTGACAGAGCTAGGACTTAAACCTAAGTCTCTGAATCCTAAAACTTGTAGCTTCAGAGGGGTGACAAAGAATAGAGGTTAACAGCATGGCACTTTGGAATCAGAACCAATCTAAACTTCCAGCCCTACTCTCTCTTAGCTATGTGACCTCAAGCAAATTCCTTAACCTCTCTGGGCTTTAGTTGCCCCATCTATAAAATGGACATAATAGAAGCTACTTGATAGAATTTTCAGGATTAAATGAGACAGAGAATGCACTTCACATATTGAAGTGTGCTAAGTGGGAGCCGCTCCTCCCTGGCCCCAGCCAGGGACCTCCCTGTGCCCACAGGCACATCCACGCACACACGTCTTCCCACCCCAGCCTCTCTACCTCTTTCCCTCCAGTGACCAGCCGCTGCCTGCATGTTTTCCACCGCTGGCTTGAGCCGAAGGGGTTGTGGTAGCTCTAGCGGGTTCCAGTTGGGAGTCTGGCGCTGCTCTTGATTAATTTCCCCAGTGCCACACAACGTTTCATGTGGCTGTCCTTTGTAATTATGCGTTTCCCCCCTAGGGTGTCCAGGATGGGGCTGTTTTTCTATTTTCTCCCCTTTATTCCTGCCCCTGTGCTTTCCCCCGGCTCTGTGCCCAGCCCCTCCTGGGCTGCTGCTCTGTTTTTCCGCGCTTTCCCCCTCCCCGGCCCGGCCTCGCCCCCACCAGTTTCTATTTTCCCCCTGTCTCCGCCGGCTTCCCGCGGTTTCTCTTGGCCTGTGCTCAAGCCTGGCGTGACACGTCTGGCGTGACCGCTCTCCCCCTCCCACATCAGTTGGGGAGGAAGCAAGTGTATCCAGGGAGGGGAATTGGGGGGGCTGGGTGCTGCCAGCCCAGGTGCCAAGCCAAACAGCCTGTGCGCCACGTCTGACTCGGTACCTGGGGCCTGGAATGCTGGGCCGGCTGGCCCCAACCCTTACCCAGCCCTACCCAAGACTCCCCCAAACCTAGTTCCTACTTCCCAAAGTCTGGTTCTAGCTGGTAGAAAGCAGGACCACGGGGCTGGTCTTTCCCTGAGTCTCTGAGAATGTCTATGAGAGTATTCAGGGATCCCCCCCACAACCCGCCGCCTTCTGGAGATAAGAATGGTCACTTCCAGGGACAAGAGGTGTACCTGGCCTGCTCTGGGGAGGACATCCTACCCCTGGAAGAGCATAGGCAGAGGTTTGTCCCCTGTATGCCTCCCTCCTCTATTGGCTCTGCTGATACTCCTGGGGAAGCAGGAAGATCACTGATGGTGGCAGTTTTTGGAATACAACAACCACGGTGCAGATCTGTCTTCCCAATTCACCAGCCCTGACCTTGCAGAACCCCCACACTTGTCAGTCTCTGTTTCCTCATCTATGGCAGAGGGGGGAGTCCCTAAAGAGGATCTGTGAGGAAGAAATCAGACAGGGGTGTCAACCCTCCCCGGAGCGCTAGCTCACAGGGTGCTCCACATATGGGCCCATAACCCACTTCTCCCTCAGCCTAGCAACTGGGGCTGGTCTTGCTGTCCAAGATGGAGGGACCAGAAACAAGGGGAGCAGCACCACACTGAGGTCTGAGGAGGTCTCTCCTTGAATCCCTACAACTTCCCAAAGCTCAGGACATAACATCAATCATACAGACTCTTTGGGCTTGTGCATCCCTCATTCACTATACACATGCACACACACTGTGTCCTACAGTCACAGCGACCAACCTTCCAGCCTGTCTGGTCACCCTCTGGGCTTCACTTCTTATTCACAACTTGTCCAACACGTTCATCATGAGCTCTTATCCTGCACCAAGCTCTTGGTGACCAGGTTCTCCGTCCACCCTGAGGTCAAAGCCAGAGAATCGGTTGTTGACTTGACTTCGCTTTTCCAACCCCCACATCCATCAGTGGTACTACTAATCATAATGGTAACTGTGCTGGAGGCAAAGAAAGGTACTGTTCTAGGTCATTCATGCTTATCACCTCACCTCATGCTATCCTATGGAGGTACATAGATACCATCCTCATCTCCTTTTTGTTAATAAGGAAACAGAAGGACAGCTGTTGAGTAACCTGCCTGGGGTCTCCCGAGTGGTAAGTGAGGGAGGTGAGATTTGAACCCAGGGAGTCCGACACCAGAGTCCTGACCTGGCTCCTTGATATTCCCAGAGTTCACCAACATCTCCTCTTGCTTTGGCTGCTGTCATACTCACTTCACTCAGGAGTCTCTTTGCTGGCTCCTCACCTCCAGGTTGGCCCCCATCTGCTGCCAAAGATGGAGGGGAGACCCAAACCCTATCACATTGCTCTCCTGCTAAAAGTCTTTCGATGGCTCCCCACTCTTTTTTAGATACTGGGGATGGAACCCAGGCCCTCATGCACGCCAGGCAAGCACTTGACCACTGAGCCACACCCCAGCACAGCTCCCCGCTTGCTTAAGCATAAAGTTCAAAGCTTTAGCAAAGCCCTTGCCTACCTGTCAGGATCATCACTTGCTAGTTCCAGATCTTTCCCCATCACTGCCTTTCCCACTAGGCCCCAACACAACACACACACACACACACACACACACACACACACACATACACACACACTACACACACAGTTCAGCCAAACTCCCTCCTGCAAATTCTCTAGAGCACACTCAGGATTCCTTCTTATCTCTGTGCATGTGCTGTTCCTTCTACCTGTGGCAGTCTTCCTCTTCACCATACTGACACTTCCTAATCCTTCAGAACTCAACTCAGGTTTGCGGTCCTAGTAAGGCCTCAAAATTATTTGCAAAATGAATGAATCGATGACCATTTAGACAAACAATATTGCAATAGTATCATCACGTATCACAGCTGTGTAGAACGTTTTGCAAATCCTTCCCATGTATTGCACAGTCATCTTCATGACAACCCTGTGAGGTAGGCAGGGAAGATAGTTAGCCCCACGATAGTCAGGGTAGGTGCCAGGACCATAGGCCACGTTTTCCTCTCTGGCTGGCTTGTACTTTTCCCACAGGATTGCAAGAGGCAAATCTATTCATTTACCTTACAACTGTGGAAGTGGGGAATGGGGCCTCTGTCCCCATCCCCTGACCCACACAAGCAACAGGGAGTCATGGGGTTGGGGGAAGACACTAATTATCTAGATCTCCAAACCAACAGGGTCTGCCCACTTCCCAGAAAGTGTAGGGAAAATGGCGTGTCTAGTTCAGAAGCTCCATGCCTAGTCTGAAAGTGAGGCCTTTAGAACCCCTAAGCAAAAAATGGGATCCACGAGTTTAAAAAAATTTAAAAAGCAACTTAACCTTAACATAAGTGCAAAGAAGTCCAGTGAACTCCAAGTTTTTTCCCATGAAGGCCTCTTTGATGCTCTGGATGAAATGTCAACCCCCCCCACACACACACACACACCCCTCTTATTTTTGGCTGTCCCTGTCCTTTGCTGGTGCCCTAAGTAAATGTTTAGTCTGCCCGCCAGAGGGGGAGCAAGCGCAGGCTTTCCTAGCCTTTGATCTCCTGACCTTGGCTCCTAGGGGCAGCCGGGTTGCTGGCTCTGTCCAGTGGTGGGGCTGGCTGGAAGGAGAGGGGTGGCTGGGGCCAAAGGCCTAGACACATTGGGATGGAGGGCGAAAAGAAAATGAGGGGAGACAGACAGGTTCGGTCACTGGGGCAAATCAGGCAGCTTGGGGGAGGGCAGACACTGAGGTTCAGAAACAGAGAAGGAAGTGAGAGGATGCCCCAGGGAGTTTAGGGGATAAAGGTCCCAACCATGGTGGCCATGGCACAGCTAGCTAGGCAGGACCCCCAGGACTGGGTTTTTGTTTGTTTGTTTTGTTTTGACTGGGAATTGAACTCAGAGGTGTTTTACCATTGAGCCACATCCCCAGCCCTTTTAAATTTTGAGACAAGGTCTTGCTAAATTGCTCAGGGTCTCTCTAAGTTTCTGAGCCTGGCCTTGAACTTGCAATCCTCCTGCCTGAGCCCCCTGAGCTGCTGGGATGACAGGTCTGCAGCACTCTGCCTGGCTGGACCCATGTTTTTATGATGGAATGGGAGAAAAGCCCACCCCAAACTCCTGCCACTCAAGGGCAGTCAGGACAGTTCTGAGTTGTCTGACTTCCATGTCCATGCACTGGGCAGGGCCACAGCAGGACCTACAAGCTGTGAATAGCAGAATACCAGAGGCTTTTTTCCTTTCACTGTCAGCGCTTCTGTTTCTCCTGCTGGCAGGTGTCATGCTCCAATCTCATCCTCCAACTTTGATTTCTCTCTAAATCCCCGCTTGAGCCCCCTGCCCCAATGAATCCATTCTCCCATAGGATGATGAGATGTCACTGGAAATGCAGTGGTGTTCAACTGGCATGTGTGAGGCACCACCTACTCTGTTCCAGCTCTGTGCTGTGTGTTGTGTGGATAAACCCAGCACCTGACCCAGAGGACCACAGTGGGCTAGGTTCCATCACCCCGGAGCACCTGTTCCCACTCTCGGGCAGGCTTGATCTTGCTGCCATGATGCCCCTGCTGGTCAAGAAGGGAACTACAGGCTCCTTGGAGGAATGGATCTGTCATGGGTGGCCCATGACAGCCCATTCTCCTTCCCACCCACCTTCTCTCCTTGCGCAGAGCCCTGGGGGCAAGAGCGGGCTAGGTGGAGGAGACAGCCCCTTCCTGATGCTCTTTGGGAACATGGCAGAATGCCAGTCGCCTCGGGACTGCTGCCCTGGTGGCCCTACCTAGGGAGGTCTCCCTTCCCCTAATACACACACAAGGGAACACAGACGCACTGCTGCCGACAACAACCAAACCCCCCAAGAAACCAAAGTCGGGAGGAGCCAGCTGTCTGGAACACGGAGTGGAGAAGGGGATCTGAAGGAGAAGGAAGGGCTGAGGCCAGGGGCGCCTGGACTGCGACTCAGCTCCCAGGAAGCGGGTGACCCCCAGGACAGCCCCTCAGTGACTCACAGAGACTGCAGGCCCGGCAGCTCCCACAGCGCTTCCGCCGGGATCCCTCCCAGCTCGTTGTTCTGCAGCATCCTGGAAGGGAAAAGGGGCTTTGAGGACCCACAGGGCATGAGGCCAGGGGTGGCAGGGGGTGAGGGGGTCCCCGCTTGAGCCCCCTGCCCCAAGCCAGGCCCCTCCCTCTTGCTTGAGAGCCCCAGAGGGAATCTTGTTCCAGCCCCTCCCCTCTATTGCTAGTGGGGAGTCGGAGGCTGTTGAGGTGTGCACTGGAGGCTGGGAGGCCCAGAGTGGGGAGAGAGCATCTCAGAAGAGCTTCCAGGATGAGGCAGGAGGAAAGAGAACGGTGAAAAGGAAGGGAGATGTCCTCGAAGCAACAAGGGCCGAAGTTGGAATCCATGGAATTCTGCTGAAGTTTGGCAGGAAGCACGTGGGGAAATATGGATTTTTTTTCTCCCTGGGCCTCAGTTTCTCTAGCTATTCAACTAAGAGGCTAAAGGTTCCTCTGTGGAAGAGGAGGACACGAATGAGGGTAAGGCCAACCCTAGGGTGTCAGGGTTTCAGGAAAATGTGTTTTTAGAGTCCTTGTCTGTAGATACAGTTTGAAACCCAGCACAGTGGCACATGCCTGTAGTCCCAGTAACTCAGGAGGCTGAGGAAGGAGGATCCCAAGTTCAAGGCCAGCCTCCATGAAACCCTGCCCCCAAATTAAAAGGGTAGCTCAGTGATAGAGTATCATTGGTTTTTATCCCTAGTACTGTAAGAAAAGAAAGGAAGGAAAGGAGGGAGGAAGGGAGGGAGGAAAGGAAAGAATTGAGGCTGGCCCACCAGATCAACACACCAGCCTGTTCTGGTGGGCCAGCCTCACACAACAGAATTTAGAAAAGTAACAGACCAACTCGTGGAAATGACCCTCTGGCCAAGCTGCCTTCCTGGAATTGGGGCTGGGCCACAGGATGTCTCCCCAGACTGGGATCGTGGAGCTCCTGGGGGCATGCAGGGAAACCCCAGGGAGCATGCAGTCGGGGAGCAATGACAGAATGGGACACCTTTCCCAGAGGCACCACTAACTCCAGCCAACTCCCGGCAGCAGAGGGACCTTAGGACATTTGAGGAAGGCACCCCACACTGCAGGAAGTCCCTGAGGTAGGACCCCTGAGCAAGGGTCCTGCTTGCCTGGTTCTAAGGGAGATACTGGAGGACAAAATGGAGAGAAGCCTTTGGGTAGCCATTGCCATCAGAACATCCTTTACTTCTGAGCCCCCAGATCCAGAAATGAGAAGAGGGCACCCAGGGAGCAGGAGCTCTGGAAATAGCTGAAGAAGCAGGAAGGATATGGCTGACTGTCCCAGGCACGGTGAGGGAGCACCCCCTCCTAAGCTGTGCATGCAACCTGTCCGGGGAGGAGTCAGGTGCATTTGTGGGTCTGCCTCAGCTGCCTAGGCTCCTTGGGAATTATGGGGGGTGGGGTGCAGGAGGCTGATCTCTCAGTGAGCACTTACTATGTGCCCCAGTATGTTGCTGACCTGAGGGGTCCAGTCTTCCCTCTAAGGTGTTATTGTTAGCCCTGGTTCAGAGGGGAAGGTCAAGGCTCCAAGAGGATAAACACCTTGCCCAAGGTCACGTAGGTATCACTGGGCTTCAGGGAACGGGGCTTATTTCCTGATCTTGACTTTAGTAATAGTAAGAGCTGGCTTGCCAAGACCTGGTGTTGGGGTGTTAACAGGTATTCACCCAAACCTATCCTTATTACAACTCCACCAGATCATGTCAAGGTCACACTGCTGATAAGGGACAGACAGAGCTGGGGTTTGAATCCAGAGGTTTAGACCCACAGTCTGGATGCTTAACCAATGATACCACATAGCACCTATCTCGATGGCAGGGTAGAGCAGGGGCCAGAAAATGCTGATGAGCCTGGTAGCTATTGTTGCCTGCTGTGTGATTGTTCAGGTCAGAGTCACCTGTTACCTTCCCTGATCTCCTCTTACGGATATATGAAGACCCCAAATACAAACCAAATTTCAGCACCCTGGGACAGGATGCTCATCTACTGCAGGAATGTGGGGAGTGCAGAAAGGAGCCCCTTGTGGAGGCATAGCTGAAGATGAGAGAAAATTCAGACTCAGGCAGCCCAGGACTGGGGTCTTACCCAGCAGGAGAGAGGGAGGGAAGTGTGGGAGAAGGGCAGGCTGCCCTGAGCAGCTGGAGGACCCTGCCCCTTTCCATGCACACTCCGTGATCCCAAAGGTCTCAGCCTCCTGGTCCCTCCAGCGCAGGCTCTAAGCGGTGTCAGAGAGAGCTTTCCAATGATGGTTTCCCTTCATGAATGGAATTTAAACCCGCGCCTCTCCAGCTTCCTTAAATATGATGTCCCACGTGAGGCTCTGTCAGATGGCCCTGAGACTGCATCCCCAGCTCTGCCCCTCTCCAGGGGTATGAAAGGTGCAATTGCTTAAACTCCCAGGGCCTCTGTTTCCTCCACTATGGACTGGGGATAATGATGGTGAACTCAGGTGCTGACTGTGATCAAATAAAATAGCCCTTGAAAACCCTGTGCAACAAGAAAAAACTAAGGTGATGCTGGCGGACATCACTGACCGTTATTAATATCTGGTCTCAGTTCTACCACTTACTGGAGGACTGGAGTAAGTCACTACCCTCCTCTGGGCCTCAAGACCCTCATCTGTTAAAGGAAGAAGCTGCCAGAAGATGCACAGACTTCCCCCAGTTGTAGCAGTCAAGGATTCGGTCTCTCCTAACCACACACAAAGAAGTGACAGGTCAACCAGGGGAAGGGACCCATTCTTCAGGCTCCTCTCCTGGAACTGAGGCCTGCTTGGCCAAGGGACTCCAGGGCAGCTCCCTGGGCAAAGATGCTGGAGCTCCTGGGAACCCGCACTTCCCTGTGCAGGTAGAGGAGCTGAGGGCATGCAGGGGGGAGCTCCTCTCCTTCCAGCCACCTGACTTCTTTCATGGGAAAAGGCAAGCACTTCTCTCCCCACCTGAGTGAGCTGCCTTGATTCTCACCCCGAGGCCTCAGCATGCTTGAAGCAAAGTACAGGGAAATGATGGCTGGGAAAGGGAGCTGGGGCTGCTCAGGCCGTGCATTCCTCCAGGACTAGACCCGAACAGGTACCTTCCACCGCAAAGAGCACCTCCATGTATCTCCACCCTCCAAAAAGCCCCACCCCTTCCTCTGCCAAATCCTAAACAGGGAAATCTAGAAAGACCTTTAAGGTGTAGGAATCGTACCTCCAACACAGATTCTGCAGTATCCTCATGGGGCTCTTAAGTTATTTTCCACTGTCAGGGAACTCAGTGTCTCCCCAGAGAACTCATGCCAGGCCACACCACCTGGCCACCAGAAAGCCCCTTCTTTCCTGAATCAAAACCCAGCAAGCTGGAGTCCAGCACGGCATTTGGTTCCGGCCCCCACCTGCTTCCAGTGCTGTCCCTGGTCTCGTCACCCAGCCATCAGCTTCTTTATTGAAGCACAGTCAGGTTTTAAAGACTGGAAGGACTTTTAGAAGGGAGCAGCCTCTTTGTTTTCCAAGATGAAGAGATGGAGGATCAGAGAGGGGTGGTGACTTGCCCTGAATTGCAAAACAGATTAATGGCAGGATCCCAGGATTTCAGTCCTGTGTCCCAGGCCAGGGCTTTGTGACCTTCCCTACTTCTCTTGCTGGCCCTGGTTCTGCCTGGTGAGGCAAAGTCTGTTTAATCCTGTGCACTCAACTCTGACTGCATGTTAGAATCACCTGGAAGGTTTTTAAATTCCCAATGCCCAGCCACACAGTAACTCAGTTAAGTCTCTGGGGCAGAGTCCTTGGGGGAGAAATATGAGGCATTCACAGTTTTTCAAATTTACAGTGACATTTTTTTTTCTTCTTTCTTTCTTTTTTTTTTTTTTTTTTTTTTTGTGACTGGGGATTGGGAATTGAACCCAGCCCTTGCACATACTAAGCAACTGCTCTGCCACATAATGAACTGGGGATAATGATGTTGACCTCACGTGCTGACTGTGATCAAATAAAAGAGCCCAGTCATTTTTATTTTCTTTTGAGACAGGGTCTCACTAAGCTGCCCAGGCTGGCCTCCAACTTGCAATCCTCCTGCTTCAGCCTCCCAAATGACTGGGATCACAGGTGTCATTTCCACCCTGGGTTTCAGGTGATTGACATGTGGAGCTGAGCCTGGCAGAAGTCTAGTACTCAGCACCCTCCCTCCCTGTGTCCTGGTGTGTCAGTCAGCTTTTTCCTCTGCTGTGACTGAAGGACCCAGCCAGAACAATTGTAGAGGAGGAAAGTTTATTGAAGGACTCACAGTTTATTGAAGGTCTCAGTCTATAGAAGGCCAGCTCCACTCCTCGGGGCTCCAGGTGAGGGAGAACATCATGGTGGAAGAGTGTGGCAGAGGGAAGCAGCTCACATGGTGACCAGAGAGCAGAGAGACTTCCTTCCCCAGATACAAAATGTATACCCCATAGCCACACCACCAGTGAACCACTTCCCCCCGCCACACCCCATCTACCTCCAGTTACCACTCAGATAATCCCATCAGGGATTAACTCACTGGTTAGGTTAAGACTATAACCCAATCATTTCTCCCCCAAACTTTCTCGCATTGTCTCACATGTGAGCTCTTGGGGGGGACAGCTCATATCCAAACCATAACACCTGGGGAACATCTTTCTGGCCAGAGAGACAATTGGGGACAAGAACCATGAGTGCCACAGCCAGAGGGTACCACAGGTGACCCAGCAGTGGCTCCACAGGCCCTTCCTTTGGTTCTGCAAAGGGGCCTTGGGGTTCCTGGAGTGGGCAAGACAGCGCCTAGAGCCCCCAACCCACACTGGCAGAGCTCTCTCTCATCTGTTGAATGTTGAGACTTCTATACAAGGTCTTTTTAAATTTCTGGGATTTTTTTTTTCTCTATTTCTTTTTCTTCCTTTTTTAGGTGTGGTGCTGGGGATGGAAGCCAGAGCCCCATCCATGCTGGACCTGAGCTCTACCACTGACCAGACCCTCAGCTTTTGTTTTAAGTTTTTGTAGCTAAAAATGTTGGGAAGTTTGTTCCAACTATCCCATTTTAAATGATGAAATAATGATTTGCAGGGAGAGGGCGTCGGAACGTCTTCCCGGCACCTACTGTGGTGAGGTCCTCTGGGCTCCAGTTTTCCTGCTATACTAGAGACCCTCTTCCTGTCCACCAATCCCTTAGAGGGTCTCCCTGGGCTCTGGACAGCCTGGGCCCATGAAGCAGGCCAGTGAGACTCACCCAAAGCCAGCACTCCCCGGTGACTCACACGTCCCTCCTGGGGTCTGTTCAGTTCAGTTCAACAACACAGATGGAGCCCCAGCTCTGGGCCAGGCATGGCCACTGTCTGGCCAGGTGGAGCATAAACACAGCCCATGACAACCCCAGACAGCTCCAGGCCGCGTGGAGAGGGCTCCCTAGAGGCTGGCATAGGGAGATGTCCTCCAGGACAGGCCAGACGAATTCTTTCCCTCCGGCTCCTTGGTGCCCTCCAGCCAGGGCTTCAGAGGGATGGGCCCGCTCAGAAGAAGCCAGGAGCCCTTCTAGACCCTTATGTTCACCAAGATGGCACTGGCGAGGAATCTGCAGTCACCGACTCCCAGGGGTTCGGGGCTCAGCCCAGGAGCAAGGGTTCTGGGGAAATCTTCCCAGTCTATTGGAGGCAGGGCCGGAATGGTAAGGCCCTGACTGTCTGCCACCTGCTTCCTGGGTCTGGCTCTGGTGAGGAACAAAGGCCCCAGCAGAGTCCTTTCTTTTCTTTTTCTTTCCTTTCCTTTCTCCCCCTCCTCCTCCTCCCCCTCCTCCCCCTCCTCCTCCTCCTCCTCCTCCTCCCCCTCCTCCTCCTTCTTGTCCCCCCACCCCCCGCCCCGGCAGTATTAGGAATTGAACCTAGGGGGTACTTTTCCACTGAGCCACATCCCCAGCCTTTTTGCTACATTGCCCAGGTTGGCCTGGTATTTGTGGAGAGTGCCTCGGCCTCCTGAGTTCCTGGGATGACAGACGTGTGCCACTATGTCTGGTACCAGCAGGCATCTTGGTAGATGGGACCACAGTATCCTGATGCAGGGTGGGCACAGGCCCTGGCTGGTCCTCCGAGAAGGGGACTAAGACCTGGATTAAGGACTAAGGTCCTGCTCTCTGGCAGGAAAGCTCTGGGAGGGAAGGTGGGGCTGCAACCTTTTGAGTTAAAGACCCTGAGGCTTAACAGACACACACCCTGAGCCCAAGGGCTCTGGCCACAGCCACCCCCAGGCCCTACAGGCACTCAGGACAGGGCCCTTGGAGGTGCAGGCATTGTCCCATGTGCCTGGGGCAGCAAGAACAGTAGCTTCCCTTGGGACAGCACCACCAGCGAGCCTGGCAGTGAACCTGATGTCCACACACACAAGAGCCAACGGCTGCCGACTCCCTGTGGAGGCCAACTCTCAACGTGATCCAACCTTGAACAGAGGAGAGCCCTAGTGATATCTCCAGGGCTGGCCTGGGGGGAGGACCCGAGGGAGGGGCTCTGCCACAGTCATTCAGGGAGGATCAGAGAGGGAATCCACTTTATTTAATCCTTTGCTTCTGGGAGGGTAAAAAGGAAGCGGCTTGTCCCCCAGGCATCAGAGAAAGGAAGGTGCAGTTCAGAGAAGGGTCCTGGATAAGAGGAGGCGGGGAGCTGCTGGGGTCCCTGGTGCAGAGAGGCTCTCTTGCTGGCCTATTTTTCTTGCAGGCCTGAAAGCCAAACAATGGAAGGACCTGCAACAAGGGACGTCAGACATCGGGAAGGTCCTATGCTGGGGTGCTCTGAAGCACTGGAGTGACAGGAGGGATTCCCCAGGCGGCCTGCCTGCTCCTAAAGCAGAGGTCTGCAGGCAGAGGAACGGCATGCAGGTTTGGGGGACCTGGTGGCCTTGGAGGATGGGGCAAAGCAGAGGTCTCTGGCAGAGATGGGGGCGAATGGGCTGGCAGTCCTCCGCTCTCCTGGCCGCCCTGCTGCTGCGCCAAGGTGCCGTTGGTGGGAAGGGGGCGGCGGGCAGCCTGCGGTTTCTCCTGGGCTTTGATTTATTGCCTAATGCAGGCAGAGAAGAAAGGGGAGGCTCATCTCTAAGCCAGAGTCTTAGGAGCGGGACGTGAGTCTCCCATCTTCTGAAGGCCCAGCAAACAGAGCCCTGCTCTCTAATTCAGCTGCAGGTCTGAGCCTGCCACGGGGCACAGACATGCCACCAAGTAGGCCTCTTGCACTGCGCCTCTGGTTCAGAATCCCCCACCCCCATGGCTCTGTGCTTATGGGGAGCAAGACGGAGGGCAGAGGCAGGAAGGAGACCTGGGAGGCAGGAGCAGAGGTGCCAAGAGGGAGAGAAAGGTCTGAGACAGAAGAGGAGGCTGAGGACAGACAGGAGGCACCCACGGGCAGAGTAGAGAATGGAGGAGGGACAGCAGCCAGGACAGCCCTGAGAGTGAGATTCAGAGGCAGATGGAGAGAGACCTGGGGACCAGAGGTGCCCCAACAACACCAATTACGTGGGAAAAGAAGAAAGTGCTTAGGTTTGGATGATTGGCTGGACCATGTGGGAAGGTCCCTGCTAGTCCAAAAGCAACTTTAAGAAAAAATTTAAAAAGATATCTCAGTGTCTGAGTGGGGTGCTGTATCCAACCAGGGCACAGAACTGGATTTCAGTCCCTTATCCCCTCAGGCTCAACTACCCAAAGACCTGCAAGTCTAGTTAGGGCCAAAGGAGTAACAGAGCTGGGGGATGCTCAGCCAGCACCTTAGGGAAGCTTCCAAATGACCGTTCTTTTGCTTCAGGATCCACCCCCTAAGATCCTCATTTTCTTCCTAATCCCTGGGGTAAGGAGCCTTTCCAGGAAGCCCACCTCCAGAGTCAGTGCTTCCACCTCCTCCACCCTTCCTCGTCATAAGGACCCAAGAAGGCCTCAGGGAGGACAGTATTGTTGAGCTGAAGTGAGTCATGGGTTGGGATGAGAGGAGACCGGGCCTCAGCCTTCCCTTCTCTGAAGTGGAATCCTCAGGCCAATGGCAAGGGAAAGCAAGGTAATTAACCCAAGGTCTTTGCCAACTCACTTTCCTTTTTGCTTCAAAGGGAAGGTGAAAGGGATTGGGCAGAAGCAGCCTGAAGGCTGAAGGAGAAGATAGGAGAATGAGCTAATGCACATTTGAGCCTCAAAAAGAAAAATGAGCAAAGAAAACCCATCTGGATTCTTCCTCCGTAGAAACAGTCTTCTGCCTCTCCTGGCCTGAGGGTCTCAGGGAGGGTGCTGCAACTGAACTCTTCCCCCACCAAGCCCTGTGCCTTAGGGCATTACTCATGGCACACACACAAAAAAAACTTCACTTCTCCCTATGGTGGCCACCCTGGCAGGTGCAATTCAACATTTGTTTCCAGTCAAATGTAAACATTTGTTTACAGTCAACATTTGTTTACAGTTTATTGCAGATAAGACAAAGCAAAGCATTGGACATAATGAGTGAAAATAAAGTGAAGATAAAGTCAAAATACACTCTACTGCCGAGTGTATCTAAAAAGAACAAATTTTTAAAAAGTGAAGAGAAGAAGCGAATCAGTGGTCAACCAAGAGTCAGGCTGCAGATCTTCCATCTGACCATGAGTCTCTCTGCTGCACCTTTATGGAAACTGGGGTGCACTGATACTTACAGGATCTTCAGGCTGTAGAGACCAGAGAAGGCTTGTCCTGGAATATGTGAGAGATGATTCCCAGAGAGACGCCTGGAAATCAGAGTCAAAGGTCAGTGGTGTCAGCAGGTAACCCAAGGAGGGGGTGACTTCCGTTATTACTTCGTATCTTGGGATGTGGGAGGGGGAGGTGGTGGTGACAGCTAGCATTTATTGAGGTCTACACCTACTCCACACATGCCATCTCAATTCTCACAAAACCCTATAAGATACTTTGGTTTCAGGTAATGGGGATGGAACCCAGTTATGCTTAAAGCTATATCCCAGCCCTTTTTATTTTTTAGTTTGACACAGGGTCTTGCTGAGTTGCTTAGGGCCTCACTAAGTTGCTGAGGCTGGCCTTGAACTTGCAATCCTCCTGCCTCAGCCTCCTGAGCTGCTGGAATTACAGGCATATGCCACCATCCCTGGCTTGAAGGTAATTTCATACAATAATTTTGCTTGTTTGTTTTGGTGCTGAGGATGGAACCGCGGGCTTTGTGCATGCTAAGCACATGCTCTGCTACTTAGCTAAAACTCCAGCCCCTAAAATGGTCTTAGTGCTCCTGGGCTTTGACTGTGACCTATCACACGAGGTCAGGCACAAAATTGTCTGCTGATGGTGCCGTCAGGTCAGAGTTCAAAAAGTTATTTCAGATTTTTGGATTTAGCTATCCTTAAATTTCACAAGAGAAATTTCACACAAGGAAACTGAGGCTGAGTCAAGTGACTTCCCCTCCAGAAGCACAAGGTTCGCCCCAGATCTGACAATCTTTGGGGCTCACTTTGCACCGTGGTCTGTCCTGAGCTGAGCTGGGCCACCCACATCCTGCTTTTGACCACTGACCTGCACTGCCCATGTCACCAGTGAAGGGATGGGTACAGAGGTCTGCATCTCCCCACACCTTACACCACACAGCTCACCCCCAGTAATTGGGGAGCATTGGGAGATGGGGTTCTGGCATCCCCCTGACATTCTGGTCTAATTAAGCATTTCCCCATTTGTCAGGAGGTGATCAATTCTAAAAGGAGCAAATGTAATAAAATATGCTCACACCTGACTGGGCAGAGGTTAATTGTGGCTGGCTCAGAAGACACTTCTGAACCTCCAGAGTCCCCAGGGACGTTATCTCTCCTTCCTGTGAGCCTGCAGATGTGGAGATTGTGCTGGAATACAGCAGGAGCTTTTTTTTTTTTTTTTCAATATGTTTTATCTCAGGCTGGGATGTGGCTCAGGGTAGAATGCTTGCCTGGCCCTGGGTTAGATCCCACCTCACCCCCAAAAGAATCTAATCGAAGTCTCTTGACTTGACATTTGTCATTCAAAAATAACTGTGTGGAAAGGCATCTGGACATTTGAGGTCACCAAGCCTGGCTTCTGTGGATGGGCTCCTGCCTGGGTGGGTCCTGGAGCTTGACTCTGTCTCAGGGAGCAGGAGCTACAAAACCAGCCTTGACTCTCAGGTTGTCCCCCTCTTTGTCCCCTTTCCTGAGCACTTGGCCTTTGCTCGTAACTTTTTGTTCCCCTGACAGGCTGTCACATCCACCTGGGAAGGCCCCTCTTACCCTGTCCACTTCCTTTGAAAACTGGCTTCCTCCCTTTCTCCCTCCCCCCTTCCTCCCCCTCCCCCTCCTCTTCTTCCTCCTCCCCCTATTCCTCAGCTCCACCAACCCTGCCCCCCACACACAATGCCCCTTGGACCCACCCTACAGTGCCAGCTCGCCAGCCCTGAGCAAGCTCCCTGCGGGTGGCAGGAGGGACCTCCAGCTTGTTTCCCCTAGGTCACCTTGACTTGTCCTCACCCACTGTGCTCCTCAAGGACAGGGAGTCCATCAACCTCTGGGGCTGTGAGGGTTTGCAGCAAACCCAGCCACAGCCCTGGGGGTTGATGGACTCCCTGTCCTTGAGGAGCACAGTGGGTGAGGAGGGGACACCTGTGAGGGAGTGGTAGGTCAGGGTAGGGATGGGGCAGAAACGTCTCCAGGGCCAGGAGCCCACAGTTTGTGCAGTTTAAGCAAAGCTTTGTAGGACCCCAGGGATCTAGGGGAAGAAGAGACTTGGGACAGAGTGACCTGGTTTCCCAAAGCAATCAGGAGGGACACTCTAATGGAGCAGGTGACTTCCTCCTGAGCCTCCTTGAGTGTGAGGCCAGACAGGAGTGACACTGTGGGGAGGGATTACCCAGAAAGGACTTTGCCAGGGAAGAGGATCTTGTAGGGAAGGGTATAAGACGTTGATCCTACAGGTCGTGGGGAGCCACCAAGGGCTCTTGAGCTGGTGGGCTGCATCTTGAAGTTGTACAGAGAACATTAGAAGGGAGGCAGCAGATCTGTCACTTAGGAGGCTGGTTTCCCCCAGGGGTCAGGGATGTCTGGGGCAGTAGCCGTGGGAATAGAGAACAAAGGGTAGACGTGAGTGACATCTCAGAACCACTGGGCTCTAGAGAATGGCTGGTGGCTGGACCCAGGGCTCAGCTGCAGCTCAAAGATGACCCTGGGGAGATGTGCAACTAAGGACAATGAGAGGGAAAGTGAGCCAGGCACAGCGAGTGGCGCACACCTGTGATCTCAGCAACTCAGGAAGCTGAGGCAGGAGGATGGCAAGTTCAAGGCCAGTCTCAGGAACTTAGTGAGGCCCTGAACAACTTAGCAAGGACCTGACTCAAAATAAAAATAAAAAGGGCTGGGGATGTGGTTCAGTGGTAGAACGCCCCTGGGTTTAATCCCTAGGACTGCCAAAAAAAAAAAAGTTACAAAAAGGCCCGGGTTTCAGGGAGGAATGCAGTTAGACTCCAGACCTCCTGTACCGCCCAGGCCTAGCCCTGCCCCCCAGGACTCACACCTGGAGCAGAGGTCAGCGGGACACCGCTTGGCTTCCCAAGCTCCTTTCTCTTCCCTCAAGCCCCCTTCCTCCTGAGGTGACCTGATTCCTCAGCTGGTAGAGGCAGCCCCAGCCTGGCCTCCCATCCCCCAACTCCCACTCACAGTTCCTCCAAGAAGCGAAGGTGGCGGAAGAGGCCGGGCTGAAGCTCCGTGAGGTTGTTCATGCTGAGGTCTCTGCGTGGAGAGAAAACGGGGAGGGGGCTGTAAGCTGCCCACCTGTACCATCTGCACTGTCATGCCCCAAGCCCCCATGGGGGAGACAGAGTTTCCTACAGTTCCTTTCAGCCCCCCACTTGCACCCTGCCATGCCCTCCTAGCTCCGCAGGCAGAGCAGGGCTGGGAGCCAGGCCCCTGAGCTGCCTCTGTCCAGTCCCCCATCCACCCTCCTCCTTTCAGTCTTCCTTGGCAGGGTTCTCCTGGGACAGCTGCAATTAGGACAATGGAGGAAGCTGACTTCCCCACAAACGGAGGAGCTAGAGGAAAATTCGTAGCATTTCAGAGAGGAAGGGAGGGGTCTTTAGTGCAGATAATATTTTATGCACTCTTTTTACCAGTGGGGAAACTGAGGCCCGGGATCACTGCCCTTCTCACCTACAGAGCAGCCTCAGTGGATGTCCATGTCCATGCCTTGCTGTGCCCATCCCCAGGCCGCCACAGGGGTCATCCAGTCCCAGAGCCAGTGGAGTCTGGCTACCCTCTGGGCTCTCTGACAGTCTCCCTCCCGTTGGCCTTGCTCCCTGTCAGTCTCCTGGTACATCCTAGAAGATGCCCAGATTCCTGAATGGGGGTGTGTGAAGGCCCGGATCCCTCCATGCACTCACAGCCTAGATCATTCTAAACCTTCCAGGTTACCTAAGAGACCCTGTGAGTGGTTTTAGCGTCACTGTCCTTTAAGATGACCTGCAAACAAATTAACCACAATAACTACATTGACATTTACTGGAGGCCCACTCTGTGCCAGGCATTGGCCAACCTTTATCCAAATAATCCCACTTAATCCTCACAACCACCCCAGGCTAGCTTCCATTTTACATTTAAGAAAACAAAAGAAAAAAGCAGGGAGCTTTGGAGTCAAAAGGCCCTGAGGTCCTCTCTCTCCTCCACAGTCACCTATCAAACCTGGGGCTCTTGATCACTTGGACCAGCCATTTTCTCAGCCATAAAAATAAAATGAATAATGATGATGATAATAATAATAATATGGAACAAATAAAACCAAGCTAGCGAGGTCCTTGTAAGGATCAAGAACTCATGTTGACAGATTGACTAATAAATAGGACCTACACAATAAATATTTGCTTCTTCCTTCCACCTTTCCCTCAGTGGACTGTGGGCCAGAGTCCCAGCCCCACAGGCCTGGAGGTGGGTGGGGCGGAGTCGGGGACTTTGTTTGCAGGTCCTGGCTCTTGTTGGCATTTTCTTCTTGGAGGCTGTGCGTTTATATCCGACTCATTTGGGTTCCCTCCTATTTCAAACTCCTAAGAGCTGCTTCTCAGCTCACCTCCCTGGGTGGGCAGAGGTGAGCCCAGACCAGACTACCGTGTCCTTAGGCAGCACCCTCAGGCCTTCACCTTGCTCTGGGAATGCACGTGTGCCCTCAAACATGTGCCTCCCTTTCCCCCGCCCCAGAAATGTGTTGCTTTATGTGTGTGCTGGGAGAGGCCAGCTGGGGTGGCCAGGGACATGTGCTTGGGAGCCCAGTTCCAGTCTATAAAAAGACTGTTTAGTCTCAAATGTTTTATCTTTGATAAAGCTTGGGCTCCGGACTCCATGTCCTCTAAGGAAGGAAGATGTTCCAGGCAGGGTAGAGCTAAGGAACTGTCACGCTAAATGTGGGGCTGGTCCTTGCCTATGGTTCCCTCCCTGCACTCCTGTGGAAACAGAAGGACCACGGCCACCTGCCAGGTCTAGAAGCAGGGCTCTGTGGAGGCCCTAGTGGGGCTGATGGTCACAGTCAACAACAGGAAAAAAGTTGCACCAAGAGGGTTCGTTTGGTCCTCGGGATGTTTCTGGGCTCCATCCACCAGCCTCTGGCTACATCTGACTGGAAGCAGGGTGATGCCCACAGATGCCCAGGCTGCAGATCCTGGTCTGACTCGATTCCTTCCTCTTGTGCCCTGGGCCTGGCTCATCCTCAGTGAGGAGGGAGCTGCTAGGTGCCACGAAAATGATTACCTCTAAATATTTACCCTGTGCATTTCTGATGTGTCTCGACAGGCACCCGAGCGGGAGTTCAAGGAGCACGTGGGGCATGTGACTCAGGCCTCATCACTCAGCTGTCCCTTCAGGGGCCGCACGCAGAGCTCTGATGCTTCTCCACAGCCCCCACCCCACCCACTCCCTCCGCCTGCCACCCTGACTAGCGGCCTCATTGTTCTCCCCTGGGGAGGAGGGGGCTGAACCCCCCCAACGCCTCCACATCCTGCCCCAAGACAGCAGGCCGCTCAGCTGCAGTGCTCAGGAGAGGGGCCAGGGTGGGGCGTGGAGGGCGGTTTCCTATGGTCTGGTTCCAGGGGGCCCATTCAGGCCTGGCCCCTCACAAAAGGAAGAAGGGCGAGGCTGGTGCCAGGCAAAGGTAGGAAGAGAATTGCGCAGAGCTGGGAGAGGGAGGCCAGCGGAGATTTCAAAGCTTAGATCCTTCAGCTGATGCCGCAGGAGGGCTAAGAGCACTGGCAAGAGGCTCTGGGCCCTGTAGAGTGATAGGCACGGAATCAACGTGCAGAATCTTCTAACACAGGGTTTGCTCTACCAAGTTGGTGGTTCTGACCTAGGACTCTCCTGGGAGGCCAGCTTGTGCAACCAGAGGACACAGATCAGACAGGGAGGCCATGCCTGGACCCGGGGGAGATAAGAGTGCACCCTGATTCTTGGGTGCCTGAGTCTGGTTGTGGCCGTAGGAACCTGCGATACCTACAAGGAGGGGGCGTGTGTCGGAGTACGTGAGCTCTCAGACGTGCTCGTCTTGCTCATGTGTGAAGGCACACTTGTGCATCTGTATTTGTGCATTAGGGAGTGCTGGGCCGTTAAAAAAGCATCAGACATTCCCAAGGTTTCCACCCGTCATAAAGACAGAGGCTCACCCAATTCTTGCCCTTTAAGGTAGAAAGCCTTTTTTGGCCGTGTGACCTTAGACAAGCCTGGTTCCTTCTCTTGGCCTCTGGTCTCCCTTCCAGTCTATCTCTGACTCCCAGCGAAGGGAACAAATGGCCTAGTGATGCTGTTTTAAGGTCTAACTAACTTATGGCTGAATTGGACACTCAAGGCCTGAACTCAAACTCTGCTCTACCATCACTACCCTGTGACCACTGCCCTGCCCCCCGCCACACACACAACACACACACACACACACACACACACACACACACACACACACACTGCTCTCCAGTGCTGACTCCACGAGCAGATAACCTGTGCAGTTGCACAGGGCCTCACACTCAGAAGGGCCCAGTTTAACTCTCTGCTATTGCCATTTTGAAATACTTCCTACTTTGGGCAAGAGGCCCTCCATTTTCATTTACACTGGGCCCCGCAACAGCTATTCTGGCCTGAAAAGCAAGCGCTTCAAAGGATGGCTTGCAATCTCGTTCTGAAGTCTTCATCCAGTCCTGGCAGCCCTCAGGATACACAGGCACGTTCTGTGTCCTCTTGGCTGGACACGGCCATGATGAGGTGGGGGTCGCGGGGGAGGGTGTTGACAGAGCAAGGCTGGTGGGAGGGGAGGGCTGAGGGGGGCAGCCCTGGGCACAGGAAGCGGAAGTTTCTGGCTGCACATTAGGAAAATGTTCTCAGAGCTTCACCCTGTGAGGTAACTGGACCACCCAAGGTAGCTGGGTGAGGCGGTGTCACCGTGGAGGCAGGAAGCCGGTTTGATAAGAGGGAAGATGTTGGGAAATGGAAGGGGGCAGAGAACAGCAAAACCCATGCTCCAGAGACAGGAAAGAGGAGATGCTCCCAAGGAAGTCTGGCTGATAACCAAGGGCCCCTGGCAGGGACCGGTTCTGCTTGAATTTTTCCTGTGGAAGGAAGCAACAGTGAAGGACAAACCTTTGGGTCCTTCTGGGGTAGACCTGGAAGGACGCCCCACACTGGAGAAGAGACCTAAGACGCATGAACTCCCTTTCCACTGACTCTACTGGGGCTCAGGTTGCCCATTTCTGCAACCAGGAAAAGGTCAGCTATTTATTTTATTGTAAATATTTAAGGTGTACAACTTGATGATTGGATATACACATTAGGAAATAATCACCATCATTAAGCTCGCGAACACACCCATCACCTCACATAGCTACGGTATTTCCTTCTCATTCATTCATTCATTCATTCATTCACCTTATGGCAAAAACACGTAGGATCTACCCTCAGAAAAAGGCCTCAGGGTGTCCAGGAGCTGAGCCCTATCCCCAGCCATGGCTATGCCCTGGTGTCACCTCCTCTGTGAGGCTTCCCTTGCCTCCCCAGGCAGAGCTGGGGTGACACCCTCTGAATCCCGAGGATGTTTCGTAAATACTCGTCTTGCTCATGTGTGAAGCTATAATTCTTGAGCCAGTGTCTAGCACTGCCCCTGCCTTTATCCTTACTCTGGCACAACGCTAACTGGCTGTGCGACCCCATCCCCATGTCATTTCATATCTCTGAGCCCCCTTTGTCTCATCTATAAAATGGGAGTCATTATAGTTCTTACCTGTCAAGAGCTACTGTGAGGAGTGTGTGAGTCAATAAACATAAAGCCCAGGTCTCTATAAACCTGCCTTATCCCTACTATCAGACTCATCCAACTGAATTCCGATTATTTAGTCTGTGACGACATATCTGAGCTTATTCAAAGCAGGGAATTAATCACCTATGCACCCTCCAATCCTAGTGGGATGCCTGGCAAATAGGGTGTTCAAAAACCATCCAAATAAACGCATCACAGGGCTGGAGGTGTAGCTCAGTGGTGGGGTGCTTGCCTAGTGTGGGCCAGGCTCTGGGTTAAAAAACCAAACCAAACCAAATGAGTGTTACAAACATAGACGATTCCTCTCCCTGTTCCTGTGACTGACAGCCTTCACTCAGAGGAAGTTCTTCCCAATGTCTAGTTTGATGAGCTCCCATTGATGCTGAAAGGCACAGCCTCTGGGAGGAACTTGATTCCAAGTCAACAGCGCCGTCAATGGTGGCTCTTGCTACAGAGGTCACTGGTAATGTTCTGGTGATTTGACCTCCTCTGGAGAAAGTAAAAGTGTGGTCCTCCTCCAAACAAGCCCTCCTGACCCTACATGGGCCATGGGGTTTCTCCTGGCCCTGTTCTCTGTCTCTGGATAGGGACTGGCAGGCTGCCTAAGAACCATGAGGGCCACTGAGCTGGGCACATATCCCACCATGTTGGAAGACAACTTAGAGTTGGAAGGGCGCAGGCAGGCCAGTTAGCATGAGCCAAACCGGGGGGGTTGGGGGGCTCCCACTAAAAATCTACAGTAGACAGGCTATCTACCACAGGGACCATTTGGTGTCCAGAGAACACTTGATGAATTTCTGTCAACCAGAGAGGCAGGTAATGAGGTCAAAGAGGAAAGAAGCCTGAATTTAGAAGCAGGGATCTGGCTCAATGAAGGGAATGGCCAGGTCCCTCTGTCTTGAAGATCCCTGCTTTGCCACCGGCTGCTTTGGCACTAGGCCTTGCAGGGTACAGAGGAGTTTCCAGCGTTGCTGGGGGAGGATTGTTGACTCACAAACTAACAACAAAACCCACGTATGTACACTGCCGTGTGGTTTGCAAAACGCTCCTGTAGCCCCTCACCGGATTAAATTCTAGAGTACACACGAGTCTCAGGAGCAGAAAGAGCCTACAGAGAGGGCTTCCTGGGCAGAAATGGGGTGAGGGTGAAGGTGCATGAGACTCAAGCAACTCACAGATCAAAGTCCAGAGTGGAAGGCACCCAGGGTGCAGCCCACGCCATCATGGACCCTGCAGTTAGCTGTTCATTGGGCCTGGCTTCAGCAGTTAGCTCCTAAGTGCCCATAGCATCTCCCGGTTAGGTGACTAATGAAAACACGCCCTGCCTCTGGCTCTGTGGTAAAGCAGTGTGACCCCATCCCCATGTCATTTCATATCTCTGAGCCCCCTTTGTCTCATCTATAAAATGGGAGTCATGCTCCAGGACCTGGGTTCCATCCCCAGGAATGCATAAAAAATAAAATAAATAAACCACCCAAGGAATTTGCAAACACCTGGTCAATGGTTGGTCTTTTACACATACTCCTTTAATTTACTAGTACAAAATAGATCCAGAGAGGGCTAGAAGTACCTAAAGTCACACAGCAAATTAATGGCACAGTGGGGGTTACTACTTGGTCTCTTAAATCACATAAGGAGTGGAATGACGGTACTTACCTGTAGCTCCAGCTGCTCAGGAGGCTGAGGAAAGATGCTTGAGCCCAGGAGTTTGAACCAGACTGGGCATTATAGTAAGACCCTATCTCAAACTAACCAACCAGATGGATGCTCTTTCGATCCACTAGACAGATTATTTTCTTTTGCAGGGGAGGTACTGGAGATTGAGCCCAGGAACATTCTACCACTGAGTCATATCTCCAAATCTTTTTTTTTATTTTGTGACAGAGTCTCACTAAGTTTTCCAAGCTGGCCTCCAACTTGCAATCCTCCTGCCTCAGATTCCTGGGTAGCTGGGATTGCAGGTGTGCACCACTGTGTCTGGCTTAATCTTGAATTTTCTAACGCAGTGTCTTCTGTCCAGTTTATTCCCTGAGATGACACTTCCTATCAGAGATAATGTGCATAGCAGCTATCTTCTCTGAGATTCCAAAGACACAAGTTGACACAAAGTTCTCTTGGAATTTTGCGGTTTTCAACACTTTCCAAACAAGGGAGTGTGCTTCGATCTAGAAAAAGTCTCCCTCACCATCCACATAACAGCACAAACCGTTCTCTTAGGCTTTGCACAAAGTCCTATGTGAGAACAACGCTGTATTTTGAAATAAAAGGGCTATTGCTTTACTTTGTCATTTCTTGGCTCCCTTGTTGGTAACAAGAATGTCTCCAGCCTGCCTGGAGTGGCAGGAAGGCTGTGATGAGGGAACTGGAGGGGGGTGAGGGGGAATGAGAGGCTGGAGGGTCAGCCGGAGAGGCAGGGTCTGGATTGGGGGTACCTGTGGAGGGGAGGGAGGGTCCTGGTAGTTGCCAGGCAAAGTTGAGGCTGGGCAGGTCAGACTGCACTGGGGCAAGGCTGGAAACCCAGAGTGTCACCAGAAGGTGACCCAATTAATTCATGTGGGACTGGGAGGGATAACGGGAGGGGAATAGAGATATTCCTAAAGGTCAGAAGAGAGAAAAGAAAAACAGTATTTTCCGCAGGTGGTCAGAGAATGCCGTCACTGGCTCTTGCCTCTGTGGGTCTCCTCGAAGTCTAATGACCGACAACGGAGGCCAAGGAAGGACGGCACCTGGGAGAGGTCCCTCCACTCAAAAATGCGAGTTGTGGGAAATTGTGGTTTAGCTCCATGGGCACCAAATTCAGGCTGAGCCCTGCTTCTCAGCTTTTTCTCACAGAGAGGGGTTCATTGGACAGCGGGCTGCAGGCATGGGTGCCTGGGCAGAGCGAGGAGAAGGAGATGGGGTGTGGAGCCGGCCTTGACCTTCAGCACTATAGGGAAATCCCTTTGGGGGGAAGCCAGGCCCATGCATGGCTGAGGGGGCATCTCTGGCTCTACTGGGTAAAGCTGCTAAGGCGGATTGGACCGCAGGGCCCAAGTCCCAGTCAAAAGTGCTACAGTGGGTCAAATGCAAGGGGCTGCTCCTGCCCCCAGGCCAGAGGTCAAGGTCCTTGGAGAGCCTATGGGACCTATTCTCCCCAGCCATGCCCAGAGCCAGGCAGCAATGCTCAAGAGCAAAGCGTGGCCCAGGGATTGCACAATGCATGTGTGCTTCTCCAAGGCTCCTCCCTCCTTGCCAAGCCATGCCACCCACGGGCAGAGACGTTAAAGGGACCCAGACCTCTTGGACCCCACCAGGGGGGTCACAGTGTGACCTGAAAACAGCCCATGACATGAAGGGCAGAGTCTCTGGAGGGCCCTGAAGCCATGAGGGCTGCTCTGGACCCCCTCCCTTCTCTGCCCCCTCTCTGGAGACAGCACAGACCCACGCTGCCCAGAGAAAGGAATGGCAAGGTCACAGCCGCGGGCGACTATTTAATTTCATTAACATTAAGTTGAAGATTCAGTTCTTTGGCTGCACCAAACACACTTCAGGGCTCAATCGCCACAGGCAGCTAGAGGGTACTGCCATGGAGGATGCAGACCAGAATACATCCACCATCACAGGGTGTGCTGTGGGACAGCAAGGGTGCAGCCTCCACACCCAGAAAGACCCGTGCTTGTCCCCAGCTCTGCCACTCACTGGCCATGTGACTGTGGGGAAGTTATTTCACCTCTCGCTGGGTGCCTAGCACACGGTAAATTACCTCTCATCACCTGTGAACATCACTACTCAATGCACTAAGGCCCGGTTCTAGTGCCTCGGCCTACAGGAAGCCTCCAACCTTCCACTGTCCACTGAATCAAGCAGCCATTTGCTATTCAATGAGTATTTATTGAGCACTTACTATATAACAGGCTCTGTGCTAGATGAAGCCTCGCACATGTATGCTCCTTGTCCTCAAAGAGCCAACTCCAGTGGGGACAATGGCCAGAGAACAGACAATAATACCAGGCTGAGTGACAAGTGCTGGGACTGGGGCTTGAGTGTCATAGGGCTTCCTCTCAGACTAATCCCCCTGTGGCCTTTTGACTCTAATCTCTGAGGGTTCAGTTATAAGTCAGGTCGCACAATCCTGCCTTCAATTACAAATGTCATCTTCTGGTCTCAGATCATTCATTCATGTGGCTGCTCTGCCCAAACAGTCTAGAGCTCCTCCACAGCTCCCAATTATGGGTTTCTGTCACATACACAGACAGCATCCAGGTCGGTTTTCTAGAAGGCCATGGAAGGGAACGGAGGGGGGGGCATCCCACACACAGGCCCTGGCCAGAGGGACAGAAGAGGTCAGACAAATCTGGTGCAGGAGGGGGACAGAATAAACCCAGAGAAAGCCGGCCACAGTGGCTGTGCATTTGAAGTCTTGTTCATTGCGTCCCGCCAGGCCCCAGTCTCTGACTCACCAGTGTCTTTAACAGTCCCTCTGGTCCCTGGCTCAGCCTAGCAGGGCACCCTCTCTGTGTGTGGGAAGGAATGCAAGCTCTCCTCAGCCCAGACATCTGGGGTAGGAACTACTAGCAGCTCCCCTTCCCTCCGCACACTGGGAAATCCCGGAGCTCCCAGCCGGGGCCCCTGACAGGGCTGGGTGGAGTGGGTACAAGAGGACACTCAGGTGGGACGGAGCCAGGCAGCCTGAGCAGGAGATGCCACCCCAGCTCTGAGTGCTGTTTGCTTAGCTAGCTCCAGCCCGCTACCTTTATTCCCACAGATAAACAGGCAGGGTGTGTCTGGAGCAAGGCCCGCCATGCAGTCACCACCCCCTCCCAGACACCGCTCCCTTCTCACACCAGGACCTGCTCCTCCCCTTCTCAGACCAGCAGCTCAATGTCCTTCTGCCTCTCTACACACTGCGGAGCACCCAGACACCCCCCACCTACCCCCCCAGCCAGGGGCAACACAAGATCCCTGCCGCAGACCTCAGGCTGCAGCTGAAGGCAGGGGAAAGCAGAGGCTAGCAGTTGAGAGGTCTCGGGCTCATTTTACAGAGGAGGCTCAGCAAAATTAAGGTCCCTCAGGGCCCAAATGCCAGGTTGTCCTCAAACCCGACGCCCCTGCCTCTCCCCTGCGCCCACAAGTCTTTTGCAGTTGGTAGAGCTGGGCTCATCCCTGGTCTCATGGAATGCAATTCTTTTCCAGGGCCAGGGAGTGAAGCCTTACTTATTCCCACCTTAAATGAAGAACCGGCGACTCGGAAATATCACGTTACTTCCCCTAAGTCACACAGTTAGAAGTGGCAGCGTGAACCCCGCGGGCGGGCTCAGCTGCCCCAGCACGGACCAGCCCAGCCGCGGAGCCTCCCGCTGCGCTGCTGCCCGGGCTGCCAGCGCCCAGCCGCTGGGCGTGCGGTGGCCAGAGCTCCGGAACAAGGCAGGGGATTACCGCCCACCCGTCGCGTCGGCCTCGGGATCGCCCAGGACTCCAGGCTCCGCGCCCCTCCCCAAGCCCACCTGGGCGCACCATGTCTTACCGATCTGCCCGCATCTCCCTTCCTCCATCCAGCTCCTGAGGCCTCCAACGCAAGTTTCCGGCCAGGGCCCACTACTGACTACACCTGTCCTGCCCACCACTGATCTGCCGCTGTCCTGCCTCCAGTCCATCAGTCCCCAAATGTCTCCCCACTTTCCTCTTCCCCAACTCCCTTCCTATTGGTTCATCAGACTTGTAGGAAGACTAGATCCAACCAAGGTCTAGGTCCGCACTCCCTGCCCAGCAAGAAGTCCTAGCTGACCTCTAGCCTCACTCCCTCATGCTGCAGTTGGACTGAACAACTGTCTGCCTTGCCTTGTACTGTAGTAGTTGTGGCTCTGGTGTCAGGCTGCCAGAGTTTGTATCTTGGCCCTAACACTTGACAATGGTTTGATGTTGGGCTTTCTCTTTGTACCTCAGTTTCTACATCTAAGACTCGCCCTGTTATTAACCCTCCTAAGGGCATAGTGAGATTTAAGTGGGATGGGAGAATCCACATGTGTAGAGGGTATTAGCTTTGCCCACAGGATGGCACATGTCAGTCAGCACACACACACCCCCACACACACACACTTGCATTCACTCCCAGAGGCCCCCATCCTGGAGAAGCAGCTCTGCGCGGTTAGGAAACAGATGGGTTGGGGCTTCCGAGGGAGGGGAGGGCGTTTTGGGTCAACCCTGCCCTTAGGAGGCACCAGCTGCTGCTTCTCTCGGGTGCCTCCAAGTGATGCCACCTGCCTCGCCCCTGATCTTCTCATCCTTTGATCTTCTGATCTCTGGCCAGGGTCTCCCAGCCAAAGGCATTCCTGTGTCCCAGCCTCCTCCAAGGAAAGGCAAAGGGCTGGGCTCCTTCCCCTGGCCCAGCTCCTCCCCCACCCCTGCTGTGTGTGTGCAGCTGAGACTACCACACAGGCCCTGGGACAAGGTAACAACCTGGCCCCTTCTGGAGAAGAGCAGGGGCCACAAGGTAGGGCTGGCCAGCCGCTGCTGGAAAGGTGCCTTTGGCCCTGCTTCCTTGTTCTCCGTGAGCTTGTGTGCAAAGCGCCCTGCAGGAGATGGGTGCCCTGGGTGTAAAAGAGAAGCAGGAAGAAATATTTCCTTCCCTCGGGAAACCTCAGTCTGAGGAGAGATTCAGAACCACAGACTCTGAAGGACAGAGCCTTGGACACTAGAGCTGGAGGACTCTCAAGGACCTGAGGGTCAAGAGACAGTCAAGGAGGGCTTCCTGGAGGGAGCTTGGCCTGAACTGGCCAAGGGGGACATGATGAGCCATCAGAAAATGGCCTGACTGAAGCCAGGCAAACTTGTAATCCCAGTGGCTAGGGAGGCTGAGGCAAAAGAATTGCAAGTTCAAGGTAAGTCTCAGCAACTCAGCCAGACCCTGTCTCAAGATCAGATAAAAGGGGCTGGAGATGGAGCTGAGTGGCAGTGGTGCTTGCCTGGTACGCACAAGGCCCAGGGTTCCATCCCGGTACCACAAAGAAAGAGCTGAGTGTCAGCTTTGCAAGGTGGGGGGAGAGGGGATGAGGTGCTCAGGATGACAGCTAGGGGTAGTTTGGCAGGATGGATGGGAGCTCCTCAAAAAATACATCTAGCTCTTAATTCCTGGAACCTGACACTATGACTTGACTTGGACAAAGGTCTTTGCAGGTGTAGTCCAGTGGAAGCCTGAGATCATCGTGGATCCTCCAGGTGGGCTCTGGATCCAGAGGCAAGTGCCTTGTGAAAGACACCCATAGGTCACACACAAAGAAGATGAAGCAGAGATGGGAGTGATGTGGCCACAAGCCAAGGACACCAGAAACTCCAGGAGCTTGCAGTGGATTCTCCCCCAGAGCCACAGGGATACAGCCCTGTTCACACCTTGATTTGGAGCTCCTGGGCCCAAGAACTGTGATAGAATAAATTCATCTAGTTTTCAGTTAGCCAGCTTATGGTCCTATGTCACAGTAGCACCTGGGAATTAACACAGGTAAGCAGGAGCAGTCAGAGGGGTCTCAATGTGTTGCTGTTCCCCAAACCCCTCTTCTCCCTGTGGGCTCCTGCTGCCCCTTCCCTCTGTCCCCCTGCCACCCCTGTCCTCAGAGCAAGCCAATGACTCATCCCACACTTCTCCACCTAGGCCAGTCATGCTCACCTCTTGAGATTCTTCTGTATCTACTCTGACCCAGAAATTCCATTCCTGGGCATTTAACCAATAGAAATGCACTCATGTGCTCACCCAGCAACCGTACGGGACTGCTCACAGCCGCACTCCTTGTAACACCCCCAACTGGGAAGTGTCCAGCGCTCAACCACAGTAGAATGGACATATTGTATAGTAGTCACCCCCAGCGGACAAACTGCCAAGAAGCAACCATGTGGGTGGATCCTCAAACACAGGAAAAGAAGCCAGACACAAAATAATGTCCCCTTTACATAAAGTTCAAAATGCTGGAAAAACTTTCTATGTTATTAGAAATTATGATGGTGGTGTGGTGTATCCTGTGATCCCAGAGACTCGAGAGGCTGAGACAGGAGGATTGCAGGTTCGAGGCTAGCCTGGGCAACTTAGCAAGACCTTGTCTCAAAATAAAAAGGGCTGGAGATGTAGCTCAGAGGTAGAGCACCCCTGCATTCAATCCCCAGTACTAACAACAAACAAAACAAAAAACACATTTTAAAAAAGAAAAAACATGGTGTTTATCCTCTCGGGGGATGGATGGTTATAGGATGGAGGACTTCTGCTAAACTAATGATATTCTATTTCCTGGTCTGGGTACTGCTCATACAGGGGTATTTGCCTGTGGCAACTTATCAAGCTATCCTTTTGTGCATGTTTTCTGTTATATTGTACTTTCTTTTCTTTTTTTTTTTTTGAAACTCAGGCTGCCGTGTCCCCCTCTGGATGCCATGGTATCTTATGGACCCTTCTCAGCTGTTGCTTCATTGAGTTGAAATTAGATTTTTATTTCTCTGTATCATTTACATCTTACGCTTCCATATACCCATGTCACCTTTCACAGATCCTGGCACATAATAGATGCTTAATAAACACCTAAGATTTGCTAGCAGGGCTGGGTGAGATCGCACAAGCCTATAATCCCAATGACTCGGAAAGCTGGGGAAGGAGGATCACATGTTCAAGGCCAGCTGGGGCAAGTTAGCAAGATCCTGTCTCAAAACAAAAATATAAAAGGGCTGGGGTGCAGCTCAGTGGAGAAACACTCCTGAATTCAATCCCCAATACTGGGGAAAACAACAACAACAAAAAAAAATGTGCTGGCCTGACCAAGGACATTGGGATTCCCAGAACTTTCCTCCCAGGGCTTCCTGGCCATCAGATTCAGCTCCCTGGATCTTCCCAGGATGCCACAGTGAGACACGTTCTTCCCCACTGATGCCCTGTCCATCCTGTGTGTCCCCCAAGTGCGCCCATCAGCCTAGGCATACCTCCCACCTAGTGCTTAATGCCCAGGTGACAACTCCCTGCCCTGCCAGCCTGTGATCTGTGTGAACACAGAGCTCATCTTGGGCCTTCGGAGCCTACGCAAGTGTCAGCTACACCACAGGGATTCAAGAACCCACCTCAAGTCCCCAGAGCACTCGTCCCATCCCAGCCTGGGGCGGGCATATGCTTATGTTCATCTTAGTGTGTTTGGAACTGGATGGAAGTTTTCAAAAGACATTTTCTTTCTTTAAGAAAATAAAGAGAATGAACAAGAAAAGCAGAAGCTTCTCAGTGAAAAGGTTTCTAGAACAGATGTCTCACCCTAATGAAACCCAAGCCTGGTCAGGAGCTGGCTGCCTGGCAGCTGCAGAGGCTCCCCATTGAGGCTCAGTCCTCACTGCAGCTGGCTGGGTTGGCTCCTGAAACCAGGTTAGTGCCACTACCAGGTCTGGAAAGTGTTCCCTCCCTCCCAGCCCTCTCTCTCAGGAAAGCCCATCAACTCCAGCCTGTGTTGGTCTCTGCCCTGTCCCTCCTGGCCCCTGGCTGTTCACTGTTCATTCATCTGTTCACTCACTCATTCATCTCTTCATTCGAATATTCCACTGATATTTTTGAGTACCCACATGCAAGGGGCTTGGACCAGCACTGAGAATACCTGGGGACATGGATGGCCAGGTGGGGCTCCCAGCCTAGTCTGAGACACAGACAGGTGAACAGGAGGTAGAATGTAGGCAGATGGGCCCTGGGGCAGCACACGCTCAGAGGGGAGCCCTCTCCCAGAGTTGAGGGTCAGGGAAGGTTTTCTGGAGGAAGAGACATCTCAGGCAGCCCCTCGCATTGTGAATGAGGCTGATGCCTCCTTGGCTGCCTCCAAAAACTCCCCACCGGGCCTGGAGACTTCTTTCTTAACCACATCCTTGCTGGAAATCGACAGTGACGTCTGTGGGGCTCTTTCTTATATCCCTGGATGGAAACCAGTGATACACTACCTAGGCGCAAATTAGGTAAAGCCAGTTCTCTGTGAGGTGGAATGGGGGCAGTTTCAGCGGATGGTCTGACTTATTCCGACGTTGGAGCCCAGGTGAGTGTCTGCTACACCAGTTTGCTGGGCAACCTCAAGTGCAAGTTCTGACTGTGTCATTCTGGAGTGAAGCCTGAGTTCCTCCACTCCCAGTGTTCTCCCCAATGCTGCCGCTACAGCTACTGCTGGCTGTGAAGTATGCTGTGAGTAAAAAGGCTTTAGAAATGTCCAGAAGACTAGGGGGAATCTTTAAGCAATACTTCATAAATGTTTTTTCACTTTTTTTTTTCCTGTGCTGGGGATTGAACTTAGGAGCGCTCTACCACTGAGCTACATCCCAGCTCTTTTGATTTCATTTTGAAAAAGGGTCTTGCTAAGTTGCCCAGGCTAACCTTGAACTTGCAATCCTCCTGTCTCAGCCTCTGGAGTCACTAGGATTATAAGTATGTGCCACCATGCCTGGCTCAATTGCTAAGTATTGACCAGACTGACCCAGAGAGGTGCTACTTGTGGTCTGGCCTAGAGTGCCTGGCCAAAGTTGAAACCCTGCCCCTGTTCCACTCTCCTCTTCTGCCCATGTGGTAGGGCCTTGCAAGCAAGAGGCACTTTTCTGTAATTCTCACAAAGGCCATGCCAGGCTAACTGCAACCCAGAGCACTGCAAGGCAGGGAGACTGCAGGAGAACCTGATTCCCAGGGGGAAGTGCACGGAGCCTTCAGCCTCCTCTGCAACAGGCAGGCCCTGGAGATCCCTGGAGGCCGCATGTATGGCATCTCCAAGATGGTTTCTACAGGGCCAGCTGCCTTCCTCATAGAGAAAGTAAAACAAAACCCAGTCCAACCTACTAGTTCCTAGGGAGCTAACAAGGCAGGGCTGGCTACTGGCTCTCTCCTCTTTAACCAAAGCAAGAGGGAAAATAGGGGTCATCACAGCAAGAAGAGGAGGGATTCTAGGAAGAACTTTATAGAATAATATTCCTAAGAAGTCAAACACTAAAGCAAGTGGTGGGGTGTTGAATTACTCCATCTGCTCATCAGGGTTCCAGGCCAGGTAAGTGCAAGGGGCCAGAGCAAGACATCAGGAAGGCTCCTCTGGCCAAGCTTGTGAGCTTCCAAACTCTCCTCTCTTGCTCCACTCTGGCCCCCTGCAGGCTCCAAGGCCAAGCATCCATCAGCACTGGGCATAGTAGGGTTCCAGCGACTGGCCCAGGTAATTCCTGACCCCAAGCCCCACTCTCAGTGTGTGCCCTGAACTCCAAAGCATGGTGCCTTTGCACCATTGTGATAGCTGGGACAGAGAGGCTAATCCTTTCTGGCAGGTGGAGGCAGGGCAGGCGGGGGACCCGGGTGGCACTCTTGGCTTCTACATTCAGAGCAGGGGAGCAGGCAAGGAGGCAAGGGATGGCGTGGCGTCGGCTGGCGGGGAAGAGGGCATTCCTCTTTCCGCTGGCTGCCCATTGTTAATGGGGGGCCTTGTTCTTGCTGGGCACACAGCCCTGGAGGTGCTTGTGAGGGTGATGGCCTGTCCCAGCGCCTGGGATCTCAAGTCTCATGAAGTGAATGCTGCAGGTCTGCAGGGACCCTGGCTCCCCACTCCCATCAGACTCCCCTCCTGGCTCACTCACACCCCTCCCCTCTCTCCCTCCCTGCTTCTTTACTGGCCTCCCACCAGCTTTTGTCTCTATAATACCCTGGTTCAGGAGCTCTCATCCCACAGGAAACAGGCCCAAAGAGATCAGAGGACTTGGCCAAAGGTCCTCAGCGAGTGAATGGCAAAGATAGAATCCCAGCTCAGGGTCTCAGATTCAAATTCTACTGAATGAAGAGCAAATTGAAAGCTGCAAATGGAGGACACCAAAAGAGTTAGAGGAGGGGAACTACTGACCATCCCCATTCCTCCAGAGGACTCTCGCTTCCCCTCCCTCCACACCTGCAGGAGAATGGCAGGACAGAGAAGGGCTAGGCAGCAGGACCCTGCAGCAGGGAAGATGGTTTCCTAAGGCTGGAATGATACTAAATCTTTTTCTCCTCATTTGGGCCTGGGACTGTCCAGCAAGACCATCCAGGAACTGGCTGTTGTACCTGGCTCCCTTATTCATAAGGGCTGTTTCAAGAACCCTAGACAGCACTGAAAACCTCAGACAGCACTGCTCCCCATATATACTGTGCTTCTCCTATATGTACAAACCTATGATAAATCTTGAATTATAAATTAGACATCGTGAGATATTATCAACAAGAACAACAAAGTAAAATTCAATGACTATGGTAATATGCTGTAATAAAATTTATGTGAATGTTGTCTCTTAAAATATATCTTATGGTACTTTCACTTTAACAACTTAAAGAAAGAAAGCACTTAACAGCTTCTCGCTGGCATATCCAAATTGCCAATTTTACTACCCTTGCACTTTGGGGCCATTATTAAGTAAAACAAATGTTCAACACAAGCACTGCAGTACCAAAATAATTGCGCTGATGACTGAGAGCTACTAAATGACTAATGAGTGGGTAGCATATACAGCATGCAATTGCTAGACAGAGGGATAATTCAGATCTCTAGTGGGATGGAGAACATCACCAATTACATACCTGTAATCCCAGCTACCTGGGAGGTTGAGGCAGGAGGAATTCAAGTTCAATACTAACCTGGGCAATTTAGTGAGATCCTGTCTCAAAAATAAAACATTTTTACAAAGAGTTGGGGATGCAGAATCAGTGGTATAGAGTGCTTGTCTGAGTTAAACCCTCAGTTCAGCAAAAAAATAACATAAGGGGGCTGGGATTGTGGCTCAGTGGTAGAGTGCTCGTCTAGCATGTGCGAGGCTCTGGGTTCGATCCTCAGCACCACATAAAAATAAATAAATAAAATAAAGGTATTGTGTACAACTACTTCAAAAAATAAATATTTTTTTAAAAATCACATAAAACTTTTGGCTAGGCATGGTGACACATACCTGTAATCCCAACTACTGGAAGGCTGAAGCAGGAGGGTCTCAGTTCAAGACCAGCCTTTCAGTTGAAATAATAACAACTTAAACCCAGTGAATGGTTACTGTGTGCCATCAATTTTCATGTACTAATTTGGCTCTCACAACAACCCCATAAGTTGGGTATCGTTATTACCCCCATTTTAAAGGTAAGGAAACTAAGGCACAAAGAGTTTAAGTCTTTCTCCAAGGCCTGGTAAAAAGCAGAGCCAGGATCTGAACCCAGGTGGACCAGCTGCAGTTTGTGCACTTAACCTCTATGCTGTACTGTTAAAAACTGGGAGGGAGCCTGACACACGCTGGTGACATGTCCCCTGCCCTCCTGTTCAAGCACAGGCCTACTCACCAAAGCCTAACAACTGTCTCAACTGGGAGCACCTAGACTCAGATGTGTCCCTGTGCCTATCTCAGCACAGTGTATCCCATGGAGCCCCCTGGATCCTTGCAGGCTACATACTCAGGCCAAGGAGTACCTCAACCACATAGGCATGTCCAGGAAGGGGGCCCAGTCACTCTGCTCACTGATGCTGAAGCCAGGTAACTGTATTGGGGGGGGGGGGGCTGAGGTCCATGTGGTCTGAGAGGGGAGCTGGTTCCCAGTTCCAATTCTCTTGGATCCTAAGTTTTCTCCCAGGTAATAAAGGCAGGAGCCCAAGATCTGTCCCAATTATCGTTCTCTCTTGTTTTTGTCCTGGACAATAGTCCCCTCCCAGCCTCCTAATCTGCTCTGTCTACCACAAAGGCAAGGGATTAGTTTACGGCCCCTTCCTGCCTCAACTCTTAGAATCCCTGGACACCTGATCCAGCCTCCCCATCCTCAAACACACCCACCCCGGGGCTGCCCCAGATCTGAAGCTGAGGGGGAGGGAACAAAGACTAAATGCATATACCTGTACTGTTCATGGCCCCTGCAGAGCGCCCCCTGCAGGTAGGGACTCACACTGGAGAGCATGCGAGTGCACCTGTGCATATTTGAAGTGGGGGGGGGGTGACGTAATCCTGAAACAAAGAGGACCCCTAGCACAGATCCTATTGGCAGGAAGCTCCTGCCCTAAGAGACTTCTCCCTCCTAATGATGGAGAGAAGCATGGCTCTTGTCCTCAAGAACTCCTGAATCTGATGAGATAGAAAACCCCTGTCAAATGGACAGAGGGACATACAAACAGAGTATGTAACACCTGATATTTTAACAGGGAATAAAATCACACCTCCTATGTGCTAAGTGCTCCCCCAAACAGGATTGTGCTTCATATAACAACTCATCAGGGAGAGGACGATTACTCCATCTTGCAAATGAGTGCAATCCCAGCTCTCCTCACGCTGAGGCCTGTTTTTTTTTTTTTTTTAATGTTTTGTTTTGTTTTGTTTTTAACTTGTGCATCACAATGGCCTGACCAGGGGCTCCTGTACCAACATCAGTTAAGCAAAGCCTTCCCTCTTCTGTGCCCAGACTGCTGTGTGTGTCTGTCCCTACCTCAGGCACCTCTCACATCCCACAAAGTGTCTGCTATTTGTTTTTGTTTGAATACTGAGGATTGAACTCAGGGACACTCAACACTGAGCCACATCCCCAGCACTTTTTTGTATTTTATTTAGAGACAGGGTCTCACTGAATGCTTAGCGCCTCACTGTTGCTGAGACTGGCTTTGAACTTGTGATCCTCCTGCCTCAGCCTGTGAGCAGCTGGGATTAAAGGCGTGTGCCTTGGCTCCTGGCTAGTGTCCATTTTTTTTAATTTTAATATTTATTTTTTTAGTATTTGGTGGACACAACATCTTTGTCTGTATGTGGTGCTGAGGATCGAACCTGGGCCGCATGCATGCCAGGCGAGCGTGCCACCGCTTAAGCCACATCCCCAGCCCGAGTGTCCATTATTTATATGGCTGCCTTATCTCTTAGCTCTGAGCTCCCACAGCAGAGGAAAGTGACGGATTTTGAAGTCCCCCAAACTCAATTCACCTTTGCTCTATCCCTACATCATGTAGCCCCCTCATCTGAGAGAGGGGGTAGCCACTGTCCTGGCCTCACACGGGAAGATTCATGAGGAAATCCTTAACACAGTGCTTCACAGACAGCAAGCATCCCGTCCGTGTCTGTCAAATGAGTGAATGAGTGACTGAATAAATGTTTGTTCTGCACGAGAACCTGTGGGTTCAAGTGGCATCATCACTGGTCACAGACAAGGCAGAGGAGGGACACTGCAGCCTAAACTGGTACCAAAAAAAAAAAAAAAATCCAGATAGTGCCTAGGTCAACCGAGGAAGGCCTCCCTCCTATAGGAGGTGTTAAAAGCCTTTTAGTGGCAGCTGCTCTTGGCCTGTTTCCCAGGAGCCAGTGATAAGTCAGGTAGGGGGCAATTCAAACTGCACAGTTGGAATAAACCTTGGTGTGTTGGGTCCCATTTTCCTGGCTCCCCCACTTATTCCCCCACCAAAAAGGAAGCACTCCCTGCCCTGCAGTGACCCCAGCAATATATTGAGCCAAGGTGCTAGACGATGACAGTGATGGTGACGCCTTTGCACCATAGCTTCTCCTCGCTTCCCCTTCCATTAGCCTATGACGTTGGCCTTGGGCCTGGGGACCACATCCAAATCCCAGACATGGTGCAATGGAAGACACTCAACACCTCCCTCCCAGCCTGCCTCAGTCTGGACACCCTTGGGGATATTTTCACCTCCAGCACCGCCAAGGGCAAAGGGAAGGGACAAGCCAGGCGTGGTGATGCATGCCTGAAATCCCAGTGGCTCAGGAGGCTGAAGCAGGAGGGTTGTCAGTTCAAAGCCAGCCTCAGCAACAGCATGGTACTTAACAACTCAATGAGACCCTATCTCACTCTCAACAAAGTTCTAGAATAGGCAGTGCTGGGTAGACAAGATGAAGGGCCACTTTATGATTGCTTCAGTTTCTACTTCCAAATGTCCCTCTCAAGGGGAGACCAGAATGCATAGTAGGTCCCATGTGCTCGCTTTGTGCCAAACACTGAGCCAAACTGCAAACATCTTTTATGATTTATGCCCCTTTCAAGGCTAAGGAAGCTGAGGCTGAGTGAGGCAAAAAAAACATGCTAGTTAGTGCTGAACCTGAGACTTGAACCCATGCCTGCTTGACTGCAAAACTGCACTCTTTCCCCTACAGCAAGCCTCCAGGTGTGCCAAGACCAGGGTCTCAGCCCCTAGGGTGGCCAGGTACTGCCTGGGGTTAGCTGATGCCTTCAGCCTGAGCAGCTTTGTCAATTGATCCCAGCTGCCAAATGCCTTGGATTGTTCTGGTTTGTTTTAAGTGTGTGCCCTGAGGAGGAAAGTCCTGCTCTGGAACATCTTGCTCCCCAGGGAGTGGGACAGAAAAGACTGTCAAGATGGAGGGACAATCACAGCCCAATGTGGTTCCTCACTCTCTCCTGGGCTCATGGCTTTCTCTTCTAGAGGGTCTTCCTTGGCTACTCCCTGGGCTGCATTCTTCTGGATCTCAGGTCTCAAGCCTCTTCTCCTTGCCCCAAGCCTTGCTCCACCACCTGGTCCTCTTTCTCTTCTGAGCACCTATTGGTCAGCTGTTCACAGCTGGTCCTCTGTGGATGCTCCCACGATTACCTGGCACAGTGAGTTCACTCTTCACACATGCCTGACATGTCTCCCCTGACCTGTCTCCCCAACCTCAGCAACAAGTAAGTCCTCAGCAACAACCTTGATAGGCTCCATGCTCAGGGATTCTGCAGCCCCCTCCCCCACCAGAGTCCCCAGTTTCTGGGCTGAGCCCCAACACCTTTCCCTTTGAGCAACTGCTTAGTAGGAGGAGAACGGCGTAAACTGCTGATTCTTACCAGAAAGACTACCAGGGGCTGCTCAGCCTGGATTTAACATGCCCAGGTCCTGCCACACCCTTGGAGCTCAGAAACTGCCAGTTGTGAGTCCCTAAGAGGCAATATACTTTAGAGGTTAGGCGGGAGTTTTTTTTTTTTTGGGGGGGGGGGATTGGGTACCAAGGATTGAACTCAGGGGTACTCGACCACTGAGCCACATTCCCCAGCCCTATTTTGTATTTTATTTAGAGACAGGGTCTCACTGAGTTGCCTAGCATCTTGATTTTGCCGAGGCTGGCTTTGAACTCACAATCCTCCTACCTCAGCCTCCTAAAGCCACTGGAATTACAGGCGTGTGCCACCGCACCTGGCTAGGAGGGAGATTTTCTTGGCTAAAATCCCAGCACCAGCAATTACTGACTGATGGTCTTAGGTAAACTCCTTAACATCTAAAAGTCTCAGTTTCCTCATCTGTGAGATGGGCCTGACACTGGGACCACCTTCACAGGCAGTTTAAGTCCTTGAATGTGACACAGGGCAATCATCCCATAAATGCCAACTGGTACTGTGATTGGTGAAGCACACCCCAGGGTGATGGCAGGTTCTGAGGCAGGTTTCCCTAGGCCCATCAGGGGTTTTCTAAGTTGAATCCCATGAATGCATCTTCCAGATGACAGAGTGCCTTTCTGGAAGATGGCCATAACCCTGGGACTTCCACCAGGAAGTCATCCCCACTGCGCTCAGGAGAGACAGGAGAGGCCAAAAGCCCATTATGAGGTGTTGCCCCAGCCCCAGTTTCAGATTCGAGCCTTCCAATTAATCAGGTGGACTCTGATCCCCTAAAGCTGGGGAGAATTCAAGACAAGGGCGCAAGCCCCCACTGGAAGTCGCTGGAGGAAAAAGAAGATTGTGGCGGACTTGAAAAGGCTGGGAATGGGACACAAAGGGAACCTCCACTCCGGAGGTACCCCATCTTGGACAGCCAGCCCAGCCCCCACTGCCTGCCACCAGCCCGAGGCGGCCTGCTCTGGCATGGCTCCGGGGGGCGCCGTGCCAACCCCTGAGCTCCCCCCCTCACCATGTCCTTTTGCTGCTTCCAAAATAACTCTCCACTCGCTGCCCAAGTTTGGCCTCTGGGCTGTTTTTCTCCTCCTGGGACCTGTTCTCCCATGTCTGAAGGGCCGCGGGAGAGACCTGAATTGTTGTTAGAAACCGGGGACCACCCCTTTTTTCCAATGGATTAGTTAACACAAAGGAACTCCCACAATTCCCCAAGTCAATAAGTCCTTTTCAGTTTGGCTAAAAGAAGTTATTTGCAACCAGGGAAAGGGGTTGTAAATGTCTGCCCACCCTCAGCTCTTACACCTTCCCAGGGTGTCCGAAGCCCCAGCAGGACTCCTTATCCTTGGCCCTGCTCCCACCTGAGGGAGTTCTTAGCCAAAGGTCAGAGAGCCCATTAGGGCTGAGCTCAGAGGAGAATCCATACAGCCCCATGTGGGTATTCCCAGGGCAGAAATGAAGCACAGTCCCCAACACTCCAGCCACCATTGAAGGCCCTTGGACGGTACTGGAGAAGTCTCATTCCAAGGAACTCTGTTTCCCGGAGAAGCTGGGCACTGACCTGAAAGGCTAGCCTCTTCCTCTTTGGAGGGTCTCCCATCAGGCACTGCGCCTGGTCACATCTACTCCAGGGCTCCCCATGAGGAGGAGGCCCACTTCCTCTGTCAGCCCAGCCCAGGAACCCAGGAGCAGAGCTGGTTCCTTGAAAGGCCATTTCCACCAAGGTCAATGGGTGGGGGAAAGGGCAGGAAGAGAGGACGGCCATCTGATGGGGGATGGGGCTGGCCAAGATGGGGCTCTGGCCTCCTGTCACAAGCAGCCCTCTGTTCCCTTTGGAGGCCTGTTGCACATCTGTAGTTGAGGGCGTTGGTAAAAACAATATGAAGAATTAACATTTTTAAAAGTACTTGTAATATGAACAGTAGGGCTTTGCTTTCTGCCTCTCCTTTGCTCCTCCTCACGACCCTTCCAGGTAGGTACTGAGTGTTTCCATTTTCAAAGATTAAGAAATGGAAACTCTGGCGAGGTGGAGTGATGTTTCCAAAGATGGCGGAGCTGCTCAAGCCTGGGCACCAGACTCCAGAGCCCACGACCCTACCCATGACCCTGCAGGGCGCCCCCTCGGGTGCCCTCTCCTGGCCCCTGCTCTGCCCCTGGTGGCCCTGGGTCAGCATGGGGAGCAGGCTGCAGCGCGTGTGGGGCCATCGGGGTTGAGAGCCCAGGGACTGGGGAAGGCGGGTGGAGTGGGGCGGGCCGGGGGCCAACTCCGCTCCGAGCCAGGCTTTCTTCTCCTCCGCCAGCCGCCCCACCCGGCCGCGCCCCGTGCCCACTGCTGCCAAAGCCGAGAGGTTTCCTTTTTCTTTTGCCTAGGGCTGTTTCCTGCCTTTCCTTTGAACTGGGGTGTTGGCTCCCCCTCACATCACTCCTCCAGCGACACCCCTCCACCGTCCTCTGATGGGCTCATCCCCCCAGGCCGGCACAGGAGGTCCCAGAGGACCCCATTTCCTGGAATCCCTCCACCCCTCCTTCGCCCTCCTCTCTGCTCCGGTCTGGGTGCTGCCTGGATTCTCCCCATCCCTCCTCCCTGCCCGCACACCCGCTGCCAAACACTCTCTGTCCTACATCAGCAGCAGGGGACTCAGTGGATGTCCCCCTGCCTCTCTTACTTTCTAGTTTTCAGCCAAACGTGGGGACACTGAGGTCCAGCGAAGTTGTAGGACATGTGCAGGGTCTCCCAGCAATGGAGGGAGTGAGGCTGAGAACTCACGAACCCCAAGTTTCCAGGGGCAGCAGCGGGCTCTTAGAGTCCCTTAGAAAGGCACCTGAGGCTCAGGTGAGACAGGAGACCTGACCTCGGACCCTACACATCCTCCCCAGGACCAGCTCTCCCCACAGAGGTCACGTGTTCTAGGCTTCTTTATCTAAGAAGCCCTGTGGGGACCCATCTAGGACACACTGGAAAGCAGGCTGGGGGGTCTTCCATCAGTCACTCTCCTCCCCTCCCCTGAAGCCCTATGTCATACTAGATAGTAAAAAAAAAAAAACTATAGGCACTCTGGGTCCCCAGCACAGCTCATGCTGTCTCCTTGCCAGCCAGTCTCTCCCCATCCCCAACAGACACACACACCTGTCCCACACCTGTCATAGAACGCGCTGCTCTTCTTCCAATGCTGGCTCCAGGACTTCCTCCTCCAGAAGTCTTCCATTACTAATGCCTCCTGGCGCTGGTCCCCGAATAACAACACTGGCTAACACTTCTCATGGGCCAGACCCTATGCCAAGCCCTCTACAAACATTACCTCAGAGAATCCACACAGCAACCCTTTGAGACAGGTATTAGCTCCGTTTGCAGACCAGGAAACTGAGTCACAGAAGTGCCCATGAACTGGCCCAGGTTCACATAGCTGGGAAGCAGTGATCTGAGCCCTGTACCAATATGACCAACGCCTGTCTCCTCAGCCCTCTGCTTTCTTCCTCCAGCATCCTGTCTCTATCTCTTTGGTTACAAACATCCCCAGGCAGCGATGAGCAGGCTGCAGTTTACCCTGTCTCCATTCAGACTCACCATCTGACCTTTCACACCAATCCAGTGGTTCTCAGTGGCAGCCTTTCTTTTTCCCTCTTTCTTTCTTTCTTTCTTTCTTTCTTTCTTTCTTTCTTTCTTTCTTTCTTTTTTTTTTCCACCAGGGATTGAAACGAGGGCTACTTTGCCACTGAGCTATATCCCCAGCCCTTTATTTTATTTTGAGACAGGATCTTGCTAAGTTACTGAGGCTGGTCTTGAACTTGTGATCCTCCTGCCTTAGCCTCCTGAGTTGCTGGGTCTACCAGTGTGCACCCCCACACTCAGTTCACAGGCAGTCTTAAAGGGAGTGACTTCCAAGAAAGGAGTGAGTAGTCTATTGTGGGTTCCATGGAGCAGAGGCCCCTTCCTTAGCTCCAGTGGCTGTGTGTGAAGGAAGTGGTTGCTTGGGGGTGACTGCTGACATGGATGAGCCTCAGATCTTTTGCAGCTGGCTTCCCAAGACAACTTTTCTCCACACCACCTATTTCCCAATACTGTTCAGCTTTAGGGCAGAAAAGGGGGGACTCCACGGCATTACCTAGATTCTCCTACTCTGAGACAATTCTGTTTTATTTTCCCAACAAGTATTTGCTGTGTATTCCTTCTCTTGGTTCTGTGCATATTTGACGGGACAGAGCAAGAGGGCATCGTGCCTTCTCACTGTTGCACCCAAGCACCGTGGCTCCATCTTCCCCTAGGTGCATTCCTGAAAGAGCCAGCTAGTGTCACTGGGTCCTGCCCAGGTGACAATGTTTAGGAGGAAACTTTAAAAAGAGAGACCCCTGAAGGGCTATAAAGGAAATCTGTCCTTCCAACCTTGATCAAACAGGACTGGCATTGGGCTCCGAAATATTCATAATTTTTGGACTTGAGTATCAATGCAAAGGACATAAAGACTCACTGATGTTCCCTGAAACTGGAACAGAAGGAATGAGGAAAACTACACCATGAAAAGTAAAGCCGAGAAGGGACGCTTACGCCGGGTGGGGAAGCAGATGTCAAGTGATTCGTACTGGGACAGAATGAAGGAATGCAGAAGAGGACCCACAGGTATCTTCTGCAGCCCACAGGCATTTCTCAACATTGCTGACAAGGGAAAGGAGCCCCAGGACCCCCCAGGCCTGGCTCTTCCCAGTGCCCTCACCCTCACTCCACCTTCAGATGAGCTGGGCTGCTCTCTGGAGAGGGTAAAGAAAGAAGACTCTCTGAGTCACCTTCAGGACACCATCTATCACTCCCCACAGCCCACGGCAGCGGGCACAGTCCTCTCCACTTCCCTCCAATATTCCTGATCTGTGTGCTAATTCCTCACGTTGCCTCAGACTCCGTCTCCTCCCCTCTCCCAACTCAGAAGCTTTCTCATGTCTTAAGAGGGAGCAGTTTTCTCAGCCTCCAGGGAGACTCAGGACCAGTTCAGAAAATCCTACCCCCACGGAACCCAAAAGTAGTTCACGTGTCCAAGGGAATTGTGTCCAGATACTAGAGGGAACTTACGAGCATGGATGTGGGATGCTGAGACCCCACAAGTGGCACTCTCCCTCCTTCCCAATTCCTACCTGAAAAAGGATCTCTGACCAGTGTAGGAAGACTTGGGAAAGGAGTCTGGACAGATCAACCTTTGAAACCCATGCAAGTCTGTTCCAGAGACTGGCTCAACAGAAGTTACTTCTAAACTCGTTTTAGCTGCAGGATCCTGTCTTCAGACGAAACAATATCACATGCCCCAGTATATAAAACAGCAAGAAGTGGGGGTGCTTTGTTGTAACTGGGGTGGGGTCGGAGCCTGCCTGACTCTGCCAGCTGCTGTGGCACATTTAAAACACCACAGGACTCTGCTCACAGTTTCTGTCTTGCTTTCCTGTGTTGGTCCCTGCTGTCACCCCCTGGATATACAGGGCTCAATTTACCTTTCTGGAATATGGACATTATCTTCTCCTTTTCCTTCCCTCCCCTGGCTTATAGCCTGTGCCTTTTGGAGCAGCAGGGGATATTCCAATTGGGAACAGGGAGATTGGAGGGCAGACCCACCAAAAGTTGCAATTCAGGATCCTTCACGACCACCAGACATTGCCAACCCCGAGAGCTCTGGTCCCATTTAGCTCAACACACTCTTACGGGGCCTCTATTCTTTATCGACTAGCCAGCTCCATCTTCCTCAGAGGGCCTCTGTCCTGGAACTCCAAAGCCAGGTGGAGCCTCTCTCAGGCCAGAAAGAATTCTGGGGTCCTATCCCAGGTAGATCCCAGACTTTACCACCTGCTCCACCTTCTCTCAAGAGAGGTGGTGGCGCTGGGCTATGTGGGGGAGCAGAGATTGAGGAGATTCTCGTTCCCTAGAGCAGAGGTGGGAGGAGCCAGGTGGTCTGGAAAGTTCTCTCATCCCCTCCTTCTGCCTGTGGTGAGCAGCCAGAGCCCCTGGCCCCTCAGTTCTGAGAGAAGCTCCTCGAAGCCATCCTCAGGACAGCCGCCCCCAATAGGGTCCCCTTCACTCACCATCTCACCCCAACATAGACTCTAAAAATGGTTCTCTGGTTTTCAGCCCCAGTGCCTGCCCACAAATTAGTGTCTCCAACACAACCCTCCGGAGACTGGACTTCAGGGAGGCCCCTGGGGTGGAGGGAGGGGGCAGGGGCCTGAGCAAAGGGAGATGCCATTGGCAGGGTCCCTTTCTGAGAGATGACCGAGGGTGAGGCTCCCTCCCAGCTTTTGGGTCCCCTCACCAAGGCCACCCAGCCTCAGTGTGCCAGGCTTGCTCTCCTCCTGGAGCCAAGGATGGGGCCCCATTCTCCCCACCGGAGTGCACTCCCTCATCTTCCCCACCAATCCAGTCAGTTTTGCCCTCAGTCACCCTGCTGGCCACTGCTCTGCTGGGGAAAGCAGAAAGAGGAGGGGTCACCCCTACACTCATTATCCCTCCTGTTCAGGGTCCAGAGCCCACCTTGCCAGACCTAGACTCCCACAGAAACCCCACAACACACAGGTGCCAAGTGGGAAACCCAGCAAGGGAAGCCCAGGCACATACTCCTTTGACCCTTAGTCTCAGACTTTACTCCCCTCCCCAGCTCTGCAGCGGTGGACTTGGAAGGGCAAGAGCCCTCCCGGGATACCCATACCACCGTGACCCAACTAGGCAGGTGCCCTAGACTATTGCCACAACAGTGCAAGCAGGCAGCCGGGAGCAGGGGGAGACCTGCGGCGAGTACTCACAGGTATGCCGTCAGGGGGTCCAAGTCCACTGGCACAGTGGAGAGCCCGAGCTCAGAGCAGTCGGCTGACAGCATGATGCCATCCTCCTGGCAATGGCAGGGGACCGGACAGGCAGCACGCCCCGGGCCCAGCTGGGGGACGCCGCCTGCGCAAGGGGAGGCGCACAGCGCGGCGCAAAGCCACAGCGCCAGGAGCCGGAGCGGGCTGGGCATCTTGGTGGCTGGGCTGCGGGGCACCTGGCAGGCGCACAGGCGCAGTGACCGCCGCTGCTCGCCTCCTGGTCCGGCGGCCGCGCCGGCAGGCTGCACAGTCAGCGGGGACTGTCCCGTGGGCTCTCCTTGGCGTCGGCGGCAGCGGCGGCAGCGCAGGGACCGTGCAGTCAGAGAGGGGCAGGCATTGTTGAGTGATCTTCGTTATTCAGTTTCACAGGCTGGGCTTGGCAAGGGAGGGAGACACAGGCGGAGGAGGAGTCAAGGAAACTTTCTACGCTGCTCGCTCCCCTTCCCTCCTTCCTTCCGAGCTGGCAGGAATTTCATCCAGGAAAGGGGGGAAAAGAGAAGAAAAAAAAAAAAAAAAGAAAAGAAAAAAGAAAAAGAAGAAAGCAAAGAAATTCAGAGCTTGGAAAGTTCAGAGCTGCACTTGTTTGGAAAGAGTGCCCCAGAGCTGGGGTCAGATGGACTCCAGCCCCTCTTGCCTTTTGGGACAGCCCGGGATCATAGGGACCCGGGGGAGGCCCTTAGGAGACATCTCAGTTCCCATAGGCCCCTAGCCCCTCCACAAGGGTTTCCACCTGAGGGACCTAAGACCCAAGAGAAATGATTTGTTCAAGGTCACACAGCCCATTGGAGGGCAACTGGAACTGGAGCACGGGTCAGCCCTCCTCACCTCCTCATCAGAGACAGGAGAGGGGGAAGTGAGGGGGCTGTCCTGGAAGGGATCAGGATGGGGAGATTCCAGGGAAAGCAGGGATGAAAGGTTGTGGGCTGTGAGAAGCCTCCTCACTGAGAGGCCATGCCACCACACGGAAGAAACAGGTGTGGATTTCCACCCAGTGAGTGTACAGTGAATGGAAATGCATTCAAGTAGTCTCGGTCAAGTTAAAGGTCTGGGGATCAGGTTGATCCTGCAAGCTCCCAGGACCCAGGAAGGCTGAGGGGCTGGGGTCTGCCCAGCTGGTTGTCAGAGCCTGCCAGAAAGTCAGCATCTTGGCGCCACCTGGAGGCTCAATGCTGTATCTGCACCTGAACCACCTAGATGCTCAAACAACAGGATCCTCTCTGGCAGTCCCTGGGACCTTCCAGAGCTAGCACAATAGTGGCTAAAACTGGAGTCAAGACCCTGTTCTCTCCTTAGATGATGGTGGGTTGGTTATTCTTCCTTCATATGGCTTCTTGTTTTCTCTGCTTTCCTGGTTTCTCTCTGAGCCCCAGTGCTCCGCCCAGTTTCTCCAGGTCTTCCCTGGTCCGTCCAGAGTTTTTTCCAGAGCTGGGCAAGGTGGCGATGCCTGCAGTCCCAGTGACTATAGAGGTTGAGACAGGAGAATTTCAAGTTCAAGGCCTGCCTAGGCAACTTAGCAAGACCCTGGTTAAAAAAAAAAATAAAGACTGGGGCTGTAGCTCAGTGGTAGCGTGCTTTCCTAACTTATGCAAGACCCTGAGTTTAATCCCCAGTTCTGCAAAAACAAGACATCAGAGTGTACACCAGAAACATGGGAGCTCAGAGGCAGCTCTGATTCCTTCCACCCTGCACTTCCATGTCCCAGGACCCTGTCATTGATCCCTTTTCACTCTCTGCTAACCTCCTGGGGTTACAGCCAGCCAAGAGCCAGTGGACCCTGATCTTGGTACTCTAATTCAGATCATGGCCCAGAAAGTAGATGAGCTCTTAGGAAGGCCAGAGGATGGCACCATGTAACTCTAAAGACCACAGATAGAAGTCCTCTGCTCTGTGGCAGAAAGCCCCCTCAGGGAGGCCTGTGTTTCTGGTCTTACTCATCCACAGCCTTGGCTTCTCCCCACTCTTACTGTTCCAGTGTGAGGGGTCCAGACTGGAAAAACCATTGTTGAGCCCCGTTGCAGCCTCAGAGGCAGACCCTTGAGGTGGACTTAGGTAGCTCAGAGCTGCCTCCAGCTACCGACGGAGGACGATCATTAAGAGGCCAATTTCTTGGGCATTTACATTCATTCCTCCTGGGGAACCACAGGAGTTTAAACTCATTCTGGGAAGGTTCCTAAGGGAGCAAAATTCCCTACCTTTGTTCCTCTTTCCTAACCAGGCCTGAGGAGGATCCTCTCTGACCTCTGACCTTTGCATATTACCAGGAACTCAAGTTGGCCAGTGAGAGTACTGTACCCTCCTCCACTGCAGGGGTGTTGGGGGGTTAACTCCATTTAGGGGAGGTCTGTGCTGATTTTCAAGCTTTCTCTGTGTCCTCATAGGGCCTTCCACCTGGGGCAATCCTTGTCCAGCAGTAGACACCCCTCCATCCTGACCCAGAGGCAGGTGTGGGCTCAGAGCACTCATGTCCTGTAGTGTGCAGTCTGGGACAGTCAGCCTCATCCTGTCTCCTGGCTTTTCCCTTCTGCACTTCCTCTCATTGCTTCTTCCTCCATCTCCTTCCTATGTGGAGGGAAGGAGGAGGAGACTGCAAAGGAACAGGGAAAACTTGGCCACTGTGGCCCGAGGGTCAGCCCTGATTCCTACCTTCCTGTGGGACTGTCAAACTTCTACCCTGGAAAGGAGCTGGCAGAGACTCTAGCGGGTAAAGGCTAGGGATGGCAGGAGAAGGAAGGTCAGGAACCAGACAAATCCTACTTCATTCAGGGCAGGTGGGTGGGAAGGGGGCGCAGTGAGTCCCGGGCTGAGCACCACAGGATGCTAGTGGTGAAGAGACTGAAGAGTGAGGAGACTGGGAAACTGGGAACCTGGAGGAGTGGGGAGTAGAAGAGCTTCGGGGCAAAAGCCAACAGCTTACTGGCTATGCCTCCATGGCTCAGCCGGACCCCAGGCCTCACCTCCCATCCCTGCTCCATGTTTGCCAACAAGGCCTTGTTTTGAGCCCATGTCAGGAGATGGACGGACAGAATACTCAGCTCAGGCTTGACTACAGGCCTTTATTCAACAACTCTGTTGCTTCACAACAAGGCGCCCAGGGAAACCAGGCCTAGGTCATCTTGCGGGGACTGGTCCTCCATGGCTGGAAGGGCACAGGCTGCTTCTGGACTCAGGTCTTCCCATTCATCAGTGCGCTATTCAGACAGTTATAGAGGTAGATATACTGCTCCTGGGGATAGAGATGAACAAGGAGGCTCAAACCTGATACAGAAAGGTCAGTCCCCTGTGTCCCCTAACCCCTAGGGCTCCATCTGGGCCAGTAGAGTGGTCCATAGCGCCACCTGGTGGTGACATGCATGGTGCCGCCTAGAGGTAGCCTGTAGCTGGGACAGAACCCTCCCAGTGCCTTCCCACATCTGAGCCCGTGCTGCCTCTCACCAGCGTCGGGGTCATGAGCCCACAGGCCTGTGACTGCTGCAGGGCCACGTTAAAAACATCCACAGTGCTTTCAGTCTCTGCCTGCTGCAGTAACTGCTCCATGGCCAGGAAGATGCCCAGCTGGGTCATGCCCTTGCTGCAATTGACTTAGAGTTGGATGGGGTAGCTGGAGGGGAAGGCAGGGGAGCGGGGATCAAGGACACATGGAGAAACCAAACCGGGGTCCAGAGACTGGGAAAAGACCCTAGGTAATTGGTCAACTGGGCCGAGGCAGAGAGGGGACAAATTCCTGTCATGTCACCGAGGACAGGGCAAGGTTCCGAGTAGACCGGGACATTGGAAGACTATGTCATTGAGACCCATGATCCAAGCGGGACTCAGTAAGATGTGTCCACAGCACCTTGAGTGGCTGAGCAGTGTGCTCGGCTTCTTGCTTTTGCCCCGGGAACAGCACTGACCCACAGCGGCCAGGAAGGGCAGCAGGGTGGTGGCGGGCAGCTCATGGCCAGGCTCCCAGCATGGTAGCTGCAGCTGCTGCACCTGCCTCTCCTTCCTGCTCTCCCCCTGGGCAAAGACACGGTCAGCACTGGTGCCCAGGAGGGCAGAGGGAAGCCAGCCAGGACACTGCCCACCCCTAGCCCAGCACCCCATGCCCCTTGGCCTCCACACCTACATGTGTAACCCTGAAGAGAGTACAGGGCCAGCCAGCTGTGTTGCTCTCGGCCACCCAGTGCACTGTCACCGTGTCTGTAATGATGGGCTGCTTCTCCGATGGCCAGAACTCCTGTGGCTGGGACCAAATGAGGGCTGTTCAGGCAGCTTCCTGAAGTCTTCACACACGTTCTGGTCACACACATTCCCCGAGCTCTGCCCCAACTCCTGCAGCCACCCATCTCTGTTCCTGTGCCCCCTCACCTTCTCCTGGGTCTCAGATGAGCACAGGGAGACCAGCACAAGGGCCCCATGCTCCCACACCAGGTCCCAGAGTTCCTCTGGCCCCGCAGGGCCTGTCAGCACCACGTGGTCACAGCCAGAAGGCCCACCCTGCAGAGCACGGCCAATTAGTTCTTATGGGCTGAGGCGTCCCCTGCCCATCCCACAGTTCTAGGAGACGCCAAAGCCCCATCCCCAGGCTGGGAAGCACAAATGGTCAGAGAGGGCAAGCAATAGGCCAGCAGGACCAGCATCTCACAGGGAAGAGCCAGGCTTCCGGCATGTCGTCAGAAGGGCTTTCCTCCACCAGAGAAAACTGCACCTGAGAACGATCATCTGCAGGAAGACGGTGAGGGTGAGGTGGCCTCTGCCCTCTCTCCCCACCCAGGGCTCCCACTGAGACTCACAGGAGACAGTGCTGTCCTGCTGGTAGCCAGGAGGGGAGGTTGAAGAGCTGGCTTCATCCTTAATGGCCTGCAGGAGGAGCTGGACGGAGACAGGCACTCTGAGGCTGGGCAGGGGAATGCCGCCCTTGCCTGTCCCCCACTCCCTGGCCTGAAGTGTACCTGATACTCTTTCAAGAAGCCAGCATTGCCATTGGCCGCCCTCCGGGCAAATGCCTGGGCAAAATTCCTCACTGAGATGGGCCTGCACCTGTGGGCGGGGGGAGTGGGGAGAAGGCACTACGGGTTCCCCGGCTCTTGCTTCCACAATTCCTGGCTGCACCCATGACAGGAGCTGGAACCTGTTGGTGGGAAAGCACAGGGAACCACACCCCATCGGCCAGGGCCCAGGGGAGCTGGACTTACTCAGAGGTGTCAGAGGGTCCTTCCAGAATCCTGTCCATGATGCAACTGTGCAGGAAGACGTACTGGCTCTGGCAGAGGGAGAGAGCATCAGGCCTCTGGACGGGTATGGGCCAGCAGGGAGGCCACCCAGGCCCCAACCCCCGCACGAGGCAGGGATGTTATCAGGGTAGACAAGAGAGCCATTTTGGAACCTTCCCATGTCCCATGGTGTCAAAGCTGGCAGGAGCCTGTCTCTCCTTCCCTTTTACAAAAAGGACCCCAGAGTCCTCTATAGTTCCCTATGAGCTCCTTCTCCTGGCCTCTCCAGGCCTGTGGACCCCTCCCACCCACGCCCTTGCAGGCTGCGCTGCCTAGCCCAGCTCGCTGAGGCCCTCACCGGGGTCTGGATCATGAGGGGCCGGTGCAGCCGAAGCGCGTACACAGCATTGAACACGTCTACCATCTGCTCCTCCTCCAGCTGCTGCAGCAGCCTCGACAGGGCCACGAAGGTGCCTGTCCGGCCCACACCCGCACTGTGGAAACAGCCCCCAGGTCCTCAGCTCCCCCAAGAGTCCCAGAGCCCTGCCCCCCACTCCAGGCCAGGCAGCACCCCCCGCACTCCCACCTCCCCTCACCTGCAGTGTACCAGGATGGGCCCCGAGCCCTGGGTGACCCTTGCCTGCTCTCGAACCAGCTCCACAAAGGTGAGCAGGGAGCCGGGGGCCTCGGGGATGCTGTGGTCGGGCCAGGTGGTAAACTGCATCTGCTTGATCCTCCGCTGTTTTTGCTGGATTTCCTAAGGAGCGGGTGGGCCAGAGCAGGGACTCTACTATTGCTCCTTGTCTTCCTAACCCTAGGGCCCTGTGCTCAGCCCTGAAACCTCATTACCAGCTCCGAGGGCAGGAGTGAGGCCTCTGGCCTCAAAGCGTGGTAGTTATGTCCTCCCACCCGAGTAGATGCTTCCTGAGTGCTTGGGTCCTCCTGCAGCCTCCTCCATTATCTCTGCCTACAGAGGGTGCCCAGGCAGCAGGGTGGGTGATTCTAGTCTCTGGCTTTCTTGTCCCAGTAGGTCATAGACTTACCAAGGGTCAGAGTAAGCAGCGAGCCCTGAGCTGCGTGGGGCGTGGATCTCTTCTCACTCGGACCTCCCTTTACCTCACCATGTGACCCCTGCCTTTACCTCCTCTGCCTCTCTTCCCCTTCTTGAACCACCGATTCCCCTAGGTGGTAGCCAAGTGCTGTGATCCTTAGAAGAAAGGGGTCCATGGGGGCCCAGGAAGTGGGGTACCTTCTCAGGGAGTCTCAGCTCTGATGCCCACCCCGCCCCGCCCTGCCCCCTGGGGCCCTCACATGCTGCAGTTGGAATTCCCTCTTGGTCCACTCATGCTCGGACTCCTCAGCCAGGAGGTGGATGGTAATGTGACCATGGGTAACAGGGCTGGAGTTGGCTGGCCAGTAGTGTTCACACAGCACCTAGGGACAGAGCGTGGAGAGGGGATAAGATGGCTGTGGGCTCAGCCCGTTACTGCCACCCCCTGCTTCACTGATTCCCAACCTTCCCTATCCATCTCTTTGGTTCCTTGCCACCCTGATGAGGCCACCTCCTCTAGAAACTCCCCTCCCCCAGCTGGGCTCCAGCATCCTCACCCCTGGACCTTCATATGACCCTGAGGACTCTGAGAGCTTTTGGCTCTGTTGAGAAAGTGAACAGCTCCCGGACCTGGGAGCCTTCTGCCCTTCCTCAGTGCCCAGTGAGAGGACAAGCTCAGTAGCCTCTTTGTCTCAGGGTGCTACACTGAGCAGGGCACAGAGGCAGCACACGCTAGGCTTACAGAGGATAGGAGGCAGGCTGCCCTACGTCCCCGGTCCCCTCCTAACCCCTTCATCCTTCTCGCCCAGAGCAAGAAGCCAGTGGAAACTGAGTCAAGCTGGGAGTTTGCATACCTGGATCAGCTCTGTACCTCCCCATCCTAGGCAACCCTGAGGACCCCACCATCCGCCAGGCCTGATTGGCCTCTCTCCAGTCTATTGGACCCACCCTGATAGAGGCTAGCCCAAGAGGACCGTTTCTGCAAGGAGGATGTGTGCCACCTGGTGGCCATTCTGTGAACCTGCAGGGCATGCTCACCCTCCCGTTCTCCATGCCCACGGTCAGCATGACAATGATGTGGACATGCTGCTCCCACACTAGTCTCCAAAAGTCCTCCAGCGTTTTCTTGAGTGGTCCCTGGGTGGCGATGAATTCTTGAGGGTGGGTGTAGCCCTAAGGTGTGGGGTGAAGGGCAGGAACATGTGACATCTTGGTCCCCACCAAATAACAGCTTTCGATAGGACCGTGTGTGACCTCCAGGAATGAGGACCCTGTGTCCATGTGTAAGCACACGAACATGTTGAACTTCAGGAGCTCAAACCAGGAGGGGCTACTTTGGAGACACCACCACCCACTCACACCCTACCCCAAAGGAGAGAGAACAGCCTACGACAAAGTCACCAGACACTGAGTGCCAGAACAGTCTACCCAGCCCACCCTTCTTACAAGCCCTGGAGTGGCCTTCCCAAAGCCAAATTCTGCCTTTCTTCCATGCTCACAAGCCTTCCATGTGTCCCCATTGCCCACCAAAGAGAATCTAAAGCCCTTGGTCTAACGATCAAGATTGTCCTTAATCCTGCCCAATCTCCCTTTCCCATCTCCCTGTACCTGACACGCCCAGGCCACCCCGCCTTGCATTAGCACCACCAACACACACACACACACACACACACACACACACACACACACACACACACACACTGCCTGTGTGCTCTTGCCTGGTTGTTCCCTGAATCTTCTTCTAGCCAGAATGACCTTCCCTCTTTTTCTTCTTCTTTTTTTTATATCTTTATTTTATTTGATTGATTGTTTATTTATTTATTTATTTATTTATTTTTGTGTGTGGTGCTAAGGATCGAACCCAGGGCCTTGTAAGTGTTTGGAGAGTGCTCTACGACTGCGCCACAACCCCAGCGCGACTTTACCTCTATTTGCTCTTATCAAAATTCTATTCAACCTTCCAGAGATCAAATTCCCCCTCCGCTAAGAAGCCTTTCTTGTTTTGCTTCCTCAGGTGGACCAAATTTTTTTCTTCTTCCATGTGCCCTGAGCACTATGCTTGTTCCCCTATTCCAGCACTTCTCACACTGCGTGGTAGAGGTCACACATACACACACACAACACCTGTGCTCCTTCAAAGGCTTGAAGGTGGCTAACTCTACTGTGCCTCCGGTGAGCCCAGCATAGAGCCTGACATGCAGTAGACCCTCAAAAAAATACCTGCTGCATGTCCTTAAAGAACAAGCTAGTGATCTTCCTGGAAAACTGCTACAACTAGGGAAGGACAATAAATCCTGCAAAGCAATGCCCCCACGATGGCCCCGCAGATGATCCTTACTGGGATGAAGTTGGCATTGATATAGTCGGAATGGGGCTCTCCCTCCAGCGGGGTCAGCCTGACTCTGGAGTGGTCATCTGCAAAGAGGAAAAGCTGTTTATTCAGGGACCCGGCACATGCAGCCTCCTCCCCAGGCCAAGCCCTTGCCTCTGCCATGTCCCCAGCCTGCCCCCAGCACTCACATGGGAGCACATGCGGGTAGCGGTTCTTGGTGGTGTTGGCAGGGTGTTCAGCCTCCAGTCTGGGCTGCTCCCTGCCCACCTCCTTCAGCTCCTGCAGAGATGAGGGGCAGGCACTGGATGATGAAACCGATCATCTCCCCGCACAACAGGAGCAGGCAGGGGTGCTGAGTGGGACATCAGGAGGCAGGCCCCCCACCAGCCTCAATGCCCCAGGGTCCTCCCTCCCCTGAGGCTGAGGGCAATGCAGGTCTTACCTCAAACTCCTGAAAGAAAGCCTCGTGTGCATGGGCACTCTTGGCCTCAAAGCTCTGGCGGAAGCTGTGGATAGGGATGGGCCGGTGGGTCCGCCTGGTGGGAGAATGGAGTGAGCCCCCAGTCTTAGGCATACAGTCCTGCTTTCCCTCCCCGGGTGACAGAAATAGAACTGGCTGCACAGTCTGACTACAGGGCACAGGGGGGCCTGGTGGAATTGTAGACCCTGAGCTCTGCCCCAGGTGTAGAGCAGCCTTTCCAGAAAGTTCCTCCAATGCTCAGCCTGGGCTGCAAACTGCCAGTGTGGAAATCTGGGGAAAGGAAATGGAAGGGGAGGGGGAAGGGGACAGAAACTACACATGAGTGCACACGAGTCTTTTAGACACCCTTGCAGGCCCTGAAGAGGGATCTGTACACAGCCCAGTGCTCAACTAATGCCAATCCAACAGGGAGTCAATATTAGAAGAGATTCGACCTGACGTGATCCACATGGTCGTCAGAAAGCGGGAAGGACTGGCGTAGGTAAATGTGATGGTTAATTTGTCAACGTGGTTAGGCCACATTGCCCAGCCACTGGGTCAAAGGTAATTCTGGATATTGCTGTGAAGGTGTGTTTTTTGTTTTAAATAAATACACACATAAGTTGGCTGACTTTGAATAAAGCAGATTACTCCTCCAAATGTGGGTGACCTTATCCAACCAGCTGAAGATCCAATAGAACAAAGAATGACATCCCCTGAGTGAGAAGCCACTCTCCCAGGCGGCCCCTGCTGGCCTCCCTGCATCTGTCCTGCTGACCTACCCCGTAAGATTTTGGTTTTTGCTTTGTTTTTGTTTGTTTGTTTGTTTGTTTGTTGTTTGGTGCTGGGGATTGAACCCAGGGTTGCCTTACCACTGAGCTAGACCTTAGTCTTTTTTTTTTTATATATTTTCAGACAGGGTCTCCCTAGCTGCCCAGGTTGGACTTGAACTTGAAAATCTCTTGCCTCAACTTCCCCAGTCACTGGGATTACAGGTATGAGCTCTCACCCGTGGCCAGGTTTTAGACCTACCAAGCCTCCACAATCACATGAGCTGATTCTTTAAATAAATCTCTCTCTCTCTTAAACCACCCTCCCCAGCCCCCTCCTCCCCCCTCCCCCCCCCCCGGGGTCCTATTTTCCTGGAAAGCCCTGACTCAGTGAGTCTGGAGGAAAAGGAAAAAAAGGGCACAAATGGGAGTCTAGCAGAGACTTGGAGCCCCCGTCTGGGGTGAAACAGAGGAGCAGGCTGCCTGGGTGGCCCTGGCATGTCACCATTCTCCCATCCTTGGGAAGCGTACTCACCGTAGGCTGTAGGGCATCAGCTCATGGGAAAACCCATCCTTCTCTGCCCTGGAGGAGGGAGAGAGAGGAAGAGAGAGAGATTGAGGGATTACATCGGGAAGCTGCATGTGATATGGTGGCATGTGGGAGGCAGCCCCAGGCCCAGGCCCTGGTGGCCCTCGCTGGTCACAGAGTTCTTCCAGCCCCCTCCTTCCCTTCTGCTCACCTCAGCCCCCTCCTTCCCTTCTGCTCACCTCTGTCCCTTTGCCCGCCGCCGGCACAGCAGGCCCAACACAGCACAGATAGTGAGAGCACAGCCCGCCACCGTGCCCACCATGACTAGCAGGGGCACTTTCATTGGGGAGATGCTGGCCCGGGGCTCTGTAGAAGGAAAGACGGAACATGGCAGCCTTGTCCCACTGACACTGCAGAACTGTGTCAGTCTTTCCTGGACTTGGGACTGTCAAATGGAACATGCAGTGACAATTTTCTATAATCCTAGAAGTCCCTGATGCCAAACCAAGGCCAGAGCTGGTTGTATTAAAAAACAGGATGCCCAGCAAACCAGCCCGGGGGAAAAAAACCAAAGACCCTACTTCCCCTCCCTGCACCCTATAAAGCATCTTGCTGGACCTTCTAGAACCACACTGTCCTATGTGGCTATTGAGCCCTTGCTGTGTGGCTGCTCCAATGTAGACTGGCCCAATGTGTGGGATGTGCAGGGGAGTTTAAAGACACAGTAAGAAAAAAAGAATGTAAAATGTCTGAGTAATTTTGTTATTGATAAGTTGAAACAATATTATTTGAGATATTTTGGCTTGTAGTAAATGTTACTAAAATTAATTGTATCTTTTTTTACTTTTTTAATGTAGTTACTAGGAGATTCTAAATGATGCTGGTATCAGTGGCTCATCTTGTGTTCCTATGGGAAAATGCCATTCTAGGACGTCGGTGGCCCAGGAGCAGCCGGCTGCAGGGGGACAGTGCAGGACAGTGCTGTTGTTGTTGACAGCAGCAACCATCTCCATGCACCTGCCTCCTTCCACCTGCTCCCAGGTCACCCAGGCCACATCTGGAGCCCACTGCACTTGCTTGGCTCTGGGTCTCCAGTTCCGCTAGGCACCACGGGATCTCCCAGGAACCTAAGCTCAGTCCCTCCCCACAGATTGAGGATGAGCCTCCAGCGGGGCCCTTGCACTCCCGGTCTTCAGGGTCCTGCTGGAGCCCCAGCCAGGTGCCCACCTACCTGAGAAGGCCGAGAAGGAGATAGTTGTGTCCTGAGGGCCGAACCTGGTAAAGGCAGCAATACTGAACCTGGGACAGAGAAGCAGGACTTTTTATTGGGGAGGGGCAGGAAAATGAGGTGAAATCCCTCCCAGGAAACGAGGCCAGGAGCAGTGGATTGTTCAGTTAGGGAGAGCTTCCTCCCTCCCGCCACGCCACCTGGCGTCCTAAAGCAGGCCATCTCCCGCCACTCTTGCATCTTCCTCACCCTGTTTCAAGAGCAAAAAGCAGCTCTAGAAACAGGCACCTGGATATCCTTGGAATTGCCCTGGCAACCCAAACCCAATCCATCCCCCATTTCTTTTTGGAAAAAGACCCATATAATGGATGGGTGTTCCCTTCTTTTCCTGGCCTACCAGGAAACCCATCAAAAGAGCTGTTGATCCTCTTTGCAGAGATCTGAGTTTGAAAGACTAAGTAAACAACCCATAAATGAAACTTACACAGGCTCCCCCCCATTCCCACCCCACCCCCACGCCCACCCCCGCAGACTTAGCTCTCACCTGTACTGGGAGCTTGGTTTGAGTGGCCCATTACATATCTCCTGGGTCTGGCCACAGTCCTCTGTACCCATGGGCACTGTCCAGGAGCTCGGCACAGCCCAGGGTCCTGGGTAGAAGGGGTTGGGGAGCAAGATGGCCAGGTAGGAGTCGTATCCTCTGTAGTAGTGGTCGTACCACGTGCGGTTGATGGCTTCCTGGGGAGGGCGGGCCACTGGGGAAGGAATGTGGAAGGTGCAGAGGAAAGTGGGCAGAGGGTTGGAGCCTGGCTCCCCACCACAAGGGGACTACCCCAAATCTCCAGCTTGCTCTCCACTCACAACCCAACCTCAAACCCTATCCTGAGATAGTTCATCTTACCAGCCTCAACCCCTGGACCTTCCTACCCACTGCTAGTCAATCACCAAGGTCTCCCGACCCCTCCTAAGCATAAGACTCACGTGACATGTTGGTGGTGGCAACGACACCATACCACTGAATCTGTCCATCATCCTTGCCAAACATGCCTGGTGTGATCTTCACCCCCATTCCTGTCTCAGGCTCCAGCTTGGGGGCCACAGCCAACTCTGGGGGATGCCAGACTGAGGGTGGAGAGGAGGGAAGCGAGGCCCTGACTCGACACGTCACCACCAGTCTATAGGGTTAATGACCATGCCTCACTGTCCCCAGCACCTCCTACCTCGCCTGCCAACAAACGGCTTATGGATACAGTCAAACATGGAGTGGAAGACGGCTGGGTGCCGCTGTGTGAGGCTCAAGATCAGGGCGAGAGGAAATTATTGGGGCCTGGGGACAGGGAGAGCCCTAGGCAGCCAGGCCAGCCAAGTGACAACCCTAGCTGGGCAGTGGTAGAGGGGGACTAGGGAAGCAGAGGTGGCACCCAAGGCGGTGGAAAGTGCCTACCCTCCGCAGAAGTGGCACACACCAGGGTGACCGTCCGACTCCACAGCCCGTTCCTGCCCAGCGTGGTGAGGCTGAGGCGGTAGGAAGTGGCGGGCTCCAGGCGGGGCAGCAGCAGCGCGTCCTCGGAGGTGTGGGCCTGGAACACGAGGTGAGCGCTCCCTCCCGCAGCCAGCTGCTCCGCCACCACCAGACAGGCGTCCACGTCCCCAGCGGGCATTGTCCAGTTCAGGACCAGATGGGCGGCCTCAGTCTGGCACCTCACGTCCTCCACAGGGCCAGGCTCTGTAGGAACCAAGGGCTCTGCCTTGTGTGGGTGTCCGTGTCCCCCAAGAGGGTGGCATCTGGGTGGGGGCTGCCAAAGTCAGCAGGCACGAAGGGTCTGGACATTTAGGCTTGTGAAAGGGACCTCAGCCACGTGGAGAGACAACTTGTCTTCATCCCTGTCTCTCTGGTTATGGGGCTTAACCCAAGGCAGAGGTGGTCACAATAGCCACCAGAAGGAGCAGGTGGCTCCAAGAGATGGGCAATGGGCTGCATTGGACCTGCCGGTCAGGGCACTTCACCCTCCCCCAGCAGACAGCCACTTACCAACTGGCAGTACCACAGGGTGAGTGGAGGCCTGGAGAGGCCCGGCCTGGCACCGCACTGACAGGGAAAAGTTGCGTCCCGGGGTGAGACCCCTCAGCATGAGGCGGGCTTGGCCTAGTTCCAGGGGCTCCTTCCAGGAGAGGTGCCCAGCTTCTGAGAGTTGGGCATGGCAGGTTCCCTGCCCCAAGGGGCTGCTGACCCAGGCCAGGTTGACCACAGCACTGCCCGCCTGCATGGACACCAACAACTCACTGGGCATGAGCGGGGCTGTGGAGGGAAGGAGAGAGAGCAGGCCAATCAGGCCCCATGGCCTAGTCCTGAGAGACCCCTGAATGATGCCTGGACTCACTGACCCCATGCAAGGGCCTTCTGTGTAGAGGTGGGACTAATGGACAGCTAACGTGCCACTGAGGGAGGAGCAGGGGGTCTCAGAGGCAGCCCTGCCCTCCTCTCCTCTGTCGCTGACCTTCCCAGGCTCCACTTACAGGTCCAACCGGAGACATTGGCTGCTGCGGTGCAAAGAGGCCCAGCCCACGAGGCAATCTCCACCTCGTACTTAGTGCCCGGAGTCAGAGACGAGAGGCTTGTGCTGTTCACCTCAGCTCCCACGAAGCCAGAGGCTACACGGGTACCTCCTTGGTACACGGTCACTTGGTAGCTGTCCCAGTTTCCAGAAGCATGGACCCAGGATGCCTGGAGCTTGGTGGGGCCTTCACTGGTCACGTTGACCAGAAGAGGGGCAAGAGGAGCTGCAGGGAGCACAAGGTATAGGGTGATGGACAGGAAAGAAGAATCTAAGTCAAATATCTGGCTTCTCCTGCCCCAGAAGTTTCCTCTCTGCTTGGCTCAATTAAGGAATAACCAAGAGCCAAGATACAGGTTCAGGGCATAGGGATCATGACTCTCCTCTGAAGCAGGGTCTGCCATTGGTCCCAGGCGGCAGGGTACAAGCTCAGCTGGGCTGGACAGCTGAATTAATCAATACCCTCCCTGCAGCCACCCCCTCAGTCGGAGGCAGACTGGGCTGCGTGACAGTTGACTCACAGGCCTTTGCCTAGTCCCTGCAGAAGGGGCTTTTAAAGACTCTTACATGGATGGACAGGTGGGTGTGTAGAGGCCCAGTCAGTGCCCTTCTACCCTCAGAGCCTGAGCCCAGGATTTGGAGTCACTTGAGTCCAGCCCAGTCACTTTGTCAGTTGGGGACACTGAGGCTCGGGGAGGGCTGAGCTTACTCTCGGGGTGGAGCCCAGCTAGAACTCAGGTCTCCTGACTCCCAGGCCAGACTTCCCTCCAGGTCCTCCCAGCCTGCCTGAGGTCTCACCGTTCTTGGGAAGAATCTAAAGACAGTGATGGCGGCCCTCATGGAAGGAGGAAGACTGGGGCAGGGAGGGGACCCCCAAGGGTAGAGGCAGGGGAGGACCACACCGGGGGCACTCACGGGTCCATGCTGTGGCATTGGCACTGTTGCTCTCCTCTGGGCCACGCAGGGTGGCCACCTGCACCAGGAACTTGGAGCCTGGGGACAGCTGAGCCCAGGAGAAGTTCTGGGCCTCTGGGGCCAGGGTCTCCTCGCTTTTCAGAGCTAGGGGCCCCAGGCTGTAAAGCCGCAGCCGGAAGCCATCCCTGCCACCTGGTGGGGGACTCCAAGAAGCCCTCAGAGCCGGAGGCTGGGCAGCAAAGCCCAGGTTCAAGTTGGCAGGAGGAACAGGGACTGAGAGGACAAGAAGAAAGAGGTTTGAAATCATCAGAATCTGCCCCCTCTCTTTCCCCAAACAAGCTCCCGAGCATCCCATCCTAACACTCCAATTTCACAGGGCTCAAAGCCTGCTCTTTTTCTTCCTAGGAAAACCTCTTGCAAAGACACCTGTGCCCTCGCCACACCCTGGCTCCAGGGGAGGTGTCTGGTTCACTCTGCTTCCGCCAGCGCCCAGCTCCACACCCAGGCTCTCCCAGGCCCAGAGTCTTTGTTCTCCAGCGTATCCATGGATGCTCAGTTCCGGCAAGGTCTCAGTCTGTCTGTCTGACTGTCTGTCTGTCCGTCTCTGACCTGTGGGCCTTGGTACATGCTTAGCTTCCTGCTGAAGTCCTCCGCCCCTCCTACCCAGCCCCTCAGGGCTCTCAGCTCACTCTCCTCTGGGAACCTTGTCCTGACTCCTGAAGCCAGTGTCCCTTCTCTGAGTCCAGAAGTCAGATGGAACCACATAAAATTCCCAACAGTCGCCATTTGAGCCTATAAGAATGTAGTTTTGTACAGTTTGAGTTAATACAGCATGCATATTCCTACCAATACATTTACATTTATAATTCAGCCTATAAAACCACCTGCATTATAGACATATACGCCATCTGTCAATTGTCCTTTCTAGACTGTTTTGTTCCCAGTGCTTAGCCTCAGCACCTAAATCCATATCTAGGAAATGGGACATGTTAATCAATGTTGATTGTACGGAAGGATGGCAGGGTGGTGGGTGATAAAAGGGTGTGTGATGGGTGAGTGGCTAGCTGACCAAATGGTAGGAGGTAGGAAACATTTGCAAACAGATTCAGGGAAGGCCTGCCTTTGACTAGTGGCCCTCTAAGTCAATAATATGACATACAGAAGGCCCGGGGGCAAAGGAAACCAGGCCCCCAGCTGCCACCCAGAGGCTAAGCTGGAACTCACAGGTACAGGAGTGAATCCTTTGGACGCTGGAGCTGACGTTCCCTACCCAGGCCCACACTGACACTGTGTAGCAGAAGCCAGGGACCAGACCCTTCAGAGTCACACTGGAATTATCTGGGCCCAAATCAAGGTTTCCCAGTGACCTCTGGCTGCCCTCCTGGTGCCAAGTGACCTTGTAGCCATCCCGCTGCCCTGGTGCCAAGGCCCAGCCAATAGTCAGGTCAGATGGGCTGTTCTTGCTGATGACCTCCAGTGACTGTGGTGTCAGGGGACCTGAAAGGTGTTGGGGAGGGAGTCATATGTGTCACTGGCCCTGTGATGCCTCCTGCACAGCTCTCATGAGCCACTCCCCTACCTGACTTCCCTCACCAAGCCAAGGCCCCCTGGCCCCAGTCCCAGGGGACGCAGCAGCTGGCACTCACTTGTGCGGCCCATGAGGCTCTGGGTGATGACTCCCAGGGATGAGGCAATATCCACACGGTACTGTGCCCCAGGGACCAGGCCATAGAAGGTGACATGAGTGGCACCAGAGGGCACGGAGATGTTTCCCAGGAGGCCTGGGGCATCATTGGCATAGAGCAGTGCCCGCCGCCCAGGCTCCCTGCTGGCTTCCAACCCTTCCAGTTGCAACTTGGCTCCATGGTCCTTCCTGGGCTGGTCTGTAGAATCTGGAGAGGAGGCCGGTTGCAGAGAATGAGGATCCACCTGCCTCTTGAAGCAGGTGGCTCTGGGCAGGACCCCACCCTTATTCCCTCAATCCAGACTCACCATCAAGCCAGGCACTGGCCTGGGCCCAGGCATCATAGGGCCCAGCCAGAACCTTCAGCTCTAGAGCATAGTGTCCTGAGGGGAGGGGCCCTGGGAATGTAGCATTGCAGGCCTCAGGGCCCAGAGAGGTATTCTTCTCCACTGGCCCGCTTAACTTCAGCACATAGCCATCCCGGGCACCCAGCCCTGCCTTCCAGCTTGCCCAGAGCTGGGGGGGCACAGGAGTCAGCACCAGGTCCAGTGGGGCAGAGGGATCTGCGGAGATAGGGGCAAATACTCCTGAAGACCTAAGCAGTGGGTGAGAAAAGCCCCACTCTCTCTGTACCAGCTGCTTCTATGCACCCTGGGCCTCATCTCATCCAGATGTTGGCAGCCCCATTTGCCACAATCTGGATGAATACCAGGATCTGGCAGCCACCATCTGGCCATGGACAGCAATAACAGCAAAATAAGAGCACATCATATGATCCAATGTGTGTCTGCCAACACAGTCCTGAGGCCTGTGCACACAGAACCTCACACTCAATCCTCTTGATACCTGGAGGAGGATACTCACTACCTTTAAAAGATATAGAAACTGTGCACTCGGGGGCGGGGGGGCTGGGGTTGTGGCTCAGTGGTAGAGCGCTCACCTAGCACATGCAAGGCCCTGGGTTCAATCCTCAGCACCACATAAAAATAAATAAAATAAAGGCATTGTGTCCAACTACAACTAAAAAAATAAATATTTTTTAAAAAACAGAAAAGAAACTGCACTGGGGATATAGCTCAGTGGTAGAGCATTTGCCTAGCATGCACAGGACTCTGGGTTTAATCCCAAACATGCATAAATATATAAATACATAAATAGGTAAACAAACAGACATGAACTGGGCATGGTGGCACAGATTTGTAATCCCAGCTATTTGGGAGGCTGAGGCAGGAGGATTGCAAGTTCAAGGCCAGCTTTGACAGCTTACAGACAGCTTAGCTTGTCTCAAAATAAAAATTTTAAAAGGCTGGGGGTGGTAGAGCTACTCATTGGTAGAGCACTTGCTTCGCATACACAAGGCCCTGAGTTTGATCCCTAGGACTGTAAAATAAAATAAATAAAATAAGGTGAGGAAGTCATCCAGCAGGCAGCAGAGACAAAACTCAGAACCCAGGCAGTCTGGTTCCCCTACTCTTCACCAAGGTGCAACAGCACCTCTCAGAGTGCAAATGAGGTGTGCTGCCCAGGGTGAGGTCAGCTCTTACACACTGTGACCTTGGGTGCTTTCTCTCTCTGCAGCTTAGTTCCCTCTGTGGTAACACGGGGTAAGGAAACCTACCTATGGCTTCATGGAGGATTAAATAAAACTACACAGAGAAAGTGCCAAGCACAGAGTCCACCCCAGAAGGGCTCAACTGATGATAACTGTTACTTCCACTGCCATCATCTCAGGTGGGCACCGACCACCAGTCAACAGGACGGGTGCAGGCTCCAAGCCTCCCAGCTCCCAGCTCCCCTGCCAGCTGTACTCTGGCTACTTGACCCGAGGAGAAGAACTGAGCAGTCTCTGCTATATCCCTCCCCAATCCCCCAGGTACTCACAGGTGCACTCAGTGGCACTGGGTCCCATGGCCTGATGAGGCCCAGCAGCAGCACTAAGTGTCAATTCATAGGCTGTGCCCGGAGACAGGTGGAGGAAGGTGTGATTGGAGACGCCACGTGTGACCACGACAGTCAGATTGGAGCCACCTAGGAGGTCTTTGAGCACTAGGTGGAGCCAGGCAGCCCCCTCGGAGCTGTTCCAGGAGGCTTGCAGGGCACAGGTGTCCAGGGCATGCAGCACCAGGTGACCTGGAGGCACGGGTTCTGGAGGAAGGACAGTAGAGCAAAGCCAGGCTTGAGGAAGGATCCCAGAGCGGGATGCTGGCACCAGCTTGGGCACTAGGGGTCCCAGAGGCCCAGCCTCTGGGGCATGGCTGCCTACAAGGCACTGGACTGTTATTCCCAGACTGGCTGTCACACGGGGCCTCACCCAGGTGCCCACCTCACCTGTCCACTGGTGCATGCTGGTCTTCGCTTGGAGATTGCCAGCCCAGGTGGTAACCTCCAAAACATACTCGCTACCTGGCAAGAGGTTGCCAAAATTGTAGGACGAGGTTCCCGGGGACACAGAGACATTATGTGCCACTGTACGAGATTCCAGGTGGTAGAGGAGAAGTTGATAACCATCCTGCTCCCCCGGGGCATCTTCCCACGAGGCCTCCAGGCTGGCTGGGCTCCCAGAGCCATGGAGCTGCAGTCCATGGACAATGGATGGGGCTGCATCAGAGGTGGAAAGAAGCACCATTGGGGTCAGAGCCAAAGGTCTTCTGCTTGTAAGTGCTTCTAAATGGGTCCCTGTGCCAGACTGGGTCCTGTGAGAAGTTGTCTCTTTTGGTTTCCTGTCCCCAGCCAGCCCTCCAGGGCAGCCACCTCCTGTTTCCACCCCAGGAAAGGACCCCGCCCCCTCAGCCTGTAGGTCCCATACCCGTGCGGGCTATGAGGGTGATGGTGACATTCTTTCCACAGGGTCGCAGGGCAGTCACTTCCAGCTGGTAGAGACTCCCGGGCACCAGGTTCTGGAACTCAAAGCTGGATTCATTGGTACCGGCCTGGAGCTGCTGCCCATCCGGAGAGCTCAGGCTTGTGAGGTGGAGAACATGTCCAAGCCCACCTGGCTGGGTCGGCGCCCAGCTCAGGAGGAGGCTGGGAGGGCTGCCCTGACTGCTGATGTTCACGCTCAGGGGTGGACCTGGGGAAAGGGGTACACTCAGAGTCTCCCGGCACCCTTAGGCCCCAAGGAAGGAGGGAAGGCAGAAAGTGGGGGGCAAGGCCCCATGTGGAAAAATCATCCCTTCACCCTCCCACCTTGCCCCCAGAGCCCCCTCCTACACCACAGACACCTACCTCTACCCTCCCCATCTGGGCTCCCTTCCAAGACGTGGCATGGGTCTTCCTGTAGAAAGGAGAGGAGAGGAGATGGGCAGAGGCCTCCGGATCGATGGCCTCTGGGAAAGCTAGTGGGGGACAGAGCCGGGATCAGAGAGCAGGCTCCCCACCTGTCTGACACCCCCCTACACACTGCAGAGGGGCATCCCCTGGAGACTCGCCCAAGGTGTGGGAGGCAGCCTGGCAGCTGGAGTGATCTGTCCTCCATGCTGGCCCGAGTGGGAAGGAGTAGCCTTCCTCCTCGCCTAATGCAGACCAGCTGTGGGCTCTGCCGAGAGGTGGAGACCTGGACGTGCCCTGGACAACAGGGGCCCACTTGCTGGGTGTGCCCCCCATGCCCGCTTTACCTCAGCCAGAAAGCCCGGGAGCCAGAGGAGCAGGACCAACAGGACTGGGGGCCTCATCCCAAGGATGTCTGCAGAGGGAAGATTGGGAGGCTGCAGGAGGAGGAGCCACGCCCCCACCAAGCCCTTTCCTGCCCTGCTGGCGGGCGGGCAAGGGCAGAATTTCAAGCAGACAGCAGCAAAGAGCAAGGGGCTGTCCCCACCCCGCCCAGTTTGGGCAAGACTCTGTGAGGGGAAGGAGGCTGGTTCCAGGCCCAGAAGGTGGAAGAGATCTGTAACTCTTAGACAGTAGCCAAACCCACCGCCCTGCTGGGTGTCTCCCTCCTCCAGCCCACCTCCAGCAGCTGCTCCCAGAGAGGAGAATGTCCTGTGCTCTCAGGAAAGACCAAGAAGAGTAACAACCCTGCAGCTGGTCACACGCAGCCGAGACAGCTAACTTCCCCTCTGCCTGACCCTGCAAGAGGGGCCGTGTCCCTTGACTCCTTCATATGTGCGTGAGATTAATAGGATGTTTGTGCTTCTGTGGGGATAGAGGGGAGGTCCTGGTCACATGGTGTGGGTGTATGTTCCTGTGCTCTGTGTGGATGGGTCAGCTGAGTATGTGTCCCTTTCTGGGCACCCGGGTAGCACTATGCTGTACTGGACAGAGGCCCAGAAGCTCATCCTTTAAGCCCTGAGTCTCTGTGACAGTGGATCCAGAGCTCACCTGGCCCTTGGGATCATCATTCCACTGCCCAGATGAGGAAGCTAAAGTTCAGAAAGGGGCAGAGTCCAGCCCAGGGATCCACAGGTACGAGGAAAGAAGCTGGACTTGAACCTGGGACGTCTGACTATGTACAGCAGAGATGGCAAACCCGGTTCCTAGCTCCCCAGTCGCTCTTCTTCACTTGGAAGGACGAGAGTCCCTGGGGTCCTCCCCTGATTTTCCCTATCTCTGGCAGCCATGCCCACCCCGGCTCCCCTGCCCCTCCCGGCCCTGCAGAGTCCCGGCTGCGCCTGCCTGAGACCTGGCCTAGAAAAATCTGGCACTCATGCTCCCTTCACCCTGCCTAGAGCCAGCTGCTCACCTGGCACCGCTCACCCAGGTGCTCCCACGCCAAGTGCCAAGTCAGCTTGGGTGGGAGGGAAGGGAGCAGAGGAGAAGCGCTAGGCCCCAGGAAGAGCCCAGGACTCTGCAAGCCCAGGAGGGGGTGTGCAGAAAGCAGCGGGTACCGAGACTCCAACAGCAAGGCATCTTCTGAGCGGGGGCCAAACTCCCCTGGGCCTGCCCCAGCAGGGAGGACAGGCCTGTACCAGAGCCCAGCACCGGGGGCTGCACCCCCCCTCCACCCATCCCCAAACCTCAGAGCCGCCCACCCGGCCCTGGACAGGGGCCTGGAAATTCAGTACTGCAGACTCATCAGATTTTCCAGGCTGTGTTTGTGTGCGTGTGTGCATGTGTGCATGTGTGTGTGTGTGTGTGTGTGTGTGTGTGTGTACATATGCACACGTGTGTTCTTTCAGAAGAGGTGGGGGTGGGGGCCTAGCAACTAGGGAAGCTGACGAGAAAGGGGAAAGGTCCCTGTCCCGCTTTGGCCAAGAGGTGGGGCAACCCCTTACCCTGGTCCTTTCCCCATCTCACCTCACCTGGTGCCACCTTACTCTGTTCTTTTAGCAGAGTCCCGATCAGCAGCCACAAACAGGAGAGATGGTGGGGTGGAAACATCCTAATTCAGAATCTAAGGAGATAGAGCAGGACATGGGGGGGGGTCCCAAAGTCCCCACCAAAGAGAGGCCCGTTGGGGACAGCCCTGACTCTGAAGCTAGAGAGAACCTTGAGAAGGCACTTTACCACAGTAGGCCCAGCTTCCAGCCCCCAACCCAGCCAGGGGCAGCTTTGGGAAGGGAGGGGGGCTCCAGAGAGAGTACAGAAAGTTTCTGACAGATAAGAATCAGCACCGCCTACCCCCAAGACCAAGCCTCTCCATTCAGCAAAAAAGAACCACAGGGCTGTACCTCTTCCCCAGCAGCCACCCCCACAGACAAACCCACATCCTCTCCCTAGAGAACCCCGAGGGTCCTCCCAAGGTCTCCAGGCACCTTACCGGTTCATTCTGGAAAGCGTCAGTCAAGAGGCAGAAGAGGGCCAGTGGCAGGTCCTGCTGTCTGGGCTCCCCAATGTGAATTGGCCTTGTCTCTCCCTGCAGCTGTCCCAGGCAGCTCTTCCGGCCCCTCCTCTGCTCTCCCACAACCCGAAGCCAGGCCTTGGGCATCCCCCACGCTGGAGAAAGATAATCACCAGGCAGGAGAGGACAAGTCGCCCACTGTCCCTCCCACGTTCTGGGGAAGGTCGCCGGGGAAGGGGGAGGCCTAGGTGCAGCTGTGGAGAGACAGCAGGGGCTGGGGGCCTGGGCAGGGGTGTGCCCCAACAGTGTGTGTTCAAGTGTGCACACGTGTACCAGGAGGGAGCTCACGCCTGTCTGAATGGACACACGAGGGGGTGTTCAGAAACAACACCCAGGGGGAGGCCGACAGGAGGGCCCCTGGGAGGAAAGGGCCACGCTGCAGAGCAGATGTCCATTTCTCTGACTCTGAGCTTGGAGACAGGGAGGAACTTTCCTCTGCCCTAACGTTCTCCTGCTAGGGTCCCAGCGACAGGAGAGGAATTGGGGTCTTTCCTGGAACTCCCAGCAGGCTGGCCCTGCTTTCCTCCATGCTGAGCTGGTCCTCTCAGCCAGGACTGAAGGGTATGGAAAAGTCCCCTGTATCAGCAGGGCACTCACAAGGTAGCAAGAGGGAAACGGGGTTGGAGTGGGCGATGGCATTTGAGGTGGATGGCACAGAGGGACAGCCTGGGACATGCCCTGTGGGCCTCCCTGGAGGCTAGCCCAGGGGGCCACCCAGCACTCCTCTGCCCCACTCACCCTGTGTCTGGTGTATCCCTGCCTCCTGCTCCAAGACCTCCTTGTCTGTCTCCCCAGCGCCCCAGGACAAGCCTGGGCCCGCCGAGTCAGGGCAGAACAAGTCGGCTTCCTCAGGAAGAGCCACCTAGGATCCAAGGGCTTGTCCAGAGAGGAGCTAGTAGGGCAGCTAAGGAGAGCAGCAGGACAGGTGTGAGGCCCAGCAGTCCTGGCCCCCAGCAGCTGACCCTTCCCCAAGATGCCCCCTTGGATTTTACAGAGCAGGGGTTTCTGGGAGTTGCTGGTGTATCCCCGTCCCCCAGGGGCTCTCTCTCACACGGAGCATGGGAGTCATGGTTCACAGCCCCAGGAATCAGGAGTGACTGGAGGAGACAGACTGGAGAGCCAAGTGGTAACTGTGTGTGCAGCCAGACAGACCACAAGTCTCAGATGGGAAGAGACACGTGTCCTCGCCCTGCATCAGCCCCTCCCCAGCCTGGCCCGAGAGCCTGGCCAGTTCCTCCCTGTCCTCTCTGGCTGCTATGAGCGACTCCCTGCAGAGCCTCCCCTGAGCTGCCTTCTCCCTGGAGGATGTAAGGCTGGTGAGGGGCAAGGCGTAGCCTCCATGGCCTCCCCCACGCAGCTCTCCCCCACCCAGTGTGGCTCCCTGGCCCACTTCCCTCACCAGCTTCTCTTGCTTCTGCTGACTCCTGAGCTCTCCTGTGAACAAAAGCACTTCACAGGTCTCACTTCATCTGCCCACATGGGGTTATTATCCCTATTATCATCCCCCTGGGGAGGGAGGAAGCTGAGGAGGAGTCGGAGACACAGGGAGCCTTAGTAACTTGCCCAAGGTCACACAGCACTGGGCCATAGTTTACTCATGACATGCAGGTCTTCCAGCTCCCAGCTATTAGTATACATATTCTCCAGAGCAGAAGGTAGCTGGAAACTCAATCCCAACCCAGGAGAACAAATAAGAAGTTTCAGTGATGAAATTTGGAAAGCCACCCGGGAGAGCTCCACCCCAGGCATGGGAAGGTCTGCAGTGAAGACAGAGTCACTTCAGGAGCCTCAAGATGGGGCAAAGCTCACACTGGGGAGGGGGGTGCAGAAGGTGGACTAGGCTCCAAGGTCAGGCTGGGAGGGGCTGGGGAAGCATCTTGTCCATCAGAGGCTTGTGGTTGGGTCTCGAGCCACATGCTCCATGGATGTCCAGGTGTTTCTAAGTAAAGAGGGAGACAGGGAGTGGGTAGGAGGCCAGAAGTGATTCTGCCCTCCACCTCCCAAAGGAAACTGGGAGAGCCCGGGGGTCTTGCTCAATGTCCACAATTACACCCACCCCTAGTATCAACCCCCTTCCTCATCTCCAGGCTCCTGGCTTCCTTGAAACACTTGGACCTCTGCCGGCCCTAGCCTCTGAGGGGTCAGGGGTGTGCTCAGAGCCAACAGGGCTCAGGCATGGAAACCCGGGGGCACTGGGCAAGTGGAGGGGAGACTTGGCCCACTTCCTCCTCCCCCACCCCTGTGGTATCCTAGCTTCCTGTTCTTGATCATAATCAACAGTCGGCCCAAAGTGGGGGCCCTCTTTCCAATCCCCTCCTGCCCCCTCCTTTACTCCAGGGCCCACACCACTGTCCAGCAGAAACACTGACCCACATGGGGAGGTCAAGGCAGAGGCCAGATCATTGCCCACAGCGACCTAGGGATTCCCAGGCTCCTGCTCCTGCCACCTCACGCTGACCCTGCAGCCAAATACTTCCCAGCTCCACCTAGCCCCCTTCCTTGGGCGACCCCCCCACCTCATTCTTAGAGGAACACCAACTACAGGGAAGATGGACCCAGGATCAGTTAGCCAAGGAGAGGCTCAGGAAAGAGTCTTCACCTCCCAAGGGCAAAGGAAGGTAGCAGGAGGCCTCCTGAGCCCAGAGGGTCACTCTTGTTCTTCACCTCAAACGTTCTCCTGCGAGGGTCAGCTGAAGCCCCCTGCCGCCCCCTGTGTGCCCTCCCCTGTGCCATGGTACATCATGTCTTCTTTGCTGTCACCGTTTGACAGCTGAATCAGAGAAGTGGGAGGAAGAGAGGGAATGCGGAGGGAGCGTGCTGGGGCCAGGAAGGATGTTGGGAATGTTACAAGGTCTAAGGAGACGCAGCAGCATGAACCGCGGGGCGGCTGGGCTGCAGGCCGCCAGGGGCCGACCAGAGGAGCCAGGCAGGGGCGGAGGGCCCTGGCATCTTGGACTTGGGGGCTGCTCCCCAAGCCCCAGGCACGCAGGTGCCCCAGTCGTGAAGAGGACATGGGAGTCCCCTGGCAGGAGGGCCAGAGCCTGTCGACAATTCGTAAGTCTTCTGAGAGGATGTCAGGTTCTGGGAGGAGGCCCAGAGGGGGCAGGGGACCTGGGGGAAGCCCCAGACTCTCCGCCAGCTCAGCTCTACTGTCCACTCCCCGGGTGGCTGGCCTCTGTGCAGGCCAAGGGAGCGGAGAGCTGTGCAGGGCTCGGAGCCTGAGGAAGCCCTCTCTGGCCCGGCCAGGGGCCCTCCTTTCCCACAGGCAGCAAGGACGCCTGCCCCCTGCTTCCCACCCCAGGTCTGCACCACATCTGCTCTAGGAAGCTGCAGCCTGTTCTTGCCATGAGGTTCCAAGGCAAGAAACAGCAAGGGCTTCCAGGGAGAGGGCCCCTGGGCAGAGGCACAGGAGTGGAAATAAGTCTCTGGCATGGTCAGGTGGACCAGGAGTCCCCTGGGGTTCTTTGTGAGATGGCATGGAGCAGGGGCCAGCTGAGCTCTGCCCAGAGCGCAGACAGAAATGGGACGTGACAAGGACCCACAGGAGCAGTGTGGCAGGAGGGAAGAGGGTTTAGGAGCCAGAGGGATCTGGTGCTCAAGGAAGGCCCAGCCCCTCACCTGTTCCTGGGAACCGGACCTTGGCCCCTGGCAAAGGGGCCAAGACATCGCACGAAGCCTCTAGGGGCACAGGCAGGAGGCACCGACCCCTGGTGGCAGCTGCACAGGCGCGGGAGGGCGGCACGAGCAAGCCGGGGTGTGCGTGGGTGGAAGCGAGGAGGGGCCGAGGGAGGAAACTGGCTTCCTGAATCCTTCTCAGTCCTCAAAGACAGACCGACAGACAGATAGACAGCTGGCAAGAGGCAGCCTGGGGAACACAGCTGCTTCAGTAAGTACCTGAAGCAGGGAGCAGGAGTCCTGTGCCCCAGGGTGGGGACAGCCCGGGGAAGGGGGTGTGTGGGAGGGCGAGTGGGCCCTCGGTGCCGGCCGGGGAGTGGGTGTCCAGACACCTGATGTCCCTGAAGCCAGGAGGGCAGGGAGGCCACAGGGAGCGCAGAGAACTGAGTGAAAGGGCCCCTCCTGCTGCAGGAGAAGCCCTCTCCACCACCCGCACCTGCAAGGGCCCAGCTGTCCCCTCACCTCCATCCCCGTGGGCTTAGCAACTTAGACCCTGCTGTCTCAGCACCTGAGACCCTGGCTCTGGGAGATGGGGACGGCCCTCCAGCAGAGGTGGCTTCATCACCTCCATGCCCCCCGCTCATGCCCCTAGCTGTCGCCTCACCATGCACTGTCGCTCAAGGGCTTGGTGAGGCCATTTCCTGTGACGGTTACAGAGGCGGGAGATGGGGGAAGGGCAGGAGGAGGAAGGAAACACCCCCAGGCTAACCTCCCTGGACGGGGACCCCAGAAGCCAGAAATTATCTTGGGAGTGGACCTATCAGCGGTTTGGAGAGGACCATGTGCGGGGCCAGCAGCCCGGTGGGTCTGGGTCTCCGACGGTCTCCAACACTGCCAGAGGCGTGCGCTTTCTCACTCAGGAGCAGCCCCACTGGTTAGAGTCAGGGGTGGCTTCGGAGAGCTTTGTCCCTTCCTTCTGTGTGGTTCCCACCATTGGCCTTTCTCCCTGGCCTCCTCTCACCGGGACCCCAGCTTAGAGCCCTGTGCGCTTTGGTCTCCCTCCTTCTTCTCCCTCTGGATTCTCTCCTATCTTCATCCAGGACTCCACCCTTTATCTTTTCCTTACTCCAACCTCAGTCAGCCTGTGGCCTGTGGCCTGTGCCCTGGATCCCACCAAAGAGATCCTGTCCTCGGGGTGAAAATGAGGCCACCTCTTGAGGAACAGGGCTGGGGAGCCTCCTTCTGGCCAGACAGGCTGAGGCCAGCAGCTGCAGGGCCTTGTCTTCCAGGCAGACGTCATGGCCATGGCCGAGTGAGCCTCCCTGGGGCCAGTGCCCCACCCCAGCATGGTCCAGGCCCGTGGGGGGCGCTCCAGAGCACTGCGGCCGACCTCATCTTTAGGGGCAGCCAAGATGACCCAACCTCCACCTGCCAAAGCACCAGCCAAGAAGCATGTGCGGCTACAGGAGAGGTGAGATCTTCCCTGCAGATCTTCGTTTGCCCCTCCAGTTCTGATAGTTGAGTCCAGAGACCCTCTACTTTGGACTCCAATCTGGAAAGAAAACCCGATCGTACTAATTTGCATATCCTTTGCATGTTCTTTGTGTTTCTGGGGCACAGAGTTTCATGTCAACCCTGAGCCTGCACCCTAAATCCTGGATTTGGCTGGCTGTCCCTGGGGAGAGGTTGCGTGTAGGTGTGAGCCTGGGGGCCAGGTTGAGAAGGAGAAGAGGTAGCAGCGGGGAAGAGCAGTTGTTTCCATGTTCCCTTATCTGGCTGACAAAGGGACAAAAGCATGCAGCAGGGCCCTGAACCCTCGAATGCACTAGGCCTCTGGAGCACTGACGAGGAGCCGCCTCCTCAAATGTACCCTATACCATAATAACTGTAACGTAAGCGGTTTTTATTGGGTGCTCGTTAGGCGGGGCTCCAATGTGGCTCTGATGCTGGATGTGCGCTCCCTGGGCACCGTGGAGCCCATCTGCTCGGTGAACACACCCCGGGAGGTCACCCTACACTTTCTGCGCACAGCTGGACACCCGCTGACCTGCTGGGCCCTGCAGCACCAGCCACCCAGCCCCAAGCAACTGGAGGAGGAATTCTTGGTAAGAACTTGGGGGTCCCTTCTGCATCAGTCTGTCCTCTGCTTTAGAGGTGGTCAGCTGGCCTCAGTCCATCATGGACACCCTGGACACTCTTTGCACCCTGGGGGCTCAGGAAAGGAGGTTGCCCCCATGTCTCCTCTTTTACTTTCCACTCTAGCCTGCTAAGAAGGGATGGCCAGGGTCCAGCACTAGGAGGAAAGGGAGGAAGGGGAGAAAAGCATGCTGGGAAAGGGAGCAGCTGTTCACTCATTTCTTCCCCTGCCAGAAGATCCCTTCAAACTTCGTCAATCCTGAAGACCTGGATATCCCTGGTCATGCCTCCAAGGACCGGTACAAGACCATCTTGCCAAGTAAGAGCGGCAGTGGGGATGGAGGGAGGTGGGCACTCTGCCCAGGACTGGCAAGCTTCAGAAGGCAAGATGCACAGCCTGGGTGAAGGAAGGACAAGAGAACTTGGGACATCTTCTTTCCCTGATGAGGGAAAGAAGGGGCAATAATCACAGCAGCAGCAGCAGCGATGATGAAGTTTGCAAATGCCTACTTGCGGGCCAGGTACTGCCCTCCACCCTTTTGGTTCATTCATTTCTCCCAGCGTCCCTGTGAAGCTGGCATGATGGTATTAGTATGCCCATTTTGCAAATGAGGAAACCGAGGGACAGAGGATTGCATAGCTTGCCCAAGGTCACACAGCACCCTGTACCAAAACTTCCTCATCTTCCTCCCATGTAGGGAGGCTTCCCAGCAGCAGAGGCTTCTGGGAGGACGCCCCAAGACATAGAGGGCTTTGAGAAACACACATGGAGCAGGACAGAGAGATTGCTGGGCAGGTTGGGATGGGGGCCACTGGGCTGACAAGCCAGGGCTAGCACCTGCCGCTCTGCAGAGGCCTCGGAGCCTCTCCCCGGAGAGCAGCCCCATCAGGCTGCCCCCTGCAGTGACTCCACACTGGAGTTACCTCCTGCTGGTACTCCCTTCCTCCTCCTGCGCCTCTGCCAGCTGAGATGGGTTCAGAGGCTGGGAGTGCTCCGCCAAGTGGAGAGGGGGTAAGTTTAGTCCTTTCCTAATTCTGACCAGCCCTGCAGCCACCAGAGAGGGGACAGTCCCCTTGCCTGAGATTTCCCTGGCCTCTGGGCCTCCTCTGTTCATAGCCAGGCTAGCTCTGGAGGGGAGTATCCCCTCACCTTTCCTCACAGACCTGCTTCTTTATCCTGGTTTGGATTTGATTTGGAGAAATCCCGTCCCCTAGAGGAGAAACCACAGGATCTAGTAGCTGAATGAAATCTGAGTCCGAGTCGCACTTAACCACCAAGTCATCTTGGGCAAGTCACTCCTCTGGACCCCATATCCATCACTGGAAAGACACTCCTTCTCTTCAGCACTTCTTTTTCCAATTTTACTTGTATTTTCCTGTTCTGCACCCTCACTGATCTCCAGAGTAGATCGTTACAAGAACTTCCTGTGTGATCTTTGCAGGCTCCGTGCCCTTTCCTCTCTAGTCTATCCCACACAGTACCACTCAGTTAGCCTTCCCAAGTTATGGCTGGAAATTGATATCAATCTCCTGCTCAAAATTATTCTGTGGCTGCCTATTATCTACATATAAAATAATCCAGTGGGCATTGGGCTACTTGCTATATACAAAGGACTGTGACAGTCACAAGTCTTTTCTCTGAGTCAGTTAGAGTCTGTATTAGTTGGTCACCTTTTGACCTCTGACCACCACTGATTTTTACTTCCTAGATCCTCAGAGCCGTGTCTGTCTCGGTCGGGTGCAGAGCCAGGAGGATGGAGATTACATCAACGCCAACTACATCCGAGTGAGTAGCCAGGCTGCAGTACGGGGGCAACGGGAGTGTGATGGGATTGTGTTTGAAGATGTCAGATGGTATCTCCCAGCTGTGGCTGGTAGGTCAGGGGCGTTGATGTCCCTGCCTGCTCTGACTCATTGCTGTCGTAGCCCTGCCAGGCTGGATGGACACTAAACAGACCCAAAGTCACCAACCTAGAAAACATGCTAAAATTTTTCTGAAAAGAAGAGATGCCAAATTTCCTTAAACCACCTTATCACCCTGTGTATGTCAAGTCTCTAAACCTGCAGGAAAATGAGCATTGCTGAACCTAGCCATTAGCTTCTTAAAGGCTAATGACTCCTGAGATCTTCGTGGGAGAGACCAATACAAATAGTAACACCCCCCGCCCCCCACCACCAACGGCCCAGGCTCCCCCCAGATCTTCATGGGAAAGCCCAATGCAAATACGGAAGAACCCCCACTCCTGTGCTTTTCCCAAACATCCCTTCCTTTGTGGAAATGGTTGGATTAATGTCCAGCTAATAGGAACCTAAAAGCAAGGTGGGCTCTCTACCCCAACTTCTCACCTCTGTCCACCCTAAGAAGAAATAAAAGCAGCTCCCTCTAGTGGCCAACATGGATATGACAGCAGTTGAGGCTGCAGGCAGAATAGCTGTTGTCAGGAAAGCAGTGTGGATCCAAGGTCTTCCACTAGTCAGGCAAAACTAGCAGAACAGTGGGCTGGATTTCACCATCATCTTGAGGAACAGGAAACTGAGGATCCTGAAGGGGACAGAGACAGGCCTGGGAGAGGGTGCTGCATTTCACTGCTAAATATATAAGAGTGATATATAAAAGTGAAACATTAATTCACAATCAATGAACAATTTTGGTATTTTGTGCTAGAAGAAAGCAGCAAGGGAGGAAGGGAACAATCTTTTATATAGCACCCATTATATGCCAGACTCTCAGTATATTGTATCAACTTTAATCCACACTACGTTCCTGCAAGACAGATATCAGTATGCCCAGTTTACAGATAGGAAGCTGGGACTTACAGAAGCTAGGTAACTTGCTTATAATAGCATAACTAGGAAACATCAGAACAGGGATTTGAACTCACATGTTCCTCACTCCAGAACCCATGTCCTGGGCTGAGGATGTGGCTCAGTGGTAGAGCACTTGTCTAGCCTGTACCAGGCCCTGGGTTCAATTAAAAAACAACATCATCAACAAAAAGACCTTGTCCTTTCCACCCTGTGGCTTCTGAGAGTGTGTGTGCTTGCACACATGCGTGTGTTCACTGGCTTCAGCCTGATCCAGCACCTGCAGAGCCTGGGCTTTCCCTGGCACTCGGATCTCACTGCCTCCCTGTGCTCCCACCTCCCCAGGGCTACGATGGGCAGGAGAAGGTCTATATCGCGACCCAGGGTCCCATGCCCAACACCGTGTCAGACTTCTGGGAGATGGTGTGGCAAGAAGAAGTGTGCCTTATTGTCATGCTCACTCAGCTCCGAGAGGGCAAGGAGGTAGGCGGCAGAGCCACAGTCCTTGGTGAACCCCCAAAAGGACTACATCCTGCCCCAACACACTCACACACCCCCATGCAGGCACTTGGCACCACAGGCTCCCTGGGAGCTGAGAACACTGACAGGCAACCCTGGCTCTTGTCTGAGCCATTCTCCAGGTAGTGGGATCTTGGCCAAAATATGAGATGGGACTACTTGGCCTGCGGGGTCAAACTCAGGAGAGCCAAGTCCCAGTTGCTGACCTCCCCAGAGGAGATGGGATATGCAGGGTGATACCAGCCCCCTCAGAGCTTCCCCAATCCCTGCTGCAGCTGATAGACACCCCCCTTCTGACTCCCAGCTCCCTCCCTTCTAGAAATGTGTTCACTACTGGCCCACAAAAGAGGAAACCTATGGACCCTTCCAGATAAGCATCCAGGATACCAAAGAGTGCCCAGAATACACTGTGCGGCAGCTCACCATCCAGGTACCACCCCAGGGACCAGGGAAGTTGGACCACCCCCAGCATCTCTGGGCCTCAGGCCCAACCTTCTCTGGGAGCCAAGCTTACTCATCCAAACCTTGAGCCCACATCTGAAAGAGGCGTTTGATCCACAGAAGAGAGACTTGGGCACTGACCTCAGGGAGCCTCTAGTCTAAGAGCTCAGAGGGAACAAATCATATAGGAATGGACAGGAAGCCACTCCACCCCTGCTGAGTGGTCCAGCAAGGAGAGGAAGGATCCAGAGTGCGCTGAAGGAATGAGAGGAGGTTGGAAGAGATGTGTAACAGTCCACGTGAAAGTGCTTTAGAAAGGTTTTCTGTGATTGCATAGTGTTTTGCGTTTTTCAAAACATTTCTGTGTTGATTCATTATTTTCCAAGCAGCCCAGGAAATAAACCAATATATCACCGTTCCCACTTTCTAGGCAAAGAAAACGGGGTTATGTGCTAGTCAGAGGCAGAGTCAAAATTTGAACTTGGGTCTTTCCCTGTCCCAGGACGATGCTCCTTCACTGGAGTTTGGCGGGGCGGGATGATGAGCCGGAAGAGTTAGCTCTGTCCGCTCTGAGCTGAAGACTCCCCCACAGGGTTATTGTAGCCCCTGCCCTCCTCTAATGCCACAGAAGGTGGGCAGTGCCCCTCACCCGGCCCCCATCCTTATGCCTTGTCTCTATCCCAGCACCAGGAGGAACGCCGGTCAGTTAAACACATCCTCTTCTCAGCCTGGCCTGACCACCAGACGCCGGAATCAGCCGGGCCTCTGCTGCGCCTGGTGGCTGAGGTGGAGGACAGCCCAGAGACAGCTGCCAACACTGGGCCCATCGTGGTCCACTGCAGGTGGGGGACCGCTGCTTCCACCGTGGCCTGGATCCCATGCTCCCCTCCCTCCCACTGGGTCTGGGAAGGGGTCGGAGCAGAACAGCATCAGGCAAGCCTAGTTCTTACTTGGACAGGAATCTGTGTCACTCAGCAAGTGTTCTGCTCTTACTATCTCCTTCCCGCAGAACCCAGACATCTCTGCGTACCCAGGCACAATGCAGAGAGGCGTCAGAATATCGGGAAGCTCCTAGTTGGCTATTAAAAGGAAACATGTACAATCCCTGCTGTTAGGGGATCATTCAACATGTGTTTATCGAAAACCTCTTATTGTCAGGCACAATGTTAGACTCTAAGAAGGCAACAGTAACCGAAATATTTTATTTTGAAGCATGGTCTCCTAAGGGTCTTCCCTGACAGTTTTAGGGCCTGGTGGGAATGATGGCAGATTGAACAACTAAATTCAACATCATGCTGTGAGAGCTGTGATGGGCAGCGCAGAGTCAGGTTGCCTAACTCAGACTTTAACCAGAGGTTTTCCAAGAGGAAGGACAGCTAAGCTACTCTAGGACCTGTAAGGGAATTGATCAAGTGAGAAGGGACAGGAGAAGCATTCCAAGCAGACGGAACAACACATGCAAAGGCAGAGAGAAAAAATTTAAAACTTGGTCCATTACTGGCTGCAGGGTGGGAGGGTGAGAGGGTGGGCCATTACGTGTGGGAATAATGATGGGAGATGATTCCAGAAGGCAAGTGAAGGCCACGTGAAGAGCAGCCTTAGAGGGCTGACTAAGACACTTGGGTTTATTTTATTGTTTATTTATTTAGGTGCCAAGGTTAGAACCCAAGACCTTGGATTTGCCATTTTATTTCTTTGAGGCTTTTTGGTTCTGTTTGTTTGGGTACTGGGGATTGAATCCTAAGGCCTCCCACATGCTGGCCAGTGCTCTGCCACCAAGCTACATCACCAGGTCTTTCTATTTTATTTTGAAGCATGGTCTCCTAAGGGTCTTGCTAAGCTGCCCAGACTGGCCTCACATTTGTGATCCTCCTGCCTCAGCCTCTCAAACTTGCTGAGGTTCCAGGCATGCACCACCCCACCTGGCTCAGATTTGCTATTTTAAAAGGATGCTTTGGCTACAGAACGAAAGTAGGAGTGGGTGGGGGATGACACAGGGGACAGACAAAGCAAGGAGACCACTGGGGAGTGGACATCCGAAATAAAACAACATCCAGGTAAAAAAGTGTAAATTAGAGGGGACTCCTGGGCTCACCCACAGGTGACCCCTGGATAGAGGTGCTGGGTGTCATTAATGGTTTCTATCAGGGGTCATGCAAGAGTTGTTTAAGAAGGAAGGAGAGAGTTTTGAAATAAAGGGCAAGATAGCGCACAGCAGAGAGGAGAGGACTGTGGATGGAATGAAGGGAGGCATAGAGGGAGCAGGCCTGGGCAGCCGTGGAGGCTGAGTATAAACTGGAGGAAGTCATGGTCAGATAAGGAGGGCCTGAGGGGGCAGCCAGCCCACAGTGGGGCGCCGTCAGTTGGAAACTGTTGTAGATTGTTACTCAGAAAAGAGATCATTGCAATGTCCACAGGAACCGGAAGGTGACCTGGACTAGGCCTGGAGTGAGGCTAAGGAGCAGTGCAGGCTCAGGGCTGGGGTATGGTTCAGTGGTAGAACGCGTGCTTAGCATGCAGGAGACGCTGGGTTCACCTCCCCCAATGCAAAGAGAGGCAAACTCCTCCAGGGGTGCTGGAAGCTGAGGTACAGCGTTCCATCCTCAGAATCCTGCCCCACAAATACAGCACCTTCAGGTCACGTTTTTTTTGTTGATTTTTTTTTCTTTTTTTTTTTTTTTTTGGTACCAGGGATTGAACCTAGGGACGCTCAACGACTGAGCCACATCCCCAGCCCTTTTTAATGTTTTATTTAGAGACAGGATCGCACTGAGTTGCTTAGGGCCTTGCTAAGTTGCTGAGGCTGGCTTTGAACTTGCAATCCTCCTGCCTCAGCCTCCAGAGCCACTGGGAATATAGGCATGTGCCACCACACCCAGCAGGTCCCATTTTTGTCCACAGATTTGGGGCCCAGCTCCCACATTTCCTGTTCACCTTACTCCCTTGCTTCTTCCCTCCTGTGACCTCCCCGTCTTCTCTCTGGTTGTATCCAGTGCAGGGATTGGCCGGACAGGCTGCTTCATAGCCACCCGAATTGGCTGCCAACAGCTGAAGGCCCGAGGGGAAGTGGACATCCTGGGCATTGTGTGCCAACTGCGGCTAGACAGGTGGGTGCATGATAAACAAGACTAGTCATGCTGATGAGTGGCCGGGGCCCTTGGGCATCAGCACCACTAGACACATCACCATCAAGTACTCTTTCAAGAAAGGAAAGGATCCCTTTGGCTTAAGAGCTGTTTATTTTGCAGCTAACATCCAGGAATGAATCTCTATTTGGAATTTTAGCTTGGGGCCTGGAATTAAATATGCCACCCTATGGACTTCCCAGGACCCTTCAATTTCTCGTGCATTCCCCGGCTTCTTCCAAATGCCTATTTGGGAAAGCTTGAAAAAAAAAAAGATACAGTTGATTCTAGATATGAGGTGGCCATGGGCAAGTCCCGATGCTCACTGGATTTAGAGATTGAGGAGCAGTGTCCAAATTCCCACTTGCATCTTACTGAGCTGTCTCTAAATTTCTCTGGGCCCATTCCTTCATCCTCAGAGTTGCTATTGAAAGGAATGGGTTAATTTATATGAAAGTATTTTGGAAAGTGGGAACTACTATACAAATGTACAGAATTACTATTTTTACTTTTAGGATTATTAGAAAGGAAAACTTGTGGCTCAGGGATATTCCTGACCCAACCTGAGGAAATCAGAAGTTCGGTTTTGCTCAGGAGCTAAATGGATCAGAGAAGACCAAGTGTCAATATAGGGTACTTCCCCCTTAGTACCCAGCCTCCCTCTCTTGAGGGGAAGCTTGAGGGGCCTCAAGGAGGAATAGAAAGTAGTAAAATGAACACAGGGGAGGGAGAAGGACAGGACTTTCCCAGTAAGACCAGGGAGATGTTTGACCCCGGCCATTCACAGGCTCCTTGCCCTTCCTTCGATCATGGTCTGTTTCTTCTTGCAGAGGAGGAATGATCCAGACTGCGGAGCAATACCAGTTCCTGCACCACACTTTGGCCCTATATGCAGCCCAGCTGCCCCAGGAACCCAGCCCCTGACCCCTGCCACCCTCCACCAGCCCAGGTGCCAACCGCCCTTCAGGCCTGGGTTTGGGGAAGTGAGCTGTGGGATCTGGGGTACCCCCTGCATGAGAGTGGGAAGGGATGCCCCATTAGTGAGCACTTAGGATCCCAGGAAGCTGAATCAGCAAGAATGAGAGGCCAGGCTTCAGGTGCCCCCACTGGCCACTCCTCTGCCTCCCCAAGTGGCCCCAGATGGGTAATAGAGGAGCCTTCAAATCTCTGACCTTAAAGATAGGAGCTGGCACAGATGAGACACAAGCCCAGGTGGGTTGTTCTTCCCGAAAATGCTCTTTGTGAGCATTCAATCTTCTCATCTATGTCATGGACATAAAGTGCTCTGCTGTCATAAGGGAAGCAATCAGAGAAGTTCCCAGCTGCTGTTCCAGTGGTCTCTCCTTTTCCTGGGGCTGGCAAGAGGGTGATTCCAAGATAATCCTCCACCCAGGCCCTGCCTAAGTGCTGGCCAGATGAAGAGCTGGGAAAAGTCTGGTTCTGACCTCAGTCAGATTCTCAGCATCCTGGCAGGCTCCCTGCTCCACCCTACGCATCAGCGAGTGCGGGATGACCCCCCTCGAAGGTAAACAAAGACCCAGGTGACCCCTGTTTCCATGCATGTATCCTGAGAGGAGGCTACAGCGGTGACTAGGCATGTCAGTTGAAACCTCTGAAAGAGGCAATATGTGGGGACAAATCAGAGGTCAAGAAGATTGTCCCTGCCTACATAACTGCCCGCCACTTACCCATCTACTTTCTGTGGAGCCCCAACACTCTCTGCTTTGCTCTATGACCTCAGAAGATACCCTGGGTGCCCAGGAAGCACCAAAGAAAGAGGAGACAGGAGGAGACAAAGAACTCCATCTGATTCAAAAACCCCCACCCCCACCATATCCTCCATGCCCGGCATTTGCAGAGTACATCTGGAGAGCTTGGCTGTTTCCAGAACATTCTGAGTTTCAAGCACCCCGTACAGACAGATGGGCTCACACTGAATTGCAACCCCTCACATCTACCCCAGAGAACTAATCACCATTCATCTCAACATGATTTCCAGGGCAACCCAGATTTATCTCAGGGCTCAACTACAAAATCTCAGGAAGGTACCCAAACCCTGAGCCCTTCTTGACTCTGAGGATGATGGTAGTAAAGCACCATTCCTCTTGGCCCTCAACCCCGGAGGGTGGCTGACACCGTTCTCTGTGAAAACCCCAAGGAGCTGGTCCCAGAAAGCAGCTGGGCTCCCCTCTCATGACGTCTCTTTTAAAGGACATGCAGTGCTGCTGTTGAGGTTCATTTTCTTCATGCTTCTGCTTGGCCTTATGGAGAAGTCCCTCCATCCTTCATAGGCCTGGAGTGGGCTCACCAATACCTCCACCTTCCAGAGCCCTATGGGAGGCACCACCATCTGTGCCACCCAAGCAAGGTGGAGGGCTCTCAAGTGCCTGATCCTGCCCTGAGCTCAGACCCAGTCTGGAGGAAAGCAATGGCATAGCCCCCAAGGGCACCCTCCTGCACTGTGAGTCTAACCTTGCTCCAGAGCTCAGAGGGTACCAGCTCTGGAGAAGTAACCAAGTGGAAAAAATAAAGACTTGTTGGATGACTGACTGATTCCTTCTTTCCATCTTCTCAAGCCTCTGGGGCTCTTCATAGCAATACAGTTTAATCCACAGACCAGTTACAGGCTGCAGCAGTCTTTACCCCTGGGATGTTCATTTTTCTAGCCCTTCCAAGGATAGGGAAAAAAAGTGCAACTGTAAGTTAATTTAGGAAATGAGATCCAGGTATGCTATCTTAGGCTGCTATAGCAAAATAGCTCAAACTGGGTGGTCTATAAACAACAGAAATGGGGCTGAGGGACTGGAGTTGTGGCTCAACGGTAGAGTGCTTGCCTAGCATGTGCGAGGCACTGGGTTCGATCCTCAGCACTGCATAAAAAGAAATAAATAAAATAAAGTTATTGTGCCAACTACAATTAAAAAAAATTAAAAGAAAGAAAGAAAGAAAGAAACTGGGGCTGAAGATGTATCTCAGTGGTAGGTTGCTTGCTAGCACATACAAGGCCTTATAGTCAATCCCCAGCACCCACACAAGCACACACACAAACACAAATTGGAGAAATTTGTTTCTCACTGTTGTGAATAATAGGAAGTCCAAGATCAATGTGCTTATAGATTCAGTTTTTGGTTAGGACCCACATTCTGGCTCATAAGCAGAGCCTTCTGTTCCCTTGCCTGGTGGAAGGGGCATAGGCTCAGAGCTAGACTGCACGTGTTCATTCTCTCTCTCTCTCTCTCTCTCTCTCTCTCTCTCTCTCTCTCTCTCTCTCTCTTTCTCCTCTCCTCCCTCTCTCTCTCCTCTTTTATAAGGACACTAATCCTATCTAGTAGGGCTCCACCTCATGGCTTAATCCCCCTCCTAATACCATCATTGGAGGATTAGAATTTCGACATATTAATTTGGGGGAGACATATTCAGTCATTCAGACAAATCAAGTACATTAGGAGCTAAAGGCAGACTTATAAAGGGTACAGATTAGACAGACAGTGCTTAATAAACCAGAACATTATACTGATCTAAGGTGGGGATTCTTCCACTTTGGCAACTATTTGGTCAGTTGGGGTCATCTAACTCTTGGGTAGGTTTGATGGATATGATTGATGTTGAGAGTTTATTTGCCTTTGACTGAGAGAGTAGACTCCATAGGGGTGTTCTTGGAAATCAAATTCAAAGGAGCATCCAACAGAAGCTGGGAACTGCCCTGAAGCTGGGGACTAGTGAAGTACAGCTGGCTGGGTGAGCAGGCCCGGTGGTTAGTTCCTGCAAGAGAGGAGTGGAGGCGTCTCGGCGGTCCTACACCACCCACTATCAGTTCTGCTCTGGAAGAAAACTTTTTTACCAAAACAGCATATATTTTCCTTTGCCACAGATGTTCCTCACTGGGGATCCCCTGCCAGGGTTTTTGTCTGTTTCATTGTCGTCATGATACTAGCAATAATCAGCATCAAGTTCAAACATCTATTTCACTTTGGACCAGAGGCCCTCCTGAACAAGTAGCCTGGGTAAGTTGTGGTTAACAAAACAAGATGGAGTATTAAAAGACCCAAATGTGGCTGTTACTCTCCCCTGGGTACATTTTGGAGGAGGGGACTCAGTACTCAGGGATATTGAGAAGCAGGGATTAAGAAACAAAAAGCCTCCATTGCCTGCCTTTCCTAGAGATCTCATCTTTGTGTCCTGGAAAGTGGGCGACACCAGCACCCCTTTCTTCAAACTGGAGACGCTGTTGCTTAGCGGCCCCTCACCCGCATCAGGAACACCACCCTTGAAGAACGAAGGAGTGGCAATAAACGCGCAGTGGCCCAAGAAGAGAGAGAAAATAAAATTCGCCTCCTCTCCCGAGCGCCCGGCCTCGTCGCTGCCAGTCAACCCCTACCCTCGCAGCCCCGGCTTCCCCGCCCACCGCTCGCGGGTGTCGGCCCCTGGCTGCGGGCGAGGGAGGAGCGCGCGCTCGGGTGCGAGCAGGACGCTGCCCGGCCCGCGGGAGGGCGGCGGCGGCGGCGGCGGCGGCGGCGGAGGAGGAGGAGGAGGGCGCTGAAGCCACACCCATCGGCGAGCGGATCCGGGGGCAGCAAGTCGTCGGCCGCCGCGCTCGAGCCTCCGCCCGCACCGAGCAGCGGGACCCGGGCCGCACCGGGGAGGGGCCGCTCCGGGCCGCAGCGCGAGGGCAACGAGGGGCGGCGGGGACCCGGCACCGGGCGGGGCCGGCGGCAGCGACCATGATCGCTTTGTTCAATAAACTGCTGGACTGGTTCAAGGCCCTGTTCTGGAAGGAGGAGATGGAGCTCACGCTGGTCGGGCTGCAGTACTCGGGCAAGACCACCTTCGTCAACGTGATCGCGGTACGAGGGCGCGTGGCGCGGGGCCCGGGCGCGGGCCGAGGTCTGGCCTGTCTCCGCCTGCACTGCGCCCTGGGAAACCCAGGTCGCCGCCTGGCATGGCCGGGCACCGCCGGGTGTCGGGCGGGGGAGGAGCCGGCCCCGGGCGCTTGGGGCCTAGCACGGCCGGTGGGGGACCCGAGTGGCACGCGACCCGCTCTCCCTCCTGAGCCAGGATGGCACAGCTGGGGGCAGGGGAGGAGGCTCCAGGAGATGGGTGGCGCTCTGGGGTTGGCGGCACAGAGGGGGGTCTCCAGGCACCTGGGACCCGCTGCGGGCTGAGACAGGCCCCCTTGCAAGGGGGAATGACGGGGCGAAAGTGCCCGGGCCTTTCCGCCCCGCGCAAGGAGCGTCACGGGACAGGCGGTCTGAGCTGCTTGGGAGGCGGCCTGGGCCAACCCAGTCCCACCCTGAGGGCTCCATCCTATTTTGATAGATGATGCCCCCACCCCACCGCGTAGAGGGGAGGTAGTCCCCAGGGACAGAGGAGTCAGCTGAGGCCCTTGGCTCAGACCCAGACTCCTCCTTCCCGGAACCTCTCAGGGACTGTAGTGTCGCTGGGGGTCCAGAGAGAATGGCACCGTAAAGGGAGTTTGGAGTCTCCGCCTGGCTCAGAAGTTGCAAGAGGAGGTACTCTCTACCAGAGGATGAGTTGCAGGGGCGCTGCCCACTTGGGGACATGGCAGAGAGTGGCTCCGAGGGCATCGGGGAGTCAAAACTGAGGAGGGCGATTGCTATAGTCTTTCTGTGCCAGGGGAGTGGTGGAGAAGGAGTTAAAATCTCTCTCAAAAAAGGGAAGATGAGCTCCCTGGGTGTGTGAGCTGAGGCTGCAGTAATGGCTGCGGCCTGCATTTCCCAGCCAGGCAGGACTCGGGCTTGTGGGGCTCAGGAAACCTTGGGACAGACTCTAGGGTTGTCCAGGGAACTGGTCCTAGACCCAAAGATGGGGTTTCCAAGAACCCTGATGTGGCCAAATATTGATACAAAATGCTGAATAGATAGGTAGGCAAAGGATAGTGGCCCCAGCCTAGCACTGCCACCTGCCTAGTTGTTACCCAACCTTGCAGGACCTGAGTGTCCCTGACAGGTCTCAGCATCCCCCAGGGGAGCGTTGCAGGGTGGAGTTGTTACTACTACACTTGGTCTAAAACAGCAGGACAGTGGAAGGCTGGAGGGGCTGGTACTCACAGTCACATGATTGGGCACTGGCTTCCTACCCTATACATGCTCTGCAGGTGACCTCTGCCCCTTCCTCTACCCAGCATCTCCTGCTAAGGCAGAACGTCTAGTTTGTGGCTGAGGTTTGGGGCATGATGTTTTTCTGACATGCTTCTCGGCTCCTGTCTGCCTAAGCTCTAACTCCAGGGTCAGAGACTCCTTGGTTAGACTTGGCATTGACTTGGCTCTTGGGATCCCAGAGTAGCGGCACACCTGCACTCCTCCTTGGCTCTGCAGGCCTCAGTGGCTGGGCTTCTAGGCATTTAGTTCTGGGAGATGTCTCTGGAGTAAGACCAAGAGGAGAAACAAGTCACCTCCTGTCCCCAAGGAAATTCTCCTCATGGAGCATTATTAAAGCCATGCTCCTGGGCAGGAATCGACAAGTACTCAGGTGGGTTCAGTTTCTGGGTCTGGAGGCCCCCTCTGGATGAGCATCAATCCAGATGGGAGGCTATGACATAGGGCAGCAACAGAACCCAAGAATCCCAAATGCTGCTGCCAGGGTCAAGAGTTTCTGGGAAGTTCAGGGAAAGTTCCCTCTCTCTAGCCCAGGAAACTTTGGGACAGACTCTAGGGTTGTCCAGGGAACTGGTCCTAGACCCAAAGATGGGGTTTCCAAGAACCGTGATTTAGATATTAAGTTTATCACTTCAACTGGTACATCCTAAAAGAGCAGGACCCTGGGTCCCTTCCCTAAAAGAGGACTTCCAAGAAAAACCGCCCCTTGCAGACTGCAGTTGGAATTCCAGCATCTGGGTAACTCCAGTGTCCTCAGATCTACAACCAGCGATACCACATTAGACTTTCTGCTCACATTGTATATAATAAGTAGTGTCTTCTAGAAATGAAGGGCCAGGAATCCAGGGCTCTGTTCCCATGCCCACCACTGACTTTCTGCATCACCTCCCTGTGTTCCCCTGCCCTCTGTATCGGCATCTTCCCAGTGGGTTCTTTTCTTCACTGGATGAGGTCTGGCTTTAAGTAGGAAGTGAATTGAGTGTGTATAGCTGCTCAGCAGGTTAATAGGAATTTGAAAAGAAGTTAGGTAGAAAGTTTACAGTGCTTCTAAGAAACAAAACCTGATCTGAGTTCTGAAAAAATTGTGATGGTAGAAAAGTAGATGCTTTAGCCCAGGGAAACGGATAGTTTCCAATATTTAAAAGTGTAATAAAAGACTGTCCTATGGAAGAATGAATCTTGTAGTACTCACCAGGATTTAGGAACAAAAGGCTAGAAATTATAGGAAGATGGATTCTTGATGCATTATAAAGAACTTTCTAATAGTTAGGGTGGACCCAGGAGGGAATGGGCCAGAGGATGTCCAAGTCTGAGACAAGAGGTTGGGCTAAATAACTTAAGATTACTTCCGTCCTTACCTGAGGAACTTGGGAGGCATCAGCAGGGAAAGTAAGTCATACCCTGATCCAACTTAGCTCTGATGATGGCTGAACAGAAGAGACTCCTCGTGCTGGGGGGCCACCTGACTCCCTGAAGTTCTCCTAGCATCTTTCTTTGCCAAGGTCACATTCTACCAGGCTAGATTCTCATCTGTTTGGGAGCCTGTGGGTCTTATTGCTAAAGACCAATGATAGCTCCTGTGCCATATTACAACTTATTCTAGACAGGCGTGGTGGCGGGTGCCTGTAATCTCCATTACTCAAGAGGCTGAGGCAAGAGGATCACAAGTTCAAGGCCAGCCTGGGCAACATAATGAGATTCTGTCTCAAAATTTTTAAATGTGAGAAGGGCTGGGGAATGAAGCAAAGCTCATGCCTAGCATGTGGGGAGACTCTGGGATCTATCTACATCACCCCCACAAAAAGAAAGAAAGAAAATTCCAAGCACTTGGTTAGCCTCATTCATAACTCCTAGGAAACCAAAACCTTTCTCCCCATTTTTATAGTAGGAAACCCTGGGTCCCAGAGAGGATAAAGTATCTTGTTAAAGCTCTCCTGTGATGGTGGATGAATAAGAACTGGGCTTCCTTCCTCAGACTTATGGGGGTTTCTGTTATACTAGGGTTGGACCCAGGAGTGCTTTACCACTGAGCCGTATCCCCAGTCCTTTATATTTACTTATTTATTTTATTTTGAGACAGGGAGGGTCTCACTAAATTGCGGAGGCTGGCCTTGAAATTGTCCTCCTCCTGCCTCAGCCTCCTGAGGAGCTGGGATCATAGATGTGCACTGCCACACCCGGCTCCAAATTCTTTCTTTCTTTCTTTCTTTGGCAGTACTGGGGATTGAACCCAGAGCCTCACACATGCCAGGCAAGTACTCTACCACTGAGCTACACCCTAAACCCTTCCATGTTCTTCGTCAGCTGGGATGGGGCGGGGTGTGTCCTTTGGCCCAGCAGGTGCCCAGTCCCACAGCCCAGAGTCATGCCGGGGCTTGGGTATCAGGCCACCCTTTGTTCTCCTTACTTTGCCAGAGGCAGGCAGTCCTCCTTCAGGTACACACTTCTCCTGGTGATTCCTAACTTCTGGGGGGGCTATTGGATGCTTTGGATAACTGAGAAAAATTAGGGACCCTTTTCCCCAAGAAACATACAGTCAGTCCTCCATATCAGTGGGCTTTGAATCTCTGCATGCAACCAACCAAGGATCAGAAATATTCAGAAGAAGCCAGACATGGTGGTGCATGACTTTTGTCCCAGCTACTTGGGAGTCTAAGGCAAGGGGATAGATTCAGCCCAGGCATTCGAGGCCAACCTGGGCAACATAACAAGACCTCTTCTTATGAATACTTTTCAAGCTGGGCACCGTGGCGCACGCCTGTAATCCCAGCAGTTCGGAGGCTAAGGCAGGAGGATCATGAGTTCAGAGCCAGCCTCAGCATCTTAGTGAGGACCTAAGGAACTCAGTGAGACCCTATCTCAAAATAAAATATAAAAAAGGGCTGGGGATGTGGCTCAGTGGTTAAACACCCCTGAGTTCAATCCCTGGTACTGGGAGGAAAAAAAAGTTTTCACACACACAAAATAATTTCATCTGTATTGAACATAAATCTAATTTTTCTTTTCATTTTTCCCTAAAAGATACAGGATGATGACAATATGGTAACTATTTACATAGCATTTGCATTGTTATTAGATATAAGTAATCAAGAGATAATTTAAAATATAAGGGAGAGCTGGGGATGTGGCTCAAGCGGTAGCGCGCTTTCCTGGTATGCATGCGGCCTGGGTTCAATCCTCAACACCACATACAAAAACAAAGATGTTGTGTCGTCCGCCAAGAACTAAAAAAAATAAAATAAAAATAAAAATAAAATAATAATAAAATATAAGGGAGGCTATGTGTGGGTTATAGGCAAATACTGTGCCATTTTATCTAAGGGACTTGAGCGTCCCCAGATTTTGTACTGTGGAGGGGTTCTTGGGACCAGCCCCTGTAGATACCAAGGAGTGACTATACATATAAACGAAGTTTCACACAGAGATGGTGTGCAATTTCAGGAAATCCAGGGGACCTTTAAAGTCTCAGATGAGGAACCCCTGCTTTACCTTGTCACTGGGCGTTGTTCATGGTCACTTGATTCTCACATCACCCTGAGGCCTTGGGGAGCAGGTGTTCCTGTGGATGGAAGGGAAGGGTGCTCAAAGAGGACCTGAGGGGTCTTCATTTAGACTTGGAGGTACTGAGAAAGAACTGATCATCTCCGGCAGCTTGGCCAGTGGTCAGAACCCCTGACCTCTTTACGGGAACCGAGGCAAGTGATTCTTTCACTGGGTGGGAGAAAAGGATGTGGTAAAGGAACAGGGCTGTGCCTCTCAAGTTCAGGGTTAAGTGAGCCCCGTCTCCTGCAGCTTGCTTCTGGGTGGTGAGCAGAAGTGTCCTATGTAAGTGGAGATGACCCGGGAGGGAGTTAAGTCTGGCCTTATTGAAGTCTGTGGTTGGTTTAGAACAATCCAGAGATCTTAGAGACAGTTTAAAGGGGAGAAGTGAAAATGACTAGAATTTGAACATGGAGAATGGAATTACAATCAACTCTCAAGTGGTGAGCAAACATTCCCTAATGCTATTGCTGTAGGCATGGGCCCTCTCCCTAAGAAGCTTTGGGTCTAGGGGGAGATGCATGGAAACAAATAATAGAGTGTGGGTTATCCGCCCTATCAGATGGAGTAGAGTGCAAATAAAAACTATGGTTCTTTCTTTCTTTCTTTGGCACCAGAAATTTAACCCAGGGACACTTAACTACTGAGCCACATCCCCAGCCCTTTTTAAATTTTTATTTAAAGACGGGGCCTCATTAAATTGTTGAGGGCCTCACAAAGATGCTGAGACTGACTTTGAACTCAAGATCCTCCTGCCTCAGCCTCCTGAGCCGCTGGAATTACAAGCATAGATGCCACTGTGCCTGCCTAACCAAGGATAATTCTGAAATGGCTTGGCATTTATTACATTTTGAGAGTGGTCAATTTACACCTCACCCCACAATTTTCACTTGAATATTTACTGCTAATTTGAAAATATGTCTGTTTTCCTTGATTTATCCCTTGAGTGTTAGACCATGACCTGTTCCAGGTCCTTTTCCTGGGAAGTAATTTATTCTTCCCTTCCACTGCAGACTAAATACAATCAAGAGGCTTCACTTAACAGAGGGCCATAGGTTAGACCTTATGAAGAACTTTCTCCCAGTCTGGGTTGAGAAACTTTGAGATTGCTTGAGGGAGATGGGCCTCTTCACAGGAGATCTCCAGGTGCAGGGTGGACACCTAGTTTGGTTGTGGACCATCCTGCCTGCAAGCAAGAGGCATTCAAGAGATGGTCCCTATGACACTGACCCCCATGCCTCACTGCCTCAGGGAAGTCTAAGAGACTCTGGCTTCAGTGCTGCATTCTTCCTGCAGTCCCTTGGCCTGTGACCACCAGGGAGGGCACATCTGGGCCTGTTGGGCTTTGCACCTCTTACAGTTCTGACTCTTCCCTCCAGTCAGGACAGTTCAATGAAGACATGATCCCCACCGTGGGCTTCAACATGCGCAAAATCACCAAAGGGAACGTGACCATCAAGGTGAGGGGCAGGAGGCTAAACTACTGGCACTAGCAAGGTGGCTGTAGAGGAGCACTTGTGTTGGGGAGGGCCAGAGGGGCTCTTGGGAGGAGCAGACCAGGGAGACCAGAGGCCAGGGGTCCCATCGCTGGGAAGTTGGAAAAGGAGAGCAGAAGGTGTCAGAGGTGGCTGGAAGGGTGTGGGGACAGAAGAGGAGAAACTGAGAGGAGGGGGAACTGCTAAGGAGCCAAGATGGGTTTTGGTCACCTACTTGCTACTGAGGCCATCTCACCCTCTTCTTGCTTAGCTCTGGGACATTGGGGGACAGCCCCGTTTCCGCAGCATGTGGGAGCGCTACTGCCGGGGAGTGAGTGCCATTGTGTAAGTATGGGCCGGCGGGGCTGAAGGACTCCTCCGCTTACCTGGTCCTCCTCCATCCCACCCCACTCCCCGCCACACACACTACCTGCAGGGACCTCAGAGGCACAGAATCGAATCAGACCTAGTCCTGGGTTCAGGGCCAACTTCCTGTGCACAACCTGTCTGTTTTGCACCCTGCTTGTTTCTTATTAGGTAAATGCTCTGGATGGCTGCCCAGTCTAAGAACCAGGGCCCCAGCAAACCAGCTGGACTGTCGGGGGGCTCCTCATTGTCTCCTTGCTCACCACTGTCTTGAATTGGGGGTGTTTCATTGCCTTACTTTTTAGAAATAATTTTACTTGACATATATATGCCTAGACAGTGGTTGTTTAGTTTTCCTGATAGAACAGACAATAGATGGGTTTTTAACCTGATTTTTTTTTTTTTTTAAGCATCTTGCTGCAAGAAAATATCCTGGGATTTCCTTTGCTTTTTCCACTCTTGACTTACATAGGCTTTTCATGAGAACCTAAATGGGTCACTTTGGGCTGGACTTACAGCTGATCCTACAGGGCCCAAGCCTGTGCCACATGAGTGACAGCTGCCACAGATGCCAGGATAGAGGTGGCCCCAGAGTCACCAGTATTTTACCTGCATAGATTGAGAAAGCATTCATTGAGCTAGAGCCTTGAGCCCGGCCAGGGTCGCCCGCAGCTCCAGAAGGGACCACCCCTCAGCAAGTAGTTTCCTGCTCCCAGCACCAGTTCCCTCTTCCTTCCTGCCCACCGTGCATGGTGTCCACGCGCTGTCCTGCCTTGCCTTTCCCCAGGTATATGGTGGATGCTGCAGACCAGGAGAAGATCGAGGCCTCCAAAAATGAACTCCACAACCTACTGGACAAACCTCAGTTGCAGGGCATCCCGGTCAGCAAGGGAATTGAGTGAAAGGAGCAAGGGAGCTTGGCTGGGAGGTCACTGGGGGTGGGAGAAAAGCCTGCGTCCCAAGGGTGGGGAGAGGAGGTGGGGAAGGGCGGGGCTGCTCTATATTTAATCCTCATCCTTCCTCCACTGTAGGTCTTAGTCCTGGGTAACAAGCGAGATCTCCCAGGGGCACTGGATGAGAAGGAACTGATAGAAAAAATGTGAGTTTGATAATTCTTTGTACTTCAGCTCCCCAAATTCCCCAGCCACCTGACCTGGAGGCTGGGCTTGTTGCAGTTCTCAGAATTCACCACATGGTGGCAGCAGAATGCACTTTTCCAAGAGCCTCACCCTCCTCATTGTAGCAGGTTTAGGCAGAAAAAGACCCTGTCTTTCCCTAGTCCCAGGTCCCCAAGCAGTCCCAACCTCAGCAGACTCTACTGTGGTCTCCCCCCAGGAATCTGTCTGCCATCCAGGACCGAGAGATTTGCTGCTACTCCATCTCCTGCAAAGAGAAGGACAACATTGGTGCGTGAGTTTGGGGAGCTACTGACCTCCGGGAGTGGCAGTGGGGAAGGGAGAGGAGACCTTTCCTGGATGTCTTAGCATTGGGCTCTCAGAGGTTCCCAGTCCACAGCTGTAGCACAAAGCTTTGTGGTCCTCCGGTGCAATGGGCAGCCGGGAGGCCCCACTCTGAGTGTACCAGCTCTTCCTCAGTGGTGTTTGACCTTGGGCCACTAGCCCCCTTCTGCACCTTTGAGTTCTGGGTTGAACCGGACAACTCCAGGCCACTCTACATGCGGGGCTCTGTCTCCTTCCATTTGGGACTATTTGGAGCTTTGTCAACCTGGGCTTTGGGTGCCCTTCGACGTGCTCCCTGGCTGTGGTTTGGGGAACCCTGGGCTCACTGTCACTCCCCAGCCAGCTTCAGCAAAGCCTTATACACTTCTCTCATCTCCTGCCCAGACATCACCCTACAGTGGCTTATTCAACACTCAAAGTCACGGAGAAGCTGAGACCGCGGCCCTTCTCCCTCTGACCAGGGACGGCAGTGATCTAAACCTGAAGCCGAGCTCCCCGCCCACCCCATCCCCCCAAACCCACTCCTCCTCACTCAGTGTGGGGACGGCCCTCTGGGGCTCCCAGAGACCCATTCTGCTGAGGTTTGAACTCCTGTTTTTATTGTAAAATAAATTGCCCCCCAACTGGGCCCCTAACCTCTCCCCCTTCTCTCCCTTCATCCCTTCACCCAACCCTGCTTCCCTCCCACGGCCTGGCCCCACAGCCCCAGCTCCCTCCAGCCCACGCCTCGACTTCCCTTTTCAACACTCTCTGTTGTTGTCCTGTGTGTACAGTATATATATGTATATATATTTTAATTTTTTAATTTAAGCAAAGACTAAAATCAACCATTTGATGCTGCAGGGGCCATTTAGGATCTGGGAGGGGCCATCTGGAGAGAAGGAGAGAGATGCAGGGTGGGCTTGGGGCAAGTTCAGACCAGAAAGGCAGAGCCTGGCACCTGGGTCAGGTATCAGCCCAGGTTACTGGTGGCCACCCCCCACGCATCCCGGTCCTGTGTGTATCTGCCTCCCAATCTGGCTTGTCCCCACAGGGCTGCAATGCCACAGGCAGGTGGGAACCTCTCTGCCCCCAGCCTTGGTAGGACCACCAGGCCTAAGGGGCAGGAAAACGGTGTCCGTGCTGCCCCAGCACCCTCTCCACCTGTTCCTGGTCCCTGGCTCCTGCCCCACCCAGGGCTCCCACCTCCACGGCCCACCTCATTTTCTGTTCTCATTTTGCAGAGTTGCACAAGGAGAGAACTCAGCATGGGGGGTTGGTTCTTTGGGTTTGGTTTTTTTGTTTGTTTATTTGTTTAATTTAATGATTTGTAAAGTGATGTTCCTCTTCCTTTTTTACACTTTTCAACTCATATTTAACCTCTGTTTGGAATATGATTCTTGTAACTGTACATTTTTTTTTGCCTCCTAATAATAACAACAATAAATTACCAATTTTGTGTTGGGGGGTGCGTGGTGCCAGTTATTTTTCTGCTGGTGGCAGACCCACGGGGATACCAGCCCACCCCGCACACTGGGCGTAAACAGCCGCGCCCACGGTGGGCACGTGCTCCTGCCGGGAACAATGGTCCCTCACAGGACAGCCGCCCACACGTGTGTCTAGGATCCAGCGTTGCCTCCTTCCCGTTCTCTTTTCAGACCTTCATGTGGTCCCAGCCTTGGACTGTCAGCTGCCAAGCGAAGCTGAGGAGGTCTGTCGAAGGAGCTGCCCAGGGCCTGGTCAGGGTGGCCGGAGGACAGGGCTGGAGGCTGGACTGTGCTCCAACTGAGCTGTGTCCATACAGCCAGCGCAGCCCTTAGCCCTTCTCTTTTCCAGGCCCCTGACCTCATCCACAGTGAGGGTTGGATCAGAACCAGTACTCTGCCCCACCCCCCAGCCCCACTCTGCAGCTGGGACCAGTTAAGTGTCTTCTCTGAGTAGCCCAGGCCTGCATTCAGGCCCCAGAGCCTGGTGGCTCTGCTCCTTTCCACCTCTCGGTTGGTGTCGATGCTCCTGGTTTCCTGGGAGAGGCCCTACCTTCACTCCTCTGCCGATCTGAGTCCTCCTCCCACCCCTCCTGTCTAGCCAGACCTCTCTGTGGTACCCGCAGCTGCTACCCCAGAGCCTGGTAGGCTCTGCTCACTCAAATCCGAAGCCATCTTGACCCAGTTTTCAATAAGCCCTGCCTCCCGGCTCCGCCTCCCCCTGCCTCTCCTTCACCCTGGGAAATGGAGCAGGCCTCTGCAGAACATCCTGTCCCTTCCTACTACTGCAGGAAGAAGCAGCCACAGTCACTCTTAGTTCTGCAAACGGGTCCCCGGGGCCCTGTGCTCTTGGTCTCCCCAGTCCTGAGCTCTCCCAGCCCCTTCCTCTGTGCCCAGGGACGCTTCCTGAAGGCACTGCTCACCCCAGAGCCATCGGATGCCTTTCCTGCCTACAGCGGCAAGCCCCCATTGCCAGGAGAATTTGAGGAAGGACTGTACATGGGATTTGAGAACTAGAGCTAAGTGATTCTCGGGTGACCTCCAACCCCTAAGGAGATGTGCCCATCCGGTTAAGGAGGTTGAGGGTGGGCTCGGGTTCTGGCCCTATCCTCAAGACTACGAAGGTTTGCCTGCGGCCCAGAGCCTGGGGATGGAGCAACAGCTTCATTCATCTAGGGATTTCGGGGCTGAGCTGCCTCAGATCCTGTCCTCCTTCAACCAGGGTTAAAGTTGGAGATAGGAGAAACTGGTTACCAGTAAGTCAGCAGGCGTCACCCCAGCCCAGTGCCTGCATGGAGCAGGTGCCCAACAAGACTTAAGAACTTGTTTAAGTTGAACAGGGAACAGACTAGGGATGTGGTATATGTAAATTATCATATTTGGGACTTTGATGCCAAAAGCAGATGAATTTAAACACACCGTGATTAGGAATCGTTTAAGAAGACCCCAACCTTCTAGAAAGAAAGAGAAGGCAGCAGGCACGAGGCCAGATGCTTGACATATCTTGTCTCATTTAATGACCACAGTCCTCTGTGAAGGAGGGATTGCTTCTGTCTCCCAGTTAAGGAAGCAGAGACAGGCTAAGTGGCTGCATTCAGGCCCCAGGGTAAATGCTGCAGCTGAGATGGAATGAGGGGGTCCCTGGACAGAGGGGAGGCTCAGAGGATTCCCCCTGACTGCAGGGCTTGAGGGCTGCCCTTGGACATAAGTGTCACACCTCCTCTGAGGACCCCAGCTCAAGTCTTCCGCCCACCCCAGTGCCTTCCCCCACTGCAAGCCTGGGACCCCTAAGCAACAAACCCCACATTGTTCCCTAGCTGGCCCAGGCTGGAGGGACAGTGGCCCTTTCCCAAGGCAGGCCAGCCTGCTGACTAATTCTGCAAGCCATTCATGTTGGCAGGCCGCGGAGGCAGCGGCAGTGGCAGGGGCTTCCAGCCACCACCTCACCCCCTGCATCTCTGAGCAGGCCAGCCAGCAGGAGGGAGGGGCCAAGGGGACCCTTTGTGGAAAAGTGCCCCCAAACAGGATGTTGAGGTGCCCCCCACCCCGAGCCTTCTAGCCTCAGCCCTGCCCCTGTCCCGGAGTTCACCTCAGTTCACCCGCCCCCGCCCCTGCCTCCCTTAGGAAGCTATTGGTGTTAGGAGTGGGGGGCTGGGGTGGAGAAGGGATTGTGGGGGAACGGGGAGGAAGCACCCCTGGCAGCTTCCAGCACCCCCCGCCTTTGGCCCCCAGTCCGGCCTGCCCACCCCCTATCTAAAGTTTCTACGAAGCTGGGGGTTCCCGTCACTGTGGCAACAGGTCTGCTGAAAACTGGGTGGGTGTCATCCCCAGCACAAAGGGTGTGCGCATGGCAGTGCCATCGCCTAGCAACAGCCTCGCTCTCCTGGCGGCATCAGCAGCCCCAGGGGTGGGTGCCAGGGAGTAAGAACAAGGCAGTTAAGATCTCTAGAGGTGGGGGGAGGCTCGGGCCCTGGGCAGGCTGAGGCCAAGGGGTGTGGGTGGCTGGAGAGAGGAGAATGGGCCGGGGCCACCAGAAGCCCCTGGCCTCTAACATCCTGGGCCCCTGGGGACACTTCCATTCAGATGGGGGTTCCAGGTGGCCTGGCAGACGGGACTGTCTGGTGGGACCCAGAGCTGAGCTTTAGGCAGGGGAGGAGGAAGCTGAGCCTCTCTGGCAGAGAGCGTTGGTGGCCGAGGCGGAGCATGACTTCTGGTTGATGGCCTGCCAGCTCCTCAGGAGCAGCAAGGCTCAGGACCCTCCGGAAGGGCCAGAGGCCGAGCTGCGGGAAGCTAACCTCAGGGACGGGGACCAACAGGAGGAGCTGCAGGGTCTGTTGGGGACATAGCATGCAGCCCTGGCAGGAAGGGTGCAGTGGGGGTGGGGTGGGGGCAGGCAGGGGACAGGCAGCTGGGCCGTCTACGGGCAAAACAGTCCGTTCTAAGAAATCGAACAAGAGCCGCTCTCAGAGCCAGAGAGGCTGGGAAGCCCCGCAACGAAGAGAGAGGAGGCCATGGATTCCCTCGAATGGGGGCTTTGTGAAGAGAGGGAAACGGGGGGGGGGGGCTCCAGAGGAGATAAGTTGGCAGCCTTTTGACTTCCCAGGGACTCTGGGTCCAGGCCAGGATGAAGGCTCAGTTCTCCTCCTCTCCAAGACCTCCATCCTTGTTTCTCAAAAGTCAGATGCTCTCAGAGCCCCAGGACCAGGCAGCAGCCATAGGCCAGGGCAAAAGGCGGTCAGGAGGAACGCCCCCAGGACACTGCCCAGGCCTGGGGAAGGGCCAGATGCACTGGGACACTGCCAGGACGTGGCACAAAAAGTTCAGGGGGCACAGGGGTGAGTTCTACCTGGTTTATTGTCAAGAAGGGCCTTCTATAGGACAGCACCTAAGGAGAGAGGGTCGAGGAGGGCCACCCGGGGAACCTCAGAGAAAGGACGAGGGAGGAGAGAGAAATCTTCTGAAAGAAGGGAGGAGGTGTCCAGGGCAGGGACCGATTCAGTCCAGAGAAAAGGGTCCTGAGGCTGGTCAGGCGGAGCCCCCCATTCCAGGACGGGTCCCTGGGTTGGGGGATGAGGAGATGATGCTTGGGGAGGACTCAACTACCATAGAGTCAGGTTCCAAGGCAGAGAAAGGAAACAGGCTGCAACCAAGGTAGGGAAGGCCAAGTCCAGGCTCCCAGGTGGTGGGACAACGATTGGGGGCAGCTCTAAGGACCTAGGAGCATCACCGCCCACCCGTGGAAGGGACAGGGCTAGGAGGCCCCTCAGAGCCACACGGAAGGCCCTGCTTGGGGAAAAGAGGTTTGACACCCCCAGCCTTGTCAAGAGGAGCCAGGTCCATGTCTAGACAGCAAGATGGGCAGAGAAGCAAGACCTACGGGGAAAGAAACAGCAGGCTCGGCTCCGGCTGGGCTGGTGCCCCTCCCTGCCTGCTCCACCCCTCCTCCTGTGCCCCCATCCCCACCGGGGCCTGGCCTCAGCAAGGCGTGCCCAGGGGCAGGAGTGGGGGGGACTCCTTGGGCTTGTGGAAGTAGATGGAGGAGGACACCTCGGTCTTGAGCTTGCTGTCCGAGCCCCCCGCGGTCGAGGCCTCCGAGGCCCCGCACTCCTCGCAGCAGCAGCAGCAGCAACAGTCCAGGAAGGCCTGGCCCAGCGGCCGGCAGATGCACAGGAGGAGCACCGGGGTGATGGCGCCTTTGAAGAAGGTGGAGAACTGGTTGATGAGGCCCAGAAGGTCCAGGGTCTGGCGGGTGAGCTCGGTGGACAGATAGGCCACCACGATGTTGCAGACGTTCTCCGGGAGGGTGCAGAAGGCGTAGACCACGGTCAGGCCCACCACGGTGCTGTTGAGCTGGCTCTCACACTGCTCGTGTTTACCAGCCCGGCACTCCGGCTTCCTACCCGGTGGGCCCCGCACCCGCCACGTCACCAACTGGCAGGTGACCGTGAAGAGGATGGGCAGACAGAAGTAGCAGCCAAAGTACCACCACATGCGGGCATTCTGATAGGTCATCACTAGGGAGTAAAGGGACTCGGGCAGGCTGGCTGAGGGTTTCATGATGCACGAGTCCACAGTGCCCGTGGTGGGGGCTGGCTCTTGTACCAGCTGCCACAGCAGGAGCTCGGGCACTGCCAGAGTCATGGAGCCTACCCAGATGACAGCCAGCTTGGCCAGGATTGACTGGCACCGCTCAATGGGCCTCACCTTGGGCAGGGTGCTGGTGGCCACATGGAAGCGGTCAATGCCCAGGGCACAGAGGCTAAAGGTCGTGACTCCCAGAGAGGAAACCTGTGGGCCAGGGTGTGGAGGGAGACAGAGGCACATGATCAGAACCTGTGGGACAGGAAAGAAACTCTGGTTTCTGGCCAAACAGAGCATGAATTACTTCCTATATGGTATGGAAATAATAGTAATGATGACAGCTACCATTTGGTGAGAATTGTCTAACCATCAGTCCTCTTCCATACATTGTCAAACCCTCCATCAACCATCTCACAGAAGAAGAAACTGAGGGTCAGGCAGAAAAAAATCTTAAATGACAGAGCTGAAGTTTACCCCACACCTGCCATCTGGTCTACCCATCCTGCTAGGGTAGGAGATAAAGAAATGGAAAAGGAGGTGCCCAAAGACTCTCCTTGAGCTAGGGGATGTTCATCCTGTCTCCTCCAGACCCCAGTGCTTGAGAATCATTTGAGAACCATCACTAAGGAAGACCCAGGACGAAGACATGGAAGTTCTGGCTCTTTGAAGCTCTTTCCACTTCCTGTACCAGCTTCCGTGCATTCATTGGGAGCAGTTCTTGGGAAACATGGCTTATACACTCATTCATGCTCGCTTGCTCTCTGTCTCTGTCTCTCTCTCTCTCTCCCTCCCTCCCTCCCTTCCTCTCCACTTGTCCTGAAAAGCCCAGGGCCTCACTGTGTGGGGACCAGCCCCTGTCAAGCAGCCTGGGCCCACCACCCCTGCGTGCTATTCATCGAACACACAGGAAGATCACCCTGTGAGCCAAGAGGAAGAAGCCCCAGCCGCCGGGAAGACAGTGCCAAAGAGCATAAAAGAAGAAGAGAACCCTCCCGAGCTATCCAGTGATGTTCCACCACACTCTGGGCTCTGACCACCCGCCCCCTACACCCAAATTCTTCCCTCTCTGGCTGGGGGAGCACAATCCCAGGCTTATTCACACTGCTGAGTGGCCTCTGTAAGAACCCCAGCCCCCTCTCTTGGCAGGGAAGCCCAGGACTGCAGAGGAGCTGCCTTCCGCCTCCAGCCTCTGGCAACAACACCAAGCTCTCTCCTTCTTTCCCCATGTCTCAAAAAATATCCCAAGCTGCCTTCCCCAGCTCCCTGCAAGGGACCATCCTGACATCCTCCCAACTAGAGAGTTCTGGGCAAGTTTGTTTTGTGCCCCCAAGCCCATCCCATCTCCCAGCCTAGGCTCCATCAGCTCATGGACCATCTCTTTCCTGGGGTCAGAGTCTACATGTTAGGCATTGTGGACCACAGTCAGGCAAGGCCGGGTATCCATTTACCTCCAACCATAAGCAAGAAAGTTCATAAAGTCAGCCTTTGCCCTTTTTCCCCTTATATCATCCCCCAATAAAAGCCACCATATATGTTGATTGATTTTAATTCTAAGCACTTTGTGCATATTACCCATTTAAACCTCCAAAAAGAGGGGCTGAGTCGTGTGGCTCAGTGGTTGAGTGCTTCCCGGGCCAACAGTAGAAGGGAAAAAAGACCAATAATTCAAATAGTTATTGCTGTTACTATGGTTCCCAACTTACAGATGAGGAAACTGAGATTTAGGCAGGTGAGTAACTTACCAGGCTCAATCAGCTAGCAATTGGCAAAAGCCCAGTTTTTTATCTAGACTGTCCAGTTCTGAAGTCCTGTGTCTGACTACTCACAGCTCACCCTGGCCGTGAACACCAGATGAGGACGAAGTTATCCTGTGTTGTAGGGTCTCCTATCAGGTTGGGTACCTTTGGGCCAGCATTGGTTGGACTCCTGGCTTTAGGAGGAGAGGAAAGGACAGTTCTAACTGCTGATCGTAGAGAGTCTGTGCAGGGGCACTAGCTCTGGACCCCCTCCTCTCCGGAGGAGTCTCTCCATGCTATCCTTTAATAAAACTTTTTGCTCTTGCCTCAATGTTTCTTGGGTGTTTGATCTTCAATACTAGGGGAACAGGGACCCAATCCTGATTTTTAAGACCAGCTTCAGAGAGTCCGTCCAACCATGAAATCATCCAACACAGCCAACTGGGTAGAGAGCTGGGACCAGGACCTGCGTCTAATGCTGATCCTGACCAGGCACAGTGGTGCACATCTGTAATCTCAGCTACTATCAGGAGACTGAGGAAGGAGGCCAAGTTCAAGGGCAAATAGGCAACATAGTGAGTCCCTAACTCAAAATAAAATCAAGTATGACGACATGGCACCATCTGTGCTGCTACACCCTTCCTGTGGCTGCTGGCACCCACCAGCCTCCTGAGGGGGGGCCCCTCAGCACGGTCGGAATTCTACTTGGGGAACTCACCATGTGACAAAGCCGACTGGCTGGAAAGTTGGGTCGACCTTGAGCACCACTGGCTTCCTGTGGTTCTAGCTCATCCAACCACATAATTAAGATGTTTTAGAGTATAAAAGAAGAAATGGTTTGGGATTAATTTTGGAAAAAACTAATAGAGTATGCTTCATATGATGGTGACAGAAGTTCCTCTGGATTCACCAATCTACTGAGTTTTGAATGTCAGAGAAAAAGTTACATATGAATATATACGAAGTCAGAATTTGTGTTTTGCATTATTCAGTGAAAGAAATCAAACTACTTCTGTATTCTTCAAGTAAAAAAATAAAGTTAGATAAAATTTTAAAAGGCTGAGGATGTAGCTCAGGGGTAGAGCGCTTGCCTCGCATGCACAAGACCTGGGGTTCAACCCCTGTACTGAAAGAGAGAGAGAGAGAAATGATATTTGATTCCTTCACAACCAGACAGGAAGGTCACCTGGGTCACAGAGCATCATCCATGGAGTAAAATCAGCCTTCACGGGGAGGTCACAGCCACTAGAGTCTTCATTATTACATCACATGTAACCAAAATTTAAAAGGTCACTTTAAAATTTAAAAGGCTGGGGAGGTGACTCAGTGATTGAGCACTCACCTAGCATGTATGAGGCCCTGGCTCAATCCCCAGTAACACACACACACACACACACACACATACACACACGCGCGCGTGCGTGCCACTTGCTTATTCTGGTTCTCTTATAGACAGCAGCCTTCCTGATCCACATATGTGGGTACACTTAGGCAGTGATTAAATTGTCTCTGGGTGAGCCAAGCAACCTTTAAAATCATGTGTTTATCTTAACAAAAAAGTTTCCAGAAGTGAGGGCATAGTGACTTACTTTAGACTTGTAGAACAAGCCAGCTAGAAGGGCCATCTGGTCTACCCATCCTACTAGGGTGGGAGATAAGGAAATGAAAAGGAGGTGTGAGCTGCCCAGAGACACCCAGTATGTCAGGGGCAGAGTGGAGACCAGAGCCCCTGTTGGCTCCAGGGCCCAGAAGTGGGTCTTCTCTTTCAGAGAGGATTTAGAGGGTGACTGATGGAGATGGTAGCAATGACACCAATAACCACGGTCCGGAGGGGAATGGAAGTCTGTCCTCCCAGCATTTGCACTTGCAGGGAGCAGGAATGCCCAAGAGGCAGGATAGCGAGGAGTTAAGATGGGAAGCCGTGGGTGCAGGGCAGCGCCATGGGTACATAGGGAAAGAAGGAGACACAACAAAGGACAGAAGGATTTCTTGGATAGAACAATGGGGGAGGGTAGAGACAGAGGAGGCAGCAGCTCTGATCCAGAGAACCAGGGAGAGACCTGCCCTGAGTTTGCTCCAAGGCGGGAGGCCAGGCTGGGGATGGAACCCAGGGTCCTGCACACCGCCACATCCCCTGGCCCACCTTGCTCTCCTGACAGCTACCGGACACCAACACCAAGGTCACCTCCTTCCCCAGCACCGGGGAGAAGGGAGTGAAGGCAGAGCCGCAGGGATCTGGGGTTCTATGCACCCACTTCCCAGGGTCTAAAGGAGACTTTGAGCTGCTTCAAGGAATTGCAGCCCCGTAGCCGAGCTCTGGAAGCGAACACACTCACCTCCATGAAAGGCACAGCCCGGCAAGAAACGTCACCCAGCAGTCTCTGCTTGGTGATCTCGTTGAAGATGACAACCGGGAGGCAGAAAAAGAGAACCAGGAAATCCCAGAGGGCCAGGCTGGCAAGGATGGAGTTCCAGGCACTCTTCAGGTAGTAGCTGTGCCACACGATGCACATGACGGACAGGTTGCCCACTATGCCCACAGCAAACACGACCAGTGCCAGGAGCATGATGGCATAGGCGCTGTAGGAGCTCTCGGTCACCGGATACAGGGGGTTCTGGATCTGCAGCCTCTGACCCGGCACCCCCGTCAGATTGCCCCTCAGCTCCTGCCCGCTGCTCAGGATGCCCCCATCCTTGTCCAGGCTGGGGCTGGTGGCCTCCAACAATTTGGTGGGCTGCAGGCCAGCAGGGTGGATAGGCCTGGGGTACTCAGCCCACTCCTCAGGCACATAATGCTGCACCTCTTTGGCCTCCTCATCCTCAGCGCCTCTCTTGGATCGGCTCTGCTGCTCTTGGGCCTCAGCTTTGTGCCTGCCCAAGGGTGAGGGGGCACCCCCAGAGACCCTGTTTAGCCCTGCAGCCAGCACCACAGCAAGAGACACAGCCAGGGGACACAGCCACCGCATGGCCGGACAAGCAGGACACAGCTGCCCTGGGGAGAGCAGGTGAGGGCAGGAGACCCAAGTGCCGGGCAGAATCAAGAGAGGCAGCTGGCCGGCTGGGTCCGCCCCCAGTCAGGCGTCTGGCATGGCCAGCCCTCCCTCCCACCCTGCTGGCCAGAGGCTGGCCAGGGCCCTCTGCTGGACACAGAGGAGTCCTTGCTGCCCTCAGCATATCATCCTCCAGGACACACCGTCTCAGGCCCCTGGACCATAGCAGATCAGACTCTAGGGCCCTCAGGGGGCAGGAGAATAACTGGAGTGAATTCTAAGGCAGCTCCTAATTTCAAACTGAGCAATAGGCCTGGGGATATAGCTCAGTGGGAAAGGGCTCGCCTAGCAAGCAGGAGGCCCCAAATTCCATCCTGACGCCCAGCACTATCCAAAACAAACACACAATGAACGACAAGACTGCGATTATTGAACATTTACTAAGTCCTAGCATACAGCTAAGGTTTTTGTTCTATTTTGTTCTTGCAGTGCTAGGGATTGAACCCAGGGCCTCGCATATGCTAGGCAAGCTCTCTACCACTGAGCTACTTTCTCAGCCCTTTTATTTTATTTTGAGACAGGATCTCACTAAGTTGCCCAAGCTGGCCTCAAACTTGCAATCCTCCTGCCTCAGCCTCCAGAGTAGCTGGGATTACAGTCATTCGACAACATGCCCAGGTTCAGCTAATTTCTTGCTGAACCTTCGATATCTTCTATGTGTGGTCCATGCTCAGAGCTGTGCTTCCCTAAACCTGCTGGAGAATTGATCTAAATGCTATTGTAACCCATATTTTTAGGTTTGAAATATGAGATTTATAGAGGTCAGTCACTTTTCACAAAGCTGATACGAGCCAGACACAGATCCTGGATCTAACTCCAGAGCCTTGAACTTGATGCTATTCTCAACAGGCAAGAGCCCATCTGCTTGCCTCCTAACCACACAAACTCCCGGAGGAAAGCAGCAACTAGCAAGATTTCAAAACAGCACATTCTTGGCTGGAGATGTAGTTCAGTAGTAGAGCACTTTCGTCTGGCATATGTGAGGCCCTGGGTTTGGTGCCCAGCACTGCAAACACACACACACTTGCACGCGCACATGCACATACACACACACACACACACACACACACACACACATCTTGAGCTAACACAAGGTGGAAGGATATATGCAATAGCACATCTTTTCTGAGTACCTGCCATGCTCTAGAAACTCCAGTGCACAAAAATGCAAGACTTCTGCCACCAAGGAGCTTTTAGTCCACAGGGGGAAATAAATATGCAAATCAATAATTAGAATTCAGTGGATAGATGCTTGATAGACAAGTGTCACAATGCCAAGAGATTCCAGAGAAGCTTGGAGGAATCTGGAAGGGGTCCAAAGTGAGGCAATATTTGAATGGATCCTAAAAAATGCCAGGGCAGACCCTGGAAAAGAAGGGTTCTAGGGACAGAAGACATGGCATCTGCTAAGGCTTGGCGATGTGAAAGTGCATGGAGTTCCTGAAAAATGTCATGGAGCTGTGACGCATGACGGGGAGTTTGGGGAGAGGGCATTAGCACTTGGGGCAAGAGAGGAAGAACCAGGATGGACTTTGTACACTAAGCCAAGGAGCTGAGACATGATCTCGAAGGCAACAGAGGGTCCTACAGGTTGGATATAGAGAAGCAATGGACTTGGCCAGGTTATTTTCAAGGGTCTCTGGATGGGGAGCTGGGCAGCCAGAACAGGAGATGCACAGATTCCAGGAAGGCCATCAGCACCAAGCACTTCTGCCTGTGCATGGGGGTGGGAGAAAGGTCAAGGCTGATCCAGGACTGGGTCCACCACTCATGCAGGACAGGGGAGGAGCCCCTGGCACGTCAGGGATGGGATCTCAGCAAATCAGCAGAGAATCCAATTGTCCTATTTGCTGTCATTGCTACCCAGGTCCCCACAGTGGAGAGGAAAGCTGCTCCACATCCTTCCTCAGAAAGGTTGGAGAAAGGATGGTAGGAGATACATGGGGGAACCAAGACCCTGCCCTGAGCCTCCCACGCAGGTTCCTGCTCAGAGCTGAGCTCCCCTAAGCCTGCTGGAGAGTGACTCAGATCTCTCTCCTACCAACTCCCATGGCACCAGACTGTTGTCAACGAGACCCACCGCCTGCTGCCTGGGCACAGGTTTAGGGTAAATAGCATCCTGTTATCTGTAGCATTTATTGATCATTCACCAGCTGCTATGCTCTTTCTTTCCCTTTTTCTTTTTGGTGCTAAGAATTGAACTCAAGAGCACTCTACCTCTGAGTTACATCTATAGCCCTTTTTAAATATATTTTTGAGACAGGGTCTCACTAACTTGTCATGGCTGGCTTCAAATTTGTGATCCTCTTGCCTCAGCCTCCAGAGTTGCTGAGATTATACCAGGATACCACCATGCCCAGCTCTTGTTAATGAACGTTGCACTTTTTTTTTCTTTTTACTTTTTTTCCCGAAGGGTGCTTTACCACTGAACTACTTTCCCAGCCCTCTACCACCAATTTTTTTTTTTTTTAATTTTGAAGAAAGTTCTTGCTAAATTGCTGAGGCTGGCCTTGAAACTGCAATTCTCCTGCCTCGGCCTCCTAAATGGCTGGGATTACAGGCATGCATCACCACACCTAGCCAGGTTCTGTCTTAAACACTTGATATGATTATCACTTAACTTTTTGTGACTGCCCAGGTTCAGAGAGGTGAAGTAGCCTGGTCAGGGAAACACTGATCCTGTTATTATTCAGATGAATCAAATACCAAGGCCAGGCACTTCGCAGACCTGTCTCTGGCAGGAGATCCTTGGTGCCCCTCTGGGGCTGGCACATGGAACCAGAGAATGTTAGTTCTCTGCTCATTCCTTCTATCTGTGAATATGCCCCACCCCACCTCACGGTGTGCCTTGGACAAAGCAGGTATGGAATCCCTACAAAAGCACCCTTCTGCCAGTCTCTGATAAGACAGTTGGAATGCATGAGGCCACTAGGTGGAACCAAATGTCTAATGATAGGAGTTAAGGGCTGGGCTGCAGGCCAGCACCCCCTCCCATTCTAGTCCCGCCTGCTCCCCTCAAGCCCAGCCCATACTCTCTAGGCCATCAGAAAAGAGATTTGGGAGGTGATAGCACTTATCCACTGTTTCACCCCTCCTGAGAGTACTCAGCATGGATCCCCAAAATGCTTTTCGCCTACTACCCCTTCTTCAACTTCTGGAAGATTCCTCTGTCAGTAGCAGGTTGGAAATCTCATTCAGAAGCACACCAGGTGAAGTGGAAGACGTCCCTAGCCCTTGGGAATGAATGGCTCTTCATGATCCCAGGAATTCCCCATTCTTCTCCCTGGGAATTTCCCCAAATAGCGGTTCCAGGAAAGATAATTAGGTGGGACAAGGTGGCAGAGAGGCTGGAGATGTCCCCTAGCATTAAATGAAGTGAAGGTTTAGGGCCCCTACCACCCATGGCAAGAGCTATCGTTTTATTAGATGCTCCGTACCAGGTGTTCTCCAGCTGAGAGCACTTGCTGTACCCAGACTGCCTGAATGTCACTGCAGATACTACTAGCCATGCATGTGACTTTGGTCAAGTGCTTAACCTGTACCTCGGCTTCCATGGAAAGAGCATGCTCCAGGCTGGCTAAGAAGATTGAAGGAGTTCATCTGTGCAGATCCCCAGAACAAGGCCGGGCACACGGCAAGCGGTGCCTGAATGGAGCTGTTGGCTAGCGTGGGTTCATTCAATTCTCACAGCAGCCTTTGGAGGACACTCATTACTATCTTCACGTCACAGACTTCAAAACTGAAGCACTGAGAGGCAGGAGGCAAAGAGGCGGGGAGGACATATGCTGGGAGAAGCTCTTCTGCCAGGGACATCTCTCTCTGCCTGCCGCTGGCACAGGTGAGGGCTCGGAGAGCTTCAGACAGTCTGAGCCCACTGGATCCTGCTATGTTGAGTCTCCTTCAGGTTCTGGGCTTCCAGAACCCAGGGGCACTTGGTCCAGAAGGCCACTAGCAGGAAAGTGTGCTTCCCAAAGTCAGGGACTGTGGCCTGATGCCAACTCTGCTGCTCACTAGCCCCACGATGTCAGCCATCACTGAGTCACTCATTTTACAAATATTTGTTGAGTACCTACTGTGTGCTGGGTGTTCTAGATACTCACAAACAGAGTAAAGGACATGACGTGACCTCGGTCCTCATGAAATTCACTGAGGCAGCCACTGGGGGAAAAAATAGGCCCAAATAACAGAACTGTAAATTATAATGAAGGACATGGAGGTCATAGAACCACTCTTTCAGCTTACTCCTTAATAAATAGCAGTGAGCATGGTTCCAAGTCTGAGGTCCCATAAGGATTTTATTTATTAAATGTGGTCATTGTGAGGGCATGTTTTTTGGGGAAGAGGGTACCAGAGATTGAACCCGGGGGACTTAACCACTGGGCCACATCCCCAGCCCTTTTTTTTTTTATATTTATTTTTTAGTTGTAGTTGGACACAATACCTTTATTTTATTTATTTTTATGTGGTGTTGAAGATCAAACCCAGGGCCTCCCACATGCTAGGCAAGCACTCTACCGCTGAGCCACAACCCCAACACCCCAGCCCTTTTTATATTTTATTTAGAGACAGGGCCTCAGTGAGTGGCTTAGGGCCTTACTAAATTGTTGAAACTGGCTTTGAACTTGTGATCCTCCTGCCTCAGCCTCCCAAGTCCCAGAGAATACAAGCATGTGCGACCACGCCCTGTGGTGCAGGTGTTTTTTTAAAGGTAAGATTTCTAGTACAACTTAAGTCAGTGGTTCTCCAAGTGTGGTCCTAGGATCAGCAGGAACAGCAATACCTGGGAATCTATATTCAATGCCTACTTTCAGGCCCTACCCTGGATCTGCTAAATCAGAAACTCTGGGGGTGGGACCAGCAATCCGTGTTTTAGCAAGTCCTCCAAGGAATTTTTTTTTTCTATTTGTGATGCTGGAAATTGAATTTGGGGTCTTGGGCATGCTAGGCAAGCACTCTACCGCTGAGCTACATCCCTAGCCCCACATGGGATTCTAATGCAGACTACAGTTTGAGAACTACGACCTAAGGTATTCCCATTGCAGTCAAATGGCGACTGGTGGGGAGTGGGGGTCCCCTTAGCAAATCCTTGGGCAGGTGCTTGTAGGAGGGTGCAGAGGGAAGAACACACCCTGGAACACTGCAGACCATGGACTCACTGAACTTCTTGGTGAACAAGGCCGAGATCTTTCTATCTGCATTCTCAGTGCCTAGTATTCAGTAGATGCTTAAAATGTGCATTTAAGGGAGAAGGGAGAAAGGTCTAATATGGTGGTACAGGCTTGTAATCCCAGTGACTCATGAGGCTGAGGCAAGAAGATCACAAGTTCAAGGCCAGCCTGGGCAACTTAGTGAGACCCAAAATTAAAAAAAATAAAAAGGGTTGGGGGGATGTGACTCAGTGGTAAAGCAGCCCTGGGTTCAAACCCCAGTACCAAAAAAAAAAAAAAAACAAGCAGAGACAGAAAAGTGCTCACCCAATCCTACCTGTTCCATGATACCAAATTTCTAGTTTTCTCAGCAAAAATAAACTCACAAGATAGGCAGTGGTAAGACTTCCGACCATCCCCTACTCTTGCTCCAAGACGCTGTTTGCCTTGTGGGCTCTCTGCCCCCTTCCCCAGCCATGGCAGCTGGCTCCCCTGTCACACCATGCTCCACACACACCCCACCACCTTTCCTCACTGTCCCACAGCATGGCTAAGGCAAGACCAGAAGGTCCAACTGCAAAGGAAGGGACACCAGCGGAGCCACAGCAAAGAGCTAAATGGTCTGGCGCCAGGGGTCATCATGTCTTTCAGGTCCCCGAGCCCCTCCACCATGGCTCCTAGCTGCCCCGCTGCCACCACCACCACCAGGAACTCACTGACAGGCCTCCTACTCTCACCCAAGTCCAACAGAGAGAGGGCTGGGAGAGGTCCTCCTATGTGCCTAAGGACTGTCATCCAGCTTAGGGCTTCCCGCTAAGGAACCTTCCAAACCAGAGTAACCACAGGGACTAACACTTCAAGACCAACTGCTGAATGAATGAACCCCAGCTGGGCGCCACTGCGCATGCCTGTAATCCCAGTGACTCCCGAAGCTGAAGCAGGAGGATCACAAGTTCAAAGCAATTTAGCTTGTTCCCAAGCAATTAAGTGAGACCCTGTTTCAAAATGAAAAAAAACAGAATGGGCTGGGGATGTGGCTCAGGGGTTGAGCACCCTGGGTTGATTCCCTGGTATCAAAAAAAAAAAAAAAAAAAAAGCCTTGAATTTGTTTGTTTGTGGAACTGGGGACTGAACCCAGGGGCACTCTACCACTGAGCTACAGCTCTTTTTAAATTTTATTTTGAGGCGAGTTTTCACTAAGTTGCCCAGGCTGGCCTGAAACTTCCAATTATCCTTCCTCAGCCTCCCAGGTAGTTGGGATTGTGGGCATGTGCTACCCCACTGGGCTCAACACCCCAAGTTTTAATGAGTAACATACATACTATAGAAAGGGAGTAAATCAAGTATGTGTTTAACAGATGATTACTGAATGCATACTGTGTGCCAGACACATAAGTGATGCTCAAAAGCCCGTTTTCTTAACCCCTCCATTGGCAAAGAAGCAAAGAGATCACTACCTCTCAAGGCACCCTTTTGCTATTTTGTTCCTCCTCCGTACTGGGGGAATGAACCCAGGGGTGCCCTAAACACTGAGCTACCTCCCCAGACCTTTTAATTTTTTATTTTGAAACAGAATCTCACTAAATTGTTGAGGCTGGCCTTGAACTTGCGATCCTCCTGCCTCAGCTTCCCGAGTTGCTGGATTACAGGCATATACCACCATGCCTGGCTCCCCAGCAGCCCATTCTGATTCTAGATGGCTATACTAATGTAGAAGTTGCTCCCTGATTGGAAATGTGGCTCAAGAAAAACCCTCCCATTGGTTCTGGTCTGTCCCTGGGAGAGACAGAACCTACGCGTGAACAGAGGACCCTCAGGTGTGTACAGTTCACAGACGTAAAATCAGATACACACAGAGCAGGGCCATGGCCATAAGTGGAGGTGTGTGAGGGTGGAAGGAGGAGTGGGCAACCAGATGGGCCGGGGTGAGCTAAAGCAGCCTTCCTAGAAAGAAGATTCAGAGGGGATTTGTCCAGGGACAGAGTCTGGGTAGAAGTGGGGCAGCCAGTTCTGCAGAAGGGAAAGGAGACAAACTCCAGGCAGGAAGGTAGCGGTGGGGAGGACAGTCTGGCTCCTGGAACAGCCAGCCTGCTGGGTGGAGTCCGTTGTCACCCAGCCCTGACGCTCTGAGCTCTGAGCCGGGCAGTTGAGCCAAGGCAGGGGTGGGGTGGGGCCATATCTCCCCTCCCGCCATGAATTCAGGGACATTGGACTGATTCCTACCAACACCTGCACTGGATTTTCACCCTCAAGCAGCTGGAGGAACCCTCTGGAGTCTGGGTCCTGTTCTGAGCCCTGGGGTATTGAAGAGGGTTGGGATACAAATCTTAGGGGAGAAGGGAGCCCAGACTGTGGCTGCCCAGGTCTGTTTAAGTGGTGACTGGGTGGGGAAGCAAGCTCCAGACCAAGGAGTCCCAGGGCCCTGCTGCCCAGCGACCGGCCCCCCACCCTGAGCTCCTTGCCCTCGGGTCCCACCACTTGGCCATCTTCCCCTCTTCACCCTGCTCCATGCAGCCACAAGGCCGCTGGACTTGGACAAGCAGATTATTCATTGCCAGGTGCCCTGGCCATGTCCTTTCTGCTTTCTTGCCCCGATGTTCCAGCCTTGAGCTGCAAGTACCACAGCTGAGCGCAAAAGAATGTAGCACAGAGCTGGAGAGGAGGGGCGGACACTGCCCAGGGAGCCTCTGCCTGGCCAGCTTTCGGAGGGCAGGCTGGGTGGGAACTGAGACCAAAGATGGCTGAATGAACTTCTACTCCCAAGTCCTCAGGGGCAGAAGAGCAGCCCCTTCCTCCACTTCTTTGAAGTTGGCGGGTTGTCCTGGACACTGCATGAAAGTGGAGTCACATAGATGTATATTCCCTCACTTCTTAGCAGGGCAGCCTTGAGTAAGTCACTTAACCTGTCTGAACCTTTTTTTTTTTTTTTAATGCAAATAAGGACAATAATATGCACCTCCAACATGGCCCTAAACATTAAATGACACAAATAACATATTCCTGACACAAAGTATTCTTAATAAGTATCAACTCCCTCCCTCCAGTCCCTCTCTCTACTGTCTATCTGCCTCATTCCCCTGCTCCCACTAAGAACACTGCTCAAATACGCTCCCAGGGTGCAAGCCCCCTGAAATCTCCATGCTAGGGGGTCTCTGAGCTCACTGTCAGCCAGTCTGGCCATGCCACTCTGGCTTAGATTGCTGAGGGACATCTGGCCATCTTGCCAACATCCCAGACATCAGGGTAAGTCAGGAATGGGTCTGAGGGTTTCCTCTTCCCCTCCTAGAGTGAAGAGTTTCCTCTCTGCCACCATTAGCCATTGCCCCAGATGGGGACCGAGAAGAGGCAGAGAGTGCTTCAGAGGACGGGAGAGGGCAAAGGTCTCTCCCTACACCTCCTTGTAGAAAAGATGGAGGAAATTCCCTACATGCAAAGGAGGCTAAAAATAGACACAGAGACCCCACCCCCAGCTTGGCTGCGTTCTGCCCAGCCCTGAAATAACAGCAGACTCCATTCCCTGAAATAGGCAGGGCCAAGCTAGTTGCCTGGGATTGGGAGAGCCTAGTACTGTCACCTATAATCCCAGTGATTTGGGAGGCTGAGGCAGGAGGATGGCAAGTTCAAAGCCAGCCTCAGTAACTTAGCAAGATCCTGTCTCAAATAAAAATTAAGAATAAAAAAGGACTGAGGATGTAGCTCAGTGACAAAAATTCCCCTGGATTCAATCCTCAATACCAAAAAAAAAAAAAAAAAAAAAAATCTTGGTAGAGACTTGACCTATAGATGAATAGAAAAATGTCCAGTCACAGGCAAAATTCCTCCACTTCTAGCTTTCTTTGACTGTGTGGTCAAGTCTCTCCCTTTCTCTCTCCTGGCTTCTCCCACCCACCACCCCCTTGTTGCTGGGGATGGAACCCAGGGCCCCATGCATGAAAGGAAGTATTCTACCATCGAGTTGCACTCCCAGCCCTTGCCCTCATTCTGAATTTTCCTGGATTCATTCCTTTTCTCTCCTGTCTAAACCAGCATAAACGTCCTATGGGTCTGCAGGCCTCACCTACAGACTCGTATTATCTTGCCTGGGTTTGGGTCTTTTGATGTCAGAGGCCAAGAGAGAGTCCTTTGCGGAAGCTCCCGCACAGCCCCTCTGAGAACAGACTACAAAGGCCAAGGTACATTGTTTACCCCTGTATCCCCAATGTCCAGCTCAGTGTCTGGCACAACTGGCACAAAGCGTGCACTTTGTACACATTAGTTGTTTTTGTTCTTAGCAAAATTCTACCTGAAGGTGTGGCAGGCTTCTGTCAAGGCCATGTCCAGGGCTCAGGACTGCATGCCTGAGCTCCCTGCATCTGGAGGTCTTCAGAGCCGTGTGGATTTCCCCTGATCCCTCCAGGGTTACCATGAAACAGACTTACAGGGTCCCCATGTCCTTCTATCAAGGTCCTCCAGCACACCGCACTCCAGTGCTTATGAACCAACATTTCCCCTCGGTTCTGCCAGCACTTGGCAGGACCTAGGCAGGAAAGTCAGAAGGCTATATAAGCACCCCCATTTTTCCTCTGGGCATGCTCTGTCTACCATAGCCAGCTGGAAACATCCACCCAAGAAGTCCCCCAGGGCAGATCCATGGGCCAACACCTGTCTGAGCTCCTGGAACTTTGGCAAGAGGTCCTTGCCAACAACAATGAGTTCTGAGCCATCCTCCGGATGGGCCCTGGGATCCATCTATAAATGGGGCTTTGCTGGGGGAGTTCCTGGTTCCTATGAAACCCAGCATTCCCAGAGGAACCTCTATGGAATGGTTGATGTCCCATCGATATTGTTTGTTTATTGATTGATTGATTAATTGCAAAGAATAAAGTGAAATTAGAAATCTTCTAGACCACTACTGGCCTAATAATTCATAGGAAGCCATCACTGGGCATTGGAGAGACACACTCAGGTCTATTGCAATATCCTGGACAGCTTCCCTTTTGCCAATTTCTGATCCAGGAGATGAAGGAGAATGGACATGGTGGTGATCTTGGCAGAGGCAGGAAGAAACAGGGCTAAGGGTGGTTAGGTTTTCAACCATCTCAGGTGCATATTTATGCATTTGTACTTGTCTCTGTGCTCAGTATGCATCCGTGAGCATCTCCCTCCATGTTAGGATTACAGAGCTCTCCACATGCAGCTATATAAAGAGATTTCTATTTCTTTCTGGAATGGCTGGGGCAGGGGTGTGGTCCAACAGATGGCTAGCAGGTTATAGGTGTGTCTGGCTGAAAAAGGTACTTGGCCCAGGCCTCCTGATTGGCTGTCAGTGAGTCATGGCAGTTGGGTTCCTGGAGCAGAGCTAATTGGCTGTCATGGAGTCGGGTTCATGCCCTGCCTTATCTTTAGGGCCTTCTCCTGCTGGCCCAGACGGACAATGTTCCTGGGATTGGCAATGACGCTTGCAGGCTGCTGACTCCGGGTCAGTGGGACGTGCCCTTTGGGTCTCTTTCCCAGCAGTGTGTGGGTTCACCTTGACCTCTCCACGCCCTGGCTCCTCAGCCCTCCAGCAGTACCTGATGGATGACACCCCCCAGGGGAGTGATTGGAGGGGGTGGCTGGCTGTGACCTGGCAAAGAACGACCTGCATAAACTGACTGGCAACATCAAAGAGAGTGTTTGGGGGTAAACATTCTAGAAACTAACTGTAGACCCTGGGAAGGGCCTCCAGGGAGATGGGCAGGGGATGTTACCATCGCAACTCAGAGAGCAGGAAAAAGACAGGTGGAAAGGGTCCCCACCATGGCTTTTCAGACCCCATGGGTTTCTGAGCATGCAGACCATGGGAAATGTCCTGCCTCCCAGTCACATGTACCTCAAGTCACATGTACCCACAGAGTTTTTCACTTTTCCTAGGCCTGCACAGGTGTGACTTCATGCCTTCCAGATGGGCAGGGCCCAGAAGGCTATCTCTGTCTTTGTGATGGGCAAAGCAAAGCCTTCTTGAGGGCGGGTACCTGCTGCCCAAGGTCACAAGGCAGAGACTATCAGGCAGAAGGAGTCCAGTGGACCTGGGGACATGCGCCGCTGCTGCACTTGGCAAAGCTCTCTGCCTGTGTCCCCTGGAAGAGCTGAAGCCCTCAGCCCCCCTTAGTGTTCCAGGAACCGCCCAGCCCGGGGCTTGGAAGTAGCTGCCACAATAATCTTGGCTCAGGCCTGCACTTCTGAGAAGCTCCCAGACTTCAGTACACAAACAACCTCGCACTTCCCATCCTCCTCCTGTGTGTCTGGTCCACCTGAGCAGGCACAATTTCTGAGACTGGGCAGTGGGTGGGGGGCAGTTAGGCTGTGGAGGCCTTGGCAGGCGTTTTGCCAGCTCCCTGCGGCTTCCAGGCCGTTGGCACCCTGAACTCCCAGCTCTTGCCTGTCCAGGTTGGCACAGTCGCCATCCAGGGTGCCTTGGCAGAATGCCAGAGGGAATTTTCCACCTGCCTGGCTTTGTTGTCTGCTCTGTGCTCTGGAACCTGGGCTGCAAGGGGCAGGTCCCCCTGGGTATCTGGAAGGGAGCTCCTGGTTGTTTGGGGCCACCTCAGACAGGAGCTGCCAGCCCTCCCCTTCTTCCAGGGGCCTACAGGATCTCTTTTCCTCCCTGAGGGAGATACAGGAGCTGGTGGGAAATGTGGGAAAGGTGGACTCTGGGCTGGTGAACCCAGGTGACCAGAGTGCCAGGGTGAGAAGGAGCCTAGATTCATCTAGTTGAGCCCCTTCCTCGTACAAATGGGTAGACTGAGGCACCCAGAGGAGCCAATGGACAAAGGAGGTAGTAGTTAAGCCAGGACTCAAAGCCAGGTTTCTAGAATCAGAGAGTCCAGTGTCTTCACTGTGCCTTTTAGTCTTCTTCCCCAGAGCTCTCCTCTCCCCTGACCTCTCTCCTCCACCCCAGGTTGCATTTGGTGTAGGGGCAAAAGGTGTGACACCTCTCTTTACCTATCATACGGGTCACAGCCACAGGCCTGCAACAAAAGACAGGTTAACAAGAGCAAAGCATAACAAATGCGCTTAATCGAAGTTTTACATGTTAGGAGCTTTCAGAGAGGGAGACCCAGAGACCCAGGGAAAACTGTCTTCAAGCTTAGTTTCGATGGAGAATGGACAGCTGTGTGGAAATGTGTTTGGACAAAGGGCAAGATCTTCATCTAAGGGACTGAGGGGCACCCAGCAAGGCCTGTCTGTTCAGATTCCTCCGGGCCTCTCTGCGAGCCTTCTTCCCTCCTGGGCATAGGGCAGGGTCTCTGGGAATGAGGGTTTTCAAGGGAGAAAGGAGAAGAGTTCCAGGTTTTATGGCTTGGTTTGTTGTTGCAATTCTGGCAATTAAATCCAGGACCTTGCGCATGCTCGGGAAGCACTCACCACCCAGCTGTATCCCCCACCCTTTTTTAAAATTTTATTTTGTGGCAGGGACCTCTCTAAGTTGCCCAGCTGTCCTCAAACTTGAGATCCTTCTGCCTCAGCCTTCCAAGTCTCTGGGACTACAGGTGTGTGTGTGTCACAGCCCAGCGGGAATTCTGGTCTCTCTGACTCACTTTGGGGAGAAGGGGGGGGGACTCAACAGAAGGACAGGAGAAGGTCTTGCTTCGGAAACCCTCTAGTCTCCAGTTTGGAGGACTCAGCTCACCCCATGCTTTGGGGTATCATTGCTAAGCCCTAATGCAGGGCTGCTGGCTTCCAGCCCCGGTCCCTTTTACACACCTCATCTCTTGGTACCAGGTGTGTGGGGGCTTGGCCTGCCCTCCACCACTCCTTAGTGTAAGCAGCAGCCTGGTAGCGCCTGCCTCCTTCAGTGAACTGCTCTCCTGGCTAGGCTCTATGGGGTGGCCCTGGGGCGAGGGACAAGGCTGCTCTAAAAGTGAATGAAGAGTGAACCCAGAGGTGACCCAGGGAGGCAGGAGGGAGGCCGGGAAGACAATAGAGCACATGGCTGAGGACTTGGGTGGACGGAATGGCCAGAGCCTACTTAGAGAGGCTTCTTCATGCCCCCAGCAGCATTTCACCTCGCTGGGGACCTCCAAAACCTCCTCTGGCCCTGAGCCACCGTCAGGGTTGGGGCCAGCAGTGCCCCATCATCCCAGGCCCAGAGCCTCTCTCTCTCTCTCCCCCCTGTGGTGAGGTGGCTCAGTTACACCTGCTCCCCTCCAGAGTAAACAGCAAATGGGAGGCCCAGGGCGGGTGCAGCAAGGCTGAAACTGGGCGCTGGAGCTGGCTGAGTCACCACCGTGCTCTGCAACCAGGGACCAGACAAAGAGTGCAGGTTGGGGGAGGACAGATCATCGCCACAACAGGACAGACTCAGGCCTTGTACTCCCCTCCCGAAAGGGAAAAGGGAATCCTGAAAGGGTCATTTGGAAATTTCTCTGTTTTGTTACATTAGAAAGCTATGCCTAAGAGATGGCCCAGAGAGGACAAGTGACTTGTCTAGAGACACAGAGAAAGTTGGTGGTTTCAGGTCTCCTGAACTAGCCATGGGTTCAAATCCCAGATTCAGAAATAGAACTCCCAGCAGGCTTCCTGCCTCCCTGGATCCACCAGCTCCTGGGAAAAGGATTCCAGAGATCTGTAATTGTAATCATTGCTAAAATGCACTCGATCCCCCACCCCCACCCCACTCCACCCCACCCCCTTCCTCAAGGAGAAGGAGGCCTCCTGCAGCCCCTCCGCTGAGGTCAGCGGGGTGTCAGCGATCCCCGGAAGCTCTGCCCAGCGATTTGACGTCACGGGGCAGGACCTGCTCCGCAGCGAGGAGCCCCGCCCAGGAGAGGCGGGTGGAGGGAGCGGGTCTGGGCTGCGCTGCTGAGCCTCACGACCCAGCCGAGCTGAGCCGGCCGCGGCCTTGACCGAAACTCCCCGGGCGGCTCTGCTGCCCACCTCCCACTCAGAAACCCGGGGTGCCTGGAGCTCCTGCCCTGGGCGACTGAGTCAGCGGGCCTCGGGGCCAGGTAGAGAATAACAGCAGCCAGGCCTTCCCCAGACACGTAGGGCTGCGGTCAGCAGGGTGGAATTCGGAGAATTCACAGTATCGGTCACCTAACCAAGCTCTGCGGGCTCCTCACCGGTCAGCTGCGAGACCAGGGCAGCTCCCTGACCTCAGTGAGCCTCTTCTGTAATCAAGGTGAAAATACCTATCACACTGGATGGCTGTCACGATTCAATGAAATGACCTGGATGTCCCTCGGGCACAATGCCTGACAAGCAGAAATATGGGCTCAAGTTGGTTGTGTGTGTGTGTGTGTGTGTGTGTGTGTGTGTGTGTATGGCTAAGGTTCAGACTCAGGACTGTCCCCTGCTAGGCATGTGCTCTACCACTGAGCTACATCCTCAGTGCTTGGCCTCCATTTTGCTAGCTAAAATAAAACTATTTTTTTTTTTTACATTTGAATCAGTTGGGATATAATTTCTCATTTTTCTGAGTGTACAGGTTGCAGAATCATATTGGTCATGCAGTCACATATATACACACAGTAATAATAATGTCTATTTCATTCTACTGTCCTTCCTTCCCCCCCCCCATCCCTTCCCCTTAAAATAAAACTATTGCTGAGTTATAGCTCAGTAGTTCTGTGCTTGCCTAGCGTTTGCAAGATCCTGGGTTCAATTCCTGGCACTGCCAAATTAATAAAATAAAATAATATATATAACACATTCATATATAAATCTCTAGTATTAATAATAATAAACCAAAGTTCTAAACCTTGCATTTACATCATGGAAAAATAATGTAGAATTTTTTTTTAGGAAGGTCATTTATTCAACAAGCTGGGTGTGTATGTGGGGGGCGGGATGCTGGGTATTGAACCCAGGGGCATTCTACCGCTTAACTGTGTACCCATCCATTTTTAGTTTGAGACAGGGTCTCACCAAACTGCTAACCCTGGCCTCAAAATTGCTATCCTCCAAGCAAGGCACACTTGTAATCCCAGCAGCTCAGGAGGCTGAAACAGGAAGATCACAAGTTCAAAACCAGTCTTACCAACAGCAAGGCTCTAAGCCTCAGTGAGACTCTATCTCTAAATAAAATACAAAATAGGGCTGGGGATGTGGCTCAGTGGTTGAATGCCCCTCAGTTCAATCCCTGGTACCCCCTCCCCCACAAATAAAACAAACAATTTGCCATCCTCTTGCCTCAGTCTCCTAGTAGCTGGGATTACAGGTGTGCCACTGTCTTTGGCCTAAACCTCTTCTTTACCAGGTCCAACCCAGGCTTCATCTTCCCTGAGGGTGACCCAGACCAGCTCCCCTCTCATGTGCTCCTGTAGGACCCTGCCTCTTTCTTCTTGCAGTTTATCACAATATCTATCCTTGGTTTCTGCACATTCCTTTTTTGGAGGGAAATAGGGAACTGGGGATTGAAGCCGGGGGTACTTTACCACTGAGCCACATCCCCAGCCCTTTGTATTTTTCATTTTGAGACAGGTCTCTCTAAATTACTTATGGTCTTGCTAAATTGCTGTGGTTGGCTTTGAACATGTGATCCTCCTGCTTTAGCCTCTCAGTCACTGGGATTACAGGCAGGAAGCACTCAAACCAGCCAGCATAGTTTTTCTGTGATGGATGTCTCCTCCCTTAGACTGTAAGGTTGGCTAGGTCAGGGACCCAGCAGAATCCCAGCAGAGGTGGGAGTAACAGTGGTGGAATGAACACACAGAAGGAACAGGCTCTCCGGAGGCAGATGTCTCTGGGGGTCCTGTGCCCAGGAAAGGGCCTGGTTGATTGTACATCCCAAGGTGCCTGGTACAGCAGTGGTTTACACTGTGTCCTTTCATGACTTTTTTTTTTTTTTTTTTTTTTTTGGTACCAGGGATTGAACCCAAGGGCACTTCATCACGGAACCACATCCTCAGCCCTTTGTTAAATATTTTATTTAGAGACAGGATCTCGCTTAAGGCCTCACTAAATTGCTGAGTTGAACTCAAGATCCTCCTGCCTCAGCCTCCCGAGCCCCTGGGATTACAGGCCTGTGCCATTAAGCTGGGCTCATGATTGTTCACAGTGTTCTCTCTCACTCTCCAGGTGTCCAGGTTTTTGTTGCTGTTTATTTGCTGCCTTGCTCTGCCCCAGCACTGAACTCAGGGGCACTCTGCCACTGAGCTTCATTCCTTTTATTTTATATTTTGAGAAAGGGCTGACCTGGAACTTGTGATCCTCTTGCCTCAGACCCCCAAGAGGCTGCAGTGACAGGCGTGCATCCCAGCCCCCACTTTGAATGATAAATACTATAGTCACCCTCTGCTGAAGAGCACAGCCAGGAAGCCTGGTCTTGATAACGGAAGGTTTTAGGTTTCTTTGGGGTCTTCTTGGTTATTTCCTGTGTTCTCCACTTGTTCCTTCCCTCAGCTGTGCGATGGGAGTTTTTGTTTTGTATGTTTTTGTTTGGGGTACTGGGGATTGAACCTCTGGGCTCTTTGCCACTGAGCCACCTCCCCAGCAATTTGTGTGTTTTATTTAGAGACAGGGTCTCCCTGAGTTGCTTAGGACCTCACTAAGTTGCTGAAGCTGGCCTCGAACTCTCCATCCCTCTCGATCCCTCCTGCCTCAACCTCCTGAGCTGCTGGGATTACAGGGGTGCACCATCACACCCGGCTGCCAGCCCCTTTTATTTCTTGAAACACACCTGGAGTGCCGTGGGAGAGTGATGGAGTACTCTGTTATAAGGCTGGGCTCTACGGGGGGTGGACAGGTCATGATACCATATTGAGGCAGCCAGGTCTGGCAGCACAGTCTGACACGAGAAATGCCCCTCCCAAGAGACTTGGGGACTTCTGGGACTGTTGAACTGAAGGAGCCCAAAGGAGAAGGCACTAAAGATACAAGAATTCAGTCTGCAGGGGCAGAAATAAAGAGGAAATTCCTGCACAATCAAGTTCTTTAGGTTTGTGGACTCCCAAGGCCTCAGCAGGGCCCACCCAAGGCTGAAGTGCATGACCCACAGTACCCAGGGTAAAGGGGTGCAGACCCGAGAGTCCTCCCAATACACACAAATGTGATCACTTAGCCACCAGGGCCTCCCAGAGCCATGCACTAGCTCACAGAGTCCCCCATGGAGACCCAGATCTCCCAGCTGTGCTTCTCTGTAGTGATGGGGGGATGGTAACACGGGGAGAAAGAAGGAGAGAAATCTGACAGTCAAACCACAGAAGCTCATCAAGAAGTCTGGCAGAGACCTTGAGGGGGCCTCTAGCCAGTGCTTGACTCAATTTATTCAGCAAACATTCATTAAGACTTGCAGGGCGTGGGGCACTGGGCTAGGCCCTGGAGATACAGGGCCTGCTGGAAGCCAGAGGCTCCAGGAGGAGGCCGAGAAGCCGTCTGAGCTGGTGGTGCCTGGCTGGGATGCTGGGATGGAGGGAGGCCAGCAGCACTGCAGGAGCCAAGGAGGTGCCCAAACCCAGACAAGGTGGGGGCGCAGAGGCATGACCTCTGACCTCAGGCCTGGAGAGGAGCAGAGTCAACCAGGCCAAGAGGAGGAGGCAGACAGGTGTGGGGAGGAGGAACAGCGTTTGAGGCACAGCGGGGAAGCGTGTATGCTAGGGAGGACAGGAGAGCGGCTGTTTATAGAACCCTGTGTATTTTGGTAGGCCTTGAGGAGAATTATCCAGGGGCTGGGGCATAGCTCAGTAGTACAGCACTTGCCTACCATGTGCAAAGCCCTGGGCTCTATCCCCAGCAGGAGAGGTCAACAAAGGACTCTTATCTTTCAGAATCATCCTAGAGTATTAACTAGCTGAGCTTCCCAAGTGGCTCCACTAACTTTATATATGGTCTCTTGTACCCTTTGTTGAAACTTTACACCTATTAATGTATTAAATAAAGCTTTGGCTGGAAGGGGAGGAGTGGTAAGCAGTGGTAGAGCGCTTGCCCAGGATGTGTGAGGCCCTGGGTTCCTTCTCCAGCAAAAAAAAAAAAAAATAATAATAATAATAAATAAACAAACAAATAAGTCTTTACTATATATACTTACTATTTATATATTACTATTTAACTTTGTTGAATTATACTTTGGTAGAATGCATATGAAGCTATGGTGGAAAAGGCAGACTTAGTAGATATGTTAGAGGGAAATCTATATGTTTGACTTTATTAGACACCAACTAAGTATATTATAGTGTTTTGGGGGGATGCTGGGGTTTGAACCCAGAGCTTTGCCTATGCCAGGCCAACTCTCTACCAATTGAGCTACATCCCCAGTTCCATCTTCTGTAGTTGCTTATAAATACACCCTTACATACAGTCTAGCAATGCCATTCCTAGCAACTGCCCAAGAGAAATAAAAGCAGATACACACAAAAAAACTTGTATAGGAATTCATTGCAGTCTTCTTCAAACTCGCCTAGTTTGGAATCAATCCCAATGTTGTCCATCAATCATTGAATGCATGAGTGTGTTATCACACAGCGGAATACTCCTAAGCAATAATAAGAAATATTATTGGTTTATAGAGCTTATCGGGGGGTCTGGGAGTATAGCTTAGTGGTAGGGACGGGCCCTGGGTTCCATCCCCAACATTGCAAACAAACAACAACAACAACAACAACAACAAAATCCATAATGGGTAGATTTTAGAAATCTACTGGGTGAAAGCAACTAGTCAAAAATGAGTCCCGATTGTATAATCCCATTTGCAGTCTAGAAAAAGCTACCAAATATTGACAGAAAGAAGACCCAAGGTTGTCTGGGGCTGGAAGTAGAAAAAGATTGATTTCAAAGGGGCCAGAGAGAAATTGGGGGGTTAACAGAAGTGCTCCTGATTTGATTATGGTGTGGAGTTCGGGTTGCACCCATGTGCCGGAGCCCACTGAAACACACTCTTAAGAGTGAATTTTATTGCAGGGAAATGATGTCTCCGTGAAGTTGCTTCAAAAGGTGGGCGTGGAGAAGGGATGGAAAGGTGTCTGAGTTGGGAGCCCGCAGGTGGGAGGGATGGCTGGGAGGCGGGTGGAGCCCATAGGTGTCTGCAGGTGAGAGAGGCTCTGTCTAGACAGGCAGGTCGGCTCTGCAGGGAGGACGGAGGGCGCTCTGCCTGGGGTTGCTGGCTTCCATCTCCTGTCTCCTGTTTCAAAAAGAGGACCAGAAGGGCCTCCGAAGCCTGGTTTCTTATCTCTACTCTGTCATTTGCCACTCATGGGCAACTCTCACAAGCATGGCTATTAACCCCTTCCCTGCCCACCCTCCCAAGGTGGAAGGCAACTGTGAAAATGAAATCAGGAAATGTATCTGAATGCACCTGACGGCAGGCATCCTACATGGGTAAGATGCAAGGTGACCCAAGCACGGTGCGGCTTCTTGTTATGAACCCCTTGAGGACGGGGGTTCATATAAATACACCCTTCCCATACAATCTAGCAATGCCATTCCTAGCATCTGCCCAAGAGAGATAAAAGCAGATACGCACACAAAGACTTGTATAGGAATTCATTGCAGTCTTCTTCAAACTCACCAAAGTTTGGAAATCAATGCCAATGTCCATCAATCACTGAATGCATGAGTGTGTTATCACACAGCGGAACACACAGTAGACACACATCTGTGTCTACCTCTATTACTTCTGTATTCCAAAAGCCCCTTAGAATGTGGAGTATCCCTTGCCATTGCTTAGGGATCTTGGTCTCTCCCAGTCTAGGCAAGCGCTCTACTCCGGAGCTACACCCCTAGCTTCCTAGGTTCTTTTTGTTTGTTGGTTGATTGGTTTGTTTGTTTTTGTTTTGTTTGTTTGTTTGTTTTTTGGTGGCAGGAGATACCAGGGATTGAACTCAGGGGCATTCCACCACTGAGCCACACCCCCAGCCCTATTTTGTATTCTATTTAGAGACAGGGTCTCACTGAGTTGCTTAGCACCTCACTTTTGCTGAGGCTGGATTTAAACTTGTGATCCTCCTGCCTCAGCCTCCCAAGCCTCTGGGATTACAGGCATGTGCCACCACACCCGGCTTCCAGGGCTCTTTTTGTTGATATTTTCTTTGCTCAGGACCATCAGCATGCTGCTGCTGCTGCCACCAATGATGATAATGCTAGCTAAGATTTATACCTATGTATTTATGCCCGTTTATGCTAGCCCATAAATGCCCATTTATTGGGCATTTACTATGTGCCAGGCTCTCTTCTCTCTGTTTCCTATATGGCAACTCATTTAATCCTTGCCAACCTCTCATGATACCATTACACCCACCCTGTTTCACATATGGGGTAATTAGGGATCAGAGATTACAAATGTGTCCAAAGTCCTATAAACTATAAGGAGCAAAACTCAGATTCAAACACCTAAGGGCTAAGAATCTACTCTCCTTCCTTCTTTCCACTTTGTGTTGTTGGGGATAAAACTTAGGACTTCATATTAGCTAGGCAAGTGCTCTACGTTGAGCCACACCCCAGCCTGGGCCTATCATCTTAATCACTGGTCTATTTATCAATGGTTCTGCAACTCTTTTAATCTAAGGCCACCTTATACTCATAAAAAATTATTTATTATTATTATTATTATATTTGCAAGCATTATCATTATTAGTAGTAATAGTAGTATTAGAGATTGAACTGAGGGTTCTTAACCACAGAACTATACCCCCAGCCCTTTTTATTTTTTATTTTGAGACAGAGTCTTGTTAACTTGCTTAAGGCCTCACTAAATTGCTGAGACTAACCTCAAACTTTTGATCTTCCTGCCTCAGCCTCCTGAGTCTCTGGAATTATAGGCATGCACTACAACACCAGACATGTTCATAAAAATTATTGAAGACTCCAAAGATTTTTAGATTATAGAGGTTTTATCCATTGCCGTTTATCAAATGAGAAAACTGAAAATTTTTTGAAATTTCTCTCTCTCTCTCTCTCTGTGTATGTGTGTGTGTGGTGTGTGTGTGTGTGTGTGTGAGAGAGAGAGAGAGAGAGAGAGAGAGAGAGAGAGAGAGAGAGAGAGAGAGAAAGAAAGAGAGAGAGAGAGAGAGAGAGAGAGAGAGAGACTAGGAATTGAACCCAGAGGCACTTTACCATTGAGCTACATCCCCAGTCCTTTTTAAATTTTAAAACAGGGACTTACTAAGATGCTTAGGGCATTGCTAAATTGCTGAGGCTGGTCTCAAACTTGAAATCTTCCTGCCTCAGCCTTCCAAATCCCTGGGATTACAGACATGCACCACCATGTGCAATAAAATATCTATTTAAAAATAATGATAGAAGCTGGTGCTTGTGATGGCAGAAGTCTGTAACCCCAGCTACTCTGGAAGCTGAGACAGGAGAATCACAAGATTAAGGCCAGCACTTTAGTGAGATGCTGTCTCAAAGTAAAAAAAAAAAAAAAAAAAAAAAAGGGCTGGGGTGTAGCTTAGTGCTAGAGTAATTATACAACATGTACAAAGCCCTGGGTTCAATCCAGTACTGTAAAAAATAAACCAGCCAGGTGCGGTGGAGGCTGAGGCAGGAGGATTATGAGTTCAAAGCCAGCCTTAGGAACTTAGCGAAGTGCTAAGCAACTCAGTGAGACTCCATCTCTATAAAAAATATAAAATAGGGGTGGGGGTGTGGCTCAGTGGTGGAGTGCCCCTGGATTTAATCCCCAGTCCAAAATAAAATAAATAAATTTAAAAACAAGTGACAGGGGGTTTCTTAGGGAAAATAAAATGCAAGAAGTATTCGTAGAATGAATGGATGCAGTATAGTGGCAGCAAGATCTTGGGAGTTTAATTCAAAGAGCAAAAAATAGTTTACTCCTGGACATTGAAGTTGTTGGGGCTCAGAAAATAATACCCCCAAGTAGGTGCCTTGGTACTCTGAGTACTTTGAACTAAGGATCGGAAGATCTCAGAAGCAGCCTTAAAATCAAATTCTTCCTTTGACCTTCTCCTTCCCTCCTGTCTCTCACCCACTTTGCCCCCCAAAGTGAATCAGATAAAACAGAATTCCTCTTCCCCAAGGCAAGTCACAGCACCTAGAACCCCATGCCCCAAAGCAAGTCATAAAACTGAGACCTGTCACTCTCTCCCTTGAAGACCCTTCCCAGGGACCCTGCCCCATGCCCAGGGGGGGAAGAAGGCTACACAGAGAGGCCAGAGGAATCTGAACAGACAGGCCTTGCAGGGATGGACAGGCCTCAGTCCCTTAGATTTAGATCATGCCCTCTGTCCACCCAGCTGTCCCATCCCCATTGAAACCAAGCCCAAAGACGGTTTTCCCTGGGCCTTTGGGTCTTCCATTAAACTTCGATTAAACCCATCTGTTAGGCTGTGCTCTAGTTACAGGGGAGTAGACACTGACACATATCATACCCTTCCGTGCCTACAAAGTCACTCCGACTTCTGGCAGGATGAGAAGATGGACTCCAAAGCAGGTCTCCACATCCACTAGGAATCAGGGTAAACAGCCAGCAAGGCTTGAGGGATCAAGTGATATGAATGAGCAAGGGCCCCACCCCTGGGCTGAGGGAAAAGGGCAGCGCCCCCGGAGGTGCTTCTGGGAAGCGAGGTTCTCAGGGGAACCAGGGGCCTTGCAGAAGCCGGAGGGTGCAAAAGTCCATGAGGGATGAGGCAAGCGCGTGGAGAGTTCTCAGATGTCAGGATTTTATTTATTCCAGCCGGGCATGGCGGCGCACACCTGCAATCTCAGCTACTCCTGAGGCTGAGGCAGGAGGATCTCAAGTTTGAGGCCAGCCTGGGCACCTAAGGAGACAGACGCATCTTAAAAAGTAAATAAATAAAAATAAAAAAAGGGCTGGGGATCTAGCTCAGTTGGTAGAGTGTTTGCCTCACAAGCACAAAGCCCTGGGTTCAATCCCCAGCACCACCACCAAAAAAAAAAAAAAAAAAAAAAAAGCAGGCTTGGGGCGCTCAGGATGTAACTCAGTGTAGAGTACTCGCCCAGCATGTGCAAGACCCTAGGTTTGATCCCTAGAACTCCCCCCACATACACAATATTTTTTCTTTCTTTCTTTCTTTTCTTTTCCTTTTTTGGGGGGCTGAGAATACTCCTGGGCTCAAGTGATCTACTTGTGTCATTTTCCGTAGTAGCCAGGACTACAGGTGAAAGCCACTGTGCATGGCTCTTGGATAGAGATTTTTTGATGGCAAAAATGAAAAGTTTTGGAAGAGAGGGAAGCCCTGGACTGTTCGGTCTGTTGAGAGGATGCTCAGAACAGCAAAGGGAGGAGTATGTGCAGAACTGGTATTTTAGGTGGCAATTGGCTTTACTGAAGAAGATGCAGGGGGCTGGGGATGTGGCTCAAGCGGTAGCGCGTAACCCTGGCATGCGTGCGGCCCGGGTTCGATCCTCAGCACCACATACCAACAAAGATGTTGTGTCCGCTGAGAACTAAAAAATAAATATTAAAAAAAAAAGAAGAAGATGCAGGGCTTGATGGCTCTGTGGCCTCCCCAGAGAGGTCAGAATCCATACAATGGTAGCAGTAGGGCTAATCGACTACTGGGGAAGAAGTTGGCCCCATCAGGACTGATGGTCTTTATTATTGTTTTTATTACTTATTTATGGTATTGGGGATTGAACCCAGGGCTGCTCTACCATTGAGCTACATAATCAGCCCTTTTTATTTTTAAATGATTTGAGACAGGGTGTCGCCAAATTGCTAAGACTGGTCATGAACTTGCAATCCTCTGCCTCAGGCTCAAGTTCAAGCATGGGCCACAGCACCTGGCAGGACTGACAATCTTTAAAGGAATCCTAAACCAAATAAGAAAGTTGCTTGACCTCTCTGGGATTCAGTTTCCTTATTTATAAACAGAGCACACGATTACTTAACTTATTGGGAGGCTGAAATAGGAGGATCACAAGTTCAAGGCCAGCCTATGCAATTTAGCAAGAACTTGTCTCAAAATGAACTGGAAAAAAGAACTGGGAATAGGTTATACCGTGGTGCATGCCTATCAATTCCAGTGGCTCAGAGGCTGAGGCAGGAAATCTGAGCGTTCAAAACCAGCTCCAGCAACTTAGAGAGGCCCTAAACAATTCAGTGAGAACTTGTATCTCTAAATAAAATATAAGAAATGGATGGGGATGTGGGTCACTGGTTGAGTACCCTTGGGTTTAATCCATAGTACCCCCCCCCCCCGCAAAAAAAAAATCAAAGGGCACTTTCCTCTCATGTGAGAGGCCTAAGAAGCAGGGGTGCTACCTAACTTGCCAGGTTGTTGCAAATGTTAGAAAAAGAACAAAATAAGACACTTAACAGGAGTGTCTGGCCCAAAGTGAGTTTTCAGTAAATAATAGCTGCTATTATTTTTCTTGTTATTATAATGAAGTCCCTTTGGGGAGGCTGAGGCTGGATGAGAGATGGATAAAGTCAGGACCTGGGCTTGAGTGACTTCAGTGTCCAGCCAGATCTTGCCCCATCCCTACTGACCTCCTCAAGAAAGATGGCCCTTGGTTTTTCACAGGACCCAAGCTCTATATCACTCAGTCCAGGCCACTGAAAATAGAGTCTCCTGTCACAGGACAGAAAGGGCTCTTCTGGGTCGATCACCCCTTGAGCCCTATTGCCCAGAGCCCAGGGCACCCCAAAGGCCCAGCCCTGCCTGGCTTCCTCCCATGAGTACCTCTGACCCATTAGACTCCCTGCCCAGGTCCCTTATCAGCAAGGCAAAATTCCGGCCCGAGGAATACCTGTGGGCAGCAGGAGCTGGACATTAACTCCTCAGCCTGCCATCTCCACAGTAACAAGCTGGAGGGAGCAGGCCCGGAGGAGAAGACAGGGTGGTCAGCCATCTCCAGCACCCCACCCCATCTTTCTGGATGCCTCTATGGCCCTCCTCAACACAACCCCCATTGCCACCCTGTCCTTGCTCTTCTCTGTCCCTCACAGACTCTCTTAGGTTGCTGTTCCACCTGCTTTAATCTCTTTTTCGAAAAGGGTCAATAGAAAATTACTCTAAAATTTTGAAATGTTAGGGGTTGTGGATGTAACTTAGTGATAGCACTCTTGCCTAGCAGGCACCAGGCCCTGGGTTCAACCTCCAGCACCACAAAAAAAAAAAGGAAAAGAAACTGTTGGTATTAGTTTTGAACACATGCGTACACACATGGGTGCATTCATACATTCTCTGTCCCCCTGCTCTCCTTCCCATCTCTGTCTCTGCCCTTCTCTCTGAACTGGCTGCCTGTTTCTTCATCTCTCTCTCTCTTTCCTCCTCTTACGGATGGATGGTTGCCGCCTCATCTCTGCAGCAAAGATCGGATCTGAGCTTCCCTCTCAGCATGGGTAGGAATGAGATGCCTGGATAGCCCAAGGGGATGCTGCCAAGTGGCACAGCACAGTTGGTCTTTGAAGCTCTAGCCTTGACTTTGAATTACTTCCCATCTGTTCAGTGGAGGAAGCTCTCCAAGCCTGCTTCTTTTTTTGGGGGGGGAGGGGGCAGGGGGGTTACTGGAATTGAACCCAGGAGCTCTTCGTGGAGCCACATCCCTAGACATTTTTTTTTTTTGTATTTTATTTAGAGACAGGGTCCCACTGAGTTGCTTCTCACCTCTCTAAGTTGCTGAGGCTGACTTTGAACTCAAAATCCTCCTGCTTCAGCCTCCAGAGCTGCTGGAGTTACAGGCGTGCACCACCAAGCCTGTTTCCCAGCCCTTTTGAATTTTTGAGACAGGGCCGAGGCTGGCCTTGAACCTGGGATACTCCTGCCTCAGTCTCCTGAGGCATTGAGATGATGGCCACCCCACGTGCGCTTCATGCCCGTTTGTTTATCTATGAAATGGATGATTCAGCAGTGCATGTGTAGATCTCAGTACCTTGTAGCTGTACCATAAGAGAAGTTCATAGGATGAGAGTTGATCACCCAAAACTCATCTTCCCTCTCCCCCTGCCTTCTCTTTCTGGGTCTTCGGTCTGAGACCAAGAGGCCATTCATTCAGTCCTGTCCTCCGGCCCTGGCTCCTCCCGAAGAGTTCCAGATACTAGCCCTCTCTGGAGCAGCCTCCCTCCCCCAAACACTTGGCCAGCCCACTTCTCTGCCAGGGCCCAGCCTGTAGCAGCCAGCCTGAACAGGACTGGGCTGGGAACATCTCCAGCCCCCAGCAGGGCCCAGTGTCAGTTTCAAGCCCTTCTGGGGTAGGTGGAGGCTCTGGGTGGGGCTGCCAAAGTCAACAGGCAGCCAGTTTCCAAGGGCAGGGACCTGTTTGGCACCTGCAGGCCTGGTTTCCAGCCCACAAGCCTGGGTCTTGGCCTCTTTTGGGGTCAGCCCAAGTTCCTCTCCCTCTCTAAGTTCAAAGCTTCAAAGTCTCCCTTTTGCTGTCTGAATGCTCTGCGGGACCCCAGGCCTGTCCCTGCTCTCCATCCCAAGCCCCAGAGCAGCCCCCAGAAAGCTACCATCATACCCACTAAGCTTACACCTAAAACACCAACTACCTACCCCTCCCACAGTCAGGGTCACATCAACAGGACTTCAGTCTTCCCTTGTCTGCATTAGCATACTTTACCATACCCATAAACTCTCACCCAGGAGAAAGACTTTAGGAACTTTCCAAAAGGCACATCAATTCTTCAAATGGAGGATTCAGCAAAACTTTGGCTCCTTGGCATTCAAATCCCTTGCTGTTTGCTCTGACTCCTGACTGTTAAATCATGATCCTTACCCAATCCTAATCAAAGCACCTCCCATTGAAAGGTTTTATTTTATTTTAATTGATGTACTTGGGGTTGAACCCAGGGGCCTCACACATGCTGGGCAATCACTCTCGCCCTGAGCTACATCCCCAGTCCCTTTTTAAAATTTTTTAAAAATCTGAGACATGGGCTCTCTAAGTTGTCCAGGCTGACCAACTTGCAATCCTCCTGCCTCAGCCTCATGAGTAGCTTGGATTATAGCTGTGTATCACTAGACCTGGCTGAAAGGCCTGTTTTGCAACCAACTTTCGAGGTAGCATCTCCCTCACCAAGGCGGATGACAAACTGGTTGTACTGGTAATATCCGGGGAACCTGGGTTTAACACCTTCTACTTATCTTTATCCAAAATGAGTCATTCTGGTCTCCACGTGGGCCGCCCCAAAGATCCTAAGCCTAGTCCTCGTCCCCAAAACAGATGGGTTTCCTAAATCCCTTAGGGTCGCACCCAAGCTCCCTGTCCTCCAGCCACCTCTGACTGGGAGGCCCCTCTAGGGCTGACCCCGTGCCTCCTCACAGGTGCTTACAGACAGAAAGCATGGCAAGAAGTGAGAGGCTGAATTTAACTAACAAATGGGCGAGGGGTGTAGCTGGGGTTGGGCAGAAGCCTCACCAATACACACCTCTCTCCCTGGCTCTGGAAAGAGGGCAAAGCTCTCACCCTCTGCCACAGCCTGATTTGCTTTGCAAAATCTGAGGGTGTTCCATGGCCAGACCCCAGGGAAGCCTGTGAGAGCAGGTGCAGAAGGCAGGACAGCTCCAAACTGGTTGGATGCTGCTGCACCCCCCCCCCAGCGGCCCCCTCCTTCATTCCTAATCCCAAGTGTTCTCCGAGTTCTAATGCTGTGCCCCAAATCCCCCTCCCTATTCTGACACCTGTTTGCTTAGGTGTGGATTCTTGGCAATGAGGAGCCAGCCCTTCCCCCAAACTGAGGGGGGGGGGCAGCAGGATACCCCACCATGGGCCCTACCAGGGATAAAGACTGTGTATTTTGAGCTGGAGACTGGAGCGATTCAGAAGGGAGCCCCTTCCACCCCCATCAGAGCCTGGGCGTGCACCTTGGGCGGAGAACGGGGACGTCATTAGTGCCCTTTGCCCATGGGGAGCAGGCTCGGTGGGAGCCACGCAGGTGCCTCGCCCAGCACTGCCCTGCTCCAACACCCTCCCTGCCCCGGGCGAGGCTGTCCTTCCTCTCCCCCAGAGAGGCTCCCGGGGCGCAGGTCCCAGGGCTGTACAAAGAGTCCTTTGTCCGCTCTGGAAACAATTGTTCTCCCCTTTATGGAAACATGGGCTGTGTCTCATAATCAAGCGTTCAGAGGCTGGATCAAAGGGCACTGCAGCAGCTCGGGGTGCAGGGGATTATGGCAGTGTCCTCGGAGGGAGCCTCTGACAACCTGTCATCAGCCCCTAACCCTTACCTGTCCCAAGCCCGCTGAGAGCACCCTTTCTTCCCTGGCTTGGACCTGTGTGAGCCTTGGGGTGCGAAGGTAGCTGGGGGAGACCGGACAGGACGGGGTGGGTCTGTCCCCCTCCTGGCACCCAGGGCTCAGGTTACAGCCCCTGCCAGCGCGGCACTGGGTGTGAACGTGCAGAGAGGCACTAACTGGTGAGAAAGGGTGGTGTCTGGCTTGGCCCAGGGCCACCCCCCATCTTCCAGATCCTCAGTCAAGCTGGGACTGCCCCCCCCCCCATCGCAGGGGCCTCTTCTCCCCATTCGCCCAGGTTCCTGGGAGTCTCCGCCCAGACTCATGGGCCCAGGTTCCCCATTCTGCCCACAGCTCCCAACCCCTCTGCCTGTGGCCACCCCACCCCCTTCCCACATCCCCTGTTCCACTTCTCCTCCACCCACCTATGGCCCTCCCCACCCTCCCTGCATCTCCCACGTGAAAACAACTGGGTGGCCCCCAATTCTGGTGGGCCTCCCCTTCTCCATCATGCCCACGTCTCCAGGCCTGGAGGCTGAGGACATGCAGGTTCCAGACCACAAACTCCCTCTTTGCCTCCAGAAATGTATCCTACATGATTTTTTAAAGAACCCAACAAAAACATGTCCTAAATCACTCATGTGAAGATTAAAACCAATCTCTCCGGCAAGACTGCAACCTCTCTGGGCCAGAGCTATAATCAGAGCATAGAAAATCACATTATCAAAACTGGAAGAGTCCTTAGAGACAGATTTTGAGGCTTGTGATCCCGATTCTCCCAGTTGCATGCCAAATTTTGTGCACCTGTTCATTGTTGTGGAGAGAGCTGTAGGTATCATTGGTATTTCAAAATAATTTACAGAAGTCACTGATCTAGCCCAGTCCATACATATACGAAGCTACATCCTGAGCTACATCCCCAGTCCTTTTTATTTTATTTTTCTGTTCTGAGACAGAATCTCACTGAATTACCCAGGCTGGCCTCAAACATGTGCTCCTCCTGCCTCAGCCTCCCGAGTCACTGGGATTCCAGGTGTGCACCCCTCCACCCAGCTCCAATCCTAACTATTTTGCAGATGGGAAAACTGAGGTTCACAGTGTGGGAAATCATTCAGCAAGTTTAATGGTTCCACGGAGGCTAGAGGTGAAGTCCTGAGACTAGAGATGTGGATCCCTGTAAGGGTTTCCCATAAGGCTTATCTCCTTGTCAGTGGCCACAGGGACTTATGTGTCCTGTGGCCACTGACAAGGACACATAAGTCCTTTATAATTTTATTATAAAATAAAATTTAATATTTTTTAGTTGTCAATGGATCATTTTTATTTTATTTATTTATTTATATGTGGTGCTGGGGATCGAACTCAGGGCCTCACACATGCCAGGCAAGTGCTCTACCACTGAGCCACAAATCCAGTCCCAAAGGACTTATGAATTTTTAAAAGGATGAAGATGAAATGTTTGGGAGACCCAGCTCGCTCCCTGAGGAAGATTAGAATCAAGCAGAGACGGACTGGTGAGACTTGGCAGGCAGGGAAATGAATAAACACAGTGGTTCAACCCTTCGCCCTGAAATAACACCCAAAGACACTCACCACAAAGACACCAGTAAGCTGGTCCAGAAGAAGGAAGGCCACCAGGGCCTGTATGCTGTCCCCAAGAGGGTCAGGCTGATTGTGGGCATGTGAACAAGCGCAGCCCGGGCTCTGGTATATGGTCTGTGGTCCTGTCTCCAAGAAATTCAGCGTCCTGCCCAAGAGACAGACACAAGGGCCCTCCCTACACTCTGTGCCCCACACAGCAGCAGGACAGTTGAGACCCTCCGTGGCTCCCCATCTTACAAAGTAAAGGCCTCCCACCTGCCAAGGCCCTGTGGCCACGTTGCTGAGCCACACCTCCTCCCCGCCCTCCTCTGCTCTGTTCCAGCTGTGCATGTCACCTTGCTATTCCCCCAGGAGCCTCAGGTTCTGGCTCTGTAGCCCTGCAAGCGGCTCTCAGGCTGACCAGCTCTTCTCCGAGGCGGTCCCTGACTCACATCCTCAGCTTCTGATCCTTTCTGATTCCTTTAACCCAGAGCCCTTGTGTGCTGAGCCATCAGAGCTAACTGCACCCCAGCGGAGGGCTCCCCCTGCCTTTACATCAGTGCCTGACGTGATTGTCTGTGTACTTATTTTTAATTATATTTGCGTTGTCTGTCTCCCCAGGTAGAATATCAGCCCCGCGAGGATGGAATTTTTGTCCGTTTTATGCTCCGCTGTGTATTGAGTGTGTAAACAGCACATAGTAGGAGCTCAAGAAATATGGTAGTGACTATTCTTGAAAGAATATAGAAAAAGGGATATTAGATTAGGTAAACCACAAGGCTTCAGCTTCCCATAGGGCAGAGGGTAGGGGGTGGGGGCATTAAACTGGGTCTCTGGGACCCCATCGGCCTCCAGCAGGCAGGCTAAGCTGGGGTGGTCCAAGGGCGCTGTCAGGGAGTGACTGAGGAGGATGGGCCTGCAGGGTGTGGGCATGGCACGGCTGAGTGAGGAGGGACCAGAAGGACCCTGCTGAGGACGTATCCAGAAGACTCTAAAGTTCCTGAGAATGCAAGAGGGCACGAGACCCTTCCAGGCAACAGCAAAGCCTCAACAAATAGCAGCTCCCCAATCTTGTAGAGCCAAAGCCCTAGGAGACTTCTGGATTTCTCTTTTTCCCTCAGTCCCCACCTATGGTCAGCTTGCAAACCCAGTTCTTCCCAAGTCTCTCACAGTAGTGATCTTTAGGAACAGGGACGTCTGCTGAGCACTCGGTTACCCCTGACCGCCCTGTGAAACTGATCCCTCAAGCCCCTTCCCTCCTCAGCTGGGCTCTTCATAGCTGGAAGGTCCCTTTCTGTCACTGGGGTCTCCTCGGAGTGGTCTTCTCTAACCACACACAGTCATCTTCCAATAATCGGGTTTTTTTTTATTTTTTTAAAAATATTTTTATTTTTTGGTACTGGAGATGGAATTCAGGGTCTCCCGCTGAGCTGCATCCCTGGCCCTTTGGAATTTTTATTCTGCGGTAGGGTCTTCCCAAGCTGCTCAGGCTGGCCTAGAACTTGTGATCCTCCTGCCTCAGCCTGTCAAGCCTTAGGGGTTACAGGTGTGCCTCACGGTACCTGGTTTAAGCTATTTTTACCTATTTTAATTCCCCACATAACATTTAGCACTCCCTGTGGGTTTTCTGGTTAGATAGCTGGACTTTCCCCGTGAGAATGTAAATTCCAGCCAGGTGGGGGTGTGCTCCTGTAGTCCTAGTAAGTCAGGAGGCTGAGGCAGGAAGATCTCAAGTTCAAGGCCAGCTGTCTGGGCAACTTCCCAAAGCCCTATCTGAAAATTAAAAAGCAACAACAACCAACTGCTGTAACATAGTAGCATAAAACCCCTCAGTTCAATCCCCAGGACTACAAAAAAGTCCCACGAGGGGCACACTCCACCCAAAGAAGGATCAGAGCACAGCGGGCACTCAGCAAGCTTAACAAAGACAGGGTGAATAAAACCCCATTTAGAGCCATGAAGGCAAAAGCACAGAGAGGTTAAGCAACTGATCTGAGTTGTAACAGTAAACAGCAGAGGCTGGATTCACCTTCTACATCTGCTGTGTTTCCTGCGTATCAGCCTGTCCCTTCCATCCAGTCGCCACATAGTAGCCCAAGCGAAATGTTCAAAATAAAAGGAAAATTCCTCCTGACTCACCTTCCTGTGGCTTCCCTTGCTGCACTTATCTCTAAACTTCTCGTGGAGACGTAATTTTCTATTATTATTATTTTATTATCATTTTCTATTATTATTATTATTATTATATTATTATTATTATCATTTGCAGTACTGAGAATGGAATCACAGGTGCTCCGGCACCGAGCTATGCCTCCTTTATATTTTGAGACAGGGTCTCACTTAATTGAACTTGCTATCCTCCGGCCTCAGCCTCCGAAGTAGCTGGGATTACAGGTGTGCAGGGCCAAGTGCAGTGGCACACACCTGTGTGCTACTTGGTTTTCTTTTGTTATTGTTTTTTTTTTTTTTTTTTTTGCAGCACTGGAGACTGAACCCAGGAGTGTGTGCTCTTCCATTGAGATACATCCCTGGTCCTTTCTTTAATTTTTTATTTTGAGTCTGGGTAATTTGTCTAGGCTGGCCTCAGACTTGCACTCCTCTTTCTTCAGCAACCCCGGGTTGCTAGGAAGCCCGGCCCCACCATAATTTTCAACCACTCTCACCAACTCCCAGCCTCTGTTCTCCCCCAGGCAGTCCTCCCTCACTCCTACCCCAGGGCCTTTGCACTTGGTCTCTCCTCTCCAGAAACGTTTTGCCTTGGCTCATTTTTACTCACCAAGTCCCCTCGGAAAGGCCAGCCTGGGTAACTTTGCAAGACCCTCAGCAACTTAGCAAGATCTTGTCTCAAAAAAAAAGTGCTGGGAATGAAGGAAAAAGTCATCTGACCACTCTAAAGCCACCCAGCCTGCTCTGCCTAGTTACTTTCTACCGCATCCCCTTAGCATATCCTCACCACCTACTTGTCACCCATTACAATGACTCTTCTATTGTTTGTCCCCAGCTACCCAGATCATAAGCTTCATGAAAGCAAAGACTGTGCCTCCTGGCTTCCCTACCGTGTCTCGGGTGCCCAGAACAGTGCCTGGCATAAAGAGAACCCTTGTGGGGCTGGGGATGTGGCTCAAGCGGTAGCGCGCTTGCCTGGCATGCGTGCGGCCCAGGTTCGATCCTCAGCACCACATACCAACAAAGATGTTCTGTCCGCCGAGAACTAAAAAATAAATATTAAAAATTCTCTCGCTCTTTCTCTCTCCTCTCTCATTCTCTCTTTAAAAAAAAAAAAAAAAGAGAACCCTCGTAAAACATTGTTAACTGAATGAGCCCAGGAGCCAATGCACTGGGAAGAAGGTCTAAGGGGCAGGGAAGAAGTGGGGTTGGGAAGGCAGGGCGGGCTGCAGACAGCTGTCCGGGGGGCAGGAGCAGACCCCGCAGGCCCAGGCACTCATACCAAGAACCATGCCCAGACCACCTGTTAAAAGACTAATAACACGGAGCCCTCCCTGCTGGTGACTCGGGAGCAGAAGACTCTATTGAAACTGGCAAACAGCAAGGCACAGTGGTGTGCATCTGCAACCCCAGCTCCTTGGGAGGCTGAGGAGGGAGATCTGAGAATTGGAGCCCAGCCTGGGGAACTTTGCAAGAGCTCATCTCAAAAACAAATCAATGAATAAAAACTGGCAAAAGGCAGGCAGGCACCACTGGTGGCTGAACCCAGTGCATCCCGCTCCTCTTATCGACTTTCTCTGAAGCTGTTATCTCTCTGGACTTCAAACAGCTGCCTCTTATCTTTGGCCCAGCCCAGGCAGTTATCAGGTTCTAGAATAACAGCTTCCCGGGCTGCTAGGATCCCAGCGCCAGGTCTCCTGCCTGGCATGAGGAGGCCCTGGGTGTCTTTCTGCCCTGTGCTCACCAAGGTCCCCTTCATTCCCCTCAGGGGGGTGTCACAGCACAGAGGGAGGGGACAAAGTGCAGAGACAAATCTCCAGAAGCCACCTTGGGCAGGGTCAGAGCTAAAAAAAAATTAGCCCAGAGGTCCAGCTGGTCTCATCAGGGACGGGCACGAGGCCTCCTCTTACAACCTGAGCCGTGAGTTCACGTCTTAAATGAACCTTGGATGTTAGGCCTCCTCTGAGAACGTTCCAGTCTAGGCGCCCTCAGGACAAGAAGCTCACCAGAAAAGAAGTGGGGCAATGTGCCGCGCTGTACCCTCCCCCAGAAGCCACCTGTCACTCGCCCAGAGCCAAGTCACCTTCAGGACTTGGAAGACAGATGGGCAGGTCACTTTGCAGGATAGACCCGGACCTCAGGTTTCTGCCTCCTCACCCTCCCCAGGAGGGCACGGATGCTTCCAGGACTCAGTCAAATCCAGGAAGCCACAGGGTGACCCCCACCTCCCTTTACTTCACATCAGGTGGCCCACACCCCATTAAGCCAGAGAGCCAGGGCCATCCTGGAGGGTAGGGCACAGCATGCCCTGAAGGACTTGTGCCAACTGCTTTCCCCCTTGCCCCCTCTCTATTTGCTCCGTAGGTATACCGTGAGGGGCAGGGCGGGACTCCTAAGGAATATTTATTGATTTATCTTAATTTTTTATTTTCCATGTTTATTTTGAGATGCCACCTTGCTACGTTGCCCAGGCTAGTGCTGAACTCCTGGGCAAAAGCAATCTTCCTGCCTGAACCTCCCACGTGGCTGGGGCTTTCAAGCACGCACCACTGTGTCCAGCTCCTAAGGCATCTCTAAAAGTTGGCCAGGCCCCCACGGGTGCAGCTCAGCAGTTGAGCTATGAGGCCCTCCAGCTCCACTGGGGGCGGGGGGGGTTCAATGAAAAGTTGGCCAGACTCTCACCTCCTGCTCCGTTCTGCCTTGAAGATCAGCAGGATGCCAAGGAGGAAGAGGCACCTGGAGAGGTGGCACTGGGAGCAGCACGTGGGTGCCCAGGCAAAGCATTTGTCAATAAGGAAGGGCGACGGCAAGGCAGGGCGGAGAGGAGGCTGAAGGGTGGCAGGTTTCCCATCATGGACGGCCCCCTGAGCTGAATGACAGACCCTGGACTTAACCCCCAGGGACAAAGGGAAACTGCTGAGGGGCTTTAAGTAGGGGGTGGCCAGCATCAGATTCACAGGTTTGAAGACACCTGGCTGCATCTACAGGAAGCATCGGAACTCCTACCCAACCTGCCAAATCTCCCAGGCGGTGCCAGCCTCTATCTCCAACCTTGTGCATCTCAGTGACCAGCCCAGTGCCTCACCCGCAACCCCCACTCTCTGCTCCAGGGACCACCGCGCCCCAGATCTCCACACCGTGACACTGCTCCTCCACATAAGATGCCCCTCTCCCCTTGTGTGTTGTTTAACACCCAGGGCAGGTAGTGCCTGACTCGTGGTAACCCTCTCAATCGATGCATGTTTGTTTTACACACAGCAGAACTAATCCTCCCTCTTTCCCTCCCACTGGTCAGAGCACACACCTTTAATACAGCACTTAGGTCGCTCTGCAATAACCTGTTGACTTCACTTCTCCACCCAGACTGTGAAAATCCCTGAGTGTTTGGACTTTCGCATCTCTGTGTCCCCACCACGTGGTAGACAGTAAGTTCGACCCGTGCTCTGTATCCGCAGGCTCTGCATCCTCAGATTCTACCAACTGGGGATCAGAAATATGTTTTACAATATTACATGGCAACTGACATCTATCACAGACCCAGGATGGCCATGACTCTGCTGAACAGGTATAGCTTTTGTTTGTTTTTTCCCCTCACTGGGGATTGGACCCAGAGTCTCCAGCATGCTGGACGAGCGCCCCACCACAGGGTTTCATCCCCAGGCTTTTGTTTTGTTTGAGACAGGGCCTGGCTAAGTAACCCAGACTTGAACTTGGGATCCTCCTACCTCAGCCTCCTGAGTAGCTGGGATTAGACACCTGCATCACAGCACCTGGCTAAAATGATTTTTCTTGTCACTATTCCCTAAACAATACAGGTTAATACTATTTACATAGCAGTACACGGTATTAGGTATTATAAGTAATCTATACATGATTTTGAAGTATACGGGAGGATGTGTGTGGCTATGTGCAAATACCACACCGTGTATTATATATAAGGGATTTGAGCATCCATGGATTTTGGTATCCACAGGAGTCCCAGAGCCAATCCCCCGCAGATACCAAAGGGACACTCACTAAATGCTTATAAAATGAATGAATGCATGACACCTCTCTGAAACCTTCCCTAATTGTGTGTGTGAGTGTGTGTACGCTAGGAAGCAAGTCCAGGACCTCAAGCACCCGAAGCATGCACTTTATCACTGTATCACACTGCCCCACTGAATAACCATGGCACATTTACACTCCCTCTTCCATACCCCTCCCTCCACTCTTGCAGGCCCGTAGTTAATCCACAGCCCTCAGTCAAGTCCAGGTCCAAACCCTGGCTGCACCTTTTGAGGGCCTGGGGCACTCAGTTTCGACTTAGTAGGTAATTAATAACGGGGGCAAGATCTGTACCTATTCCTTTATGGAAGCAGAAGAACTCCATCAGGTAATTCATGATAAGAGTTGAGCAAATGTCAAATCAATGGCAACTGGGTTATTCTAGCATCAACATGGTTTTATCACTTCCAGAATCCCAAAGCCAGATGTGTGTGCCTCAGAGGTTCCTAGGGAATAAGACGCCTTAGCTGTGGCTGGAGAACAAGAAGACACAAAGTGAAGATAGTATTTGTAAAAGTTTGTAAAGTGACAGAATTAAAAAAAAAAAAAAAAGGAACAGAAAAGTAGAGGAAGGCTGGCCAGGGCAGTGACAGAGTCAGGAGGGATCTTGAGGCCCTGGGAGTGCCCGTCTGTATTGGTGTGGCAGGGCCAGATGACAGGCTGCCCGGCAGCTGGGCTCTGGAGCTCCTCTGGCCTGAGCCGGATGCAGCCCGCCACCACCAGTTCTCCTGGCGCTCCTGGTTCTCCCAAGGAGCCTGCTGAAATCTCCTGGAGTTGCTCTCCAGTTAGGCATGGGGGGGCCTGGGAAGCTAAAGACAAACTGACCTCAGCGGCTGGATGCGGCTCAGTGGTCGAGAGCTTGCCTAGTTTGCCTGGGTTGGATCCCTGGCACTGCAAAAACCCAACCACATCAAAATTGTCATCAGGAACCCTGACAGATCACCCTGCAAATTAACAGCATTCCCTGGGCCTCACAAGCCATAACTTGTACAAATATTATTTACAAATATTTGTATATTGGGATAGCATTATCTAGCTCATAGACTTTTTCTTGCAGTACTAGGGATGGAACCTGGGAACTCGGGCATGCTATGCAAGCACTCTCTCCCTGAGCCACATCCCTAGCCCCTCTTTATTTATTTATTTTTTATTTTGAGACAAGTCTTGTTAAGTTTCCCAGGCTGCCCTTGAACTTGAGATCCTCCTGCCTCAACCTCCTGATTAGCTGGATTACATGTGTTAGCCTGGTACTCATAGCATTTTAATGATTCAATTTGATAATGTTAGGGTGGCCATATAACTTATTATCCAAACTGTGGTACATTTGAAAGTGAAAGGGATCACTGGTAGTATTCACCCTGGGACAATAGGCTAAAACCAGGATTGTTCCAGGCAAACTGGGAGGTAAGGTCCCTGGTCCTGTATGTAAGCACCTTGCACTAGTAACAATGATAGTAGCTGGTGCTCACTGGCTCTGACTATGTGTGGTGTCTGGTTCTAAGGGATTTCCCTAATTTGATCCTCACAACGGAAGTGCCTATTTTACAGTTGGATATCCACCATTTTATAGGTGAATAATTCAAGACACAGAACAGTTAAGTAATAGCAATGACTGAACTAGAAATTGAACTTGGAGTCTATGTGCTAAATTACTGGACCATGTCTTTTTTTTTTTTTTTGGTATGAGGAATTGAACCCAGGGACACTCAACGGCTGAGCCACATCTCCAGCCCTTTTGATGTTTTATTTAGAGACAGGGTCTCACTGGGTTGCTTAGGGCTCGATAAGTTGCTCGGCTGCCTTTGAACTCATGATCCTCCTGTCTCAGTTCCCAAACTGCTGGGATTACAGGTGTGCGCCACTGCACCCAGCTCGACCATATCTGTTTTGATAAAAACTGTTACAGTTCCTCGCTTTCTTTTTTTCACTTTTAAGAGATAAGTTCTCTCTGTATTGTCCAGGCTGCCCCCAAACTCCTGGGCTTAAGGAATCCTTTGCTTTAGTTCTGGAACAGCTGGAACTATACATAGGTGTCCACCTCTGCTGCTGCTTCTTCTCCTTCTCCTTCTCCTCTTTGATTGCAGTGCTGGGGATTGAACCCAGGGCCTTAGGCATGCTAGGCAGGCGTTCTCCCACTAAGTTTATCCCCAGCCCTCTCCCTTCCTTTTTAAACCGTCCCACACTGATCCATGCACATGAGCCCCAGCTGGAGCAGAGGTGTCCTCTGTAGCATGGGCCCTCCCCTCACTGTCCACGCTCGTTCCCTGGGTGACCCTAACCCCACATGCTGAGCTATAGCTGTGGTCACCAGCCCACTGTCCTCTGCTGAGCTCCAAAACAGCAGAGTATATTCAAGAGCTGCCTGGACACCTCTGACAGGCATCATCTGAAACCCAAGCCCACTGAGAAGGAGCCAAGGTGACCTCCTGCAGGGCCCGGGGTGCTCCGGGGCCGGTTATCTAGACTAGAGAAATAGAGGAAGCCATGTGCTTGAAATAAAAATAAGTAAATAATTTAAGACCAGCTGGGCACACCTGTAATCCCAACCGTGTACGAGGCCGAGGCAGGAGGATCTCAAGTTAGAGGCCAGCCTGGGGAACTCAGTGAGACCCTGTCATGAAATAAAATAAAAAGGACTAAGGATGAAGCGGAGTGCTGACCTCCCATGTGCAAGGCCCTGAGCTCAGTCCCCGGGAGCACAGAAACAAAAGCCCTGCCTGTCGCTGGATGGCTGATAGCTCCTGGGCAGCCAGAGAAGGAAGCTGTTTTCTGACCACGCCCACGTCAGCACGTCACAGGTGGGGTTCTTCAGAAGCAGACGCTGAGTCAGAGTTTGGGGTGTAAGATGTTTCCCAATGACCAGAAAGGGAGGAAGCAGGACTGGTCACAGGGAGAGGCTGACCTGCAATGTAGGCCCAGCAAGGCCTCCACCCACCCAGCATGGAACCAGGATGAGTGGCCTGTGGGGGCTGAGGTGGTCAGGCCTTTATACCCAGCGTGCTCAGTTCCCAGATGTGGGCTGTCTTGCAAAAGTGTGAGCTCAGAGAAGTCCCTCTGCAGGTGGCTGACCCTTGGCAGCTCACAGTGGGAGCTGTCTGGTGTCTGTGCTCCCCACAGACGGGTGCCAGATCCTGCCCCCGAGGGAGATTTCACCCCCATGTCCCTCACAGCCCACCTGGTCTGCCTCTCCAACTGTGGGTCAGGTTCACAGCTCCACATCCGTCATCCTGCCTCTTTGATAGGAGTCCATCGAAGGGGACAGGGACAAACTGAAGACCTCACAGCTGTCACAAGCTTGTGTGTGTTGGAGGTCCTTATCTTCTCCCTACTCTGACATCCATTCTAGACTCCCTGCCCACTGTGACTCACCCGGTGGTGTGACCCCAGCTCCTCTAGACCTGGTGTGCTCCTGGCTGGGGTTGCTGTCCTTACTCGTGTATGTCAAACTTGGACAAAGGAACACCAAGAGGCACTCTCATTGATCACCAGGGTCCCACACAAATGTCTGTCTGTCTGTCTTAGCAGCAGGCCAATTTCCTCCTGATGACCAGAGTCAATTACCCCTGGAAGGTGGCGACTCCTCATCCTGCCTGCTGGGCCCTGGACACAGTGAGGCCAAAGCATGCAGCTCAGCCACAGCTTAGGGGTCAATGGAGGACTTGCTGGGTGTCCTCTAACAGCAGGGCCCTGAGAACTAGCTCATCTCCAGAAACGGGGCCATGGACGAGGACTTTTTATTTTGGCCACGACTCCCAGCCTTCTAGTCACCCTTGACTTCTTCCACTGTCACCTCCAAACATTATGTTACCGTCATCATTCATGCAACCCTCTGCAGGTCGGCCTTCCCCTCCCTGGCCGCCATTCTGACCTCCCCAGCATTGACCGTGCCTGCCACAGTCTGGTGTCTCGTCCTTAGTGCAGTCACCTGGTCTCCATGGTTCCTGGGTAGTCCCACCATCTCTACTGACCTCAACAAGTCTCTCTTACTGGGCCCTCCACCTAGAGGACAGCCACCACTGAGCTCCGGTGCTGCTGCCCCTCTTGACACTGCGGGTCATGGTATAAATGGCGTGTCCTCAGGGCCTCCCGCGGGGCCTGAACGCCTGGGGGTCTTCTGACAGCACACAGTGAACCAGGTCAGCCTTTTCCCTTCCCTGCCCATTCTGCAGCAGCCACTCTGCCTTTGCAACTTCATCGATGTGGTCAATCACTTTTGCCAGCTTCTGCAAGCACTGGCTATAGCAAGTTCCTACGCATCTCCTGGGGTCCTCACTTCAAATTCTAAATCCTGTACCTCAGATCTCACTCCAGTCAGAATGGCAGTCATTCAGAATATAAGCAACTGTAAGTGTTGGCGAGGATGTGGGGAAAACAGTCCACTCGTACATTGCTGGTGGGACTGCGAATGGGTGCAACCATCCTGGAAAGCAGAATGGAGATTCCTAAGAAAACTGGAATGGAACCACCATTTGACCCAGTTATCCTACTCCTAGGTTTATACCCTAGGACTTAAAATCAGCACACTACAGGGATGCAGCCACAGCAATGTTTATAGCAGCTCAATTCACAATAGTTATACAATGGAGCTAAACTAGGTGCCCTTCAACAGATGAATGGATGAAGAAAATGTGGTACATAGATACACAATGGAATATTACTCAGCCTTAAAAAAAGAATGAAATTATGGCATTTGCTGGTAAAATAAATGGAACTGGAGAATATTATTCTAAGAAAAATAAGTCAATCTCAAAGAACCAAAGGCCATGTGGAGTGTAGGCCCTTCTCTTCCTTGAGAAAGACAGAAAAATTAGACCCAGTACTTTCCCAGCTGGGTCACCGTGAGTACAGATGATGTGATGGGTCCCCTTGTGACCGGCTTCCCAGGGAAGGAGACAGAGCTGGACTGTAAGGAACGGATTAAGCACCAGCACTTCCTAAGGAAGGGCGAGGAAGCGAGAGTGGGTAGAGGGGAAGTCCAGGTGCGGCGTGGGCCTGGGAAGCCCAGCCCCAGCAGCCGAGAGCTCTGGAGTGAGTATTGCCGTCAGAGTTGTCCTGCATTAGGCCAAGATGTCCAGGTGGCCATACCCACATCTTGCTCAGTCCTTGTAGCCTGTGGTTTATGAAGCTAAGGCGGATGCTGACGGTGCTGATGACTGGAGCCGTGACCTCACTCCCCACACCTGGGCAGCAGGCCTTCCCCTGAAGAAGGCTCTAGGCAGCACATTACCACGCCTCCACTCACCTGCATTGCTCCTGGTAACAACCTAAGCCCTGTTCCAGGCGAGAGACTAAGTCTCTCTGAGCTGCAGGACTTAACACAGTGTTCATCTAGGGATCAGGCTGACGCTACCCTATGAACTTGAGGATTCAAATAAGGCCAGAGTCACATAGAGGACCATCCACTCAGAGGTGCTGAGGGGCAGCGTTCTTCTGAAGTCAACTGCCACGGGTCTGCTTTCATGTATAAATCATGGAATTAGGTGGGGTGGGGTGGGGTGGTGCACACCTGTAGTCCTAGCGGCTGGGGGATCACAAGTTCAAGGCCAACCTCAGCAACTTAGCAAGTCCCTGTCTCAAAATAAAAAATAAAAAGGGTTGGGGAGGGGCTGGGATTGTGGCTCAGAGGTAGAGCGCTCACCCAGCACGTGTGAGGCACTGAGTTTGATCCTCAGCATCACATACAAATAAATAAATAACAGTAATGTGTCCATCTACGACTAAAAAGGTGGGTGAGAGCTGGAGATGTAGCTCAGAGTTAGAGAGCCCCTGTGTTCAATCCCCAGTGTCAGAAAAATTTTATAAAGAAGGAATCAAGTTCTCAAAGTTATACTACATGCAGCATGGCCTTGGCCTTGATTTCTTTTTTTAAAGACAGGGTCTGTCTAGTTGCCTAGGCGGGCTTGAAACTTGAGCTCCTCCTGCCTCAGCCTCCTAAGTAGCTGGGATTACAGGTGTGTACCACTGTGCCCCAAAACAACAACAGCAACAAAACTTGACTAAAATTTAATTCAGATGCCACATAATTTACCTATTTAAAGTATACAATTCACGGGGCATGGTGGTGCACACCTGTAATCCCAGTGGCAGGAGGATCACAGTTTCAAAGCCAACCTTAGCAATTAGCCAGGCCCTGGGTTCAGAGCAACCTAAGCAACTTAGGGAAACCCTGTCTCTAATTAAAATATTAAAAGAGCTAGGGATGTGGCTCAGTGGTTAAGCACCCCTTAGTTCAACCTTTGGTACAAAAAACAATTTAAAAAAATAAGTTACACCACGGAGCTTTAGTGTATTCATAGAGCTCTGCAACATCACGACAATCCACTGCAGAACATTCTGACCATTCCGCAATGAAACCCTGTGCAGATTAGCCATGATGCTACTCTACCCCACCCTAGCCCTAGGCAAGCACTGACGTACTTTATGTCTCTTGCGTATTCTGAATATTCATAAAAATGAACATTTCATATGAGGACAATATACGGCCACTTGTGTTTGTATTTTGTGATGCTGGGTTGCTCACACTAGGCAAGCACTCTACCACTGAGCTTCATCCCCAGCCACTCTGTGATGGTTCCTTAGCATGAGACCTTCAAGGTTCATTCTGATTGTGACATGTATCAGAACTTTTTTTTTTGTATGTGTGTGTGTGTGTGTGTGTGTGTGTGTGTGTGTGTGTTTGTGTGTGGTGCTGGGGATTGAACCCAGGGACACTTTATTTTATTTTTTTTTTTAATATTTATTTTTTTTTTTAGCTGTAGTTGGACACAACACCTTTGTTTTATTTATTTATTTTTATGTGGTGCTGAGGATCAAATCCAGGGCCTCCCACGTGCTAGGCAAGCGCTCTACCCCTGAGCCACCATCCCAGCCCCCAGGGACACTTTAGTCTTGCCTCATCCTCTGGAGTCACTGGGATTACAGACATGCACTACCGGCCCAGCATTTCATTCATTCTTATAGCTGAATAATATTCCATTGTATGACTGTGCCACATTTTATTCTTTCATTCTTCAGGGGAAGGATTTGGGGGTTGCTTCTCGGTTTTGCCTATTATTCGTAATATTGCTGTGAACATTTGTGTACAATTTGCATGAGATCGTTTCTTTTTCATTTTTAGTCCTGGGAACTAAACCCAGAGCCTTGCGCATGCTAGCTGAGTGCTCTCCCACCGAGCTGCATCCCTTTTTATTTTTGTGTTTGAGATAGGGTCTCAGTAAATTGCCCGGGCTGGCCTCAGACCCGTAATCTTCCTGCCTCCGCCTCCTGAGCAGCTGGGATTACAGGTGGGTGTCACCAGGCCCAGCAAGAAGTGGCATTTACACCGAGAGCAGGAAGACTGGAAGGCAGAGGGACGAGCAGACGCAGGGGCCCAGGATGGAATAAGTGACGTGTTCACAGAGCTCCACGGAGACCGGAGCAGAGTGGCCAGGGACAGTCAAGGGAGCAGGACTGGGAAGGTCATGCGTAGCTAGGTTTCGTTGGCCTCTGTGGCCGGCACAAGGCGTGTAGATTTTATCATAAATGTGATGGAAAGTCATTGAGGTATTAAATGAGAAAGTGACGTAACTTATTTATCTTTCTTATTTTGTAATAAACTTATTTTAGTACTTGATAGTACTAAGAGTTCTCATATACCTCACACCTGGTTTCCTGTGATTTATTTATTTATGTATTTGTTTATTTATTGTGGTATTGGGGATTGAACCCAGAGGCGCACTGAACTGCACTTTACATTTTTTTTTTTTTTTAATTTTCAGACAGGGTCTCACTAAATTGCTCAGTCTGGCCTTGAAATTGCAATTATTATTCTCCTGCCTTAGCCTCCCAAGTACCTGGGATTATAGGTGTGCTCCACTGTGCCCAGCTTATTCTCTTCTTTGAACACCCCGTAGTTTTATTCATTTATTCATTCATTGTTTGTTCTTTATTTTTTCCTACTTAATGTTTATTGAGTAACCAGTATGCTCCAGGCCCTGGGATTTAATGGTGATTAATAAAGACACAAAATCTCTTACGGTACTTAGATGGTGTCGTATTGTCAATCATGCATCTAATTTATTCATTCAACAAACTTTCATTGAGCACTTACTAAGTGCCAAGCATGGTATTAAGTGCTGTGACTACAATGGTACCCATAATCCCTTATAATTTACGATGGAGGAGGCAGGTGCGCCAACCAAGAACGATGAAACAGTAGTTCAAGGGCTCTCTTAGCTTTACTCACCTCTAAGCTCCCTAAGGACAGAATCTGTGTCTGATTCAGATTTGCTTTACATATTAAGAAGCGCTCTGTAGGTGTTCACTGAATTCATGTAAATCCACAGCTTCTCTAGCGGTGACTAGATTCCCCAGGGTCTCCCCTTCAAGCTGCCCTGGCCCTGACCCAAATGACTTTGGGCTCCATGCTCCCCTCCACTTCTGCAGACCTCAGAAAGATGCGTCTCCCCCCAATCCTCCCCCCGACCCATGCCATCATCTTGCTCCTTGTGGAATTATCTGGACTGTCCAGATGTGGGGAGGGAGACCAGAAAAGCAGCTCCTCCCTCCCCCCTCCCTCCATCCCCCAGATGGGCTTCCAGGGAGGCTCCCAGGGACCCCAGTCTGCTCCCGCCAATCTTGCTCATCTGCCCTCACGGGGAGCCTTTCTCCTGGCATAACCCTGACCAGATCAGAGCAGAGCCGCTTTGGCCCCCAGCCCCGCCCTCTGCAGCTACGGTTGCCCTCCACGCTGTGGCCACAATGACAACCCAACCGAACGTTTTGTTGGGTTCGTGACTTGAGTCTGTTTGCAGAGTGCTGGCACCCGGGGCAGCTGACGAGTTGAAATTCTGCTCCACTCTCTGGCCCTGGGCCCACGCAACCACGCCCGCCCACACAGCACCGAGGCCAGCATCTCAGGTTACACCAGCGCACCCATGGTTACCCGGGGCAGGACTGGGCAGGAGGCCTCCCCCACCCCCCAGGTGGCTTGGGTGCCTGAGAAACACAGCAGGGCCCCATTGGACGTCTCCAGGACAGCAGAATGGGCATGCAGCAGCCCTGGTTGTCCTAGTCACCAGAATCAGGGGACAGCCCCACTTGCCTTTCCCTGGGGATTTTTTTTTCCTGTTGCTGTAGTAGGGACTGAATCCAGGGTGCTCTAACCCTGAGCCACACCTACAAACCCCTCCCCCCCTTTTTTTATTATTTTGAGACAGGGTCTCACTAAGTTGCCCAGGCTGGCCTCAACCTTGCAATCCTCCTGCCTCAGCCTCGCCATACCTAGGATGAGAGGTGTGCACCACCACCCCTGGGTTCCCAGGTTTCTCTGTGCGGAGCCTCACCAAGCCACTCTGGGCTTGTTCGTACTTGCCTGGGAAACCTGAGTCTAGCCTCCCTATCATGCCCCTGCTAGGCCTGAGAAAAGCGCTTCAGGTAATGGTAGGGACCACGTGTCACCTATGAGCGTGATGTTGCTCCCACCTGTGCTCATCACCATCCCCATCCCCCAAGCAAACACCTTGACACCTCGGCTGATTCCTTCACTTCTTGTGCCTCACGGCTAATTCATCAGCAGATCCTATCAGCTCTACCACCAGGTATAGTTCTAATCAGTCGGTTTTCACTATCTATGGCTGCTCCACCCTCGTCCAATGTACCATGATGTAAAACATTCCAAACAAGGGCTTCCCGTCACTCTTAATGTGACCCTCCAGCTCTCTGTTCTGACCTTTAAGACCCTGTGTGCTCTGGTCCCTGGGGTCTCCCTGCCCACCGCTTGTCTGGTTCCACCATGGATTTTGGCTTTAGCACACAGCTTTCTGCTTGTCCAAATCACCCAGTTGGCTCTCATTTCCAGGCCCTGCTGTTCCCTAATCCCATGGCTCACTACTTCCCATCAGCCAGGCCTTAGCTGTCATCGCATCTCTGCAGAGAGCCTTTGCCCAATGCCCCATTTAGAACAGGGCTCCTCCCAACCCCTGCTCTGCGCCAGCGCAGTATCCTGTCACCTGTCTTCAGAGCACATAGTGCCCTAAGATTTTTTGTCTTTCTTTACTAATTTACTGGTTTTACTGATTACTGTCCCTCGCCAGCTCCAATGCCAACACCTGAGGACAGGTATGTTGAACCCAGGGGCAGCTTAACTACTGAGCCACATCCTCAGCACTTTTTAATATTTTATTTAGAGACAGGGTCTCACTGAGTTGCTTAGTGCCTCATAGTTGCTGAGGCTGGCTTTGAACAGTTCTCCTGCCTCAGCCTCCCAAACAGCTGGGATCACAGGTATGCACCACCGTGCCCAGCCCCATCCCAGGATTTTATTTAGAGATAGGGTCTTGCTCAGTGCCTTAGGGCCTTGCTAAGTCACTGAGGCTGGCTTTGAACCAGTGATCCTCCTGCCTCAGCCCCCCAGAGCCACTGGGATGACAGGCGTGGGCCACCACCGTGCCCAGCTTTCCTGTTCTCTTGAGTGTCCTCAGCACCACTAACAAGAGATGCTCCATAGAAACATTTTTGAGGAATGAATGATGCTAACAATCTAGTTATCTACCCTAACACTTACACCAAACTCAAGGCCCATAAAAGTTTGTAGTAGTCCTGGTTTGAAGATAATTTGATGAAAAAAAAAAAAAAAAGTTGGAGTGCACACACCACCGTGGATGAACTCTGGAAAAGGTATCCAAGTGAAAGAACTCAGTCCTAAAAGGCTATGTGTTGTATGACTCCATTTATATGAAATGTCCAGAATGGACAGTCTGTAGAGACAGAAAATGAATCAATGGATGCCTGGGGCAGGGTGGGGGGTGGGAGCGTGACTGCCAATAGGTACTTTTTAAAATTTTTTATTTATTTGGTGTTGGGGATTGAACCTCTGGATGCTTTACCACTGAGCTACATCCCCTTACTTTTTGAGACAGGGTCTCACTAAATTGCTGAGGCTGGGTTTGAGGTTGAGATCCTCCAGCCTTAGCCTCCTGAGTAGCTGGGGTAACAGGCACGGTGCCCCCGTGAACACAGACTTTCTTCTTGGAGTGATGCAAATGTTCTGAGGTTGAGTAGTGGTGATCGTTGCACAATTCTGTGAACATACTAAAAACCACGCAATTATATTCTTTAGAAAGGTGAATTTTGTGGTGTGTGAATTAGATCTCAATATACCTGCTATTTTATAAAAGTTATTCTATGATTGAAATAGTGGCCAAACAGTAAAAAGAGGGATTAAAATGCATCTTAAATGGCAACCGACGAACTGCTGGTGGTTGACTTTCCAGATATGTGGTCACCAGGGAGCACATGTATAGACGGCTACTGTCAAACCTGAGATCAAATCACCTATAGACCATGACATTCTCCCTTGGGAACCTGGGATAAATTTTGGAGTAAGTCTTTCCAGGATCATGCTCTGCGAAGGTTATAGAGGGTGGTGAACACCAGAGCTCTACACCAACCCTTTAACCCTGCCTAAGAGTGCCTGTATAGACACTGCGTGCCTTGCTTAACAGTCCCCTGGGAGAGGCCGCCTCTTCTGGGAAGGTTTTGGCTCACCCACACCATGTGGACTACCCCCACCGCCTCTCTAAGTTCTTCATTGATTTTTTTTGGGGGGTGGATTAAACCCAGGGGTGCTTACCCACTGAGCCACATCTCTAGCCCATTTTTTATATTTTATCTAGAGACAGGGTCTGGCTGAGTTGCTTAGGGCCTTGCTAAATTGCTGAGGCTGGCTTTGAACTCACAATCCTCCTGCCTCAGCCTCCCAGGCCCCTAGGATTATAGGCATGTGCCACTGCACCCGACTCTTCCATTGATTTTTCTCAGTGGAAAGTACACCAAGGACAGTGGGACCCTAGTGTGCCTGTTCTGCTGCCTTTGCAACCTGAAACTCCAGGCTTGAGCAGAGAGCAAACACTATGAGATAAATATGTATGAAATCAAGTTTTAAAATAAAGAATTAGGAAATGATCTGCGTAGATAATGATCTGACCCTGGAGCCCCTGAGATTGTGAATAAGAAACACTCTTCCTTCTACATTCAGATATTTTAGGATTTGTAAAGCATTTTCCTGTGCACCACCATCTTTTTGATTTCTTAAACATCTACTGAACACCATAGGTAAGAAGGCATCATCATCCTGGGGCGGGGGCGCAAGGGCAGAGTGCTGGCCAGCATGCGCATGCCCAAGGCCTGGGTTGTATTCCCAGCTTAGGGGGGAAAGGTATCATTTACTCACTCTATTCATGCGTTGAATGGACTAAGACCTGAGCTCCTAAACCGTCTCCATAATGGTGTTTGCTTCAGGGAGCTCAAAGTGTGAAGATGGGTCTTTTATTCCCTGACATAATGCATCATGATCATCAAAGCACAAGTAATATGAGTCCTGGTTGTCCAGGTCCCATCCATCATGTCCCAGAAATGGGAAAGATCCCTAATGTGAGATAGCAGAGCCTCCCATGATTCCTCCCTCCCGCAGGCTCTGCTCTCCTCTGAGCCCCTGGCCCCTGGCATTACCCTGCAGCACTGCTGGTGCAGGACTGGGCTGAGGGCCTTGTCCCTCCGGCCTCTGACAAGGTCATTCCTGAGGGAACGGCTCCCTAAGTAAGGGACCCCTGGGAGATTCTCTTCAGGCAGTACATGATGGGGTCCATAGATAGGTGCAGGTCCATGTTAGAAATGGCTGGTATAGCAACGGCAGAAAACTCTTTTATTGAACCCAATAACAATAAGAAGAATGGCTTCTACTTTACGCATCTTTAGCAGTAATAGTAGTAGTAGTAGTAGTAGAAGTAGTAGTAGTAGTAGTAGTAGTAGTAAGTAGTAGTAGTAGTAAGTAGTAGTAGTAGTAAGTAGTAGTAGTAGTAGTAAGTAGTAGTAGTAGTAGTATTTTTATTTTTTTAGTCATTCGTTTTTATTGTTTTGAAACAGATTGGAAATTAAAAACAAAACAGAGCAAAGCCACCTCGGGCACAGTGGTACACTCCTGTAATCCCAGTGGCTCAGGAGGCTGAGGCAGGAGGATCACGAGTTCAAAGCCAGCCTCAGCAACAGTGTGGCACTAAACAACTCAGTGAGATCCTGACTATAATAGTGTTTGCCCTCTGCTCAAACCCAGAGTGCCCCTGAGTTCAATCCCCAGTACCCCCCACCAAAAAAAAAAAGAAAGAAAGAAAGAAAGAAAGAAAGAAAGAAAGAAAGAAAGAAAGAAAGAAAGAAAGAAAGAAAGAAAGAAAACAGAGCAAAGCAAAACAAAATTGGTCCTTGACACCAAGCTCTTGAAGCAGCTCTGGGCTGGAAGGGCTTGGCTGGTCATCAGACCCCACCCTACTGCATACGACTGGGCTCTGGGGGAGTGACCTAACCTGTGTGGCTCTTCAGTTCCTCATAAATAAAAAGGGATAATAATAGCTCCTACCTGAAAGGGTTGTTCCAAGAATTAGATGAGAGAACATATGTAAAACGCTTCTAGACTAAGAGCTGCTGGCTCTTCCCGCCCTGAAGTTCCCCTCCCGTCCCTTCTGCTGACTGTGGGATGACGTGTGCTAGAGACAAGGAGAAACCCAGGGGAGTCAGAGACGTGGGGCAATCATGCCTGCAGACAGGTGGAGCCGCGGGACTAGGGCATCAAAGGACAGTAAGGGAGTTGGAAAGTCCCCTCTAGAGAGAGCAATACGGACGGAGGAACTGGGTCTCCAGTGTGCCTTTGCTTAGAAATGCAATTAACCTGGGAAGGGGACCAGAATATCAGAATACGCTACCCCAAACCATGCCACTGTGGCTTAAGGAGTGTCTTGAGCTGAAGGAATTTGAGAAATGGCAGACCCAAGAGGAGGCTCCCCCTAATCTGCCTAGAAGCAGGGCATACATTTCCCTTGGCAAAAGTGACATAAATTTCCCTCACCAGGTGTCTACCAGTGGGAGGAGAGCGACACTTACCACCAGGGTCAGAGAAGGTACCAAGATGAGTCTGGATCAACAGGCCGTATTAAATCATTCTTCTCGGTCATGGGGTGTGACTCGGGGGGTAGAGCACTGGCCCAGCATGTGCAAGGCCCTGCGTTCAATCCCAGCACAGCAAAAACTAAATATGTAAACAAATAACCCCTATCTATTGTTAGTGTCCCCCACCCCAAATATTTACCTTCCCACAACTGACCAGCTCTAGGAACCCGAAGCTCATTTCTGTGTCCAGTCACTCCTGCACAATTTATTGCCCCTGTTAAAATGATACATAAACCCCTGAAACTAACTATAACTAATCTATTCTTTAGGTGTTCATGTCTTTTCTGTGTAGCCCCCATGCATGTAAATAAAATTTAAAACATCTATTAAATCCATGTGGCTTTTCTCCTGTTTATCTGTCTTTTGTCAGTTTAATCGGCAGTCCCCAGCAACAGAACGTAACTGGGTAGAGAAGTTTTGCATGCTGTACTCTTGTCTTTATTACATCCTGCCTCTCTTGAAGACAGAGACCCCACCCCTAGTCACCTCCTTGGCCTAGTGATTTGCCTGCCAGTCAGCATCCTTGGGCTCCTCCAGAGAGCCCTGCAGCTTACTCAGTGACTGCCAAACAACTGGGCTCCGGAGGAGCGGGCGATGGAGTAGGTGTGGGAGAGCCGCCGCCGCTCTAGGGGAACAGCTGAGGGCGGTGGATTCAGCAGGAGTGAGTCTGGAACACAGGAGGCTGGGGGGGGGGGCAACAGCAGGCTGTTTCCAGCTCTGGTGACATGCTCCACTAGACACTGGCACTGTGAGTTTGGGCAAAGTGGCAATAGGCAGTGGGCCATGGAGTTGGAAGACCTTGAACGATGCCTTCCACGGCCGACACAAACGGGCTTGGGGGCAAAAACCAGGGAGCTGGGAACCTAGACGGATAGTAAATGTCATGACCTGGGAAGGAGACTGGCAGCTGGGAGCTGGGGACCCTGCCACTTGGTTTAGTCAGGAAACCCCTGGCCCAGGCTGCCTAAGCACCAAGCCTCACTGTAGAGAAAACAGGAAAAGCCCCCCGACACTCACACACACACACACACACACACACACACACACACACACACACACACAGATCTGTTGAGGAAACCCACCGTGACAGGATCTATCGATGCCCATAAAGATGGAATGGAGTTGCCGTGTCCCAGGACATTCAGGGTGCAGTCGGGGCTACCCGGCCACGGCAGAGGCATCCCAGTGCAGCTGAGCCAGCCCTTCTCGGCTGGGGATCATGGCCCCTAAAGTAGGACACCCCTGGTGCTCAGAGCTGAACCTCTCTGGGTTAGCCCCTGGCCCTGAGGAGCTGGGCAGGGATGGGATCCCTGCTCAGGGCCTGGGTCAGTACCCCATCCACCCCGCTGGAGGGAAGGTGGGGTGGTGACAGCTCAGCAGGACAGGAACTGAAAGAATGTGCTGTTTGAGACCCTGACATCCTAGCAAGATGGTCAGCAAGGTGTGGATGTGGAGACGCAGGAGAGGAACTCAGGCGGATGGAAGGAAGAGGGACAGTGCCCTACCGAGAAGGAGGCCACGGACTGTGGTCACCAAGAGCCCAGCTGGGATCTGAGCACCCAGCCAAGGGCTGGGCACGTAGTAGGCAGTCAGTACATACTTGGTGACTGAGTGACCAGTCACCACTGTTGACAGAGACAGAGAAGAGACCAGGTGGAAAACAATTTGACATGAACTCGGTCAGCTAATCCTCTGGTGGAGGAAGAAACTTCTCCCCTGAGTCACACCTACCCACTCCTCCCACCCGGCGCAGTCCTGCCCAGAGGAAACCTGGGGCTGCAGATGCCCCGGGGGACGGACACCAGCACCCTCCTCCTCTGGGACAGAAGCTCTTCTCTGGCTCAGGCTGGCCAGCCCCGGCCCGCTGCTCCTCCCACCACACCTGCCCGCACCTGCCTTCTCCCCTGCTCCTGCCAGAGACCCTGTCTCTAGGTTCATCCTCTTCCTCACTGACTTAGCTATGGAACGAACGAAGGCCAGAGTCCCCCCACCCCGGGCACCAGGCAGGAGAGAGTCCAACCCCAGTGCAGCCACCTCACCCCACAGGTCACTATTAGGTCTCTCTCAAGGGGACATTGGCTCAAGAGCAGACCTGATCAGGGATGCAGCTCTCGGTCTCTAGGCAATGCCCACTGAGAGGGAAGAGTCTCGGTCCTCCCCGCTCTGGGGACTTGCCAGGAAGGCCCCCTGGGTGCATCCCATCCCATTGGAGTCAGCCAAGAATCCTTGGCCCACGGCACAGGAGCCTGGCACCAGTGCTGCCATGGGAAGGACCAGAGTTTGTTCCCCAAGGGCCTGAATCACCTGCCAGGTCTGCCACCAGCTCCCCACCCCCAAGCGCTCAGCCCAACCTGTCCTACAGGTGTGTCTGGCTGGCGGCCAGCGGGGCCCAGTGCCCAACTCATTTACGGGAAGGGAGGATGTAAACAAAGGACAAGGGGCGGGCAGAGGACAAAGGCAACCCCTGAGTCTTTTGTGAGCACCCAACTCAGCTCAGAGGCGCTTCATATCACACCACAGGGGGCTGGCACCCTGGGCCCTGCCCACCAAGGGGCAGCACACCTTGCCAGGAGCTGTCCTCGCTTGTCCCCCAAGACTCCCCTACCTGTTGACGGGGTGGGGGTGAGGCTGCCCTAGCCCACCTGTCCTCCCTCACGCCAGGGTTCCTGCCTCAGGCCACACCCAACCCGCCTGTGGCCAGGGCTCAACCCCAGAGCTGCAGGCACTGAGGGATTGGCCAGAGCCGGCCGCGTGGCTGCTCAGAGAGAAGGAGGCCCTTTAGGTTTCGTTTTCACACTTTGAGGTGTTGAGAGGTAGAGGCTGAAGGCCAAGGACATCTGCAGAGGCCTCCACTGTGGTGGAGGATCCCGCACAGAGTGAGAACAAAACCAGCTGCCTCAGGGCTGACCGCTCAGGAGACCCTCCCCAGCACCTGGTGCCTAGGAAAGTCAAACCTTCTGTGCACTCAGAGCAGGACTCTTGGCCCCCACCAGGTCCCAGGCACCCTCTAGGAGCTGAGATACGTCACAGAACAAGTGAGGACCATGCCTGCCACCTTAGCCTCCAGTCTAGGGCACAGACAGTCACCAAGATAAACACATGTCCAGTACCTGGGGCCATGGGAAGTCAGGGGGTGGGAGATGCAGCGAGGGCCTGCGAGGCTTCCCCGGACGGCCTTCCCCAGAGAGGTCACCTGAAGACAGCGAGGGAAGGACTGTTCCAGGCAGAGCAGAGACCATACAGGGGACCTAGGTGTGATCATGTGGACTGGGGGAGGACAGCGAGGAGGCCAGGCTCAGGGCGAGGGTGGACAGGAGCCAGGGCCCGGCAGAGAGATGCAAGTTTGGAGGTTGGGGCGGAGGAGAATCATGTTCCACTGGGATCCCCCTGGGTACTGGGGTGAATGATATGATTATTGAATATTAACTATTAGCTTCAAATTGTGGTAAGATATATATGACCTAAGATGTTTAAGTGTACCACGTTTGAGAGTACCATCTGGTGGTATAAAGGACAGTCACGTTGTGTGACCATCGCCATCCCGGTGAAATCATCCCAGGCTGAAACTCTGTGTCCATGGATCTCCCATCCCTCCCCCTCCCCCAGCCCCTGGCGACCACCATTCTACAGCCTGTTTCCATAGATTGGTGTCTACCTTGGGCAAGCGGAATCCTACAGTATGTGTCCTTTGGTGTCAACTTAATGACGTAGGCATTCTATTTTATTTATTTATTTATTTGGTACTGGGGATTGAACCCAGGAGAACTTGAACACTGAGCCACATCCCCAGTCATTTTTTTTTTTTTATTTAGAGACAGGCCTTGCTGGGTTGCTTAGGCCCTCCCTAAGATGCTGAGGCTGCGTTTGAACTTGCAATCCTCGTGCCTCAGCCTCCCTAGCACATTTTTTAAGAAGACTTGCTCTGACTACTTCAGAGTCGTGGTGTGAGGGTGATGACCGTGAAGGTATGCTGTAAATGCCTCAATTCAAACATTAGGAAGATCAACGTCATTCTTCCCACCCAGGTGGGTCTGCCCAGCTGGAGGTGAAAGGTCATGGGGCACTGAGGGGAATTCTGGCTTCCTTCTAGATATTACAAGGACAGTGGCAGGTCACCAAACGCTGGGCAAATGGTAGCTGCGGTCCCTGGGTCAAGTTGGGGTCTGGTAGAAAGGGTTCTCAGGCTGCTATCTGCTAACCGCTCTCCCAGGGCCTTACTTGGCTGGGGTGAGGCGGACCTTAACGATGGGCAGACATCTGGTGCCAAGCCTCCCTCGCCTGTTGAAGCTGTGTGGCTGAGCTCACCGTGAATTCCTGGGCCACTGCCATAGTGACAGAACTTCCCACTGCTCCCGTCTCTGAAGGAACTGGCCACCCTAGCGCCACGCCAGGGCAACAGCCCTGTGTGCGACTGTACCGGTCCCGTCGCCAATGTTCTGATAGAGGTGGGAGTTTGGGACCTCAGGGGAGAGGGATGTCAGAGAAGACTTCCGGGAGGAGGGGGCCAAGTTACTTCACCTTCTACTGGGAGACTCTCAGCACCCCACCTTCTATTGAACGAAGTGCTCAGAGAGGTGCAGCCACTTGCTCAAGGTTACACACCCCCATAAGGCCATGGCAGCATGGGATCCGAGGTCTACTGGCCTCCACACTCTGCACTTTGTCACAAGGTAGACTGCCTTTGGGGACGCAGGGCAGCCCAGGTGTGGAAAAGATCACTTACTATTGGTGGTTTGACGTCATTTACAAGGTGAACTTTGGTGGTCCAGGGACAAACATTTCTAAAACGTTCAGACATGAAAGTGTTTCAGGAACATGACAAGCGGCACGTCAAACTCTTGATGAGTGAGAGATGAAAAATCTTCGAATTGTAGTTTAGTAAAAAAGGGGAGTCTTTTGTGTAACTTATTTTTCTCCTGTTTTACTTTTGAGACAAGTTGTCGCTGTGACCCAGGCTGGCTCAACCTGCTGGCTCAGGTGATCTTTCTGCTTCAACACCCTGAGTAGCTGGGACAGCAGGTGCCCATACCACCATGCTTGGTTGGGATTCCCTTTTTAAGGTCTCAATGCACTTTTTAAAAAAATTTTGGCAATACTGGGGATGAACCTGGGGTCTTGCACCTGTCCGGCAAGCACTCTACCACTGAGCCACATCTTTGGTCCTTTTAATATTTTTATTTTCAGGGTCTTGCTAAGTTGCTGAGGCTGGCCTTGAACTTGCAATCCTCCTGCCTCAGCCTCCTGAGTAGCTGGGATCATAGGCTTGTGTCGCTGTGCTCCTCTGGTTGTTCTTTCTTTCTTTCTTTCTTTTTTTTATTTTTCATTGTAATAAGATTGCAATTTTTGCTGGGTGCCGTGGCACATGCCTGCAATCCCAGTGGCTCAGGAGGCTAAGGCAGGAGGATTGAGAATTCAAAGCCAGCCTCAGCAACTTAGTGAGACTCCAATCTCTGAATAAAATATAGAAAAGGGTTGGGGATGTAGCTCAGTGATTAAGTACCCCTGGGTCCTGGGTTCAATACCTGGTGTGTATATATATATATATATACATATATTGCAATTTTTATAATTATAAGTGCAATTTTACCATTTAACCGTTTGTAAGTGTACAGCTCTGTGCATTAAGTTCAGTGATCTTGTTGTACAACGAACACCAACAGAGGTCTCGTCATCCCAAGCTGAAACTCGCCCATTAAACAATAGCCTCATTCTCCCCTCCTCCATCCATAACCAATACTCTGCTTTCTGTCTCTATAAACTCGCCTAGTCTAGGTGCCACATATAAGTGGATCATATAATACTTGTCCTTTGGTGACTCACTCATGTCAGTTGTAATGCCAAGGGGAGCCTACTTAAATAGAAGAAATTAAAATAAATGATAGGCCAGGCGCAGTGGTGCACACCTGTAATCCTGGCGGCTTGGGAGGCTGAGGCAGGAGGATCGCAAGTTCAAAGCCAACCTCAGCAAAGATGAGGTGCTAAGCAACTCAGCGAGACCCTGTCTCTAAATAAAATACAAAATAGGGCTGGGGATGTGGCTCAGTGGTGAAGTGCCCCTGTGTTCAATCCCTGGTACCCCCCCCCAAAAATAATAATAAAAATTAAAAAGTAAATGACAGTTTAGGAGATCTGCGGATGTGGCAATGGTCTAGGGGTGACCAAAGATGGGAAATCTCAGAGCAGAGCACTTCCCACACTCCTGCCACTCCATCTGCCTTGCTGAGCAACTCGGGACACCTGTTGGGAGAACTGGGGATGAGAAGGAGGTAAGAAGGGGACAGGAGTCAACTGTAGTAAGCTCCTCACCCCCAAAAAACAACCAGGTGTGACTCTGCTACTCTGGGAGACTCTCTGGGCCCAGGGCTGGCTGTCCACTCTGCAATGTGCAATGGGCTGCAAGCTGGCCCTCTGGAAAGGATCCTGGCTCCATACCAAGGCTCCTGGTGCCATTTTCTCACACCTGTTTGACTGGGCAGTGTCCAGGCATCCAAGGGACTTCGCACTGCTGCTGGCCCAGATATGTCCCAGAAACCAATGACTAGACACCCCGTATCTCCAGGTTCTGAGTCAACAGGTGACATAATAATATTCAGGGCAGGACGTGAGCAGAAAGACGGAGGCTGGGAAATCCCCAGAGATGAGGGATTCTGGGATTGAAACAAAGAAAGGAATTTCCAGAATGGAGCGGGGAGACAGTCCTCTTCTGAGGATTGGAGTCCTAGCAGAGAATAAAGACTCCAGGCCACAGCAGGCAGGCTCCTGACACCCTGCTCTCCAGGCCCAAAGAACCAGAAAGGTCAGGGTATAGTTTCTTTCCAACCAGCACATTTGATGCCCAGCCTCTGCCCTGCCACCCCCACCACTCAGGATTGAACCCTCTTTATTTTTTAGACTGGCCTCTAACTTGCGATCGTCTGGCCTCAACCCACCGAGTAACCGGGATCACAGGTGTGTGCCACGGTACCAAGATCACGGTGTTCTTTCAAAGTTTATATTTATACTTACACATATGTACATGCGCATAAATGCTTTGTTAGCTTTATATGCTTATTTTTTTAAAAAAATCCCAAATCTTTTGACATTTCTTGAGGAAAAAAAATAGTTTTCTAATAGCTTTGCATCTCCATTGGTAGAGGATTATTTACCAACTCCTGAGGTCAGGACATTGATTTCTGAAAACAGAAAATATGTCCCATGATCACATAGAAATGTCCTAAAAAAAATTCTTTTTGAAATACAACAATCGCAAGACATTCTTTTGAGAAAGGGCACAATTCAAACATGAATGAGATCTTTATGGATATATATAGAATCATAGAATGTTTCTATGCAACATTCCCCTTAGCTGCACCTCTTATGGAGAGGAATTCAGGATTTTTTGTTTTGGTTTGGTTTGGGGTTTTTTTGGTACTGGGGATTAAAGCCAGGAGTGCTTAACCACTGAGACACATTTCCAGCCCTTTTTAATATTTTATGCTGAGACAAGGTCTCACTGAGTTTCTTTAGGACCTCACTAAGTCACCAAGGCTGGCTTTGAGCTTTTGACCCTCCTGCCTCAGCCTCAGAGCTGCTGGGATTACAGGTGTGTGCCACCATGCCTGGCCAAGGAGTTCATTATTCTCCTGTACTGGGGACTGAACTCAGGGGCACTTTACCACTGAACTAGACCCCAGCCTTTTAAAAAACAATTTTAATTTTCAGGCAGCAACTCACTAACTTCCTGAGAGTCTAAGTTGCCCAGGCTGGTCTCAAACCCTCCTGCTTCAGCCTCCTGAGTCACTAGGATTGTAGGCATGTGCCATTGTGCCAGGCTAAAGAGTAATTCTTTTTTGGGGGGGGGGGCGGGGCAGGGGTGTACCAGGGATTGAACTCAGGGGCATTTGACCACTGAGCCACATCCCCAGCCCTACTTTGTATTTTATTTAAGGACAGGGTCTCACTGAGTTGCTTAGGGCCTCACTTTTTGCTGAGGCTGGCTTTGAACACACGAGCCTTCTGCCTCAACCTCTTGAGCTGCTGGGATTACAGGCTTGCACCACCGTGCCCGGGGAGAGTAATTCATTTTTTTCCTCAATCAAGAATATGCTGCTGCAGGGTGCCATGGTACACACCTGTAATCCCAGTGACTAAGGAGGCTGAAGCAGGAGGATCCCGAGTTCAAGGCCAGCCCAGGAAAGTTAGCAAGATGCTGTCTCAAAATAAAAAATAAAAAGGACTGGGTATGTAGCTCACTGGTAGTGTAAGGGACCGGCGAAACGTCGGAAGAAGAGACCACAAGAGACTGGCTTCATGCAAAACACACAAGGGGATTTTTATTTAGGATCCAATTCAGCGCGCTGAGACTCTAGGCCCATTCAAGAAGCAAGAGCAGCCCAGAGCCCAGAGCAGGGGTTGAACAATGCTTAAGTACACCTTTGTGGGGGGGGGGGCTTTGCATACCTCACAGTCTCCTTTAACAAATCACCTTACACCGCGGGAAAATCAAACAATAATTCTTAGACTTGATTAGTACATTTATTGCTGGGAACAGGGCTGGCTGGAGTGATAGGTCTTTCCTAAGGAGGGGGTTACATTTAAACTGATTGGTTCGGACCCTGAATATCTACGAGAGGAATTGCACAGGACCCCAGGCCATAATTCGACTAAATGGCCAGTGGGGCCTTGTCCTAACTGCCTCAGGAATTTAACCCATGCTTTGCAGTTTAGAAGCAGGTTTACAATGCCTGGTCCTTTACATTTTAACTCAGGCTTTGCAGCTTAGAAGCTTTACCCTTTCAGTAGAGCCCCCCTGGGTTTAATCTCTAGCACTAAATAAACAAAACAAACAAATAATTCAAAACCAAAAAGAATAATCAATTCTTTAGTCCACTTCTGGCTTTGGAAATATTTTTAGCTTTTGGTGTTTTTATATGTATATGGTGCTGGGGTTTGAACCCAGGCCTTGTGCATGCAAGGCAAGCACTCTACCACCTGAACTATATCCCCAAAACTATATACTTTTGGTGTCTTGAGACTGATGAACATCTTAATTGGTAATAAGTGGTTTTTACTTATTTATTTACTTACTTACTTACTTTGTGGTGTAGGGATTGCATCCAGGGCTTCGTGCCTACTAGGCAAGTACTCTACTACCTAGCTGCATTTCCAGTCCTAAAAGATGGTTTTTAAATATATAACTTAGTTGAGATGCAAATAATACTTTTCAACAATGCTAGAGGAATAAAATCCACCCAAGATTGCACAAAATGTAAAATGTTGTTTTCCATCAAGAAGCCTTCTGGGCCAGGTCAGTGGTGCACGCCTGTGATCCTAGTGACTCAGGAGGCTGAGACCAGAGGATCAGGAGTTTAAAGCCAGCCTAAAGCAATTTAGCCAGGTCCTAAGCAACTCATGGAGACCCTGTCTCTAAGTAAATACAAAAAAGGGCTGGAAATGTGGCTCAGTAGTTGAGTGTCCCTGGTTCAATCCCTGATACCAAAAAAAAAAAAAAAAAAAAAAAGCCAAGCCTTCAACGTCACCTGTATGTTTATGCTATGGACAAATTTTTTTATGATACTTGTGAGCAGTAATGCAGATAATGAGGCAGTGACCAAGGACAGGGCCACCACACGCCCCAGCTCTGACCAGGGTCCACTCTACTCCCTGCCCTGAGGGTGTGCGCCCCAGGCTGGCCCTTGAGGCCCTGCGAGGAGGCTGGTTAACCATTCCCTCTGGTCGGGGTGAGGCAAGCCAGCCTCCCCAGGGAGAGGCAAGAACTTCCAGGTAAACCAGCCCAGCCTGCGGGGCAGGGCTGACGTCACCCGACCCCCAGAAGTTGCTGCCAGCCGGCCAGGCTGAGTGGGTGGGGAGCCAGGGTCCCGGCCTTCTCTGGAGCTAAGGGCACATTCCTGACTAAGTGTTTGCCCCTGGCTGTCCCTGTGGAAACCGCCAGCCAGAGCCAGAGCCCTGGGGCAGCAGGGAGACCCACAGGCTGAAGAAGAGCCATGAGAAGGAGCCTAGCAGACTAGTGTGGGGTACATGGAGGTGGGGACAGGCTGGGTGGCTGGAAAGTAACTCTGCAGCTGTCATGGGAGATCATCTGTTAGGACTCGCAGACCCTTAGACCTGGCCATGACACGCCACACCAGAGCCCAGCTGGCCTTCCTTTACCCTGCCCTCCATATAAGGACAAATGTAAGTTCCTTAGACCCTTCTCTCTGTCCCTCCTCCCAGCATATACTTTTGGGGACCAAACCCAGGGTCTTGCATATGCTTGGAAGCACTAACCACTGAGCAACACAACCAACCCCCACAATCACCTCCAATCCATCTGCCTTTAAGTGCCCACTATAAGCCAGAGTCTCTGGTAGATTATCTTATATGATTCTCTCTCTCTTTCTCTGTCTCTCTCTGTCTCTCTCTCTCTCCTCTCCCCCTTTCCGGGGTATGTGTGTATGTTACTGTGAATTGAACCTCCAGGGATGCTCTAACACTGAACTATACTCTTCGTCCTGTTTTATTTGTTATTATGAGACAGAATCTCACTAAGTTGCCCGGTCTGGCCTCAACTTTCAATCCTGCTGTGGAGATTGATTCAGTCCAAGCTTGAAACCAAGAAAAATCCATCAGTAGCAAAAGGTCAACCTTTTACCCACTGATAGGAGCTAAAGGTCCTCAGCCTTGCCTGAGGTCACCAATTAAGGGTTCAAAGATGATAAGCAGTGGCCATTCATTTATTTACAAAGTATGAAGTGAGTCCATTTGTTTGCTCAGTAAATGATATGTTGAATGTGCCGGGAGAGACATTGTGAACGAAATGGGCAACATGTCACACCTTCTTGGGGCTTGTATTTTACTGGGGGAGAAAACAATTTTTAAAAATTAAGACACATAGCCAGGTGCAGTGGTGCACTTTGTAACCCCAGTACTCAGGAGGCTGAGCAGAAGGATCGCAAGTTCAAAGCCAGCCTCAGCAACTTAGTGAGACCCTGTCTCTAAATAAAAAATGTAAAGGGCTAGAGATGTAGCTCCATAGTAAAGCACCCCTGGGTTCAATCCCCAGTACAAAAGGAGTACAAAACAATTAACATAAATACATCTTAATTTTAATTAATAGTATGTTTGATCATGATCAATACTGTAAGAACTTATAAAAAGGATGGAAGCCGGACGAAGTAACATACACCTGTTAATCCCAGCTGCTCAGGAAGCTGAGGCAGGAGAATCGCAAGTTCAGTCATTTTGTGAGAGATCTTGTCTCAAAACAAAAAAAGTAAAAGGGTCAAGATGTGGCTCAGAGGCGGAGGACTTGGCTAGCATGTGCAATGCCCTGGGTCTGTCAACAGATAGGAGTCCCACTAAGTCCCCCAGGAGAGAGAAGGGGACCTCAATGAAGCCCTGTCAGGCTCCTAACTTACACTACAGAAAGGAATTCAGGACACGTTCTAACAGGCACAAAGATTTATTTAAGGAAAACAAAAGATATATTCAGAAAAGCAAGCCATGGAGCAGGGTACACACTCCAAGAGAGGAGGGTGGGCACTTGAGTGGGCCGCGCTTGGGGGTCTTGGGCTGTTCTTTTAATGGCCACTAAATAGTGACCATGGGAAGTACATGGGGTGACCGGGGCCTGGTGAGCTCCGCTGTCTTAATGGTGGAGCACAGAGTGGGTCACGGTTGTCTGGTTCTTTGGATCTCCAGGTTGACATCACCCAGTCAATAGACCATGTTTGGAATATTCTCATATCCTAAGTCTCTAACAATATTGCCCCTTGGCTTTGTTGTGTAAACTAGCAACATATGTAGGCATTCATCATCTGAACTCACATGACTCCAAGAATCAAGGGCTTTTAAGAATTTAGGCCTGAAGGAAAACAGGGCTGGGGAGGGAAGGTTGGGGTGCTCATAAACCTCTTTTTTTCCTTTCTCTGTTGGTCTCTTCTCTACCTATCCTATGTCTTCTCTCCTACCTCCGTTTTGAACCTCAGTTCCAGAGGGCAGGTGGGAAAGACCAGGTGATAAATGGGCTGCAGTTAGGTAGATCCATGGTCAGCAAAGAGGAGGTGCTATTTAACAAAAGAGGTGAGAAATTAAAGCTTTTGTATCTGAGGAGGGTTCAAGGTGAAAGAAGTGCTTGTGTGATTTTTTCTTTCCCATCCAGTGCTAGGGCTGGAAGCCAGAGCCTTGGAGATGCTAGACAAGCAGTCTACCACCGAGCTACACCCCCAGCCCAGGGCTGAATATGTTTTGAGTGTAAAGACAACAGAACCTGCTGCCAGATGAGATACTCAACGTGAGAAACAGAAGAGCCAGGGATGACTCTGAGTTGCTTATCTTGAGCATTAGAAGGAAGAGATTTTAATTGGTGATGGGAGAACTGTCAGGAGGGAAGTGCAGAGTTGGCTTTGAGTGTATCAAGTGGGAGTTGCAAGGAGAGATGTTACAGAGGCAGTCAGACCCTCAAGTCTCTATGACAGGGCATCCCTCAGTTCTCAGGTGGCATTTAATGCCATGGAGCAAAGGAAGGTCACGGTAAAGGTGAGGGGAGATAGAACAGAGAGGGTGCTATGTGTTTGGAGCACTCGAACACAGAGAGCAGGGAGCTAGGAGGCACTGGCCAAGGAGTTTGAGAAACAGTGGTCCCCAGTAGTCGAGGGAAGAAGTATCCCAAGGCAAAGGACGTGGTCAGGGTTCCATGTCTATTGCTAGATCAAAGGCTGTTGAGAATCAGCAGGTGGATTTAATGTGATGGTCATCACTAACACACATGCAGAGTGGTGGCAGGCACCTCTGGGTGTGTGTGTTGAGGAAATCACTCACACAGACAGGACTTTGCCGTAAAGGGGAGTAGGGGAATGGGCAGTAGCTAAAAGGGAAGGAGGACCAAGAGAGGGTTATATTTTTTTCTTTTCTTTTTTTTTCCAAATGAGAAAAGTTGCCCTGGATGGTGGTACACACCTGTAACCCCAGCAACTCAGGAGGCTGAGGCAGCAGGATCTCAAGGCCAGTCTGGGCAACTTAGCAACTTGGCAAGACCCTGTTTCAAAATAAAAACTAAGGCTGCAAATGTGGCTCAGTGGTAGAGTACTTGTCTAGCATGTGTAGAGCCCAGGGTTCAATCCCCCAATAGAAAGAGAAGGAGAAGGAGAAAAATATGAAATAATCCTCTAGCAAAATAGGAGATTGAGCCGGGTACAACAGCATATATCTGTAATCCCAGTTATTCAGCAGGCTGAGGCAGGAGGATCACAAGTTCAGAGCCAGCCTAGGCAATTTAGCAAGACCCTTCCTCAATACAAAACAGAACAAGACAGAGAGAGGTGGCGGGGAGGGAGGGAGGGAAGAGAGGGAGGAAGAAAGGGAGGAAGGAAGGAAGGAAGAAAAGGAAGGTCTGGGATGTAGCTCATGTAGAGTGCTTGCCTAGTATGCCTGGGTTCAATTCCCAGGATCAAAAAATGAATTAAAAAAAAAATGGGGGCTGGGGATGTGGCTCAAGCGGTAGCGCGCTTGCCTGGCATGCGTGCGGCCCGGGTTCGATCCTCAGCACCACATACCAACAAAGATGTTGTGTCCTCCGAGAACTAAAATATAAATTAAAAAAAATATTTAAAAAAAATGGTAGTGTGAGCCAATAGAGAAAGGTCAAATGATTGTCAACTAACACTGCAGCCCAGTGGAGACTCATGGTTGTCATCTAAACCAGGGTTTATCAATCTTAGCTTGGTTGACATTTTAGGCCAGACTTCACTGTGGGGGTTACAGTGTATTGCAACGCTTGCCACCCTGTCTCCACCCACTGACAGCCAATAACAGCACCCTCTCCCAGTGGTGATGGTCATAATGTCTCCAGACACTGCCAAGTGCCGCGGGTGCAAAGTTGTTCCCCACTAAGAAACAAATTTAGGGGGCTGAGCTTGTGGCTCAGGGGTAGAAGGTTTGCCTAGCACATGTGAGGTGTTGGGTTCCATCCTTCGCACCTCATAAAAATAAAAACAAATAAAAATAAAGGTATTGTGTCCAACTACAACTAGAAAAATATTTAAAAGAAAGAAAGAAACAGATTTAGGGGCTGGGGCTATAGCTCAGTGGCAGAGTGCTTGCCTGGCACATGTGAGGCACTGGGTTTGATCCTCAGCACGACATTAAAATAAATAAATAAATAAGGGTATTGTGTCCATCTACAACTAAAAATATTTAAAAAACAAACAGATTTAGACTGAGAACCATCAGGACTGTGAATCTTTCCAGGCACCAGCTTGGAATGTCTGAAGGTTGGATTTTAATAAGATTGTGATTTTACCAAGAGAGTGGGACAAAGTAAAAAGAAGCGGGAGGGTCAAGGGTTTCTGAATGGAAGTGTCAATAAGACAGTCCATAGAATTTCAGCTGATGAGGAGGGAGGAGAACCGTTCGTCTTTTCTCTGACCCTTAGATGCCAGTGCTCAGGCATAGCGAAGGATTTAATGATCGACAAACCACTCAGCCCCATTTGTGCCCACCCCTTCTTGGACAATCGTACTCCTGTCCAACCCCATGTCTCCCCTTCTCTGAGTCAATGGTCCCGTGTCACGTACACTCACCTTTGCCTCTGACGGCCTTTCTGGCAGGATGACCTGCCTCTCTGCCCTGGTGAGTTCCTGCTCATCTTCCCAGAACCCTCCCACCCCTGGTTCCTGCCTCTGTGTCCTGCTCTGTGGTTTCAATGTCACTTTTCATGTACTTTCATCATACTACCAATCCCAGTGTGTGGTAAGCATCTGCTTAGCTCATGAGGGAGAGTCCTGTCTTGGCTTCCTTTACATCATCAAAGCCTGGCACAGAGCACATTCCTCAATGAATCACCATTTTTAAAGGATGCATAGTATTCTATATTATAAATACATGAGCCTACTTTAATTTATTCCAGAAATCAGCCATATTGTTTATTTCACTTATTTATTTGTTTGTTTGCTTATTTATTTATTTTGGTAGAGGGGTTTGAGCCTAGGGGTGCTTAACCATGAGCCACATACCCAGCCCTTCTTATTTTTTATTTATTTAGATAGAGACAGGGTCTCACTAAGTTGCTTAGGGCCTCACTAAGTTGCTGAGGCTGACTTAGAACTCACAATCCTCCTGCCTCAGCCTCCTGAGCCGCTGGGATTTCAGGCATGCACCACAGCACCTGGTGTACTTCACTTTTCTTGAATTACTAATATTTATTTTTCAAAATGGAGAAAGAAAGAATTTGTATTTTTTATTTTAAGAGAAGCAAAGGCTTATTACAAAAGAAAATTCAGATAATACAGAAAGGTATAAAAGCAAAAGTCAGAACTAGGGATGTAACTCAGGGGTAGAGCGCTTACCTAGCATGTGCAAGCCCTGGGTATGATTCCTAGAAACACACACACACACACACACACACACACACACACACACTCACACTCACACACAAAGGAAAAATTATATATAATCTCACTATCTGAAGTTGGTTACAGTAATCAAGCTGATATAAAGCTGGTACATGTCCTTTCAGTCTTTTTTTTTTTTGAGGAGGGGATGGAACCCAAGGCCTCACACTTGCTAAGCACCACTCCACCACTGAGCCACATTCCTATTCCCAGCCTTCTTTGTTTGACAAAAGGTCCCACTAAGTACCCAGGCTGTCCTTAAGCTTGCCATCCTCCTGCCTCAGCCTCCTGAGTTGCTGGGATTACGTGTGTGTGACACCATGCCTGGCTTCCAGGCTTTTTTCTGTAACTATATATAACCACGATTGTCATTGCATTTCTTTTTTCCTTTGAGGTACATACGATCAAACTCAGGCCCTGTGCATACCCAGCAAATGTTCTACCACTGAGCTACATCCCAGGCCTATCTCTACATTTTAAATCAAAATTGAAATACATTGTCCACCCTGTTATATAGCCAGCCTTTTCCTTTAATATATATACCATGATATCATGAACATTCCATGCCACAAATATTCCCATCTCATCATGTTTAATGAGTGTATGATATTACTTTTTTTTTTTTTTTGTACCAGGGATTAAACCCAGGGGAGCTTAACCACTCAGCCACATACCCAGCCCTTTTTATGTTTTATTTTGAGACAGGGTCTTGCTGAGTTACCAAGTCTGGCTTTGAACTTGTAATACTCCTTCCTCAATCTCCTGAGTGTCTGGAATTACAGGCATGCGCCACCGTGCCCAGCTGCATCATGTTTCATGGAATAAGTATAACAAGATATTTATTTTTATTATGTTTTGTTAGTACATCATAATTATATATAACAGAGGAGTTTATTGTGACATAATCATACATGAATATAATTTGCTCATTTCATTTCCCAGTACTACCCTTTCTCTTCCCTTCTCCCTTCTTCCCCTGATCCCTTTAATCTATTCTATTGATCTTGCATCTAGTATGATCTTGCCTAATTATACATGAAAGTAAGATTGTTTGTGATACATTCATACATGCACAAAGCCTAATTTGGTCAACTTTAATCCACAATTCCTCCTCTTTTCCTTCCCTCCTCACTCCCTAATAATATATTCAAGCAATCCCCTTTCTTTGGACATTTTGATTATTACCAATACACCTGAATCTCCTGATAGATACATCTCTGATCCCAACTAAGTTGTCTGATTATTTGCTAAAATTATATTCCTTGAAGTTGAATACTTCACTTAGGATGGGAACTTGCACGTTTTTAAAGCTTTGGCCAAATTGTTCTTCAGGAGGATTATACAATGTTATCTTCTGCTAGTCATGAAAGGTGTCTCCTGACACTCTTGACAGAGTTGGGTATTACTATGTTTCATCTCTGTCAACTGGGGAGGAGAAAGGTACAGTTTCTATTCCCTTTGAGAGAATGCTGAGCAGCTCTGAGGCCATTGTCTCTACAGATAATCACAGTTAGGTGCTTAGTAGGCATTTTATGAATGAAGAATGAATGAACAAAGACAAATATATGGAGAAAACTCATTGTACGGATAAGCTCTGGACCTGAGTCAGACACACTGGGTTCAAATCCCAGTTCTGCTGCCTAGAGTTTGTGCAATCATAGACAAGCTTGTGACTATTTTAGAACTTGATTTACCAAACTGTGAATTAGATATCACGATTCCTACCCAATATGATTATTGTGAGGTTAAGGAGACATAACGTGTCTTTAAAAATGCAAAAAGCTGGAGGATCTGTTGTTGTAGCTTAGTGACAGAGCACTTGCTTAGCAAGTGCAAGGCCCTGGGTTAGGTCCCAGCACCACAAAAAAAAAAAAAAATTAAATTAAATTAAAAGAAATATATGGTTAAAAATTCTAATAACATCATAGATTATATTATATAAAAGTTTCCTCACTCACTCTGACTCCCATCCCAGAGGTCGTCAATTTCTTTTGGGTCCTTCCAAAATTGTCTCTCCTCTCCTGCACTGGGGATTGAACTCACCGCCCCAGCCTTTTTAAAAAAAAATTTTTAATTTTCAGACAGCGTCTCATTAACCTCTTGAGAATCTCTCTAAGTTACCTAGGCTGGTCTCAAACCCTCCTGCCTCAGCCTCCTGAGTCACTGGAATTATAGGCATGTGCCACTGTGCCAGGTTAGAGAGTGATTCTTTTATTTTTTCTGGGGGGGACAGGATACTAGGGATTGAACTCAGGGGTACTCCACCTCTAAGCCACATCCCCAGCCCTATTTTGTATTTTATTTAGGGACAGGGTCTCACTGAGTTGCTTAGTACCTGACTTTTACAATCTCTACATACTATTCTGCCTCTGCTTTATCTGCTTAGATCTGCTTTGGAGATTGGTCCATATAGACTAATGCAGAATCACCTCATTCTTTATAATGAGCTGTGATTTATTCAACAACTTTAGATGGTGCCCCATTTAAGCACATAAACTCTGGAGTCAGGCTGCTTGGCTTTGAGTACTGGCTCCATAATTTACTAGTTGTGAAATCTTGAGCAATTGACCCAAATTCTTTGTGCCTTGGATTTCTCATCAATAAAATGGGGATGATCTAAACTCACTTGGCATAGTGCCAGCTCCTCAGAAGGCAGAGGAAAGGGCAGTGAACCGATTCAGAATTGGTACCTGTAAAATACTAACGACACATAATAATCATTCGGTAAATTAACTTATATTTGTTTCCAGCATGTTATTACTTTCCAGAAAATGCTGCAAGGATTATCCTTGCATTAATATAAAAGTATATCTGGAGACTAAATCACCAAAATCAAATAGCATATCTTTTTGTTGTTTATTTCATTTATTTTTGGGTTTTTATTTGGTTGGTTGGTTGGTTGGTTTTGGTTTGGGTACTGGGGATTGAATCCAGGGGCACTTAACCACTGAACCACATCCCAGCCCTTTTTTATATTTTATTTCAAGACAAGGTCTTGCTGAGTTGCTTAGGGCCTCGATAAATTGGTGAGGCTATCCTTGAACTCACAATCCTCCTGCCTCAGCCTCCCAAGCTGCTGGAATTACAGGTGTGTATGTTTTTGTTTGTTTTGTTTTGCTTTAATGCTGTGCTGGGGATCAACAGGGCATAGAGAATGCTAGGCAAGGGTTCTACCATTGAGCTGCGTCCCTCCTGAACATGCACTTTTTAAATTTTGGAGCCCTCCTAAGAGGCTGATCTAGTTAACCCGCCTATGAAAACTGTGGGAGAAGGAGTACATTTACTCCCATTTCTAGGCCAAAATCATGTGCTGTCCAACATTTTCTTCAACTGTGTCAGTACAATAAGACAAAACCAGTATCTCATGTGTGTTTAGTGCATATTTTTTTAATATTTAGTAAATTGGAGGGAGCTACTTTATCTTCAGCACTAAAAAAAAAGATGTTTTGGGGCACTAATGGAGAATTCATTGATTGGCAAAATTATATGCCTTTTGAAATAAGAATGGAGGAAATGTTTGTTTTTTAAGAATTTAACCTTTATTTGTTTTTATTTTTGTTTTTATGTGGTGAAGATGGAACCCAGTGCCTCACCCATGCTAGGCAAGCGCTCCACCACTGAGCGACAACCTGGAGGAAGAATTTTTATTCTTTTAATGCTGTCAGAGGGGTTGAGAACTCCCCTAAGAGAATCCATATACACACAATGTGACAGAGAGTAATCCTCCACGTAGATAAAGAATGAAAGGAGGTTGTGTTTCCACCACTTAGTCTATCCAAAGAGATCTGCTCTCAACCTAATAGCAAGAGGTCAGACAAACTACCAGTCATAGCCCCTGTTGAATCTGTCAGAGAGATGGGGTCACATCGCCAGCAGATAACCTAGAACTCAGCCACCAGGAGGGCGCCTCTGAGCACAGATGAGATGTGAACCAGTTCTGAAAGGCAGAGCAAGGAAGGAAAACACCCTGGGCAGGAAGAATTTTGCAAATATGTTTTCTTTGTGATGCTGGGGATGGAACCCAGGGCTTTGTACAAGCTAGGCAAGCGCGCTCAACCACTGTGCTACATCCCCAGCCCCTTTAACGTTTTTATTTTATTTTTGAGATGGGGTCTCACTAAGTTTCCCGGGCTTTTTGATCTTCCTGCCTCAATCTCCTGAGTTCCTGGGGTTACAGGCGTGCACTTCTATGACTGGCATTTGCTACTATTTTTCACAAACAGCTGAAGACTCGCTTGGCAGAAGATCCTCAAAAGCTGACACTCAAGGTGTCAGCATTCACTTGTGAACTCTTCCCGGACAGGCCTGTTAGGGGGCTCAGGAGGACAATGAGGTGGCTGGAGACAGCCTCCCTGGGTGGTGCCCTCTGGAGGAGTGCTGGATGCTGCTAAGGGAAGACAGGAAGCCTCACCTGGACCCTTCTCCCAGGAGAAGGACAAGGAGGGGGAGGAGGGGGAGGAGGAGAAAGAAGAGCAAACAACTGAAGCTACGGCGGGGGAGTAACTAACCCTGCCCGCCCCCCACCCAGAATAGGTGAAGATCCCTGCAGGAGGGAAGAAGTAAGAGATGAAGGCTTCTTACCTCCAGAAGGGCCACGAAAGTTCTGGATTCAGGATCCTGTTTCAGCCCTGGTTCTAGGGACAGGGAGTTTTGCCACCCAGGGGACATTTGACAATGTCTGGAGATATTTTTGGCTGTCACAACTGGAGGAAGTGTGAACTGTATACAAGACTCCATGGTAGAGACCAAGGCTGCTACTTGGCATCCTAACTAGCTGAGCGTGGAAGGAAGGCACAGAGAAGGGCTTTCTGTGGCCCAGGTGCATGGGAAGGTTGAATGCTTAGGGTAGAGCCTCCACATTGGAAAAACCCAGGACCAAGCAGAAGGTAATGCTAGAATGATCTGAAGCCAGGGGTACATGGAAGGTAACCAACCATAGCAACAGCAAAGCCCAAGCCCAGGCAAACTCCTGACCTGGCTGACCCCACCCTCCTCCACCCCACCACCCACACACAGAGCCAAGCACAAGAAAGAAAGACGTGTACCCATTTCTAACCACAAGTACTACTGTCTCCACTATTCTACCTAAGACAACTAGCATTTATTTTCTTTCCTTCTTTCTTTCTTTTTTTTTTTTTTTTTTTTTTTGCTGCTACTGGGGATTGAACCCAGGGGCACTTTACTTCAGCATCCCCAAACCTTTTCTTTTCTTTTTTTTTTTGACACAGGGCTCTCTCTAAGTTGCTGAGGCAGGCTTTAAACTGTGATCCTCCTTCCTCAGCCTCCCAAGTCCCTGGGATTACAGGTATGTGCCACTATGCCCAGTTAAGATCCCCAGAATTTGGGGCTGGGGTTGTGGCTTAGTGGTAGAGCGCTTGCCCGGCATGTGTGAGAGACTGGGTTCAATCCTCAGCACCACATAAAAATAAATAAATAGAATAAAGGTATGTGTCCATCTACAACCAAAATAAAAATTTAAAAAAATTTTTTTTTAAAAAAAGATACCCATGGGGTTGGGGATATGGCTCAAGCGGTAGCGCGCTTGCCTGGCATGTGTGCGGCCCAGGTTCAATCCTCAGCACCACATACAAACAAAGATGTTGTGTCCGCCCAGAACTAAAAAAATAAATAAATAAATATTAAAAATAAATAAAAAAATAAGAAATAAAAAAAGATACCCAGAATTTAATTTTAAAAAATTGTGAGAATTATTTTTTTTAAAAATTGAAGAAAAAGTAAAAACCATTACCCACTGTCAAGGAATGAAATAACCAGAGAAGGAGCAAAGATGACGGAATGAGGCATGCCTTGGCTGTCTGTCTGTCTGGCCTGTGGGCCTGGGGCAGGCGGCCCCTGGGAGGCTGATTGCATCTGCTGGATCATGTGAGGATCCTTAGCCAATAGGAAGAACATTTCCTGACATTTAGATGCTTTTATATTCATCTCAAAATAAAATTCTGAACTCAGGACGTGACAGGTAGAAATACCTGTCTTCTAGCGTGGGGAGCCCTGCTTTTATCCAGCCACTCTCCCTGTTGACATGTGTGTACCTTTCTATAATGACCTCCATGGTTTGGAAGGTGAGACTGTTTTTCTTGTGTTCCACCTTTCAGATCCAACACAGAGAGAAGCCCTTAGGATGCAGTTATCCTGCTGACTTCTCCAGGAAGAAAAGAGTAACTGATAGGCGTCTTATGATGCAATCTGCTTAATTATCAAGAAATCATTTGGCAACCTGAAAGCTGATGTTGAATTTGAAACAGGTGTTTGTTTAGGTCGTGATATTTGTGAATTCTTTGCCTTTTCTCCAAACAAGAAAACTAAATAAATGGCAGATACAGATGACTCCAGAGTTTTAAAAAAAATTTCTTCCAGTTTCAGCCACTATTATGATAAACCCATTCGAGACTGCAGCCGTAAGTTTCAAATATTTGTTGTGCTTGGAAAAGAAAGAGACGTTAAAAAGTTACATGTATCTCTAAATCCCGGTTCATCTTGTGACATAGAATTACTGGACAGAAACAAAGGCCCAATTTTGCAGTTAACTCTTTGATATGATAAAGAAGCATAAAGACAGATATCAGGATTGATTTCGTATCTGAATAAACCCTCAGGGTTTCTGTACAGATACACATTTTTTTAATGAAAGGAGGGATTTTTTTTTTCCTCCTGGAAAAAGAAACTTGTTGAATTTCTCAAAAGTCTTGGGATATCTGCTACTTTAATTTTTTTTTCATTCTTTTAGGGAGGGACCCACTGTGCAGCAGCTGACCCTGTGAACAAGGCTCATATTCAGTGGAAAGAATGGCAAAAGCAAACAACACAGTTCGAGTCCAGTGGTGGAACCTTGCCCACCTGTCTAGGTTGGGAGGCTGCTTATTACAGTTCTGTTCGTCCTGTTCTGTGGACTAAAGCATGTAAGACACTTCTCCATGTGACCAGGGCTTGGAAAAAGTAGCACGACTGTGATGGACATTTACTAAAAGTAAGAAGATGGGATGGATCCTACTGTATAATCTGCCTTCAACTTTGGACATAGGAGTGGAAGGAAAAAAATGAGAAATTTCCATATAGAGAGAGATTATATATGAGATTTCTCAGGCTGGGGTTGTGGCTCAGTGGTAGAGCATTTATCTTGCATGTGTGAGGCTCTGGATTCTATCCTCAGCACCATGTAAAAATAAAGATATTGTGTCCATATACAACTAAAAAATATTTTTAAAAAGATTCCTCTTAGGAGAAAGGAGTAATATCTATGTATATATATTAATTATTAAGAAATCATTTTGCAACCTGAAGGCTGATGTTGAATTTAAAACAGATGCTTAGGTCATGATATTTGTGAATTATTTGCCTGTTTTCCAAACAAGAAGAATAAATAAATGGCAGGTATAGATATTTATTATTTATAAATAATAAAATAATATATATTAATATATAATATTATATATATACATATATATATATATTTTTTTTTGCTCATCTCTCCTAAGAAACAAACATTTCTTATGAAGCACCTTCTGACTTCTTTGGAATTTCACATTCCATAGTTCCATTTTGTTAAAATCATAAATAACTTCCTTCAACTCCAGTGGGTACTTGGATTTGTTTTTCTAGGTCCCAGGTGTAAGGTTAAGCTGTAAAGGTTGGGACTCAGGTAAATTTCTCCAGTTGGAATTGGACTTTCTTCTCAGCAAATGGATCTTTCAAGAAATGTCACCAATCCTGTGGTTGGATTATTGCAGATTTAGAAGAAATTCGGGATCTGAAAAAAAAACTTAAATAAGAAAAATAGTCTTAATAAGAAGTGTGAATCTTGTGTTTGGTTCATTATAGATTTAAAAGATATTCAGAGCTTGAAAAAAACTCAAGAAAAATGGATCTTCCTTTAAAAGTTATATTAGATGATAAACAGACGAGCATGAAAACCTGTCCTTTCTTCCAAGTAAACAGAGGCCCATTGTATAAGAGCAAAAAGAAAGAAAGAAAGAAAAAAAAAACCAACAAACCATACTCATAGATAACGCCACTTTAAAGGCTATACTGGAAAATGTAGACAACCGGAGAAACAGAATTTTAGCACAGAGTTGAAAACTGTAAGACTCAAATGGGGATTCTAAAATAAAAAAAAAAAAAAATAACCTGGTAACAGAGATAAAGAATCTCTTCCATGATCTCATCAGTAGACCTGACATAGCTGAGGAAAGAAAGAATTAGAAAACCCCTACAATTTGTTGTGAATCTTTGGACATATTAATCTTTCAGAGCCAAAAGTTCTTATCAAACTGAAAAGAATAATTTTGTTGGGCAAGGTGGCACATGCCTGTAATCTCAGCCACTCGGAAGACTGAGGAAGGAGGATCACAAGTTCAAGGTGAGCCTGGGTAACTTAATAAGACCCAGTCTCAAAATAAAAATAATAAAAGGCTGGAGACGTAGTTCAGTGATAGTGTGCCCTTGGGTTCAATCACCAGGGCTGCAAAAAAATAAAACAAGTAAGTAAGTAAGTAAATAAATAAATAAATAAATAAAAGGGGCTAGCGATGGAATTCAATGACAAAGCACTTGTTGAGCATGCAGAAGACCCTGGATTTCATCCCATCATTCTTTCTTCCTTCCTTCCCTTCTTTTCCTCTCCTCCCCTCCCCTTCCCTCTCCTCCCCTCCCCTCCCCTCCCCTCCCCTCCCCTCCTCTTCTCTTCTCTTCTCTCTCTCTCAAGCACTTGACCACTAACCTACATCCCCAGTCCTCTTCATTTTTTATCTGGAGACAGGATTTTGCTAAGCTGCTCAGGCCCACCTCCAACTCTCTACCTTCCCGCCTCAGCCTCTTGGTCTCTGGGATTACAGGGGTGCCCAATCGCACCTTACTAGGGGGAATTCTCTTTATTCTTGACAGGTTTGGTATATGAAGAATAGTATTTCCCAAGGCCTTAAGCTGCTTGCACTTCACCGACATCAAGCGAGCCAGTACATGCACTCTCTGCATTAAGGTAGAGATTCGTTTTCCAGCCTTAGTGTTTGCTCTGGAACATCTTTCTGCAATCAGCCGGGGAACAGAACTTGAGATACAAGGACTCTAAATCCCAGCTTGCCTTGCAAACTCATGAGGATGGACCAAAGGGTGCTGGGACTTTCCCCTTGGCATTGTGGCCTGGGTCACTGAGGCTAGCAGGTGTGGAGGTGGGCAGGTGAGACTGAGTCATGCGGGACACTGGGCGTGGCTTCCTGGATCAGCTCCAGAGTTGACTTGCAGGTTCCAGTAACGGGCGGGCGGCTGAGCTGGGCTAATTGCTGCTGCTGCTGCTGCTGCTGTTGCTGCTGTTGCTGCTGTGCCGCCCCAGCCCAACCCTGCACGTAGCAGGAGAAGGAGGAGGAGGGGGTTCTGGGGCAGGGATGAGGAGGCCTTTCCCAAAGGGTGGAAACTTGAGGGTCTCATGATCTGAAAACTCAGTCCTCAACCTTCCCACAGGGTCAAGGAGTCCCTGGAAAGCAACACACTAATTGAATCCACCTTCACTCACCCCAGGTGTGTCTTTATGTCAATAGGGCAATTCTCAGCTGGAGAGGTGGCACATGCCTGTAATCCCAGCAACTCCAGAGGCTGGCACAGGAGGATGAAACTTAGCAAGACCTTTTTTTTTAAATAAAATAAGAAGGGCTGGGGGTATAGCTGAGTGGTAGAGCTTTTGCCTAGTGTGTGCAATTCAATCCCCAGCACCGCCAAAAAAAAAAAAAAAAAGACAGGGCTCTTCTCAAACTGCACCTCTGATGGTAGAATTTCAGGCGCCAGTGCAGCTGTAAGATGTGTAGGCTGCTTAGCACCTTTCAAAGGAGAGTCAGATGTGAGCTTGAGGAAAGAGGGAAGCCAGGTTCAAGTGCTGGTTTTCTAAACTTTCTAGCTCTGAAAACCTGAGCTGTTTCTTGAGCTTTCTAAAACCTCAGTCTCCTCATCTGTAAAATTAGGCACTTGCCTGGAACTAGCAGACTTGGTGGGAGGTTTTAGGTGATGTTTTTGGAATTTCTTAGGCTCCAGCCTAGGCCTTAGTTTCCCTGGGTGACTTCTTCCCTTCTGGGTCACCTGTCTCTACTATGGAGCCAGGTGCACAGCAGATAGTGAATGAACACTGAGAGAATGAATGAATGATGGGTGTAAATAGCTGGGCACAGTGGTGCACACTTGGAATTCCAGTATCTTGGGTGGCTGAGACAAAAAAAGATTACAAGTTCAAAGCCAAGTTTAAAGCCAGCCTGGGTAACTTAGACTCTGTGTCAAAAATAAAAAAATAAAAAAGGGTTGGGGATGTAACTCAGTGCTAGAGTTCAATTTCCAGTGCCACAAAAATAAATAGCAATAACTTGACACGTAGCCTATTACCTAATAGGTGCTCAATAACGGACCAGCTATCAATATTAAGCCCGGGCTCTGTATCAGCATTCTGAGTGATTTTGAATGAATCATCTTCCTTTAAGGAGACTCGTATTCCTCAACTACAAGATGAAGGTTGTTCTAGATCTAGTTCTCTGTTCTCCAAACTGTTGGTAAACGGTTATGATGTAGGGACTCATATAAGGTATTTGTTCTGCCTGACAAGAGATGAGGTAGGGGAAAAAATAACTGAAGAGCTATTGTGTAGACACATGAGGTTCGGCCAATTCTCCTCCATCAGCAGGCAGAGAGTTATAGAGACTGGACAGACTGCTGGACAGTGGTGCCATCTGTGGGCCCTCTCCTTAGGCAGTCTTGCCCAGTCCAGAAAGTCATACAGATGATCCACAGTGTCTGTAAGGGTCACAATATGCCAGGCACTGAACTGAGCTACAAATGGTCTTGCAGGTGAGAAAATGTAACACTTCCCAGCAAATATAGGGGGCCTCTGATCCCCACTGCAAACCTTCAGAGCAGAAGGAGCTGGCTGGGCTTCCAACCCACGAGCATCACTACTCCCAATTCCAGACCCCATCATCCATTTATTTATTAACATCCTCGACAAGCCATCATTTTCCAGGTAGAGAGGGAATCAAACATTCTCCCAGGAAGGAGCAGCGGTGGGAGGCAGGCACGCTCCCTGGGGCCACCCAGGTGTTGTGTGGTGGCAATGGTGGTGAACTCAAGACCCCATAGAGAAGGGCATGATTCCACCTCCGTCTTTTGTGACAGGGTCTCACTGTGTTGCCCAACATCAGGCTCAAGGGATCCTCCTGCCTCAGCCTCCCAAATAGCTGGGACGGCAGGTGCTACCACTGCCTTGGGCTTGGCCTGGTTCCCCCTCTGCAGACTGGCCCCGTGGAAAAACTCACTGGCCACGGCCAGGGCTCCTGAGCTTTTAAAGAGAACCACAAAGTTTTTTTTCATGAAAATTTTTTCCAATTTAAAAATGTCAGCAAGTTCCTCACTGTTTGGTGCTCATTGCTGACATATCTGTAGTAAAGGGCGTGGTGAGTGGCCAACAGCCCACAGGACACTAGCCAGTGTTCCCTTTGTCACACAGGGCCCTGCACTCAGGGGACAGAGCCCCGTGCTTGAGCTTATGCTCTGTTGAGGCAGTTTTGAAATTATAAATAACTTAAACAAGGGCTGAAGTTTCCTCTTTGTGCTGCAAATTATGTAGCTGGTCTCAACTAGAGGGAAGGGCTGAACCCACCTGTGGAGGAAGGGCAGAGTGGAGGCCACGCTTCAAAGACAAGGCCAGTTGTCTCCCAGCCCAGGGAGGACATGGACAGTGTAAACAAAAGGCTGGTCGCAGCAGGGGTTGAGTCTGGTTGTGAGTGGTGTAGTTGTGTGAGACTGGTGTATGTGTGTGTGTGGTGTGATTGTCACACAGAAGCATATATGCATATGTGGGTTAGAAGTGTGTTTTGGGCAGGGGTGTGTTATATGTAGCAGCGGGTGATGGTGCTTGAGTCATGTGTGAGTTTGGCACATGAGCGAGTGTGGGTGTGTTCTGGTGTGTGGTGTGAGTGTGTGGAAGGGGTGGCCAGGGCAGGGAGAGTCACAGGGCAGTTTGACAAATATTTATGGAGCACCTTCTGTGCGCGCCAGGCGCTGTGCGCTGTGCAAGGCGCGGAGTTGAGCAAGCCCAGCACTCGCCCCAAGGCGCTCAGGACCCAGTAAGGGAGGGAGATGTGTAAACAGATAACTGCAGCAAACTAGCAGACTGATACAAACCCCTTTATAAAAATTCCAGCTCTGCCCCCACTTTGTTGACCAGCCTTGTAAACTGGGTTTCTCCCAAGTGGTGAGAGGGGTGGAGCTTTGTGGGATTCTGGGCACCAACCCCGGGGAGGCCCAGGGCAGCAAACTCAGCCCCCCTGGGCCTGGACCCAGCCCCCTCTGGGCACACCCAAACACGGGAGGGGTGACCTCCCTCTGACCTGCCTAGCAACACACCCAACCCTGGAGAAGTCGATAAGAGGTGACCAGCAGCTCAGGGCAGGATATAAACAGCTCAGCCCCACCCCCAGTCCAGGACACACCTGAGGGGACCCAGGGCAGGTGGGCAAGAGACAGGGCCACCTCTGAGGGTGAGTCCATCCCAGGGCTCCCAGTTGGGTAAGGATAACTGGCTCCTAACACAGAGAGCTCTGGGGGAGGGGCCGAGAACAGCTGGCCAGGTGTATGCGGGCGCTCTGGTTTTCTGAGGATGGGAGGGCAGAGAGCAAGATATCTTGGGTAAGGGGAGAAAGATATCTTGGGTAAGAAACGTGTCCCTGGTCCAGGCTCTGCCCCAGGCACAGGCAAGCACATTGAGTTCTGGTCCCTACTCTCCTCTGGCCAGTGACCTTGTGCTAGGCTCTGGCTTCATCAGAGAAATGGGACGCCCAGTCTCCTCAGAGGCTGTGGGGCGGATCCAGTGAGATAATGGGATGAAGAAAGTGCCTCATAACAGAAGACAGCAGGACAGAGGTCAGCAGGCGGTGTGGGCCTCGCAGCTGCTCTCAAGCCCTTCTGGAGGGCTTGAAGGTACTGGGCGCCATATGCTCAGCCCTCCAGCCCTGCACATGCTCTCTGGTTGAAACTCATTGCTGGGATCTCCTTTGGGACCTGAAGAAATGGAGGATCTAGGGAGGCCTATCAAGTGTGTCTTGGTCACTTTTGGCTGGGTGATCTTAGGCAATTTTGGGTCACCTCTCTCAAGCTTGAAAAGGACCCTGGAGATAATATGGTAGAGCAAATAGCACAGGATAAACTGCCTATGAAATTTCGAGAAATGAGGTTGCTGTTATGCTAAGTGGTTACCAAAGTTCCCCAGCTAAGTGGCCTTCTCGTGGGAGCCAGGCCTGCCTGAACCGGAGCCCTCGCCCACCTCTTTCTTTGGCTAACTTGCTCACTATGGTCTCCAAGCTCCCCACTCTCCTTTCCACCACTTGCTGTTTCTCCAGAGCAAGCTCTGTGCTCACGAGCCCACCACCATGTCTAAGAGCCCTTCTTTGTCAACACCCCTTCAGCAAATAATGTGATATTTCCAAGACAACTGAGCAGTATTTCAAATTTATAGAATGGGTTATTCATGTGCCCTGTGGAATCCAAAGCCTTGAACTTAAGTAACTTTCCACCTGGAAAAGGATAAACTGCCTATGAAATTCTTCGTAAGTAGACCTATGGACAGTCCCATTAATGAAATGTTCTCCCTAACACCAGATACATGCTAGGCATGGGGAACTCAGGAAGCTAAGGCAGGAGGATCTCCATTTTGAGGTCAGCCTGGGCATTTATCAAGACCCTGTCTCAAAAAAAAAAAAAAAAAAAGACTGGGGATGTATTCAGTGGTAGAGTGCCCCTATGTTCAATCCCAATACCATAAATCAATAATCAATCCATCCAGAGTCATCATTGTGGAAACAGTAATGCAGTCCTGGAATCTGCTGAGGATTGGATTAGAAGTTAGTGAGGCTGGAGAAGCAACCTGGGGTAGGGTAAAGGACAGAACCCATGTGCATCGACCAAACCTTGTGCTCTGCAACTGTAAAATGAGAACCTTAAGTCTCTCTTCTTAGGAGAAGACGCAGAGTGGCTTTAGCTCAGTGCCTGGAAGAAGACTCAGTTGTCAATAAATCTCAATTCCTTCCCCTATTCTTTCTCAGCAAGCATCCTCTCCATTTTGCTTTGCTTTCTCCCCTTCACAAGATCTTAACTCTGATTTCATATCAGGCACAGAAGCTAGGATTCATGTTACAGACATTCAACTTGCAGCCAACTTAGCTGGAATGCAGAGGCCCCTCTTTATTCCACAAGGCTGGACATGCAATTCTCGATGTCTTGGAGAACATCAGGTCCAAACCCCTGTCCTTCAGGAGGAAGCAGCCCCAGAGGGCAGATGTGGCCGAGGTCACTGAGCACACATGTGGTGGTGGCAGCCTCTGAAGCTCATGTTCTTGATTGTGTGACCATCTTGCACACCTTCCCTGTCGTGAACGGCCTTACCTGTCCTCTTTGCCCCCAGTCAGGGTCTTATAAGCCCCACTCTCCTGCTTCCCAGCCCCCAGCTGCTCTGTCTTCCCCCTCTGTCCCTTAAGACCCCTTTCCCAGCTCAGGCCTATCTGATCCAGAGGCCTAGATGTCAGTACACAGAGAGCAGAGACAAAGGTTAGAAAAACCTAGAAGGCGCTTTATTGGAGGTCTCGGCCTCCATTCACAGGAGATAGGAGCCAGGACCCCCATCTTGAGGGGTCTGGCTGTAGCCCTCCTCTCACTGGCCAGGCAGGGTGACAAGTCTGGCCACAAGTGCTCAGTGAGAGAGGAGGGGGGAGGGGAATGCCTTAGAAAAAATAGATCTCTATGTACATCTGACGTATTTATAACACATAAATTAGGGATACTCTGACCCCCCGCCGTGGAGCCCAAGCACTGAGCAGAGAGGTGGAAGCCAGTCCAGAAAGGAGGGGCTGGAGGACACTGCCTGTCCCCTCTGTCCCAGGGCTCCCCAACAGTCTCCATGGCTGAGTCCAAGCATCTGCCAGGGAAGGTGTCATCGGCAGCAGCGTTGGGATTGGAAGCAGCCAACCAGCAGCTGTAGAGTCAGCGAGCAAGTCGCTTCAAACCCCAGGGCTTATAATTCCAGAAGGAGGAGAGAGGAGAGGCTGCAGGCCCCGCTCCAGGACAGGCCTGACCACACACCAGACTTCGGCTTCTCCACAGCTCCGCAGGGAGCACATCCAAATGGAGGGGCTTCCAAGCCTGCCTGGCCTCCAGGAGGGCTGCAGGCCTCAGTCCAAGTCCATGAGTTTGGTCCTGATCTAGTTCAGCTCCTCAGTTCCGACTCTGAACCACCTCTTCTTCCTTCCAGCCACTGGAGTTTTTGCCAAACTTGTAGACCAGTCGGCGGCCATCCACCCGTTCCAGGATCTCCCGTTTGTAGTAGTACCTGGACCAGAGGCAAGGTGGTCAGAGGTGCGCAGGCAGGAGACGTGGCCTGCGCTGCAGCACGTCCCAAATGGCCCAAGTCCTCGGCTGATCTGTCCCCTCCGGTCTGCAGCCAGACCCACCTGAGCCTGCCCCATACTTCCTGGACTGCTCTTTCCATCTGCTGAGGCCACACCGGCCTATCAATGTCTGCAGGGCACCTGCTTCTGCACTGGTTTGTTTATAGCTTAGGGCTACGTCCTGGGCCTTTTCATGAAGGCACATGGTGCAGGCTGAAGGGAGCCTAGACATGAGCGAGGCCATCATTGTGGCAACAGGAGGAAACTGAAGCCCAGAGACAAGCAAGCAGAGCCCTGGCCCAGGCACGGCCGTGGTCTTTCCAGAACTCTCCAGGTGCCTTTCTTAGGACCACCTTGCAAATAACACATATGTCAGCTGAAGTCACGGTGCCTGCAACGTGCCAGGCTAACACTTTCTCCGTGCTACCATTTGACCCCCCAGGTCAGTGGGCAACTTCACCGTCCTCACTCCACAGGATTAACACTTACTACATGGATCCCAGGGGTGACAGAGAGGGTGGGGAGGCGGGAGGGGAACACAAACAACCGGTCAGATCAACAAGTCCCCGGATGTCCAGCTCAGTCATGAGCCCCATGACTCTCATGAGCGTCTCACCTCATGGCCCGGCTCAGCTTCTCATAGGTCATGTTGCTGTTTTTTTTCTTTTGGCCCCACAGTTGGGCCACGGCCTCAGAGCGCAGGAACTTGAAGACACCCTCGTGCCGGTTCTCCCACTTCATGAGGCCTTCGTTGAGCTCAGGGTGGATGAGGATGTCCCGGATGAACTCCCACAGGTGGGTGCCTCTGGGGGCTACAAGGCCACATCCCTTCAGTCAGCAGGCCAGGGCAGCCCCTCTCACCAAGCTGGCTGACCTTAACCATAACCCTGCACACTGCTGACTAATGGCCAGAGCAGGAAACCAAACTTTCCAGAAACCGGCTACAGTGCCCTTGGAGTATGTATTGTAGCGAGCACTTTCCTCCTCATGTCCTCCTAGATGAGGTGCTCCAGGAAGACTGGACACCTCTTGCACAGCACAGATGTTTCACTCTTGACAATACTGATCAAACGTCTGGCTGGCATGGATGGTGACAAGGACCCCTATGGCCTCTGGGGGCTCATGGCTTGGTGGGGGGCCTACAGAGAAACCCATGGTAAGAGCTTGCTGAGTATGGGAACAGATAAGTAGCCCCAGGCTGGGGGACCAGGGGACAGCTTCCTGGAAAAATACACTCCCCCACAGAAACCAGCTATATGTGCATGCAAGCAAGCACGCAGGCAAGAGAGGCCTTCAGGGCAATCTCCCAGGGGCTCAAAGCTGCTGGAGCACACAATGCCTGAGGCCCCTTCCCCACCCTTAGCAGGCTGGTGTCCAGTGTCTCAGCCCAGTGGCTCTAGGGTCCCCCCCAGGCACCCACCAGCTGCCTCCACCCACCACCTAGGGTGTCCCAGCAGGCAGGACAATGGCTAAGTGCAGACAGAATTGGAGTGGGTGGACTGGAAACCTGAACACTCAAGCCACCGGCCTCCCTCTGGAGCCTCGGTTCCCCTCCTCATCAAGACCACATGGTAGTCCCTGCAGTGAGGGGTGGACCAGCGCCATATAGCCCTCCTCCTCCCCGGTGGCGCAGCAGCAGGGAAGCAGAGCAGAGGTGGCCTGCCGCCCACCAGCTGCCCGCCCGCAGGCCAGGGCTCACCCACCGTGCTTGCTCTTCTTGCCCTCCAGGCACTCCCAGTACTCCTTGCTCAGCTTCCGTGGGCGGCCCCGTTTCCGCTTTCCGTGCTTGCTTTCCCCCTTCTTATAGTCAGGAAATCCATCTATGGGGAGCAGGTGGAAGGTCAAGAGGGTGGTCATTGGGGAAGCAGCTCCTATCCAGAAAGCCCTGCAGGAGCAGGGAGGAGGGAACGGGACGCCCAGGGCCTCCCTCTGCTCACCTCTGGGGAAGAGCTTGCTGTCAGTGGGGTCCAGGTCCACATCACTTCCACCGGAGTCTGAGGAATGGAGGCTCTGGGAAGTACCGGTCCCTGGGTGGGGAGGATAGAGTGAGTGCCTGGCTGCCACACAGGACCCAGAGGCCTGGGTTCCAGTACTGGGACGGAGGCCCTGGGGGCCCTGGGGGAGGGAGGCTGCGCTCTCACCTGCGGTGGAGACGTCAGAGCTGCCAGGGGAGGGGGCTCCTGCGCCATAGCTGCCTGTGTAGTAGGGGCTGGCCTGGTGGCCGTCTTCCAGCAGCTCCTGGGTGAAGGGGCTTCCTTGATCTGAGGAGAAGAGGAGAGAGGGCTCAGGGGACCAGGCAAGGGCAGGTAAGGCTCCGGGGCCTGATGAGCTGCTGCCGGGACTTTTCTTGTTGGGGTAGGAGGCCTGGGGAGGGGCCGTTCCTCTCACTCTAGGTAGGGCCAGGGATGGGACAGGACAGGTAGACCTGGGCATGGGGGAGAAAAGGAGCCTCACCAAAGGGGCCGGGGTCTCCTAGGGTGTCCTGGAAAGCCATGCCGTCCTTCTCCAGCAGCTCTATGATCCAGCTGAGTTCGTCAGAAGAACTGGAAGCTGAGGAGAAGGAAAGAGGGGTCACTTCCCTTGCCCCTCCCTCAGGGCCCTCTCCGGCTGCGCCCTCCGGCCAGGCTCCAGGTCTTGCCCAGGGCTGACCCTCTCCTCCCCTCCAAGGCCCCTGTGGCACCAGTGGCCTGGACTCACTGAGGTCCCGCAGCTGGGCATGGAGGTGGTCCCCCAGAGGCCCAAAGACCAGACGCAGCTCGTCAAGGGCACAGTTGCAGAGGGTGGCCCCGTCCATGTCACACCGAGAGAAGTCAATGGAGCTGGCATCGTATTTGTTCTTCTCCACTTGGTAGCTGATCCAGTCCAGAACCTGGGCCTTCGACCAGAACTGGGGCTGCTCCCCCAACCAGCTGGCCTTCTCTGCAAGGGGCCCAGCACAGCAACCGGGTCAGCACAGGCCCCATTTCTGGTGCCCCTTTGGGATTCTTTTTTTTTTTTTGTACCAAGTATTGGACCCAGGGGTGCTTAACCGCTGAACCACATCCCCAGCCTCTCCACTTTTTTTTTTTTTTTTCTGAGACAGGATCTCACTAAATTGCTTAGGGCCTCAGTTGCTGAGTCTAGCCTTGAGCTTGTGATCCTCCTGCCTCAGCTTCCCAAGTTGCTGGGATTAAGGCCTGTGCCACAGCTCCCAGCCCCTTTGGGATCCTGTGTGCACTCCCACCTCATTTCTCAGGAAGCTTCCCCAGGAACAGGGGGAGAATGTGGCTTTCACAACACCCTGGTCCCAGTATCCTCTCTTGGCCCATCACGGTCCCCACAATCCCCACCACCTCAGCCCTGGAATTCACTTGGAAACCCTCCTCCCGGTCCGGTTCCCCATTTATCTAGCAGAGATCCGTGTCTCCTTCCGTCCCTGAAGGCACCCCATCCACGTCACACACCTGTCCCCTCCAGCGACATCTGTGGGTTGCTCAGGGTTAGCACCAAGTCATCAGCCCCAAAGGTGGCAGCAGGGGGAGCAGAGGCCAAGCTGGGGTCCTCGGAGCTGTACATAGCACTGAAGTAGTTGCTGAAAACGTTGCTAATCTCACAGGTTGCAGCCATGAGGCTACCTGGAGAGAGGGGACAAGGTTGGTGAAGGTTCCAGACTTCTCCCCTTACACCCTGGCTGCTCTCTTCTGGCCAAACCTGGGCAGGAGCCACCCAAAGGGGCAGCAAGGTCGGCAACTGTGTGCGCCCTCTCTTCAAAAAGGGCTTCTAGGTTCAGAGCAAAGTGTGGCTACTAGACCCTCCTGCTGGGGCTCCCTGCTCCGATGGCCCAGAGCCCTTAAGTGGGAGCTTCCAAGTCCTTGTCCCTCGTACAGACAGGATACTCTGACTCTCAGGACCCCCCTACTGCCGCACACTCCTGCTGGGAAATTCCAGGCTAGAGGGGGCAGGTTCAGAGCAGCAGATCCACTAAACCATCCCTGGTTTCCCGGATGGGAACGGACAGGTGGGGGTCCTACCGGGTGGCAAGGTACGGGCGTCAGGCAGGCAGGCAGGCTTCGGAGGTCACAGGTGGAAGAGAAATCCAGGTGGCCAACAGCTCGGCCAGGTAGCAGTGAGAAGTCTGGCCCCTATGCTCCCCCACCCGTCCTATATAGAGCCGCAGGAGCTCCTCCCCACACCAGGTCTTCGGAGTTTGTCCCAGCGGTAACCTGAGCTGGTGGCTCATTGGATGGAGGGGATTTCCTGGCCTTCAGACTGGGCTCCTGGCCCCAGGTGATTTGCATATTCTGTGCCACTTGGCCCGGATCCTAGCAGGCGGTGCTGGGAAATCAGGCCCGGCTGGTTTAATGATTGTCAGACTCTGTCATCCTGCACCCTCTGGGGTTGGGCCCAGGGCTCTGACCTGGGCAGGTGGCGGGAATGCCGCTGGGGTGGGCATCTGTGCTTCTGGCCACCCTTTGGCTCAAGAAATTCCTCCTGGGGGCCAGGCCAGGCTGGGAGGGGAAAAGGTAAGTGGGGAAACCAGAACCCCTGATTGAACCCTGGCCCTGCCTCTAACTGTCCAGAGAACTGGGGACAAAGGAGCCTAGGAGGAGAGAAGTTATTGAGGTTTAGGGATTTTCTCCACAACACCCAGGATTTGGAGTGAAGGAGGACTCTCCAGACTCCTTGCAAGGCAATATTCATGGGCTAATGGGTGTGGCCTGTCCTGCAGGTGTAGCCCCAGGCTCCAGGGTCCCTAGCCTCGGAACCCATTCACAGGGTCCACTTCATTTTTTGCCTGCCTAAGCCCCACCCAAGCATCAGGGTTTCTGCAGCCACTTATGGTGAGATGGGGCTGTACTTAACAGTCCTCCCTCCCTCAGCCGGGCATGGTGGCCAAAGCCTGTAATCCCACCCTACTCTGAAGGCTGAGGCCGGATTACAAAAGTTTGAGGCCAGCCTCAACAATTTACCTCAAAAAAAGTTAAAAGGCCAGGGGGATGTAACTCAGCGGTAGAGCACCCCTGGGTTCGATCCCCAGGACCACCATAAAACAAACAAGCAAGCCAAACACCTTCCTCAGGTGCCTAATTTAGTAGCCCTCCCTGTTTACCAGCACCTGTCTGCTGCCCTCTACTGGTCAGAAGCCTGACTCCTGGGTCATGTCATTCAGAGAAGGGAATCCTGTGGCATTAGTTTCCTATTTTGTCAAGCTCTTTGTTTTTGCAGTACGGAGATTGAACCCTGAGCACTCTGCCACAGAGCCACATCCTCAGCCCCTTTCATCTTTTATTTTGAAACAGGGTCTTCCTAAGTTGCTTAGAGCCTTACTAAATTGCTGAGGCTGGCCTCAAATTTTCCATCCTTCTGTCTCAGCCTTCCAGGTCACTGAGATTGCAGGCATGTGCCACCACACCCAGCTCTCCAATACTTTTTATTTTTTGAGTCAGGGTCCCACTAAGTTGCAGAGCCTGGCCTCAAACTTATGCTCTTCCTATCTTAGCCTTCAGAGAGGCTGGGATTATAGGTTTGTACCACTTGCCCAGCTTACCAAGCACTTTTAACAAAATCTTCACACACAAAAATCCAGTAAGTAATGTGCATCTTCTTTTATTTTATTTTGCAGTGCTGGGATTGAACCCAGGGTCTTGCACATGCACTGCGCTACCACTGAGTTACATCCCTAATTTTTTGAGACTCACTAAATTGCCCAGGCTGGCCTTGAACTTGCAATCTTCCCCCTCAGCCTCCCAAATAGTTGGGGTTATAGGTGCACACCACTGCACCTGGCTAGTTACCTTCATTTAAAGAAAAATCTATTTTTTAGTTGTAGGTTGACACAATACCTTTATTTATTTACTTATTTTTATGTGGTGCTGAGGATCGAAACCAGTGCTTCACAAATGCCAGGCATGCGTTCTACCTCTGAGCTACAACCCCAGCCCTACTTACCTTCATTTTATAGGTGAGAAAAATGCAGCTCAGAGGGGTGGAATGGCTTACCCAAGCCAATGAACTACATAGGCTGGGAAAGGAACCAGATCCCTACACTCTGAGCCTCTGGTTGCAGTTCTCCCCCTCAGTCTTGGATGGAACCCTAGCCTCCCCTGTGGCAGAGAGAGTCCCACATACCTGTGCTTCTATGAATTGAGCTCCAAATACAAGAGACTGGGTCCCACAGACCCACCCCTGGAGACCCTGAGCAGAAGTAACAGGATGGGAGGAGGTGGGAGATTAATGTTCTAGAGTCTGTACTAAGTGATCTTGGGCAAGGTGCATGGATTCTGCACATCTCCTTCTTTAAAAATAATGTTTGGGGGGGGCTAGGGATGTGGCTCATGCGGTAGCGCGCTCGCCTGGCATGTGTGCAGCCCGGGTTCGATCCTCAGCACCACATACAAAGATGTTGTGTCCGCCGAAAACTAAAAAATAAATATTAAAAAATTCTCTGTCTCTCTCTCTTTAAAAAAAAAAAATAATAATGTTTGGGGCTGGGGTTGTGGCTCAGTGGTAGAGCACTTGCCTCAGTAGTAAAGCACTTGTTTAGCATGCAGGAGGCACTGGTTTCTATCCTCAGCAGCACATTTAAAAAAAAAAAATTAAACTAAATAAACAAAATAAAGGTATTGTGTCCATCTACAACTAAAAATATTTTTAAAAATGATAATGTTTGGCTAAGTGAGGTGACACACGCCTGTAATCCCAGCGACTCTGGAGGCTGAGGCAGTAGGATGGTAAGTTTAAGGCCAAGCTGAGCAACTTAGCAAGACCATGTCTCAAAAAGCTGGGAAGGGGTTGGGGATGTAGCTCAGTGGTAGAGTGCTCCTGGGTTTAATCCCAAGTACCATGCCAAAAAGAAAGAGGTTGTTTGGAATAAATAATCCTTAAGGTCTCTTCTAGCTCTTTGTTTTGTGTGGTGCTGGGCCTGGAACCCAGGGCCTGGTGAGTATCCTACCACTCTACACCCTCAGCCTCAAACTTTATTCATGCATCTGAGATAGAGGGTGTGGCTCTCCTCCCCATTCCCTTAATTTACAATACAATAGTGGGGGAGGGGATATTTTCACAGGTCACTTTAACAGAAGGTGACTCATGATTCCACATCCAGGTACCCCTCTCTGACTTGATAGCTGGAGGATTTGCTTCTCATCTTTCTTGTCTCTGAAACTACTGGGTGCCTAGGAGAGAGGGTTCTTAATGTCCAGAGTCCCCTTCACTGGGCCAGGGGTGGCAGGAGAGCCAGGGGCTCTGGGCAGGATTATTTTCAGCCCTTCAGGGGGCCACCCCCAAGGAGCCCAAGGCAGGCACACCCTCTACCCAGTCACTCACCCTGGAATGTGGGAGAACCGGCTGCAGCCCCAGGGCTGTTCACATGCTCCCGCCTGAAGAGCACCTGGCCAGGGCTCCAGAGGCAGGGTGAGGAGGAGGCACAGAGCATAATGAGAAGGCCACCACAACCCTGCCTTCATGAGGCTTCTCCACAGAAGAAATGGAGCTGAGGAAATCCTGCAGGCTCGCACCTGTCCAACCATTAGTGCCTTCAATAACCAAATGAGGCAGGAAAATAGAAAAGACTTGGACTTGGGGTCAGTGCCTCAGAGGGCTGAGGAGGTTCCAGGACTGTGGTCAGACCAGCTATGGAGCAGGAAGCAAGGGGCCTTCCAAATACCACAGTGGCACAGCCTCACCCTCAGGACGGGAGGATGGCAAGAGGATAGCCCCCAGCCCTTTAAAGGACAGACACATTCAGCAAGACAGCAGGGAGCAAAGGTGGCGTGCCCAGACTATGAAACAGAAGGACTCACAAAGCCAGTGCGACAGAGAAGGCTGCAGAGGAAGCACTCCCAGCCTTGGCTTCCAGGACCCTTCGTATTTACTGGGCTCATCCATGTTACAGGGTTTTAATACAGAACAAGGCTACTGGTCTCAGCTGATATGCTAAACACTAGGCTGGGGATATGAGGAGGCATCTAGACAAGCCCTAAAATAGTGTTGGCCCGTAACATATTGCCAGGGGCATCCTGAAAGAGCTTGGGAAACAGTTTGGTATCAAGTTGCCAATGTCTAGGGCTGAGGCTAAAGCTCAGTGGTGGAGTGCTTGCCTAGCATGTGCAAGGCCCTGGGTTCAATCCCCAGTACTGCCAGGAAGGGGGGGAAAAAGTCAGTGCTCTGAGTAGCTGCCCCAATCCTGGACCTCCCAAGTCATTCTATGATCCACAACTGGCCCCCTCTTCGGGGGAGGCTCTGAGCTTGCCATGGGGAAGAGGTGCTCTCCTGCCAACGGTCGGTTATTACTATTCTCTTGCTTTGGCTAAGACTGAGAATAAATCAACCGAAGTACTCTTTCTCAATCCCTGTGCAGGGATGGCCACATGGATAACCTAAAGTAAGGGATAGAACCACAAATGGATATTGGTTCAGGGGTCCCTGTAGTTAAAAAAGGTAATCTAAATATAATTTTTCTTTCAATCCTCCTCTCACCTCACTCTCAAACCCAAGTTACTCACTGCTTAGCCTACAATGAAGCCAAGAAGTCAGAATTTAGTACCAAGTTTTGGTTTTGGAATGCTGGGGATAGAACCCAGGGCGTTGCACATGCTAGGCAAGGTTCTACCTCCCCGAGTCCAAGTGCCAAGTTTTGAACAGATTCGACCCATCACCACACCATTAAAATATAGTTATCGAAGAGCACAGGCAGGTGAGGCCCCGCAAAGGGCAGGGACAGGAAGGAAGGGGAGAGAGAGAGAGCACTAGATCAAACTTGAGTTTAAGAGGTGGAGGAGGAGAGCACTGGACTGAGGCTGCAGCTAGGGAACTGGGCTTCGCTCCCTCCCACAGAGCAGGATGGAAGGCTCTTCATCCCCATGCTGTCCCTGCAACAGCCCTGCCATGTGGCCAATCATTTTTTCATTGGCCTGTGTGGGCCCCACTCCTCAGTCTGGCAGTTCCCTAAAGACAGGGAGACAATGTCCCCCGCTGGCCCCGCAGTGATGTTCTCTTATCACTCACATTGCGAAGGTACACCTTGTAGAAGAAATTAACAGTTACTCAGTGAATCACTCCAACTTACCTTTTTGCTTAAAAACATTTATTTAAAAAAAGAAAGAAAAAAGAAAGGAAAACCTCTCTGCTTCTCCCCAGAAACTTAAGTGGGAAGGCAGGAGAAGACCGACTGCCCCCACCAATGCCAGCAGCCTGTATGGAGAGGAGCTCCTGCCAGAGCACAGGCCCAAAGTGACAGATACCTAAGGTCAGAAAAAAGATCATCCCGAGGGGACCAAAACTTCAGGATGTTGACTGGAAAACTAGAATTTGAGAACAATTATTCTGAAAGCCTGGGCAGTCCAAAGAGACAGGCCATGCACATGACCTCTAACTGCCCTTGGGCTCCAGGATTTGCTGGACGTAGTTGACAACATTGCTGTGGAGCTGGGAGGCAGTGGACGCAAAAGTCTCCTTGGCGAGGGTCTGGGCCACTTCACTGCCACTCATCATGGCGTGGTACAGCGGAAGGGTATACTTCTGCTTCCCCTGCAGAAACACATGCACGGGCTCTGAGCAGCTTGCTGTTGTCTTCCCAGCCCTCTTCCCCTGGAAGCAGTCTAACAGGGATCATGGTCAAGTGCCAAGAGGGATGTGGGACCAGAGTTGAAATAGAGAGCTTCCCAGTCAGAGGTGCTCTGATTCTGGCATCTTCTCAGGTGGCAAAGATCCATGGAGATAAATCTCAACATGTATCCAAAGCCAGGATAACATAGGGACCCCTACATCCACAGAACAAATGAGATGGGTTAACACAAAGGGATTGCCAACTTTTGGAGAGCTGGAGGTGGTCAGCTACCAAAGTAGTGACAGACATCAAAGGCGGCAGCACAGGGCTGGGGTGGGGCTCAGTGGTAAAGCATCCCTGGGCTCAATCCCTAGTACCATTAAAAAAGAAATAACTGGGCTGGGTTGTGGCTCAGTGGTACAGCGCTTGCCTAACACGTGTGAGGCCCTGAGTTTGATCCTCAGCACCACATAAACATAAATAAATAAAGGTACTGTATCTATCTACAACTAAAAGATTTTATATATATATATATATATATATATATATATATATATATATATATATTAAAGACTGTAGCACATAAAACTCAGGACCACATAAGGTCAACTACAATCAAGCAAAAGAAAACCCCTAAGTCAAATTTGCATAACTGTCTACCTCAGAAGAAGTGGTCAGAGGGCTCAGAACACCCCCAACAGACATGCAGCTCCTGCTTCATGCAGATCAGAGAAGCTGAGCATTGCTTTGTATCCAACCCACTCTTCCCTGCTCTGCAATCAATGACATTCAGTTCCTGGGGAAAGCCCCACCCTTACCCAGGAGGCAGATTTCATAGCTGATGGACAATCTTTCTGTCCATTCTAATCCCAAGTCCTGCAGCTTTCCCATGAGGCAGGGATCTATATAATCTAGCCTTTGCTCACCTTGCTTGTCCTCTGGCCCTCTCTCATTCTCCCCATGACCAGAACCATGCTATGTGTTACCCTCCTTACCAGTTTTGAGTGAGGGTTAGCTGACTACCTTTTATCCCTCAAGCTTCTACCAGATTATCTGCAAAAAACCCCCTAAGCTTGCAGGCTTTCTCTTTCCCTAGGACGATGTTTCCAGCGGCCACATTATCAACACAATGAGGAGTAAGATCCTCTGGAGGTCCCAGGCCCCTCATCCTCTGTAGCTCTGAGCTCAGACCATAAGACACTTTGCCCACAGGATGACTTCAAGTATGGTAGGTAGACCACATCCCACCTTCATGGGACAGGGAGGTGGGGGTCACCCACCTGGCTCTGCAGGAACTCTTTCACTTTCCAGAAATCCTCCTGATGGTCGTTCTTAAGTACAATTTGACCCCATCGTAGCCGCAGCTCTGCATTCCGGGCATTTGAGACCTTCGGGTATGCCTCTCCAAGTTTCTTCACATTCCCTAGAAAAGAGAAAGAAATGGATTGTTTTGTTTTTTTGGTACCAGGGATTGAACCCTGGGTGCTTAACCCTGAGTCACATCCTGAACCTTTTTTTTTGTATTTTACTTAAAGACAGGGTCTCACTCAGTTGCTTAGGGCATCGCTCAGTTGCTGAGGCTGGCTTTAAACTCGATCCTCCTATCTCAGCCTCCAGAGCTGCCGGGATGACAGGCATGTGCCTCCATACCCAATGGTATGCGTTGTTAATGACCAGCAGGGGAAGCCAAGAAGCCCCATTCTCAGGGACACTAAGTGCTTGCCTACTTTTTGCTTAAAAACTACTTTTTAAGTAATAAAACATAAAGTAATAAAACTTAAGTGGTGGCCACAACCACCCACTGTATCATTCATTCTTATGCTCCGGAATGGTAATATTCTATTATCACAGTTACTTGAACTTCTTTTTTTTTTTTTTTCCATTTTTTTGTAGTTGTAAATGGATAGCATGCCTTTATTTTATTACCTCATGCATGCTAGGCAAGCGCTCTACCACTGAGCCAGAGCCCCAGCCCAGTTACCTGAACTTCTAAGGCTCTGCTGTCCAATGTGCCTTACTGTCCAGTCACCTAACCCCAAACTAGTAATATGGGTGCAGGTCACAGACATGCTCTTTTCCTGTAATCATCCTATTTTCCTTTATGGATTATAACACATGTATACCCCCTAAATATGCTTCCCCACTTTTTTCCTACCATTAACCTGATCAATTCATCTGAACTTTACCTGCATCCCCCCAATATTGGAGACTAAACCCAGCATCACTTTACCACTGAGCTACACCCTAAGCCCTCTTTATTTTTAATTTTGAATTAGGGTTTCAATAAATTGCTGAGGTTGACCCTGAACTTATGCTCCTCCTTGCCTCAATCTCTTGAGTAGCTGAGATTACAGCCAAGCACCATTATGCTTTAGCTTTTTCTCACCCCTTGGTGAATATTATCTCTCTTTCTTTCTTTCTTTTTTTTTTTTCTTTTTCTTTTTGGTACCAGGCCACCAAGCCTGGGGAGCCTTTTTAATTTTTATTTTTTATTTAGAGACAGGGTCTTGCTAAATTGCTTAGGGCTGCCCTAAATTGCTGAGGCTGGCTTTGAACTCATGACCCTCCTGCCTCAGTCTCCCAAACTGCTAGGATTACAGGCATGCACCACCACACCCAGTGGTGAATATCATTTCGATCAAGCAGCAAGCATTAATGGCTAAAAGCTTTGGATGACTGTATTCAAATTCCAGTCCATTTATTGGCTGTATGAACGATGTGTGCCTCAAGTTCATTTTGTTACATAGGGATTAAAATCACAATTCCTCCTTCACAGACTAGTTGTAAGGATTAAGCCACCTCACAGATATGCAGAGCCTAAAAAAGTGGCCTGCAGCGCCTGAAGCATTGAGGAATGCCAGGCTTACTCTACTCCCCATGGCACCAGGGACTGTATTCTTCTGATGACAGGTTTCTCATGAAATACTTGCCTCCCTGATGTATCTGGCACTGCCTTGGGCCAAGATCTCAACTCCTCCTGACTCTCCTTCTGGACCAGGTTAAAAGCTGTTACCCAAGGAGACTTGATTCAGCATATTGAAGAAATAACCCACTTATTCTTACCAGGAGGGAGAGGGGATTTCTGGAGGATCTTATCTAGGAAGTAGATCAGCTGGTAGGTCTTCCAGGAAGAGATGGCCACAGCCTCAATGGCTGGCATGTTTAGCTCCTCAGTCACCCACAGCTGGGCCAGTTCTTCAGCTGGCTTCATGAGTGAGTCCCCAGGAGAGAGATCAGGAAGGTAGGGGGGCCAGCCAGGAGTATTCAGCCATCGATCAAACTCAAAACCTGTTGAACAAAAGGAGAGAAGATACCATCAGAATACTCTGGCCAGGTCAAGGTCAATTTTCCCAAGCAACTCCTAGAGACCTCAAGCCCTGCCTCTCTTCAACCCAAACTCCTTCTCCAGTACTTAATGTCACTTTCCCAAACAACAATTTGTCCAGCAAGGTTGCAGTTAGGTGATACCTGGAGAATATCATAGTAAGGCTGGACTGTGACTATTTCTTCTGTGAAAGTGTTCTGTGCATTTGTTTTTCAGTACTAGGGATTGGACACAGGAGCACTCTGTGAGCTCATCTCCATTCTATCTTTTATTTTGAGACAGGGTCTTGCTAAGTTGCTGAGGCTTGTTTTCAATTTGAGATTCTTGCTGCCTCAGCCTCTTGAGTGGCTGGGATTCTGGCAGTGAAAGTCTTTTGTTGTTTTGCTCTATAATTAACCTTATGTTGTCAGATGCTTTCCTAGCTGTATTCTTCTCTTGATCACTGCAACAGCACCGTGCTTAAACACCAGGGCTCCAAAACAGGGCTCCCTGGGTTACTGTCCCAACTCTTCCCTTAACTAGCTGGGAGACCACAGGCACATTACTTCATGTCTTGGCGCCTCAGTTTTATCTGTAAAACGGTGGTGACAGGCCCTACCTTGTTTGACAGCTGTGAAGATTAAATGAGCAAATACACATTAAAAGCTTAGCACACTGCCTGGTGCATAGTAAGCACTCAGGAATTGTCACCTAGTGATAGCTACAGAATCTCATGACCTTCAAATGCAGGCCTCTGTCTAGAGAGGAGGTGCTACCCAGGGCCTGACCAATCCAGCTGTCATAGGAGACTGACGTTAGCAGGCCCAAGAGAGTGACTCAGAGTTCACAGCAGGACCAGGGGGTGTGTCTAATGAACTATCTCACCCATAACAGGACATTCTCTCCTCTCTGAGGAGGCAGAACCTCCCAAGCAGATCAGCAGGACAGCTGCTGGCATTTTCCTTTGCTCAGAGGGCCATAGAAGGCCAAACCATGAAGTTAAGGCAGGGGCTGCCCCTGTCCTGCCCTGAGACTGTTCATATGGGCAGTGGCAGCAACTCTCTGGGGAGAGAGAAGGGAATGATCATGTATGTTCAGGTGTGAGGAAAACAAGACACAGAGGGAAGAGTAGAGAAGCAAAATAGTTGAAAACGAGGCCAAGTGGAATTGAGAGAAATCTTTTACAGTGGAATTGAGAGAGGTCTTTTTGCAGTCATTGCTAGTTCTGAGCTCAGGGCCTGGCACACACTAAGCATGTGCTCTCCCATTGAGCTGCATCTTACATCCAAGAGAATCACTTTTGTGGAACAGAGCTGGGACCTGGGCTTGCTCCCCACAAAGGGCCACTTATCAGATAACTTTTATCCACTGCCTTCCCACCCACCTTGGTCTTCCAAACATAAACTAGATATAACTCTCCATTATCTCCTAGAAGCCTGTGAGCCAGTTCCTCCACTTACCTGGGATGGAATCTACTCTCTTCTTCTTCAGCTCAGGGAAATATTCCAAGTAGAATTCCAGAAAGTCATCAGCTAAGATACTTTGGAATTTAAACTCATCCACATAGGCCTGTGGGAAGGGAGGTGCCTTTTAGCTTCTCTGGATGGCTTGGGCCTTCTCCAACCCCTTACCTCTTATGCCCTCTGCCTCTACCCTTGCATTCCTCCCAGCTTCTTTATCTGTTCCTTGTCCTTCTCCCCTCATTGAAAGTTGACTATACCTTGAGAAACTTGTCAAACTGATCCTGATCACCCACCAAGTGGGCCAAGTATGAGACAAAGCAGAAACCTTTCTCGTAGGGTGTCTCATTGTAGGTATCGTCTGGGTCAACACCTAGCAGAGGAGAAAGCAGACAGGATTTGAGCATCTATAATCTATTCCCCTCACTGTCCCCATTGCTCCAAATTCAAAGACTACTGTTGCAAAACATCAAACCACTTCCCCAGGGACAGGAAGACCAAGGTTTCTAGATCCATTCTGGCCTCTCCCAAAGCACTTCAAAGGAGATCTTAGAGGGTCAGAAACTATGGACTTAAGAAGAGGCAAAGGAAACCAGCCACCCAGAGGAACTGACACATTTCCTTGTTCCTGAGGTATGCTTTGCTTGGGCAGGAACCATCGATTCTTAGGATGGAACATGGAAACATGGAGCGCAGTCTTTTCCAGCCATATTGGTCACCACCTACCTACTCAACCTCCCCTCCCAGAATGCATCGTTTTCACAAATGTTCTAGACTAAAACTAATTTACCAATGTACAAGAAGTTCATTTCCATAGTTGGAGGGACCAAGGAACATGAGCTTCAGCTGAACAAAATGGTTTTACATTAGTCACCCATGGAACATTAAAAAAAAAAAAAAAGTAAAAGCCTCTGAACCTAAAAATGATTAGGTTCATGACCTTGGACAAGCCACTGAACTTGTCTAATTTGTCTAATGTTTCTCTGTTTACAAAAAAAAAAAAAAAAGGCTGTGTTCTATAGAATTCACAGGTGGCGCACGCCTCTAATCCCAAAGGCTCTGGAGACTGACGCAGGAGGATCACGAGTTCAAAGCCAGCCTCAGCAATCTAGGATAGCCCTAAGCAACTTAGTAAGACCCTTTCTCAAAATAAAAAGGATTGGGGATGTGGATCAGTGGTTAAGCACTCCTAGGTTAGATCCCTGGTACTTAAAAAAAAAGAAAAGAAAAGAAAGAAAGAAAAAAGAATAAGAAAACACCTCATAAAACAGCACGGACCTGTGAACTGCGCAGGGCTGGCCTGAACTCCAACCAGGCTGAAACGGTTGGGTTGTCAGTCTAGTGGCCAGGGACAGCTAGAAAGTACTCTGGAGGCTCCTCCCTCCCAAAAAAGCGATTCTAAGTGCACAATGATCAACATGAAATTCTAGCTTGGGGATACAGTGCAATTCAGGGGAGAGGGGAAGGCTGAGCAAGCTCCCAGACCTGGTTCAATCTTCACTCGCAGCTTGTTGAGCGGGTTTTCCTCTCCGGTGATGTCCATGTGCTGCCGCAGCAAAGCTCGCCCAGTAGCAGCTTCCAAACAGGTATAAGCAGCCCCTGGAATGGACAAAAATGGACAAATTTTTTGAAACCCAAAAGCTGGTCACCACTTCCAAGCGTATTTTCCTGGAGAAAGCACTGTGCTGCCCCCTTGTGGCGTGAATCCTAATAAGGTCCCTTCCTGGAGTTAGAAGGTAAATAGGGTCGCAGAGAACGTGACTCAGCTCTGAGCTCCCTGTTGCTCCAGGCTATAAGGACTAGGCTAATTAAGTTGTAGGTTTCTCCCAGGAGGACTGGGAGAACCACACCTTCTTCCTGACAGTTACCTTTTCCTATCAATCTATTTTCATTTTTAGATAGCAATTGGATCTTCTATGAAAATTTAAATATTTTTCGTTTGTTTGTCAAACAAGAGAAACAGTCACAAGATTTTTAAAGATCTCTGGGCTGGGAATGTAGCTGAGTGGTACAGCTCATGCACAGCATGTGCAAGGACATGGGCTTGATGTTCCACAAAAACAAAGCAAAATAATCCTAGGGACTTAGGAGGCTGAGGCAGAAGGATGGTAAGCTAGAGCCCAGTCTCAGCAAATTAGCAAGACCTTATCAAAATAAAAAATAAGAAGGACTGGGGATGTGGTTCAGAAGTAAAGTGCCCTTGGGTTCAATCCCCAATACACCCCCCCACACACACACACACACAAATTCTTTTAAAAATCTCTAACTCTCCTTATGGCTTTAAACATAACTGAGAGCCTAGTATAGTGGTGTACACCTATAATGCCAAGTACTTGGGACGCTAAGGCAGGAAAGTTGTAAGTTCAAGGCTGGCCTCAGCAATTTAGCTAAGATCCTGACTCAGAACAAAAATAAAAAAGGGCTGGGGATGTAGCTCAGTGTTACAATACCTGCGTAGGTTCAAGTGAACCCTGGGTTAAATCCCCAGTACCATAAAAACAAATGAAACAACACAAAAACGCTGAAGGAGTGGTGGAGAGGAGGGGACTGAGTGTTTCAATCAGCCAGCTCTGCCATTTACTAGGTACTCTGACTGGAAGCCTCTCTTAGCCTAGGTCTCTTCCTCTAAACAATGGGAAAGTATCATTTCCCTTAGGATTCTTAGAGGCTGATTAAGACATTCATAAACAGGCTTTTACTCTATCTACTCTGAATTGAAGTATAAATTTGTACTAACTTTCTGGGAGGTTAGGGACAATATGTACTAAAAAGTCTCTAAAATGTTCAAAACCAAGTGGTGCCTAGTAGTGCACATCTACATGTAATGCCAGCCACTCAAGAAGCTGAGGCAGGAGAATTCCAAGTTCAAGGCCAACCCAAACACTTTACCAAGACACTGTCTCAAAACAAAAATAAAAAAGGGCTGAGGATGTAGCGCAATGGTAGAGTGCTTGGTTGGCAAACAGGAGTCCCTGGGTTCAATCCCCAGTACTTCCCAGCACACACACACACACACACACACACACACACACACAGACACACACAGATTTCAGATCCAGAATTACATTTCTATGAATTTATCCTTATTGAAGTTGTATTAGATGTGCATCAACATTTCTACAATAATTTCCACAATATTTCAGTGGAGAGCTGGGGATATAGTTCAGCACCAGCACTTGCCAAGCATGCCCAAGGCCCTGGGTTTGATCCCCAGCACCACTAAAAACATATTTATAAAAATGTCAATAGATGTTATATAAACAATGGAATTTTAACAAGCAATTAAAAGAGAATAAAATCATGGCATTTGCAGGTAAATGGATGGCACTGGAGAAGATAATGCTAAGTGAAGTTAGCCAATCCCAAAAAAAACAAATGCCGATGATGTTTTCTCTGATATAAGGAGGCTGACTCATAGTGAGGTAGAGAGGGGGAGCATGGGAGGAATGTCCTCATTTGGATAATGAGAATATCATTATCCAAAGTACATGTATGAAGACATGAATTGGTGTCAACATACTTTATATATAACCAGAGATACGAAAAATTGTGCTGTACATGTGTAATAAGAATTGTAATGCATTCCACTGTCATTTATTTTTTTAAAAATTTAAAAAAAGAAATACAAAAAAATAAATAAATAATGAAGCATTTTTTAAAAATATCAATAGATAGGAATAACTTACCTAACAAGTGGAGATTGATAAATCATGAAACATCCACACTATACAGCCATGTGTGTATACATATATTTATATATTATACACACATGTATACACATACACACAGGCCTTCTGCATGCTAGGCAAGTACTATACTTCTAGGCTATATCCCTAGGCCCTTGGACAAAATTTAATGACTTAACAAGCTTTTAAGACTCTTTTAAATTTTAAGTTTAAATAGCAAGACAGCTGTAAAACCATGGAGAGTTTGATAACTCATACACACATACTACATATATACACATAAAAACAATTTGAAAGAATATACATTCATTAATCTTGAATAATGAGATTATAATTTTTTCTTCCTTTTTGTGTTTTTCCACATATACCAAATAGTTCTTCTTTTTGAGACAAAATCTCGCTAAGTTGCCCAGGGTAGCTTAAAACTTGTGGCCTGTGTCAGCCTCCTGAGTCACTGGGATTATAGGTGTGCTCCACTGCACACGGCAAATTATGGTTTCTTTCCTCCACTCTCCCCAGTACTGGGGATTGAACCGGGGCACTCCATCACTTAGCTACATTCCTAGCCCTTTTCATGTTTTTTATTTTGTGACTGAGTCTAAGTTACCCACGCTGGTCTTGAATTTGTAATCCTCCTGCCTCAGCCTCCTGAATAGCTAGAATTATAGGTGTGCATCACCATACCTGGCAAATTATTTTTTGCAAGGCATCCAGGACAAAGTTGGCATAAAGGTGATTAAGATAATGATGACAATGATTTTATGATTCATTCACAACTTAGCCAGCCACCTGGATGATCAACCCTGGGCAACTCTCCTTCAGGGGTTGCCTGGCTCAGGGAGGAGTGTGCCTGGTGTGTGGCTGCAGCTTAGATGGGGGAACTTTCATTGTGAGTTCACCTGTTAGTCCATTCGGTCAGTATAAACCACGGCTGCCACTGTCTCTGTGGCAGGCAGTGGAGCAGGGATTACCTACTTTAAATACAATGTTTATCCACTAGCCCTATATCATCTTTCACCTGAATTTTCTGCACTGTGCCCTCCTCTCCACGCCCACCTGTATCCTAAACCCCCAAAGGAGACAGCATTGGCCTCACAGTGGGGAATGGGGGCAGATTGCCTGGGGGGAGGGTGGCACCTTACCAAACAGGATGGTGGAGATCCTCCTCTGGGCATACATGGTGAAGCCTTCGTTAAGCCAGAACTCCCCCCAGTTGGCATTAGTGACCAGGTTCCCAAACCAACTGTGGGAGATCTCATGAATGATGACGTCAGCCAAGGAGCGGTCCCCTGCTAGTAGGCAGGGGGTGACGAAGGTCAGACAAGGGTTCTCCATTCCTCCAAATGGAAAGGATGGTGGCATGAAGAGCAAGTCATACCTGCCAAAAAACTGAAAGGTCACAGAGACGTCCTGGCTTCCTGCAACACATCTTACTTCCCTGAAGTGGCCTTCCCATCTCGCTGTAAGCCTTAAGGGTTGCGGTCGCTAGACAGGCAGAGCGCGATCTCAGGCAGAAATGAAGTCCAGCTCCTCAGTCTTCTCCAGAGGGCAGGGCTCCCGTGTCCTCGGCCTCCCCTTTCCTAGGGCTCCAAATCTCTCTCCTCCAAAGCATGGGGTGAACATACTCCTGGCCCTGTCACACTCAGCTCACACCCTCACTCCTCTAGGAGGCCAACTTGCAGTCTCAAATACCAGTGAATATCTAAGAAGCCTGTAGTCTAAAGATGTAAAAGGACAAAATGGCCAGTGGATAACTTCCCACCAGGATCAAAGGCCCTAGCTGAGTCTCCCCGTCTCTAACATGGCAGCAGATTTTTACCATCTAAGATCCTTCCCTCCTGGAGTCCCCTCCTCAGCCACTCCCAGGGGCCTGGCTCACCCCTTTCTCTTCTCTACCTCCTCTCCTTCACTTCTAGGATCAAGGAAACCTTGCTCTAGGAGACACAAGGAAGGGAAGTAGCCCCAGAAGGCAGAATGGAAAGCAAAGACTCAGTTTGACAAAACACACTTGTCAGTGTGATACCACACCTTCCCCAAACATAGGGTCCAAAAAGCTTCTCTCCTGTAGCCAAGAATTCTTCTATCACTCCGTCGTATTCCTCCTTGGCAGCGTCAATCAGGCAGGGTTCTGCCCACACCCGGCTCCTTAACGGTAAGAACACAGAAAAAGCAGAGGGTGTGTTGACACTCCTACAGAGACCAAGCCTTAAACCACCTGTAAAAACCAGTGTTGGTCCATATCTGAGTCAAATAAATGTGACCGTGTGGTCAGCCACAGAGTCAGAAGATGCAAGATCAGATCACCTGCACCTACTGCCTTGAGGTAATGGGAGGTAACCTGCAGTGCTGAAGTCTGTGGCTTCAACACTGTGATCTTGCAAAAGTTATTTGACCCCCCTGAGCCTCAGTTTTCTTGATCATCTATAAGAGATGAAGATTAGCTAAAGCAGCATACAAGCTGGACACAGTGGCCTATAATCCCAGCTACTCAGAAGGCTGAGGAAGGAGGATCACAAGTTCAAAGCCAGCCAAAGAGAATCTGGCAAGATCCTATCTCAAAATTAAAAATAAATAAATAAATAAAAAGGGCTGGGAGTATAGTTTGGTATTAGAGGGTCCTGGGTTCAATACCCAATGTGGGAGGGGGGAGGGAAGCAAAGCATGTGGGGCTGGGGTTGTGGCTCAGCGGTAGAGAGCTTGCCTCACATGTGTGAGGCCTTGGGTTCAATCCTCAGCACCACATAGAAATAAATAAATAAATAAATAAAGGTATTGTGTCCAACTACAACTAAAAAAAATAAATATTTTTTTTTAAAAAAAAAGCAAAGCATGGGCTGGAGATGTGGCTCAAGTGGTAGTGCGCTCGCCTGGCATGCGTGCGGCCTGGGTTCGATCCTCAGCACCACATACCAACAAAGATGTTGTGTCCGCCGAGAACTAAAAAATAATAAATATTTTTTTTAAAAAAATTCTCTCTCTCTCTCTCTCTCTCCTCTCTCACTCTCTCTTTAAAAAAAAAAAAAAGCAAAGCATGAGAAAGGTCTTCATACAGTGACATACAAATGTTAAGTTTCCTTTTTCCTATTTACAGGACAGATGAAGAAACGGTTCTTTTTTGTTTTAGTGCTACTGGGGATTGAACTCTGGGGCCTCCTCCACTGGGTTATATTCCCAGATCTTTTTATTTTTAAATTTTGAGATAGGGTCTTGCTAAATTGCTGAGGTTGGCCTCCAATTATGATCCTACTGCCTCAGCCTCCAGACTGGCTGGGATTACAGGCGTGCACTAGCAGGCTAAGAAAGAATTCTAATAATAGCATCTTTGGAAATGAAAGAAACCTTAAGAGATAAATTTATTAACGTTAATATAAAGTTGCTATTGTCCTAGGTGCGATAATGGTATGGTGCCTTTATTCTTCACAATTAAGGAAGAATGGTTTTACTCTTAACAGAGGCACTCTAATTTACTTTAAATGGTCTACAACAAATGAAAACAAACCCACACAGAAATAAAACTGATAATGACAAAATGAATGAGCATACAGATATTTAGTGCCTCATCCTTTCAATTTTCTGTACATTTAAAATTTTCATAATAAAAAATAGGAAAATAAAAGGAAAAGGCCAAGGCTGAGAGGTGACTGTCAGCACAAGACCATTTACTGAACCCAGGAAGAAGCTGACTCGAGAATCCAGGGCTCCTGTGCAAGTCAGTGTCCTAGAGCCTTGGTCTGCCTAGCTACAAACCAGACACGATAAGACCGTCCCCATGGAATCTGGGTGAGCACTACAAGAAGTCATGCACAAAAGGCCTTCTGGGGTATATCACCAACCCCTTTCTGGCTAGGACTCTCTTCCCAAGGTAACAAGACTGGGGACAGGTGGCACATTTTGCTAGACCTTCACATTTAATGTACTCCACGAGACCTTAAGATGTGACCCATGAGGCAGGGAGCATGCATCTGAGAAGGGAAGGAAAAAGTCACCACCAGAAGTTAAATAGATTCTGTCACCTAGTTTGATATACTGGTTGTAATTTTCTTACAAAGCTTCAAAAGATAAATAAAACGTTATCATTCCGTATGTTTAGAATTTGTTTTTCTCTCATTGCCCATTAATAGTTCACATTCAGCTAGGCACAGTGACACATGCCTGTAATCCCAGCTACCCAGGAGGTTGGGGCAAGAGTTCAAGGCCAGCCTTTGCAATTTTTCAACTCTGTAGAATGTTCTTGGGTTCAATCATTAAGTACCAAAAAACAACAAAAACAACAACAAAAAAAAACACCTCACACTTTTATTAATAGAAACTTAGTAAGGGTAAATACATTCTCAAAATGACATTCCTTTATTTATTTATTTATTTCCCTGTCTATTGCAAAGATGACATCCCTTAGGTTATCTTTTCTTTTTATCCCTTAGGTTATCTACGGCACTGCCTATTAGGAAGAGGATAAGACCTTGTCTTTTAAGGCTGACATTGTTTTGAGTGTGTTTATTAGAAGCAGACACCAACAGAATCCTATCTATTATTCCACCCGATACCCATGAGCCTGGCAGTGTTACCATGCCCAGTTACAAAGTCTGAGGCTTGTCATCACAATCTTGTTGAGGACACCACCACCTCCAGGAACTGAGAGCAGGGCCAGAGATAAAAAGCAGCAGCAGAGCTAGCAAAGGGCCTCAGCTTTGCAGTTCAATCTTTGATCCCGTCACAGCAAGAGCAAGCTGCTGTGGTAGATGATATAACATCCAGAAAACCTATACTCCTGGTAAAATTTCTTGTTTCAAGAAACCTTACAAAATCTGTCTCCACCAAATCCATTTAATTTCACGGAGGCATTGTGTCACCCTAAGTTTAGATACATGCATCTGCAGCAGTAGAGACCCCTCCCTCTCTAGAAGGAAATAATGAAATCAAAATTGTGTATTTTTAGGAATAAAGTGTTAAAGAAAAATGAGAAGATTTGATACAAAAATTATTTTTTTTTAATTACTACAGTAGCAGGATGCAGTGACACAACACACATCCATAATCTCAGCATCTAGGGAGGTTGAGGCAGAAGGATCATGAGTTCAAGGCCAGCAACTTAGCAAGGCAACTTAGCAAGGCCCTCAACAACTTAACAAGACCCTGCCTCAAAAAAAATAAAAAATAAAAAAGGGCTAGAGATGTGGCTTAGTGGTTGAGTGCCCCTTGGTTCAATTTCTGGTACCAAAAAAAAAAAAAAAAATTACTATAGTAGCTGGGCACTGTGACACAGGTCTGTAATCCCAGTGACTCAGGAAGCTGAGACACAAAGATTGCAAGTTAGAGGCCAACATTGAGAACCTGTCTAAAAATAAAAATTAAATTAAAACGACTGGGAGTAGCTCAGTGGTAGTGTGCCCTTTCCTAGTACTGCCAACAAATAGTGAATATAGTTGCTAGAAGACATTTAGAATTTAAAGACACTATTAAAGATTAATCTTCTAGCCTGACATGGAGGCGCATGCCTATAATTCCAGTGGCTTGGGAGGATGACAGGAGGATGGCGAGTTCAACGCCAGCCTCAGTAATGGCAAGACACTAAGCAACTCAGTGAGACCCTGTCTCTAAATAAAATGCAAAATAGGGCTAGGGATGTGGCTCAGTGGCCAAGTGCCCCTGAGTTCAATCCCTGCTACCAAAAAAACAAACAAACAAAAACAACAACAAAAAAAATAGGGCTGGGAATATGGCTCAGTAGTTGAGTGCCCCTGAATTCAATCCCCAGTACCAAAAAAAAAAAAAAAAAATCAATCTTCTAAAACTGTCACCTAAGTCTCAACATGACTCTAAAATGCAGCCTAGGACAACTGTTACTGCTAAGCAGGACTGTGATCTCATTCCAGACAGCAGGTTTAGAAGTAGAGAAAAGGGTGCCTCCCCCAGCTGTACTCTGCTTCTCCACTGCAGAAGGCTCTAGACGTAGATATAGGATCCCATGCTGTCCCAAGAACCATCCCAGTGGTACACTGGTCAGAGTCCTCCTTGACTCCAAGATCAAACCAACCTTGCCTGTAGCGTCTTTGTCTCCTACCTGGGTCCAACTTCAGCTGAAACCAGATCTCCGATGGCCAAAGCTATCAGATAGGAGGGGACAGGCTGACACATCTGGAAGAAGAACTTATTTGGACCTCTCTTCTCCCAGGTACTTGCACTCATCACAGCTGTGAAGCCATCTGGGACCTGGCAACAGAAAAAGCTTATAGGGCCAACCCAGAGTCTCCTGTGACTAGCTTGAAGAATAGTGTGTCCAGCGACCTGCATGGTGATACTAATGACCTAGAATCCATTTTAGAGAACACAAAGGCTTCAAGAAAGTAAACCTGTGCTAAATTTATGGGATTTAGAAAGCTATATAAAACTTCTGTAGGTAGAAGAGTTAAAGAGGATTCAATCTTTCAGAAGTACTACTGGATGGATAATAATTTGTCAACTAAAATGTAATCTGAAAGGTCTGAAATTATACATATATATACATATGTGTGTGTGTGTGTGTGTGTGTGTGTGTGTATATATATATATATATATATATATATATATATATATATTTTTTTTTTTTTTTTTTTTTTTTTTTTTAAACAGAGAGATCTCACTATGTTGCCCAGGCTGGCTTCTGCTTTGAACTCCAGTGTTCAAGCAATCCTCCTACCTCAGCCTCCCAAGTAGCTGCAACTACAGGTGCACATCACCATGCCAGGCTGAAATTATTTTCTGGTCCCTGAGGGCAGGTGCACCTAACCTTAATCTCCTTACCTCAACAAGAGCTGAATATTTGCATTTCACTGCAGGAGTGTCGAAGCAAGGGAAGAAAGCCCGATTTAGAACAGCTTGACCCTGGGTATAGACAAAAGGCTTCTTCTTTCCTGCTGTCTGCTCAGGAGACAACCAGCAAACCTAAAGGAACAGAAAAGCATTTTGGAACTGACATCCCTCAGAGGAACTCAGTCCAGCCAGACAAAAGAGCTGGCTGGCATGGGAAAATCTCAGGGAATTCTTCCAAGTAATTCAGGAGGCAAGAAGATTGTACATTTGAGGTCAGCCTTAGCAAGATCCAGACCAGCCTAGACAAATAAGTGAGAACTGGTCCCAATATTTAAAAAGGGGAAGGGGACAGGGCTGAGGATATAGCTCACCCCTGGGTTCAATCTCCAGTACACACATAAAAAAAAACCCTCAGGTAATTCTTAAAATCCTTCTGCCAGTTGATTGGGCTCTGACTGGAAAGTTCTCTTCTACTATGTATTTACTCTCTCCTAAAATCCACACCATGGTATGACATCCTCTTCACAGGGCAGAACTACCACAAAGGATTCATTTCTTATTGCATCCCGGGGGTCATCTCAGGAATCCTATACCTAGCCCCTGATCCTGTCACTTTGTCTTCTTCCTGTGTTCTTCTTACTGTAGTAGTCAACACTGAAGCAACTGTATTGGGACTTGTCATGACACGGGAAAGCAGAACCAAACTATGAATCTATGAATCGGTGATTAACATGTGCTCTCTATTGCTGAAGCTTATCTTTTCAGCATAAATATATTTTATAAATTTTATATTGTATGCATTGGTTGTATGATATTATTATTATTATTATTTTGAGATGAACTCTTGCTATGTCCCCAGGCTGGCCTTGAACTCCTGGAGTCAAGCAATTCTCCTGCCATAACTTCCCAAGTGCCAGGACTAAAAGTATGCACCACAGTGCCTGATGACTATTGCGAGACAAGCACTCTACCGCTGAACTACATCCTCAGCCCCTTTTTAAAACTGTGAGACAGGGTCTGGCTACAGTGTCTAAGTAGGCCTCAAATTTGTGACCCTTCTGCCTCAACCCCTGCAAGTAGCTGGGATTACAGGCCTACACCACTGTAACCAGCACTCTTGATTGTTTTCTGTTAGCTCTTAAACCAAGGAGAAATCTGAATAATGATAAACCTAATTTCTGCCCACAGTAAAAGGTCACTTACAACATAGATATATCTGGGTGGGTGGGAGGGAATGTACAGCCATCCCACTCCTGCTTGTCTTGGCAGTAGGCTTTGCTACAGAGTGGTAGGAGACAGGCCTGGGCAGGTATAATGAATGGTTTCAAATACAGAAGCATTTGAAACCTATTTTCAAGAAAGCCACATTGGGATGTCAGATTTTTTTCTCTGCTTGAGTTTTTATTTGTAAATGTGAAAAATTTAGTCTCCTTCTAACAAACACAGTATAGTATGGAAGTGGGGAGGTAACTTTGCAGTAGAGAAAACTGAGATATACTACTTCAGCTATGCAACGGAGGTCAACATCAATAGTCAGAAATCATGGCAGTACTATGCAACCTCAATATGATGTGAGGAAACAGCATCTTACCTATGTGAATTTCTGCTCAAAAACTCATGATCCTAATTTAATCATGAGAAAAACATCAGATAAATTCCAGTGGAGGGTCACTCTATAATATATCTGACCAACACTCCTCCAAACTGTCAAGGACATAAAAAACAAAGTTTGAAAAACTGTCCAGTGCCAAGAAAGATGTAAGGCTACACACCAGCTAACTATATGCGGTGTTCTGGATGGTGTTCCTAGAAGAGAAAAAGAAATTAAGAACTAAGGAGGGCTGGGGGTATAGCTCAGTTGGTAGAGTGCTTGCCTTGCCCTGGGTTCAATCCCCAGCACCACCAAAAAAAAAAAAAAATGAACTAAGGAAATGGAAAAAAACTATAGTTAATAATAATAATATACCAGTATTGGCTCATTAATTTTATCAGAAATGTCATACAAATGTAAAATGCTAATAGGAGAAATTGTGTGTATCGATGGGAACTCTGTACTATCTGCTCATTTTTTCTGTTTTAATCTATTTTTTAAAATAAAGTATATTAATTAAAAGATGAGTTAGCAATAAGAGTAAATACTCCTAAGAGTACTCACTATGTACCAGGTACTATACTGGTCTCTTATATAAAGACATCTCACTTAACTTTGTGAAGCAATTAGACTAGAGCCTGGCACATCTTAATAAGTACTGGCCATCATCCTCTTCTCCAAAATTCCTTTTTTATCATCTGCATGAGTTTTGGGGGTTTCTTTTTCTTTCTTTCTTTCTTTTTTTTTTTTTTTTGGTGACAGGGTCTTGCAATATTACACAGGATGAAAGGGTGACCTCAAACTTTCAATGCTCTTGCCTCGGCCCTCACTAATCAATGGTATTTCAGGCATGTTCCACTGTGCTGAGTTTTTGTTGTTGTTTTTTGTTTTTTTGGGTTTTTTGGCAATGGAATGAAGAAACCTAGCAGTTCATATATTATATAAAGTCATAAAGTCAGGGAGAGGGTCCTGGGGTGATTAATATGAGAACCTTCATCAGAATGATAGTGAGGATCAGAGGGGAAGGAATACATACAAGTGCCGTTAATGCAGAACTTCACAGTGCAAAGGATAGCTCCTTGTAAAGCACAGACCTCTGCCATTATGTCTTAAATGAAATTCAATTCTGCCACTTTTAGTAGGCAAATTCAGGAGGGTTTAATTTTTCCATTCATCCTGTTTAATTTTTTGTTCCTGCCAAAAAGCAAGGAACCAGGATATAACAGAGGAACCAAAGACACTAAATAAAGGTTACATTTCTCCACAGGGCACTGGGGTTTTCTTTCTCCTTCTAGGCTAGTTTGCATCAAGTGCTTTGGACTTTCATTTTTCAAACAAGTCCTATCACAAGATTAATTTTTTTCCTCCAGTTTTTAACCACAAGAACAGAACTTCTCTTTGGGCCAGTTCTAAGAGCAAAGGGGAACTGCTAGCTAGATGAATAAGTTTCAACTGCCCACTGTAAAACTTGTAACCCACCCTCAAAAATAACTAGCAGCCACAGCCTAAGGCCACCAAGGAATACCTGACTAAAAAAAAGGTACACCACATAACCTTCCATCCTCATATTTCCAATATTTGCTCCCCAAAATATAAGATTTGCGAGTCAACCAACAGTGAGAAGTCCAAGTTATTATAAAGCCTAGAACATTCTAATCCCACTTCTCACTTTCACTCAAACTCTTCTGTTAATCAAATCCAGAACTACGTAGGAGGAAACAAAACTAATTATCTGGGCTTCAAGCTTGTTCAGCCTGTGGAACTAGAAGAGCACACAGAATAAAGGACAGAGTCAGCATCTGGCTAACTAACCAGCACTGTCCAGGGTCCCATAACACAGAAATAAAGTCCCTAGCTGACAATAGGACATAAATCCAAAAGTCCTATAACAGCATTAAGTTCGGTGTATGAACAGTTCGTTATCCAGAAAGGCACATGGAATACTGGATGTGGGGTATGTGATGAGAGGGAATGTGGGGTGATCTAGACAAGCCTCTACCGGGCCAGGGAGGAGAGACAGGAAGGATAGTAGAAAGGCCAAGCGTAGTACACAGTGGCTGCAGACTCCAGGAGAGGAAAACCTGGGTCCAGGGAGTTCAGAGGGAACTGATGGTCACTAGGGGAACTGGGGGAGCTCCAGAGTAGCGCTGTGAAGCAATTAGACTACAGCCAACTTAACCAACTTATCTCTTCCTTTCCCCTCCCTTGGGTTTGCGTGAGTGTCTCCAGGCGCGGCTCCGAGGCCGGAAGAGCGGCAGGAAGACACCGGGCAAGGCCAGGGACCAGGGCTGGACACCGGGGGGCGCACTCACCCCGGGTCCCTCTCCGACGCGGTAGGTGAGCACCACCTGGAAGCGCTCGGCCGTGTGGCAGGGCTGCGGGAAGTCCAAGCACAGGGCTTGGCCGTAATGTGAAAAGGGCAGCGTGTGGAAGGGCACGGGTTCCGTGGGCAGCTCCTCCGATTCGGGCCGCTCTCGCCGCAGCATTGCCGCCGTCACTTCGAGGCAGGGGTGCGAGTCGAGCCGCAGCTCGGTGGCGCCCTCCGGAAGGAGGCAGCGCAGATCCAGGATCGCAGTGCCATTCAGCCCCCGGCTCCCCGGGCCCGGCCCCGGCGGCCCGAACTCTACCCGCAGGTCCAGGTGTAAGTGTAGTATCTCGAAGGCCCGGAAACTGGAGGCCGAGGCCACGTCCACTGCCTGGGCCGAGTGCAGCGGCCGCCGAGCTGCGCCGCCGGCCGGAGGCCCACAGCTAGCCATGGCCCAGTAGCGCCGTTGCTCGTTGCTCGACCGCGGGCAAAGCCGGCCGGCTCCGCTGGGGTCACGGGAAGGCACGCCTCGTGGCGACGCGCCGCCGCAGGCCACGCCCCCGCCCCTGTCACGCCCCCTGGATCCGGCCGGGCCACGCCCTCTCCATGCTCCTCATAGCCCACTCTAATAGCTTCACGCAGAGGCTTCAGCATTCTGGAAGGGAGTGGTGGGACCAACTTATCCCACTGGAATGTTACAGTTGTCCGCGGGAGACACCTGTCTCTGCTGACACTTCCTGGTTCCTCATTTTCCACACAGGCAGTGGGATATGGGGACAGAGTCCTGGGTTTAAGGTCTAGTTCAAAATCTCATGCTGTGTGCTTGCTCAGCCAGTTATTAGGACTATGTGTGTCACCTTGGGGAAATTGTCCACGAAAGGTAAATCTTTCCGAATGTCTTTCTGTCTGCATCTGTAAAATAGGAGTCAGAATAGCTTTCTATTTCACGAGGTAGTGGTGAGAACTCAATCAGGCAAGGCATCCAATACATTTGGTACAAACAGCAAACATCTATATAGCTGCAAGGAATTTCACAAAAGATCAAGGTTCGTCCCCTAGAGACATCAAGCACGCCTATCTCTCAGTCGTTGTGCAAAGGACAAGGAACCAGCACCGCACAGTTTGATGCTTGACTGTCCATTAAGTCACTTTTATTACTCTATATGGTACAATTTATAGAACTAGTTTATACTTTGTTTCTCTTCTATACCAGTGGGTTGCAGTGGCCCTTCTGTGAATAGGAGCCAATCAGTTGTTTTACTGATTAGCTAGAAAATCAGATTTTTAAAAAAAGAACAATGTAGGCAGTTTTTCATAAAAGGAAATAACCTTATGTGCTTTATCGGTTTTTTGTGGTGGTGGTGGTGCTAGATATGGAACCCAGGGCTTTGTGCATGCAAGGGAAGCACTCTACTGACTGAGCTATATTCCCAGCCCTGTGCTTTTTGTAGTTTTATAGAATTGAAATTTATCTTATGAAATGGTGCTTAAGGTAAATAATTTTAAAGTCCTCATCAATTCAATACAATTTCCTTCCTTCCTTCCTTCCTCCCTCCCTCCCTCCCTCCAAAACCTTGGGACACTGCTTTTCTATAGCTTTGAACACAGTGCTTGGTACTTGTTAGACATTCAATACACCTATCTTGAATTTACTCCATTTTGTTAAGTATCTACTCTATGCCAGCAGTTAGGCTGAGTGCTAGGAATACAACTGAGTGTGAAACACACCCATCCTTGTGGTGCTTACAGCCCAGATCATGCACAAGAGAGAGTCATGACAGCGGTGCGGCCCGGGTTCAATCCTCAGCACCACATACCAACAAAGATGTTGTGTCCACCGAGAACTAACAAATAAATATTAAAAAAAATTCTCTCCCCCCCCCACTCTCTCTTTAAAAAAAAAAAAGAATACATGGACATGAACAATAGTATCAACCAGCTAGACCTAATTGTTATCTGTAGAACAACATCAAGGGCTGGGGGTGTAGCTTCAGTGGTAAAGCACTTGCCAAGCATGTTCAAGACCCAGAGTTCAATACCCAGTATTGCCAAAAAAAAAAAAAAAAAAATCTCAATACCCATTCTTTTCAATCATATGTAGAACATTCATCAAATATACCATATTCTGGGTCATTAAAAAAAACTAACATATTAAAAAGAATAGAAATTATACAAAGTGTGTTTTTCAGACCATAATAGAATTAAGCCAGAAAACAAAAGCAGAGAGATATTTGAAAAGTTCTCATACATTTGAAGATTTTAAAACAATCCATGGATCAAATAGGATGGGTCAATGCATTTAAAGGATATTTTAAATTTTAAAAATATAAAAATTTGTGGACTACACTAGTACAGTGCTTGTGGGAAAATTTACAATAATAAATAGTTGTATTAGAAGAAAAAATTCTCAAATCAATAATCGAAACTTCCTTCTTAAGAAGCTAAATAAAGCTGGGCATGGTGGCACATCTGTAATCCCAGCTACTTGGTAGGATGAGGCAAGAGAACTGTTTGAGCCCATGAGTTTGAGACCAGCCTGGGCAACACAGATCCCATCCCAAAAAATAAATAAAATAAATTATATACAGAGAGAAGACACAAATTACCCATATCAGGAACAAGAGAGAATATTGGCATAAATCCATAAATATTAAAAGGATGCCCAAAAGGAAAATGACAGATAATTCTGTTCATAAATTTGACAACTTACACAAGTCCTCAAAGACAAAACCAAAACTCACTCAATTAGAAATTGATAATTAAAAGTCCTGCATCAATTAAAGAAATTGAGTTTGTACTTAAAAACCATTCAGTGAGGGGTTGGGGTTGTAGCTCAGCCATAGAGTGCTTGCTTAGCACATGCAAGATCCTGGGTTCAATCCTTAGCATTGCATAAAAATAAATAAATAAAATAAAGACATTGTGTCCAACTACAACTAAAAAAAAAAAAAAAAAAAAAAACATTCAGTGAAGATTGAACCCAGGGTCACTTTACCACTGAGCTACATTCCCCCAGCTCTTTCTATTGTTTATTTTAAAACAGGCTCTTGGGTTGGGGATGTGGCTCCAGTGGTACCGCACTCATCTGGCATGCGTGAGGCAATGGGTTCGATCCTTAGCACCACATAAAAATAAAGATATTGTGTCCACCTAAGAAAACTAAAAAAAAAATAAATATTTAAAAAATAAATAAATAAATAAACAGGCTTTTGATAAATTGCCCAGGTTGGCCTCAAACTTACCATCCTCTTTCCTCAGCCTCCTGAATCACTAGGATGACAGGCATGCCCAGCTCTGATGATTTCACTGATGAATAATGATGCCCACATGATTTATTTGATGAAGTCTATCAAACATTTAAGGAAGAAATGCCAATTACATACAATCTGTTCCAGAAAATAGAAGAGGTGAAAATTCATTTTAATGTCAGTATTATTCTAATACCAACACTAGACATTAAAAACTACAACCAATATCCTTCACAAATATAACTGTAAAAATCATCACCAAAATATTAACAAATCAAATCCAAAAACATATATGAAAGATAATACATTATTACTTAGTGGGGCATATTTGGGAATTTAAACCTGGTTCAGCCATTGAAAATCAATCATGTAATTTACCATGTTAACAAATTTAAGAAGAAAAACCAAGGGCTAGTATGTAGCTTAGCTCAGTGGTAGAGCACTTGTCTAGCATGTACAAGGCCTTGAATTTCACCCCCAGCTCTGCAAATAAAAAAAAGAAAGAAAAGAGAAAAATAATGCACTAATCTCAATTAATCTCAATAGATGCAGAAAAAGTATTTGAGAAAACCCATTCATGACCAAAACAAACAAATTGTTAAAATCCCTCAGCAAATTAGAAGGAAACTTCCTCAACCTTGTAAAGAGAATCTATAAAAATTCTATAAATATACTTAATGCTGAGGATGGAATACTCAATAATAGGAAATAAAGTTGGATGTTCTCTCTTACCACTCCTATTAATAATATACATGAAGTTCAGGGCCACAAGGACAAATAAATAAATAAATAAAAGACACATATACTAGAAATAAATTAACTGTTTCCATTCCATAATATGATTATTATAGATAAATAACCTCAAAGAATCTAGAAAAATCTCAATCTAAAAAAGCTACTATAACTACTAATTGATTTCACCAAAATCAATAACTAAAAATAAGTTGGGGGGCTGGCGATGTGGCTCAAGTGGTAGCGCGCTTGCCTGGCATGCGTGCAGCCGGGGTTCAATCCTCAGCACCACATACAAACAAAGATGTTGTGTCCGCCAAATACTAAAAGAAAAATAAATAATTCTCTCTCTCTCTCTCTCTCTCTCTCTCTCTCTCTCTCTCTCTCTCTCATTCTCTCTTTTAAAAAAAAAAATAAGTTGGGCTGTGGGTGTAATTCAATGGGAAAATGCTTTCCTAGCATATATGAGGCCCTGTGTTTGATCCCCAGCCCTGCAAAAAAAAAAAAAAAAAAAAAAATTAATTGTATTTGTATTTACTAGCACTGAATAATGGAATTATTCTCCTTAATGGAAGATGCTAGTTTATTTAGTGATGCTGGAATTGGGGCCTTGCACATGCTGGGCAAGCACTCTACCCCTGAGCTACACTCCAGCCCTTAACAATGGAATTGAAAATTTTAAAACCAACACTATTTACAGAAGCATGCCCCAAAATGAAATATCTAACAAATTACATGCAGGATCAGAATGCTAAAAATTACAAAACATGATGAAACTCAAACCCAGTAAAAATTCCATCAGGCTTTTTTTTTTTTTTTTTTTTGTAGATATCAACAAGTTCATTGTAAAATTTACAGGGAAAAGCGAAGGGACAAAGACGAACGAAATCAGAGGACTCATACTACCAATACCAAAATTTACTGTAAAGCTATAGTGTGATACTAATTATAGGCAGACACAAAGGTCAAAGCAACAGAATAGACACCCCAGA